>NC_080633.1:77473176-78161676 GCF_027579445.1 Ammospiza nelsoni
AATCTGATTTCCTGAAACTGAAAAAATTTCTTATTTGTGCCTAATTAAAACATTTGCTGAAACTAATTTCATTGTTGCAAAATCAGCATTGAGGTGCTGGGATTTCATTTTTCAGAGCAAGTCACTCTGAACCCCATGGATGGTGCCTGAAGGGTTGAATGCGGCTAATGTGAATATCAATTAATTGTGTTCTAGTGACAAGGAGCTTTGCAATAATTTATTATTTATACTTCTGCCTTAATAAGTAGATAAACATGAAAAACTACAAGACATTTTTTCAGTTTTTCTCAAAAAAACTATTGCTTAGAGCTTGACTTAGATATAATATAGAAGGATAGAGAGGACAGAACACTGGGAGAACCTCAGATGGTTTGTTTCCCTGTTATGAACTAGTCCTCTGGAGCTTCTGATCACATCTTAGCTGTCATATGGACCTTGCTGTCTCACGAGCAAGAAGGCAAGATATGTTCGTTCAATCTAACAGAGTTTATGAACGATCACAGAATACTTTGGAATGCTCTGCAGCAAATTAGAAGTCAAAATAAAGATACTGTAAAAGGCAACTGTTGTACTTTGCAGCAGAGTTCAAACATAGCATGTGCCTGTCGTGGATGAAAATCTTCAACAACTACAGGAAATTTGTGGTACAGGAGAAAACTAAAAACGCTTAAAACATGCTGTTATATTTTGGGAGAGTATTTCTTCCTAATGACAAATCTGATGACAAATCTAATCATAAACATTTTTCTGTTTATATATAAACTTAGATAGCAATTTAATATTTCTTTGGCAATTGCATGCTCTTACATTGTCCTCATCTGGTCTCTAGTCACTGTAATCTGGAAAATGTTGGGAAATGGTTTGGAAAAGCACTTAGTGCTTTAATTTTTGATGTGTTGTGTATTGGACCCACATCTATGACCTACCTTTCCAAATGTCCAGCAGTACTGTGTATGTTTAAGATAATTTCAAAGAAACAGTAAGCCTAGTCAATTTTCAATCCTTTGAGAAAGAATATGATTAATAATCATGATATTTTAATACCTTCCACTTGAGCTTGTCTTGCAAATTTAAACATTTGTTTTCTGTAATCGCTTTGCGACACATGCAGTTAATGAAAAGTCCTAAGAAACCCATTGCAGAATTCTTTATTTTCTTTTATTTACAGGTTCTCTGATGTCTTGATGTCACTTTTAAATTTGAAATAAAGTGCAAAACAATTCTTTTAAGCTCATGTTTGCCTGTTGCTCAGTAGAATGTTCAACTGACAAATATTTCCATGTGGAAAACTTAAATATGCATTTTTAAATAATATAAAATTTCCTATTTCTGTTAAAGTCTTTCACAATTGAAAACTGACATCATTGACATCTCAAACAGCCTGCATTTCATCTTCCTTTAATTATGTACGTCTTTTTTTATCCTCTGTATATGCTTTTTAATTAGTTAGACTAAGATTTCAGTGATGTGTCAAGAATTCTGAATTTTTTATTTGGTTTTCTTTCCCCCACATAGTTTCTTTTCTCCACCCCCTAGCTGAGACTGAAACAGTGTCAAAATGAAGCAGCATAACTCATCATTGAGAAAAGGATGTTAAATCTTTTTTAAAGTTTATGAAGGAAAAAAAATTAGGAATTGAAATAACCATTAAGAAACTGGAGGAAACAGTTAGAAATCATTTGATTTTTATCCTAAATATTTAGTGAAAAATTAGCCACAGATGTAACATGTTTTCAAAATTGTAATCTCTCTTCAAACCTCATATAAACATTGCAAAAAGCTAAATATATTGAAGATGTCATAAACAATGCATGACTTTTGATACTAAGATGTATAAATCTTTATTGATTTATATGATGGCTCGCACTTCATAGAAACTATAGATCCAAGAAGTGTTTTGTCCTTCCTCTGTCTATATAGTTGACATCAAAGAAAGGTCTAACGAAGAGAAGAGGTCTGCAGTCACCTTAGTCTTGCAGTGTCTTGAACCAATTCATGAATGACCACTATGTACTGGGAGAAGAAATGTGCTGTCCAGCGCTAAAAGGCTGCTAAACCACATTAAAGAAGTAGTGATGAGTGCCTGTAATTTACTTTCATAAAAGGCAAATTATTTAGGTCCACTTTTGAACATCTAAACAAAGGAGTTTTTACTCCCTAGCTAGTTGCCAAAAGAACCAATGCTTAAATTCACCCTGGAAAATTATTTTGAATCCTCCTTCAGCTATTGTCTTAAGGATGCTGCTTAGTAAGAAAACAATAGTTAGACCAAGCTGATCTACTAAGAAAGTGTGCTGTAACTTTAGGAACATAGAGACAGAAGGCTTTATCAAGACAAGTGAAATTTGGGAATGAAATATTTGTGACATTTTGAGAGGAAGAAAAATGATCTAACTGGTACTGCAGTATGCTCATTCTTCACTTAAAAAAACCAGTACTGCTGATTCCTAGGTTTGGCCTGAAATTCATTTATTTATCTGAAACACAAGAACACTGGTGGACTGAGGACAGGTTTCTTGGCAAAGCCATTACCCAAACATATTTTCTTAGCTGAAAAAATGTATCTAGATGTTTATTTGGTTATTTAGCTCTGTGCATTGTCTGGGAAAAGCCCCCCACAAACTAACAATTAACACACTGCATAATTCCTGCACACACACACCCACGGCCCTTTTCTGAAGGTGTTCACAGCACATCTGAAGCTTGCAACTACCGCCATTCATGCCATGAAATTTACAATCTTTGTTATTCATAAAAGGAAATAAATCTCCCCTTCTCCTGTTGGATAAGTTCCACTGTGTTCTGCACAAAATAAAAACTTTTAAAGTTTAAATTAAAATGGAACGTATTTTTAAAAATGCATGATCATTACAATATTGCGTTATCTTTTTTTAATTAGTTATGCAAAGACAAATCTTCTTCCTACTTGGAATTATGAATATTTTTCTTTTTTCAAATAAATTTTTGGTTTAAGAGGATATTGGCAGAGATGAGAAATTGCAAATTTGGGTTGTCTTTTTTTTGCCATGCAAAGATAGCATGCAGTTGATTCCTTTCGTTATTTGCAAAACAGGATAGCAAGATTAATGACAATTTAGTGTCTCTGTACAGTCAGTTCACCTCTGTCAAGGAGAATGTTGAGGCTTCCATTTTTATTCTTCCTTGTCCTCTGCTGCTGATTATAAGAATACTAAGCAAGTTAAAGGATGTGTTTGTCAACTAGAACATCTTTCTGTTATGACCTGGATATTCATCACCAGTCTTACTTTAGAAGTGTGGAATAATGATAAATTTGGGTGCTAGCTGGTCTAATCTGACTGTCGACCAGCAACCTTCAGTTGAGATGCTCTTTTATCTTGTGAAACTGATTTGTGAGACATTCACTCTTTAAGTAAAATCAACTATTGAGCTTTTCTTCCCCCATCACCAACAAGGTGTGATGGTATTTTGAACTTAATTTATGCAGCAAACAAACAATGAAATCTGTTTCTATCAGCACTTCCATCTTGGAAGACTGAAAACAAAAAAGACTGTGGTGTAGTGATTAATGATTGTGATTAACTGTCTAGAGGTTATGGCTTCATGCCCCAATGGTTCTTCTGTCATTACTCTGGATAAGATGCTACATTAAGCACATATGCCTCCATCCATATGGCTTGCTAAAAACCTAGAGGTTGACCTTTAGCTTTATTTTTTTTCTACAAATGCACTTTAAATGCCGAATGTGTAACTTGTGCATCCTGGGCTGAAGTAAGAGGAGTGCTGTCCCTGGGCTCAAGGAGGTGATCTTTTCCCTCTACTCAGCTCTGGAGGGACTGCACCTGGAGTTCTTTCTTCACTTCAGTGCTCCCGAGAACAGCAAGGACACGAATTGGAAAGGGTCACAAGGTTGATGAAAGGACTGGAGCATCTTGCCTACAAAGAAAGGTTGAGAGCTCTGAGACTGTTGAGGATGAAGAAGAGAAAGCTCCATGAGACCTCATCAATGTGCATAAAACACCTGAAGCAAGGCTACAAAGGCAGCAGAGACCGGTTTCCACTCCAGCGCTGACCAGAGGCAATGTGCACAATATACAACACAGAAGGTTTCCTCTGAACATCAGGAAAAACTTTTCCCTGTGAGGATGAGTGAGCACAGGTTTCCCAGGGCGGCTGTGTGGCATCGATCACTGGATATATCCAATGCTGCCTGGACATTATCCTGTGCAACCAGCAATGGGTGTCCCTGTCTGAGCAGAGCAGGGCTGTACCAAATGATCTCAGGAGGTCCCTTCCAGCTTCAATCATCCAGGTTTTTCCCAATCCTTTTGTGCCACCTTGTTAGGAAGAATGAGAGAGGGAGGACAAAATGTGGTTTAGTTTTTGTTTTGTTTCTCAGCATTCTACTTTATTTTTAGTTGCTAGTAAATTAAATTATTTTTTCTCAAGTTTCCTTGATTTTGGGTGTTATGGTGATCTTCCTGTTTTTATTGTGAAGCACAAGATTTTTTTTTTGTTTTCTTTTTTCCCCTCCTCTGCTGAAGTGGAAGAATAAGAGAGTAGTTGGGTTGGGTGTGGTGGTGTGCCAAAGTCAATCCAACACAGACGTAAATAGAAATAAAACCTTTTACCTTGATTATAGCCTATTATGTCTTTAATTTTTAAAAATCAATTAGAATGTATATTGACAGTAAAAACAGAGCTGTGATTCACATACCAATTGCCACAGAATATGTCCAGAAAAATGATTATGACTTTTTTTAAATTTATCATGTTTTAGGACTAAAGAAGGAAAAAATCTTAAAAGTTATGAAGTCCTGTATGTAACCCTATATATGTTACAAATTTCCTTGATGCTTCCTTAATAGGGAACTCATTAAAAGACTATCTGTTTAAGTTACTCTGTTTAAGAAAGCTCATTTTTCATATTCTTTTCATAATCTTTAGCTGTGAAAATCAAATAAATCACTTCTTTACTACAATAAGTCTAATTTTTACTGAGAGTCCCTAGAAGATGATGACTTGTACAATCAGACAGCTTTTTTAAACAATTAAAGAACTTGAATGTTAACTTTTGGAATGTCGCTTTGAAACACCTTCGTTTGCATGCAACATCATGTTGGGCCTACTCAGATTTGCAGGTCATCAGGTAATGAAAAGAAATGGTTGCATGGTTGAATGATTTGAGTGAGAATGGACCTGTAAAGTTGCAAATCCCTACCATGGGCAAGGACACCTTCTGCTGGACCAGTTTGCTCAAAGTCCCGTCCACCCTGGTCTTGCACACAGTTTCTCTGGGCAACCCACCCCAGGTTACCACCACCTTTATCTTAAAAGGTTTTCTTCCTCATGTTCAATATAAATGGATTAGAACTGTTGCCTTTCATACTGTCACTACAGTCCTTGATAAAATGTGTCTGTGCCTTTATCATAAGCCAAACTTATAGGCAGTGAAAGGTCACAATGAGGTTTCCCTGAGGCCTTTTCTTTTCTGAACTGAATTTTTCCACTTCTCTCAGCCTTTCTTCATAGGAAAGTTGCCCCAACCAACAACCAAGTACCTTGGTTTCTTTGGCATAGCATTGTTCTGCCTGCAAGTACATTTTATATGCTAATTTAATTTACTTGCACAATCAAATTACAGGGAAAATTTATTCTTGCCCTTCTTTGCAATGTTATAACAATTATTACATTCTTTTATTTTATTATTACACTAATTATTTTTGCAGCTTTATTACAGAACAAAGTGTGCTTCTGATAATACAAATAATAACTATTTAAATACCTGGATAAATTTTTGGAAATAAACAATTTGCAATTCCATTAAAAATTTATTGTCTATTACAGAAACTGCTTAACAAAATTTGAGTTTATGCTGAAATAGACTCTTTCTTTAAAAAGCAAACGTTGATTTCTGCACTTGAAAAAGATGATTTAATGTACTTTTAATCAGGTTCCAAGCTCTTCAAGGATACCTTGAACTATCCTTATTTTCAACATATTGCTGCCACAATTTTCAGGAGCAAATGGGGTTTAGGAGTGGTAATGTTTTGGTGCAGCCTTGTCTCTTATTCTAAAGATGATACTTTTTTTATTGTATTGACTTTTGTTATTGTTTCCTTTTTCTCTGTAGTATAAGGGAAATCTTTTTTTCTCCTACTACCTCCCCCAGCTATTTCATGTAAGTAAATTCTACCACATCTTGCTAACATTTTGAAAATATTTTTTGAGAAGTTCTGAATCCCCTTTTGTTCTTCTTGGAAGTTAGGAATACCATTCAGTGTTCACAGAGCCTTAGGTGTCAGAAAATTATTCAGGCTTTGTTACCCAGAAGGAAAAAGAGGTTGTTGCTAATGCTAGCAGTCTTAGAAAAATATCTGGGAGCACCGATAAACTTTTGAAAAGGTAAAGTCTATTTCTAAAATTCCATTTCTTTTCATTACCTGATGACCTGCAAATCTGAGTAGGCCCAACATGATGTTGCATGCAAACGAGGGTGTTTCAAAGCGACATTCCAAAAGTTAACATTCAAGTTCTTTAATTGTTTAAAGAAGCTGTCTGATTGCACAAGTCATCATCTTCTAGGGACTCTCAGTAAAAATTAGACCAATTAGTTTCCTAATACACAAGCCTGTAGATATATATCCATCCAAGTGAATTTGGTTAAGTAGTGCCACTTACAGGGAAAGTCACCTAATTTGCTATACAAGATTGACCTTTTTGACAATAATTTGTTAACATGCATTTGGCACAGGTTTACCGTGTTAAGTGATTAGACAATCAATACAACTTGATGAGTGACATAAATTATGCATTGCTGTGATGATTAGGATCTAATCTGAACTCTGTTGAACCCTGCCTGGTTCTATTTAATGCACTTGGTGGGTCACAATATAACATGCAGTGCCCCTGGAGTTCATCTGGACTACCTGTGTCAATAAAGACCAGGACAATTTACAGTAAATGCTGTGGCTCTGGAAATACAAAAATCAAATTAATTACTTTCTGAGGGAATATTCTAGATATATCACAACTTTTTCAATAGTTAATTTGGAGAAATTTTACTTGTCTGCAATATATATGCAAGTTGATAAAATGATAGGTGCTTTGCAAATGTTGCCTTGCGACTGATTCTTAGGAAGGATGTATCAAGTGACAATAAATGAAAAAGTTAATGCACACAAACTATATATGAAGGTTTACATATGCAACATTCACTTGCAAGTTCAAAAAATTTTATCCATAGCTCAATAAATTAGGTTTTGAGAATATGGGGACATTATTTGTTATGCACTGTGGACAATTTCATGTTGATAAACTGGAAATAAGTTTATTCTAGTCACAGATACTTTTAAAAACTTGCAAGGATTACTTGCAGGGATTCTTTTAGCTTTTCAAAGAAAGTAAGGTTAAATATATATATTTGATTGATATTATGCTGTGGAAAAATTGACATTGAAGGCTGAAAGTTTGTAATTACAATTTAGATATTATTCAGTCCATAGATGATGTGAGGAAGTTTGGACAAAATTGGATGAAAGTTGAAAGTGACTGTCCTAGATTTTCTTGCCCCTCCAGCTGAAGGTAGTTGAAGGAAGTAATATATTCTGGAAATGTGTTCTGGAAATTTCCAACATTCATCAATTTCAGTGTTTCTAGAAGTTGATAAGTTAGTTATGATAATGACTTCATTTATGAAATCATCCTTTTGGTTGTTGGCTCTATTTTATAAGAACATTAAAAAGTCTATATTTCTATTAGTATTGCAATCCATATCAAATATTTCTTTATGTCTCTCATATTTAAATGATGTAATAATCTAGAAAGTGGATTGAAGACAACATTATAATCCTGATATCTGAAATATGTGGCTTCGACAAAGTAATTTTATTTCTAGCCAATTGTTGTGCTATCATTTATTAGATATTCTTGACTTGTGTGTAGAGTGCTATTTGTCTCATGCTTGAACCTTAGTTCGTTTTAGCAATTTGATGTTACTATTTTATTCAACTTTGATTAAAAAAAAAATCAGTTGAATCAAGTCCTTATAGCTCACCAAAGAAACCTTCATCAAAGAAACTGTAGTCATAGGAATATTTAGAAAACAACTCTGTTGGTCTGTTTGTCTGTTTTAATTCCTGGGGTTTGGTTTTTTTTTTTTTTTTTCTTGTAGTCTTGCATTACTAAGCTTAAGTTAGACAGTTCTCTTACTCAATAGCACTTCTCATGTAATAATAACCTGGAGATGAGGTTAAAAAGGACTTGAGAAGGTCAAAGAAGTCTGTTTTATTTAAGATTTATGTGCATTAGGCTTATGAGGAAAGAAGTCTCCAAGTGAGAGTTCTAATGTTTGCTTGCTCCTTGCAGTCAGGTACCCTGTGAATGGTCTTTAGCAATCCTGTAAAAGGGATGGTAACAGAAGAACTTAACCTTGACAAAATGTGAGAAATATCACTGGGAAGCTTGTGTTTGATGCTAAATATATTGGAAGGAAAACCTTTTTCATCTCTGACTTAGTAAGATTCCTGTGGTGCAGTAGATATACTCTAGATTTTTAATGTTTTGGGGCTTAATTTTTATTTTATTTTCCTTGAAATGAAAGGTATATGCAGAATATTATTTGACAACTCAGTTCTAGCTAGCAGTGGTATCCTTGCAAGGCATCCTTCGGTGAACTCTTGGAATTTCTTAATGCCTCTTGAAATAAAAGGATGCTCTCTTTAAAGGAGCAGATTTTTGTCTGAAGTATCTTAACCAAAATGCTAGAAAGTAGGCATAGCCACCCAATCTTTCTCATCTTATTTTTATGGGCACTGGACAAAAACTGAGGAATGAGCTCTGCAGAAATCATGCAAAATATTGCCAAGCTGATCAAGATAGGTGTTAATAGAATTAATAAGTCATGGTGTTTAAGTTTGAATTGGTCTTACTTAACCTTTGCAATCCAGCCCAGCTTGAGTCTTGAGAAAGGAGAACAAGTCCTCAAAATTATTGTAATGTGTTTCTTTGTTTAGTAATTGTAGAATTTTGAATTTCTTCCTGTGCCATTTAATTAGGACTTCAAACTTTTAATGAATGCTGCTGTTTTGGCTTCTGCTGAGTAGTCTGGCACAGCACCAGCACTGCCTCTTCACCAGTCATCCAGATAGTGTACAAGATTTTGGGAAAGGACACAACCAAGTCAGCTGAACCAGTCAGACCAGAGAGGTTATTCCACGTCGCATGATGTCAGCTCAAATGCAAAAGTTAAGAAAAAGGAGGTGGAACTGGGGAATTCAATTCTTACAATATTTTCCTTCCTGACCAACTGCTCCACATCCTGAAGCTTTGCTTCCCAGCAAGTGAATGAGCATTCCTTGCTGGTGGGAAATAGAGATTTATTTTTTTTATTTTCTTGCATACATGTAACCATTGCTTTTGTTTAGTAAATTGTCTTTATCTTGATCCACAAGAGGTTTTCTCACTTTCATTTTCTCCCACTTCCCACTGGCACTTGGTGTCCAGCCAAGGTCAACATTCCTCAGTCATTACTTCACCTACTTGTCCTCTTAAAAGAGGAAAAGTTGGGGAATTCTTATAAAATTCTCAGAGGTTTCCTGCCCAAGATCTTTGGCGTTACCTTGATGAAGGCAAAAGATTAATTTGGAAGATTGGCTGCAGGAGTCTTACAGACAATAAGCATACACTAATAAGCGCATATAAAAATTTGAAATGCTTTGGAGAAAACTTTTTCTTTGTTTGGGGTTTCTAGTGTGAAACATGAATGTAACTACCATGTAAAGTGTGAATGTAGCATGTAAAAATTATTCTTAACAGCTTTCTAAGGGAGATTTTTGCATGGTTATGGAAGCTTATCTGTGCTAGAAAGGAAAATTTTCACTCTGCCAAAGGTAGTGATTTTTCCTCTGTATGAGATGCCTGCATTTTAAAAAGTTACTAAGTGACTGGGCACTACAGTGGGTGAATTTCAAGAATTTTCTCCTTTAACATTTAACAATTCCCAGAGCAGACAATTTGGTATGGATTTGTTTGTGGTTTGTTTTTTTTTGTTCTTAATTGCTAAAAAGCCCCATTGAACTCTCAGAAGGTAGGGCCTATATTGAAACATATCTTGTGATAGTTTTTGGATTAAGAATAGAGAACGGAATTTAATATAGTTGATTCCAAAAACTGAATTTCTAAGACTAAGTAACTGTTGTTTTTTTTTTTTTACCAAATCATTAAATAGCAGTTCTAAGCATAAGGAGGGAGGGAGCTATTTGTGTGTCTGAGTCAATGCTGAAACAGTAGGAGTACCTTTATGTTTAGAATTAACCACAGATTTGCAGTTATTCACTGAACATGTGATTCTCTGTGGATTTTCACTAATAATTATTTCTAAAAAGCATAGGTACTTCAAATTTCTGAACCACCTGTCAGCTAGATTAATGGCATCTTGGCAGCTGATTACAACCACCGTTATGTAGGGGCTACCAGACGAGCATTAATTTAGTTTTACATTAAGCATGCAAAGCAAGTAGAGAAAATATAATCATTTATTATTGTAATAGTTCTAAGTTATAACCAGCTGCATGATTTATGCTTCAATTAAACTATGCAGCTTGTACAAAGTCTTCTTCCTGTATTAATCATGCAAACTGGCTCATTATTTATGACTAAAAAAAGCAGATGAGCCAGGGTTTTCAGTGATTATTGGGAAAGGTTTCATTTTTCTAACACCCCACATATTAAGCATGGCAGAAAGGATAAAGTATTTAATATGAAGAAAAAATTGGGTAGTGTAGAATTTTGCAGTTTTGAAATGTAATACTATCAATCTGCTGTTACTCTAGAAAATGAAGTTAAATGATACTATCATTTACACCCCTCAAAGCCAGTGGACTGCTCAAAGTCAATGTCTACCAGTGTAAGTAGTTTGATTTTTTTTCTTTTTTTTCCCAAATTTGGTTGCGTTTGATAAACTATTCACTAAGAAAAACGTAGTGAATGTCAGCAGACACGACAAAGCAAAGATAACTAGGGATAAAGATATGGCTTTACTTTCCAAGTTCATTTGCATGTCTTGAGTTGGTTTTGAGGATAAAAACATTTCAAGACTGAAAATTTTTCTTCCACTTTACAGAAGTTCTGTGAATTTCCAGATGTTGTGCAAACTATTAGGACGATACAAGTTCTCATGTTTTTCAAGGAGGAAAGGTAAAGTGTTGGATTATTGGACTTTGTTAGCTCAAAATTATTAATTGGTGCCTGTCCTAAATTTGGCTTGAGACAACACCAGTTTCATCAACTGTGTCAATACCCTGGGTACTTGGTGAGTGGCTGTTTGCTGAAGTGTTTCTCCTGCTTTGCTCCTCTTGAATTTATGTTAACTATAGCAAAACTTTCCCTGAAACATTCGTGTTGTGCCAAAAAAAAAAACCCCAAACCAAACAAAACAAAAAACAAACAAAGCAAACAAAGAAACAAACCCCCCCAAAAACATAAATCAACCAAATTTGAGGTTCACACTGGGTTACTTTACATGTAATAGACGAAACAAATTGATCCAACCTATATATTTTTATAAAATAAATAACTTAAAGTTTGCAAGGTAAAGTATAAGAATGAAGATCAGAAATGAACATAGCCTTATTTCTTCTTCCCCCCACACTGTTTTTATTCCTTCCTCTTCCTGATCCTAATCTTTTTCTTCTTTGACCACCTTCAACCTTCGTTTTGTCCATCTCCCAGTCTTCTCTCTGTCTGGGCCATCTTAAGCCAAATTTATTGATTCCTATGATGGCAAGAAAAGGTTGTGAAATTGATTAAAAAGAACAAATTTCACATTACCAAGCTGTTGTAATTTATTATTAAAGAAATGTAACATGTGCTCATAGTTATGATGTCACAAAATGCCTAATTTAGAAGTCTAAATCTTTTTTAATGCATTGCACAAACTCCATAACTGAAAGTTCTGAAGCTTTTTTTTTCTTTAGTTAAAAAGAGATTTTTTTCCTCTACTACAAGTAATTGAATAAATGTAATTAGGGATGCAAAACTTTTAGTAAAAGACAGTCATCTTTTCTTTGTTTTCCCAACATCTAGATATAAATATGTACCAAATTTGGTGTCAAATGTTATAGGCACTGATATTAAAACTAAACTGAAGTTTAACTTGATTCTATTACAAAAGATCTTCCTAGGGGAGTTAAGAGAAGGAGTACTGTGGAAACAGTGGATTACTTCTCCAGAACATTAAGCAATTCAACAATTGCTCAGCAATTTACACTGTAGAATTTTACTGTAGGAGTCTGGGTTAATTTCTGTTTTATCCAACACTAAATTTACTTAGACAAGAAATAACAAAATTTTTAGGTCATCCACACTCCTGGCAAAAGGCAAGGGAGCAGGTTTTCCTATTGCTGAAAAGAGAAACACCAAACCCAGGAATTCCAACTGACACTTTATAAAGGTGTCTAGAAAGGAAATAAGGAATCAAAGGCTGTGGTGTTTGAACATACTTTTGGAGTGACACAGAGTAGAGGAAATACAATGCCCTGTACTGAGAAGAAAATGTGACTCCACTTAAGGTTTTTTATATATATATATATATATATATATGTGTGTGTGTGTGTGTGTGTGTGTGTGTGTGTGTGTGTGATTGTTTCATTGACTTCCAAGCCTGTTGTGAGATGAAAGCATGAAAGTTATAAAGTCTAAGTAATCGTATATTAGTGTTGGTGAAAATCAGTTTCCTTTGTCAATATAAGTAGAACTGTGAAGTAGAACTGTGAACTAAATTATTTTATTCACTTAGGTAAGACATTCACTTAGGTAGACTTCTATGTAAGAATATATTCTTATTTCATGTACAAATTAGGATTTTTCATGTTTCAGGTCTGTGAAATAAAAGGTGCAGTGCTTCAATAAAAGAGCTCCAATGAATCTCAAATAAATAATTGAAATTCTTTAAGTATTAATTTGAATATGGGAAATATTAGAACAGCTATTTTCTCCAGTAGCATCTGAAATACAGCTGCTGTAACTGCTGTGCATTCTGTCTCAGAAAGAAGTAGCCTAAAGTTTCCTTTAGGAAACAGTAAAAGATACTACACAAAAGAAAATACTGCCTTTCACAAGATTGCATGCATCTTGTAAACATTTGAACCATACCTGGACCTTATCTAGAGCATGAATAGCAATGTGTTTCTTTGAGCTCATCCATAATCAAGAAGCTGGGAAAGAAAAAGCTCAGAAGTCACTCAGGCGGGTAGAGGTAATAGCAAAAGAGTTTTTGATAAAATATTTAGGGAATTGTGTGAAGATGTTGACTGTGAACATACCTAAAAGTAAGCTGCTGTTTTAAAAAATGGCAGCAGTGCATATTTCTGGGTTAAAAGCATATTAATCCAGTGAGAGCTTTTGGATATTGTGTGTCCGTGTGTCTGCGTGTGTGCGTGTCTGTGTCTCTGTGTGTGTGTATGCATACATAGGTGTATGTCTCTGATAAAATAATCTGTTGTCCCAAAGTATAAGTACAAATAGATTGAATAATTGTTTGGATTAATTAATTGCAAGTTCCTCATATAAAACCTGATGCGTTTTAGGCTAGGGTATGTGAAAAATAGGATCCTTGCAATACTGTCATTGAAGAAAGTAACATACATGGTCTTGGTTTCACTTTGTCCTTCCATTTCAAGTAGATTAAAGAAAACTTGTAAAGAACAACAATTCTAAAGAGAAATTCTTAAGGATTACTATTTTATAATGTAGTGTTAAATCTTTTTTCGTCCTGTATAACAATATTTTTTATTCATTAAATTTAACCATGAACAGAAATAATTAATTGCAATACTCTCAGGTGATAAATGTATTAAATCATAGTCCAAGTTAAAACAAGAAAAAACATGACAAAACAAAGCCAAAAAGAAAAGACAGCACAAAATCCAGGCAAACAGGAATTTTCTTTTGTCTTTTCTAGGTTTCTTATAGCTTTTGGGTTTTTTTTTTTATAGAATTTTGCTTTCTTGTTTGTTGCTGCTCATGTTTTTAATGCGTTTTCTTAAATAGTCATTATTTGGCTAATGAAGTCAGTTAAATGTGTTTGGAGTTAGCAATGAATTTTTCCAAAGGTCTTTTTTATAAAATTCTGAAATCTATCAAAATGATCAAAGAGCTGGAGGAAACAGCACACTAGTTCTTTCTGATGCATTTTCTTAGCACAGTATACAGTTTCTGTTATCCTGTGATCAAAGACCACACGTGAATGCCATAGTTATATGGCTACCTCTGAGGGGAAAAAATAAAAAAAAGAAAGCTCATAAATTCTGATTTTCATTGTAGCTTTGGATTACAGATTTTTTTGGTATTAGAACAGAGTAAAATTTGCCTAAGTTTGTCCTGAATTGCGAAGGAATCTCTTAGGGACGGAAGTCTTCCATGTTAGGAGCCTGTGACTTTGTTTAACAAGCAACTTCAGGGACATCATTGTATCTGTTAAGATCATGTCAAATTACTTACATAAGTTGCATACCATGATCAATTTTTTCTGTGCGTGTTTCAAATCTTAAAGGAAAAGGATGAATTGTGAAAACAATCAATCTCAACAACTGTCTATGAGGCACTAGGAGAGTATTCTTTCTGCTGCAGACATGGAAGCTCTTGGCTGGTCATAGATTGCAAAATGACAGCACCTTTCCTCAAGATTAAGGACTGTAATAAGAATGTATCCTCAAAATGTATCAACTCAGTCTTGCTGTCTGCATCTGGAATAACTGATGTGTTTTTAGACAAGACAAGTTATTTTGAGCAAAATAGCAAGTCACTTGTAGTTAGAAACAAGATCAATACCAGTGAGTTTTTTTCCATTTTTGGCAGCTTATGCTACATTTGAAGATTATCTGACATTTAATATAAGTTTTGTGTACATAACCAAGATGTAAATATCTGCAATTGCATGAAAATCTATTAAACATATTTATAATGCAGTTAATGCTTATTTTACTTCTAAATATTAAGATATTTATTATGCTTTTCATTAGTCATAAAGTTACCAGGCATAGTCGTTACATGTTGCTCAAACACCTTCCAAATTTTTGAAGAGGACGTATGAGTGTGTGTAACTAATGAAGAAGCAAGACAACTAACATTTCTATTGAGTGAGGAGGCTATCCCATATAAATTGGGTAGAAGGCTGAGTGGCCACTAAAAGATAAGGTGGTTGCAAAGTGGTCTCTGGAGAGTGTTTTGATAATTTTGATGTCCCTGGAAAGTTTTAGTTTTGGCCTCTCCGAGCAGAAGTCCTCTGCTTTTTCCGTGATGGTGATTCTGAATTTGAAAGTGCTGTAGAAAATATTTGCTGATTATTTTCAGTAACAGTTAACATTTCAGATTGAGACCTTGGGAAGTCCATTCAGCTTATCTTTGTGGTGAGATGTTCTAATTCCTTTGTCATCTGTGAATCTTAATTTGATTCTTTCCAGTTTGTCCATGTCCTTGCTGCACTGGGAGACCCTGGAGGTCCCTTGTAACCCAGAACATTTTATGATTCTATGAAGTGGACAGAGTACTCCAGCTGCATCCTCACCAGTGCAGAGTAGAGGTGAAGCATCAACTTCCTCAACCTAGGAACAACATTCTTCCTGATGCAGCCCAGGATACCACTGGCCTGCTTTGCTAAAGGACATACTGTTAGAGCTTGTTCGTTTTGTATGTCTAAAAACATTTTCAGGTCCGTCCTTCCAAGCTACTTTCCAGTTAGATGTCCCTCAGCTTGTGCTGGTCTTCTCCAGATGAATGTCTTGCCGAACTTTCTTTTGTTGAACTTCATTTGGTTCCTGTCAGCCAAGTTCTCTTGCCTATTCAGGTCCCTTAGGATAGCAATACAACCTCTGGTCTGTCAGTCACACCTCTCTGTTTTGGCTGATTACCAGCCATCTGGAAATTCATGTGACTGTCGATCTTCATTTGTATGTTGGAAATGATGCTAAGAAAATTATAGACATTATTGTGAGTAGATTATAAAGATTGCTTAAATAAAATAAAAAAAAAGCCTGGTTGCAATTGAATTGACAGAATAGTTGTAATATGCCAGATTCAGGTCTCAAAATTTGTAATGCTTAGTTTCTTAATCTATTTTCTGGTTGGTCAGCTTGAGCAGATTTTGATGTGTTAATTTTAAGAGCAGGGTTTGAAAATAACTTATAAAATGTCAGAATTTTAAACTCTGTGATTACCAAATGGTTTTCTGTGCAGCTTCAGTTTATTATCTTTCCCAAGAATACCCATAATCTAATTCTGTATGTAAATGGTTAGTTACTAACTAACACTCTAAGTAAATGTATTAAGGCAGACAATGCCATCAGAGGAGTCAGCTATGTCTGCACCCCTTCTGTCTTCATTTTCTTATTTTCTTTCTAAACCCAATTATGCCATCCAGCTGAGATGCCACACTGAGATAATATGGCAGTGGGGTTAGAACAAGACAATCTTTAAGATCCCTTCCAACCCAAGACTTTCTATGATACTACAATACTGTGAAATCTGCAAATGTATTAAGTAATGGTTAGTTCCTTTTGCTTTTGAATTTGTGTTGTGGAGATGGGACATGATGCTCACAATATGTGTTCTCATAAGTATTACACCTTTTGTTTAAGCTGTATAGATGTGCTAAAATTCACCCATATCTTCTAGTATACCCTCCATCTCCATGATTAAATCAGCAGCTAAAAGGGTGCTTATATCATTTTGGTTTTAACATACTTCGAATGGTGTAACTGATTCAAGAAGGGGGAGAAGAGTGCTTGCCCCTCCAGAACTACATGAAATAATTTGTTCCTCATTATACTGTGTATTATCACCTTGCTCAGAACCACTTGGAAAGATGTCTTTTCATAGAAAATTGCAGATCAATTTTGCCAGTGTAGTGCAACATTTCTGTAAAATACCAAATAATGGTTACAAAATGAAGTTTCTCTTTCTTTTGCTTCCAATTATAAATCATTCAGGCAGAGAAAATATTATGCTTTATTCTACTCTTTCATGTAATTGAATTGTTAGAGGACATGCTGTTTAATCATTAGCTTTCTTATGTTTACACAATATAATCGAGTGATGTGTGGTACTGCTTCCCTGGGCTTGATGCACTCAGGGATGCATGCTTCAGGGGAAAATGAGTGGTGAGAGCATAAAGAAAGTCTGTAACTTCACTCTTTTTAGGGCTGGCTGTAACTGGCTGTTTCAGTCAAGAATCCTTTGTGGGAAAATATTTAGTCAAAAAAAAAGCATTTGAAAGCACAGTTTTGTGGAGATGTGTTTTCATGTCGACATTTTTGGGATGAAATTTATGATGAAAAAATTACTATATCAGCTATTTTTTTAAGTGTTAATTCTGTTTCATTCGTACTCAGTTCTTCAGTCTTAGGTAGGACAAGTCACTCCAAGTGATATCTTCCTGAAAAAATCTTTACACTATTGTTAAAGATTCAGTACGTAGTTTTGCATTTATATGTTGTTTTAACCGGATTCTACCACACTCCCTCATTTATCTTTTCCTTAACACATAGATTCTTTCCTGAAAAATGCCAGAAAAATGGCCACTGCATATTCACTTTAATTAGTTCTGCATGCATGTTGTAAGCCCAAACTGCTGGGACCAAGAAAGGTTGCACATGCAGAAAACATATCATCCTCTATTTCATTTTTTGTGACAGTGTTGGGAAATCTGTGTATATTGCATTTATTTCATTTTACAGGCTTCTCTCAAATGAACAAACAAAACCAAACAGAATGGACAGGTTGGAGGAAACACACAGAGATCCTATTCTGAAAGTTTTTTGCTTGTTTATTTATGTCTTTCCATTCCTTGGATATCAGGAGATGTATCAGGTCATGATTTCATTACCATTTCCTCATCCATATAAATGAATACATTGCAAGACCTAAGAGAAATTTCCAAACCAGTAAATTAGTTTTGAATCATAGATTCAAAACCGTAGATTTGTTGAAGTGGAAAAGACCTCTATGATTATTAAGTCCAACCATTAACCCAGAACAGTCTTGTTAACCAATAAACCATATCCCCAAGTGCCACGTGCACCCATTTTTTGAATGGTCTCATGGGTGTTGATTCCAGAACGGGGCATGTTTTTTACTTTTTTGTCTGTTCATCAAAGATAAAGTTCATGGTGCCATGACCGTATATGCCAACATGTACATTTTGCCAATGCTCCCAAGAGAATTTTTATATTCTGCTGCTTCTGAAGCATACAATCTTGTGGTGAAGTGAATCACAAGTAATCTATAAGAAAACTTATTTTTCTAAAGTAGGGTAAATTATACTTTCATTAGGGGCTGTCTGAATACATGGAGTGAAATGTAAAAAGTCAATCTGAACAATAAACATCAATGGTAACAATGGAAGGAGGTGAACACTGGGGAGTAGGAAAAAGACAACAAAGATAGTGTATTATATATTTTTTTTGTGTAAGTAGACATTATTTTACAGGCAGCTACAGTCCTTTATTTATTGAGAAGAGCCTTCTCCTGGGGTAATTACTGTTCTAAGAGAGGGGTTTGATTCTAGTATTAATTCTGTAAATAAGGTGAAATTGCTGTATGCAGGAATGAATGTTCTCATTTAATATTCCTTTAAAGACTAGCATTCTTTCATCAATGATTCAGTTTTACAAATCATTATTATGTTGTAAATTATTAAGTTGCATAAATTATTCTTTGTATGTAATGTGTAAGTTTGAAGACAAATAGAATTTTATACTTTTCTCTAGATGACAGAATCCGTTCTGCTCTTGTTATTCATTCATTTGGAAAGACTGCAGTTCTTATTTTTTTAATTTGCTTTACATAACTGAATTAAGCTTTGACCTAAGAGTTATTTCACCATGTGGAACTTACATCAATGAGTTGCAGAACTTCTCAAAGAAGCAATTTTCTGCATATTGGAGGGAAAAAAATATAGATCATTAAATACTTATATGTCCTTAAATATACATGTAAATGCTAAAAAATCCTGTTGTGCTGGTAATGGTACTTGATAATCACCACCCCTAACATCCTCTCCCGCCCTCCAACCAAAAACCCTTTATGCCCAACTTAAAACCCTTTAAAAACAAAACAAAACAGAACCCCACAACAAAGACAATTGAACCCTTGGGCAGAGTTTACCCCTATACAGAAAAAACGCAGGTGGTACTGTAAATTGGGTTGGAGGCGGAAAGCACACAAATACAGTTGACATTTTTACAACAACCAAGGAGAGGTTTTGGCTGTTGAAGCTTGTCAGTAAATATCCTAAGGACAATTTGTCAATGTTAGAGTGTTTCTCACTGTTATCTCTACTTTCTTACAATGACAGCTAATTTAATGCTTAATTGTAAGACTGTCTTTGGTTTCTAATGTATCTGTGAGGTGTTTTCTGTGACTTAGCTGGCCAATGCCATCTTGGAGAGCAAAGCAATCAATCCATTTATTGTTTCATTGTTATATTTTTAAGAGCATATTAATGCATATGCCACAATGCAAAAAATAATCTCCTGCCCAACCATTCTGCTCAAAGATGCTATTTTTGTCTTTACAACATTTTTCATATAGTTACCTGCCTATTTTCAAAATGGTTGTGAAGTGTTTTCCAATGATATGAAACTAGCAACCTAGCAGTCTTTCAAGGTAAAGCATGTCTGTCATCTTTGTAATTTATAAAAAACTAATTTCTCCATTTATTTAATCATATTTTTATACTTCTGCATGGTTGATTCCTCTGCATCTCGTTTTGCATAGTAAGTTCATTAACATGAACGAAGGAAAGTTGTAAAAAAACTTGACTTGTAAAAAAGTGATTGCAGTTGTTTGTGCATCCTTAAGTTTCCAGGTGTTATTTCATTATAGTTATTTTCACTGTAAGCAGCAGCAATAGAGTGAAAGAAGAGATGAAAGAAATGTAGTCCATATCATGATGGAAGAATTCACTATTTTTTGTTATTATACCTAGGAAGAAATGTAACAAAATTATAATTCTATCAATTTTTCACATTTGAAATAAGACAAAATTATTTCCCCAGATTATTTTCCAGGTATGTGAATTTTTTTAAGACCTCGCCTTACATAATTGCACACTGAGCAATTAGTTTACCACGTGAGGTGGGGCACAGCTCCAATTATAAGATACCATTACTGGGAGTTGGGTTTTAGTTTAAGTTTTGCTGGCAATAAGGCCAAAAAGCTGTAATAACAGTCCAGCACAAAGCTGATGTCCCTTTGCAAGGGGTTTAGTTCTAGGAAGAAAGAAAAGTCTTCAAAGACATTTTGTCAAAAAACATGAAGTTCACCCCTGGTTTGTACTTGTTTGTCTCTGAGTGATTTGCCTTCTCCCAAACCTTTTTCCCATTGGCCACCTTCCTATCTCTTCACAGGAGTAAAAATAGAAGACCCAGTATAAATTTATTTTGCCCATTAAAGACCAATTACTATTCCTGTATAGAACTGTTTTGGAAGCCCTAGCAATCTCCTGCTAGTGAATAATTACTTCTTCTGCATGTGTTGTTCTCTTTCAGAACTCCCCAGTAAATTGTGTACATCCTCTTAATACAGTTTATCAAATCAAATAAATGCTGATGTACTTGGTAGCCATTGTGGATAGGCTGTGTATTGCTTCCTTTATTTATTCTTGAAATTTTCTAGAGAAATCCTTCGTTGTTTTCATATGTGGTTTCATTATACCATATATAATTGTAGAAACTTAATGAAAACAAACACACATTTACTTGAAGACAATGGTGTTCTACATTGCAAGTACTGGAAGTATAATGCAGATACTGTTTTTGCAGCTCACTGAATATCCAGGAATCACCAGGAGATATGGGGCTTTTCTTTGTGTGCTTTTTGTGGATTTGGTTTTCTTTTACTGATCAGAAAACTTTTGCAACTTCTCAAATGGAATTACTCCCTATCCTTCTCCACAATCAAATGAGAACTCTACACTTTTAGCAGTACCTCAAATCCCACACCATCAGCTCTTCATTGGTCTGTCAGAATGGAAAAATGAATTTAGATGAGTTTATGCTATGATAAGACAAGAAACCCTTTCATTATCTCTCTGGACTTTCCATTAGGCTGATTCTTAGTTTTTGAGGATAGTTTTATCAACTTGTTCATCAAGGGAAGTAACTAGAAAAGGAAGTTTGTAAAACAAAAGGATTGTAAAAAACCTGCTGTTTTTGGACATGTGTTAAACTCTGATCTAACACTGCTTAATTTTTGATGCTTGGAGTCCCCCCAATATAAAAAAATATTTCATGTATTTTGCGTTTCAAGGCACTTCTTCTTGTCTTTACATAATTGGATAAATGCATAAATATTTAAGTTTACAAAATAGTAAATCTTTTTTTTTAGGTATTTCTAGAATGCTACAACTCATTCAATTTTGATACCAGATGTGTTATATTTAGATTGCAGCAGAAGCAGCAGCCATCTAACATGAAACCGAAAACGGCAGCTGGACACAAATTGATCTAATCCAACTGTAAAAGAGGTCATAGATCACTGTGCACACCCTTTCTTCTTTGGCTTGATGAACCCAGGTATTACAGCTCACTGTACTCAGGTATTTATTTAGAGACACAGCAGTCTGTGTAGCCTAAGAATAAAGTGTGAGAATGGAAAATGGTGTAGTAATTTGAATCTAATAAACTTCATATTAGGGAAAGAAAATAATTTCTGTCATGATTTCAAGGAAAGGGGTATAATCTCTTGGTAAGAATGTACATCTTTTAGAGACATTGGACAGCTTGTAGTATAGTGCCTAAAAAAAATGTTAGTCTGAAGGAGTCTTGGGAGCTATTCTTCAATTCAAACTGTTTTATAATAAGGAGAACAATTTTCCCATTCCTTTCCATATCAGTCAAGGCACAAATATATATGTACAGATAGATTGAAGGAGAAAAGGGTGAACATCTATACAGATACATGAAGCTCTGTGTGTGCGGGAAATCTGTTCCTTTTAAATATCACTGACAACCTTTTGTTCTTGTCATACTTCAATACTCTCTATATCAAAACTTAAAATATGTTCAGAAGTGTTTGACTTGTGTAAGCTCAGTCATGTAAGTTCTATATTTCAGTAGTTGCTCTTTTCCTTCTTAAACAATTGTTTCAGATGATTATCACATTTTTGGAGCATAATATATTACAAAATGCTTTTAATCATGAAAATATCCATTATGCAAATATTAGGAAGTAGATTTTGTTAGTTGTTTGATATTGGATATATATTTATTGACATTAACTGAATTTTGATGGCTTAGAGATTTAGACAAATGACAATAGATATCTTCTACATAGATCCAGCTGAAACATAACCTGTTACCAGTTCTTAATATTGTACATGACAGTAACCCATATGTCATGATCTCTCAGAATTCTGAGAGTGTTGTAAAAAAAGCTGTTTCTTCCTGTTCACATGGAATTTGAAACCCTTTTTTCCCCTAAACTGTCTTGCTTAATCAATAGATTGAGTAGTCCAACAATGATGTTCAAGGTCCAACATTGAAACATCCATTTCAATTATTTGAAATTATGATTTCAAATGTTTTTGGAACTCTTGAAAAATAAAGATTTCATAATGAAATGTCAATTCAAAAGAAATTACTTATACAATTGGATATGCAGTGCAAGTTCCTGCATAATAAAAAACTATTCTCTACTTCTTGAAGGCACTTCCTAAATCACTACTCCAGAAGGCAGAAATATGACTCCTTGCATATGTAGATGTGTGCTCTAAGAATATCTGTATTTTTAGTGACCATAAAAGATAAATTCTCAAGTTCACTATAAAAGGATTTTTGTAATGTTCTAATAATGTGAAAAAGAAAAAAATTCTGTAAAATTTGAAGGAATACAAATAAAGGTTTTATGTAGTAGGACAGAAAAGGTCAAGTGCAACATTACCCAGCGAAAACAACTTAGGGAAGGCTTACTTCAGCCCCTGCTGCAGTAAAATATCATCGTGTCCTCTAATGTGTTTGGAAACCATTAACAGCCATCATTAATTCAGCCCAAGAATTGGAGTTTGCTTGTTTTTGTTGAGAGGTTTCACTAATGCTGTCAAGTATCAATTCTCTGAATAGAGAAAAAGGTTTAGACATATCAAGTCATCATTGCATGACTTTTTTTTCCCTAAATGTTTTCAAGTGAAGTCTGCTTAAAAAGAAACAGATGAAGTATATATATCTATTCTAATCCTGGAAGATTTAGCAGAAGGGTGGAAGAATTTACTTTAATTCTATCCATTCTAAAGGCATAATTGAATATTTGTGTTTACTGTTATGTGATAACCACTGTAACTGTGTGTAAAGGTGAAGTTTTAAGAGCAAATAATATAGTCCAGAGTTCAAGGGAATAATCTTCAGTATAGACTGTAAAAAGTTGGTAGTATTTTAGATGGAATGGACAATTACAATACTATATTTATGAAATAAGGACATATAACTGTAATACTTGCCCACTACACTACACTATCACATTTTTTATAATAAATCTACTATCTCTGAAGTACACAGCTTAATTGTTCCAAATACAATTAGTAATTGTAACAGTAAGACAGTTTTTTAAGATGTTTTGAAGCTAGTGGCAACACCAGATAAAAGGTGCGTTCAACAAACTGAAAACTTGAAATTAATGAGGAAAATGAGATCCATCTAAAGTCAATAGCTTTCCAGTTTATGAAACTCCCCTCTCAGCTAAAAGATAAGTGGTTGTATCTAAGTTGCTCAAGAAATGCCTTGGTGTGGAAATTGTCTAGGTTTGCAGGTGATGTATGTCTTACTTGGGACGTCCTACGTTAAAGTGTGTGAGAATGAGGTGGGCTATGCCAAGCAGCCCCCATCAAGGACACACACACATTTTTTCATGAAGTTGCATATTTTGACATGTTAGGGCTAACAGTGGTGATTTGAGGATGATTGCAGCAAGTTTTGGAAAAGACATTTCTTAAGACAGTTCTTAAAAAAATGGGTTTTTTTTTTTTTTGGTCTTTAAATTGGGCCCTTTGGAATGTCTGAATAGGGAAGCCTGTTTTCTAAATAAAAATATGTGTTATGCTTTGCAGTCCAAAGCTGCAGGAGCCTTTTCTTCCTCCTATCCCTTACATTGTCTCTGAGCAGAATTTTGCAACTTTGACAAAAAGCTTCAAGGAAGTGAGAAATAAGAAATCAGCTTAACTATTTTAAATTATTGTAATTTAAATTGTAATATACTCTTGATCTTCTGCCTCCACAGTGTGCCATTAGGCCTGTCAGGATAATATCACATCTTTGAGTAATTTAAACTAACAAGTTTTTGGGATTTTTTTTTTTTTTGTTTTGTTTTGTTTTGTTTTGTTTTGTTTTTTGTTTTCTTTAAACCAACAATAAAAGGTATATTTTTATATTTGAAGGGTTTTTTTTTTCTTTTGAATAGCTGTGGTATAATTAGATAAAAACTAGTTTTGCTTTTGTTTGAGAAAAAAGTTGGAAAAACACTTGAAATGTAAATTAATGGGTTAAACCCCAGAAATATAAACATTTCTTTTCCACTTCTATTTTCTTTATTTTCGAAATATTTATTCATTTTTGAAATGAAAATTATTTTGTTACACAATGTATAAAAAATGTGAGCAACTATGTAAAGAATAACTGATTTTAGAGAAGAATGTCTTTGGATTAACTTCCACAACTGGTTGTCAGGGTTTCTGGATTCTCTCCCGTCACTCAGATGATCTTGGATTTTGAATGCATTAAGTGGATGGGAATAACTAAATTCTCTGTTTCACGTGGGCATCAGTGATGAGGGCCTTGGACGGAAGATGCTGTATGGCTGTCTCATGCTAATGTGATTATCTCCAGAGGTGCTTATTTCTGAACATGTTGGTGTTTTTGTAACTGAAAACAGTTAAGAAAGATCTTTATGACAATAAAGATGAAGTAAATTAGGATATGTTCCATTATTATACTGCAGAAAGCCTTTCCTTTTTTGTATTGTACGTCTGTGGATAGTTTCCTAAAAGGACACAGTACTTTTCACCACTGTTATGATAAAGAATGATGCAGTTTATCATTATGTTGTTTTCTGTTAAAAGAGTCTGATTAATCCAAAAATTTGTATCTTTTTGTATCTAACAAAAAGAACAATATTTTTGTTCATTTGTTCTTTTGTTTTTGAGGTTTCTTAGGGTTTTTTTGTTTTGTTGGGGTATTTTTAAGTTAGTTGAGGCTCCCCTGGGCAAGAAAAGGCTTATTTATGTGCAGAGCTACAAATGTACAAGAAAGGTTAGCTACAAAAGTGTGAGGTCATAGCTTATCAGATTCAATTGATTTAGATTTCCTCTTCTCAAGTTTTATATGTGTTAAATTTTACATGTGACTTTCAGGGGAAAAACAGCCCTGTTCAACTCAAGGTAAATATTTCACTGAGATCAGCTGGGACCTTTAATAAATAATGAGGGAATTGATCAGATATCATAGTTTAACCCCAGACAGCAACCAAGCACAACTCAGCTGCTTGCTTACTCCCCCATGAGCAGGATCAGGGAGAGAATCAGAACAGTAACTCAACCCACAGGTTTTTCCACTTCTAAAGCCAGTTTAACAAACAAGTGAAATGCCATAGGCTGCCATTTCCATGGGCAGGCAGGTATTCAGCCATTTCCAAGGAATCAGGGCCCCGTCACAGGTAGAAGCTACTTGGCAAGACAGACAGCATCATGCTAAATGTGCCCCTTCCTCCTTCTTTTCTCCAGCTTCACGTACTCAGCATGACACCAGTGTGGTCAGGAAAATCCTTTGTGCCATTTGGGGTCAGCTGTCCAGGCTGTGTCCCTCCCCCAAGCTCCTGTGCTCACCCAGCGTCTCTGATGGTGGAATGGTGTGAGGGGCAGAAAAGGCTTTGGTTTTGTGTAAGCTCTGCTCAGAAATAACAAAAATACCTCTGTAATATCAACCCTGTGTTCAGTGCAATGGGTCACCATACAAGCTACTGTGAAGAAAATTAACCTCAGCAAAAACCAGCACATGAGGTGCTTTTCTAAGTTTGATTGCTTTTGTTTTTGTTTTTGTTTTTTATCTTTGCTTCTTTTATAAACTGCTGGGATTTTTTGTTTGATCAGGTTTTTTCAATATCCAAATGACAAGTTTGTTTTCAGGAAGACTGAATTCTGATGTTGTAATACTGAAGCCCCTTTAGCAAGTGTGTTCACCTTCCAGCATGCTTGCTGCTGCCTCAAGCAGATAAAAACAGCCTCCCAATTTTGAACTTCCATATGTTTGTCAATCATTCAGTCATTCATTGATGATTTTAGAAGTTATATCTCTAATGACTTTTAAGTCACTTACGTAGAAGTAAAAAGGGCTTCTTAAGGACAATTTTACTTAAGATAAATTCCAAATAAGAACTACAATGCATAGAAAGTTTTTGTATTCTTGAAGTATAATGTCTTGCATTATTTTTGCATTTATCACATATAAATAATTAAACAGGAAAATCTAAATTCTTGTTAAAATATTTCAGGCCTTTTAAAATAATGTAATAATTGAAGACTGTACAAGAGCTGTCAGTGGTGATACAGCAGGAGTAGGACATTCTAAATAGCTTGAAATAAGGCATGGGGGAAGAAAAGAATAAACATTGTAAAGAAGATGTGAGAGAAATATATAAGAGGAGACAACAGCAGGAGGGCAGAATAAATCATAACAAGAACAGAAGCACATTTTTTGCCATCTTATAAAAAATTAATTACATCAGAATTCTCTAATATTTTTGCAAAACTGCTGGAACCTGGTGCTTTTTTTTAGCTCTGAAGTGTGCCATTTGTTTTGTTTCTTTCTTGAATACATAATATCAGCCATTGTAGTACATTTAAAATATGATTACATGCATAATCTCTAAGAATACATAATCTCCAAGTCTCATTTGAAAATTTATTACTTACTTTTGTTCTATTGGATAAATTAAGCTAGTTCTTCATGTGGGAGGTGACTATGCAGTTGAGACCTTATGGAACTATTTGGCCTGTGTTGTTGGCTTTGAGGTCATCTACACAGCTGATTGAAGAAATCTTTTTTTTTCTAGGAAACAGGAGATATGGAATGATTACTTCTTTATTTGTGAGAGGAAATATCTGTAGAGCTCCTATAAAAGCATTTGATTTATAGAGACTTGTAAATTCTGTGCAGGATTCTGCATAATAACACTTAACACTTTGCTACAATTATCATCACAGTTCGCATCTAGATTTCCATCTCCATCTGTTTGTTCTGGGAATCACAGATCTTCCAGGAAGTGCTTTTTTTCAGATTTCCCCTCTTTCTGGACAGAAGAGATAGGATATTGTGGTTGAGGAGAGCAGATATGGTAACAGGGAGGTACAGTTAGCCAATATTACAGTGAGATGGAGAGTGTGCACGAATTTCAGAGGCAGAAGGGGTCTGTGAAGTGACCAGACCTAGGCCAATGTTATGGCCTATATTTTGGTAGCTCATTCAGGGTTTTGCTGAATTAAAATAAGGTGAATTAAAATTGACAAGCCGAAGGTAATAAAGTTTACTTCAGATTAAGTCTCTGTCTGTGAGCATGCCTGTCGAGTCTGATACAGTTCTGAGGGCTGACAGTCAGGGAAAGTGAAAACTATTGTAGTCTATTCTGCTTGAAATCTTCCACAGTGGCCCATGATCATAGCAGGATTTTCTGTGTATCTGGCACTTACAGACAAACACACTCTTCCTTTGGAGAAGAAACTAAGGATAAATAAAAAAATTCATTTTGTCTGCTTCCTTCACACTGTCTTGCCGAAGAATATATGGAACAGTGATTTAAGGGAGCGAAAGATTTACTCTCTATTATGTGATAATGATGATGTTGTAGAAACTCTAGTGTGAGGATGAGCATTTTCGAAAGACAAGGAATAAAACCTTCAAATTATGGCCAATGCCTATTGTCTCATCTACAAATACTAGATATATTTATTCTGACATTTCTAAACTTTGAAGTCATTGTACTGTTTCTCAAGTAGTTGGAAACACATACAAAATTGTTCTTATTGATGTCTTGCTAGTGGGCAGTTATTTGCAGAGTCTCTGCAATTATGATGTGCTTTATATGTGGAAATTCTTGAAGGAATGTAAATTTAAAAGGTTGAAAAAGTGGATCTTTAAATTAAGATACCCTAAGATAAATTGCTGCATTGGTGATTACCTAATTAGATAACTGGTTTCTAACTCTTGGAACCATATATAGATTGGAGGAGTAGTTCAGTAGGACACTTTCACTTGCACAGACATACATTTTGTTTTGACCTTTGCAGCACTATTTAATTATTGAAGATAGAGGCCTTCAGAGGCATTCTGAAATGCATTCAGTTTTCAATTTGTTTGAATTTTATCCATACAGACCAAAACATGTAGAAAAAGGAAACCTGTAGTTGGCCTGTAAGTGAATTATTCACAGTTGAAATCTCACAATAAAAACAGTGATCAATTGGACCATAAACTGAGATGTTAGTTTTGTATTAGCGAATGTTTTACTTAAGACGTCAAAGGTAATTCCTAAAGTTTTGACTCAAAGTTTGAGATTAGCAGAGACACCTTCTTGTTTTAGTGAACAGCCAACACTGAATGCATAATAAGATTTGAGTGTTTTTTTTTTCCCATTTAAACTGTGAACATCACATTCCTAGGCAGCATTTTAAAAATAATTAGGGCATACATAACCAAATGCATTTACAGTCATAAAAGAACATAATCTTTTACTAGTTGTTTTACAGAAATTATCCCATGAGCAGTGACTACAGAATCACTCTTACTGTTGTTTGCTTCAGAAAATAACAGGGAAAATGCTGTATCTTGTATGTCAGAACACAACTATTGTGGGAACAACTTTTAAGGTTCTAGCATGTTTTTTATTAATAAAAAATGATGTAGTAGCCTAAGGATATAATAATTCATTAAAAAAAGAGAATGTTTTCAAGGACATTAGGAGGCTATTGTTCCATGCTTATTTAAGCTACTTTTTATTACCCTTATTTTTTTAATATTCAGTATTTAGTCTCACAGTGATAGGAATGGACAATTTTGTAGCATAATTTTCAGTCTTCCACACTGGAGAAACAAGTGAGGCTTTTCTTCTCTGAAACCAGCTTTTTCTTAACACTTACCTGACAAATGGCCAGAGTGCTTCGGTGTGAGGGAGCGCACTGGGAAGAGGATAGTGAGGATAATTGAGCCATTATTCTGGGAGACCTTTCTGTCCCCCTTGTACGTGTAAAAGGTGAATCTTTGGACTTAATCTTTTGCTGATTGCAGACGGGTTTTCAGAGCCTTGGCATCTGGTGAGTCATTCTCTGATGGGCAAGAAGTTTCAACGACATTTCAAACTGCATTAGATTGAGCTGGGGCAGTCCCTGTATATTGCAGGGATTAGCAACAAATCCAATATTTGAACTTGTGATAGAGTGTTCTGTCCTATCAGTCACCTCCACAGGAGACGGGAGATTTTATTTCTTTGCTTCAGCATTTATGCCCTTTTAGAAACTAGGACAGGTAAGACTCAACATTTTTAAAAATTTGCTTCGAATCCTTGGTTGTGTAAAGATGGTTGTCTCTGGATTATGCTTTAATTTTCAGATAATTTTGTGCAAATGAATACTAGCAATACTGTAAGACCTCTGTTTAGGGAGTACTACTCAAAAATTCTACCTCTGTCACATATAAATGAAGCAGGAGTAAAAAGAACTCTCACCATAGCAAATATCATGTTCCCTTAGATACGGGGGTAGAATATCTACTTGGTTAAAATCTTTTTGAAAAATGGATCTAAATCCAGAATTTTTACCATTTGATTAAGCATCTGAACCACTGTGTGACAGCTTCTGAATTAATTTTAAAATGTCTTAGAATGGAGGATTTAAGTCTTTGTTTGGAGGCAACAAGATTCTGAAGATGAGAATTTTCACATCCGTTTTCTTCATGCTTTACTAGTTATGTGAAAGTAGCATCCCCCTTTTTTTGGTTGTTTGTTTTTTGGATTACTCTTCTGAGGAATTTAGTTATTTTCACACACCAAGAAGGTAATCAATCAAAGTTACCTATCTTCTCATTTTTTTAAATTACGCTGCAATTTTGGTATAAATTATTCATATTAGATTTTTTCATTGAGGTGGCTCAAGTAGAGACTGTCTGGGGATTTTTTCCTATTCTCTGAGAAACATCATCAAAGAGTTATAATGTAAAGTGACTTGTAACATCAGACATCACATGAAGTTAAGAGAAGCAGCAAGCATCTAAGGTATCCTGGAAGTGCAGGGATGATAAAAAAATGTCAAATTGGTAAACATTAGTAATGTTTGATGGTTTGAGCTCAATTATAATGTGTTGGGGAGTTAAAGTCCCACTAGGAGTGGAGGGATAGATTGGAAAAAGTAAATAAGCATTTTATGCATCTAATGTATATGTTGAAGTGTTGGAAAATAAAATTGTTAAGAAGGACTAAGAATAGCTGCAGTGCTTTTGTTATCCAAGTTTGTATTCATGTTACATATTGCAGTCTATTCATTCAAGTAATTTAAAGCCCTGATAAAACTATAATCATATCCTCACACATATTTATATTTTTGTCTGAAAGACCAGGGGAGATTTTTGCCCTCAGCAGCAGAAGTAGTTTTAGAATTATATAAGAATAGAAATAGCAATGCATGAAACTTTAGAAATACTTCCAGACAAAGGCATGGGGTTTTTTTCATGCACAATCATTATTGCAATTGGATGCAGCCTGAATTTGCTAAGAAAATCATATAAATTCTGAGATGTATGAATGAATGGTGTCCATTGTCAAGATTATGCACACAGGTGTGCACAAGAAGGTGTATGCTGACCAAAGATCTCTGTTTTGGCATGCTAAGATGATATTATGCTTGGGGCTCAACCTTGCTGTTCAAGTAGTCACAGGCACAACAGTTCACAACCACAGAGTATGTGACAAGCTGGCTAATTGCATATCTGGGTCTCATGGATCTCACAGAGTAAGATCCTTTTTTGCAATGCCACTTTCAATAACTTTCTGCCAAGTATTTAGTAATATTCTGCAAAGAAAACCAAGAAAGATTGTTGGTGCAAGAATGACACTGTACAGGGCAGTATAGAACATTTCAGTTCATAAAATCTTATGTATTAAACAACAGAAAATATCTTTTCTTTCCCCACAGAAAAGCAAAGAAGGAATGACATGTGAGGATTTTTACTTCAGAATGTTGGTGGCACATTTCCTATTCATAGTACTCTGTGTCTAGCATTAGTATCCGTGAGGCAGACACTTGAAAATTGAACAGAATTTTTGTGTGCTGTAAATTTCCTTATTTTTGTGACCTTGCAATATGATGATGTGGTAGCAGAATTCTTCGATAATAAACACGTGTCGTTGTGCAGTGGAAATGATGCCTCAGCACTGCAGCAGAATTTCAAATGGGAGCATCTTGTGGTTTCCATGGTGACCAGGGAGTGCCAGGCTGTTTGCACTGTGGAAGGCAGCGGGTAGCATGCACTTCAACACATGCCAGTATTTATTAAGACTGTTACGACTGCAATTTCTGCCTACTGCATTGCAATTTATGCCTAATTTAAAGTTTCAGTCTTTTGCAGTGTCAGCTGCTTTCAACTCCCATTCCCTCTAGTGGAAATGAAGATAATTGGCAATGGTTAACAATGTGTCCTAACACCAGCAGCTCTGAGTGCATCCATTATTCTGAGAGGCTGCATGATGCATACAGGGAAGGCTAAAAAGCTATCTGTTCTGCTGAGGCTACAGTGGCTTTCCTTTTTGTTTGTGTTTTGGCTTTCATTCTTTGTTTGCTTATTTGAGATTGTATTTTCAATAGTTTGTTTTGTGTTTTGTTTTTTTATTAGGTAATAAAAGTGTTATGTAAGTAGCTTTTGACACTTCAGAAAAAAACACAGTTAAAAACCTATGCAGTTTACCCAACATACCCGGAGGTTGTTCTCTGTAGGAATTCCAATTTAATGAGCTGCATAAGACCTGCTCACATGATGATAAGTTCAACAGATTTGTGTTTAGCTATTAGGAGATCATGAAGTTTCCTTCTGTGTAGGGCAAGCTTGCCCTTGGTGATGAGGAATTTTCACATTATAATCAAATGAGTTTTCAAAATCCCAGTCTGCCACACACTTAGCAATAAAGAATTTGTACTGGCTTAGGAAAGGGATACATAATGAGATATCAGATACATCACAGTCTGTTCATATATACTTGCAATTTGAGCCCACTGGCTTAACAGAGGCAGCTATCATGTTTGCTTAGATTTATCTGATGTGAAAGATTACTGGAGCTATGCCATTGTGCTTGAAAGAGAAACTGTATTTTCTGTGTCTTGATGTCTCAGTAGTAGCTTTGTATACATGTTTTTTAGAGGAGAGTTGGCTGGTGTCCTTCCTGCTAGCTTGGAATGTGAGCAGAGAAAAATCTACTTATCTTCCTAAGAGTCTGAGAAGACAGCTCTGAAGTCCTCCTGAAGGGTCTAAAAGAGATGCTGGTTTTTCTTTGTTGTTTTCTTACTCAGTGGTCACTCAGATTTCACTCACTGAACTGAGACAAGTCTAGAGCTTCTTTGGCTATTTAAACCATTCCTCCATCTCTAGAAAATCATCTCTCAGCTGTTTATATAACTATTTTTAAAAATTTACATACATAAATATCTTAGCAAAGTGATTTTTTCTGCTGTTTAATTATCTTTATCAAAATGTTTCGCTTTAATTTTGCTAAGTGAATTGAAATCTTATATATTAAGTCAGATATTATGAGATATCTGTATTTTGAGGTTTAAAGTGATAATAAACAAGATTTAAAAGACTGATCTTTGCTTTGACATCAATGGGCTTTGAATCTGGCCCCTAGTGTCAGTTATTTTATATTGATTCTAGAGCAACCTTACATTTATTATAGATTATACTATTTTCTTGAGTGACTCTTAAAATATCTGTCCATCTTTTAGAATTCCTGAAATGTAAATAAAAATGTAAATTATGTTGTAGTGAAGTGCTGAGTGTGAAAAGTCAGCAAGTAAGTGAGATAGTGGCAGAAGTCCTAAGCTTATTTTGAGAAGGTTGATTTATTTGTAGGAAATGTACTGAAAAAAAGTTGCACTTAGAATGAATTTCTTATGGGCCAAACAAGGATTTCCATAATGGTAATTTCTCTGTTTCCATGTGTTTTGAACCAGTCCTGCTTCTATGTGTGTATATTATTTTTTCCATATCTTCATTTTATTTCAGTATCTGTGCACAGCAAGCCATTAGGATCAATTCCTTGGTTATATATTTTGGTCACTGTTTTTCTGACCGAGTAGCCGGTATTTTTAGTGCTCATCTAATATCATGTATTAAATTAAAAGCATTTGTATTAATTGTTTTAGAGTAGGATGAAAAACTCCATAGGCTTAGATCAGATCAGTTTATTCCAAAGGTTTTGATTCTGCATTTACATAGTCATGTGAAAACTTTTTACTTCACCTGATTTTCCAAATTCCTAGAAACTGAATGTGCACATTTTTAAATATAGGTGAAATTTCTCCCACAGCACATTATGTACGTATCTGTACATCCTCCTTTTCAGGAATGCATTTAACTGTCAGTTCTTATGCGGAATTGTAAAAAGTATCAACATTTTATAAATCATTATAACAGTTTCACCTATTGTAATATTGATTTATTCTACTCTCTTTCTCTAGGGAAAAAAAATTTACTTTCCATACATGTCCATCAAGTAAAAAATAACCTCTCTGTTATCTTAAGATACCCTCTAGAAAAAAAAAAAGTGTCTTTATGATAAAATTCAGTATGAGATGCTCATTAGTTGTCATCTTAGCAGACATTTTCAGGTAAGAAAACAAGCATGAAATTAATATGGGAATTGGATTTCATTGCCTTGATTTTGCTGACTCTGAAGTTCAACATCAGAGTAGGAGAACTTTGGTCATATGGAGTTGATAAGATTATTTTATTTTGATTGCCATTCTCACTCCAAGTAAGAAGCAGAAATTATCTGATGGAGTCAAAATGCAGAAGAATAATTTTGGCTTGCTCTTAGAAATGTAATGTGCAGGGTGATAGGGGTTTTTGTGATTTTTTTTTTGGTTATTTTTGTTTACTTGATTTTGTTTGGTTTTGCAGGTTTTGTTTGTTTGCTTCTGTTTTTGACTTGTTGAAGCCCATCAATGAAAAAAGAAGGTGGTGTTGGCTGTGAGAAGCCATACCTGAATTCTATTAGGACTGTATGTCCTACAAAGCTGACAATAAACCCAAACCCTCTAGTTGTCAGAAAGGTGCTGACTATAGCTTCACTATTGCTTTATCGAAGTACTTGTTATATTTTGTACCAACTGTCTTCTTGGAAGTAGCAGCGGCCGCTGCTTTTCAGTTGGACAAGCCAGAACATAATTTTCTGTCTACTTTCTTTTATTCCATGCAACTTCACTTATACATGCCTGGTGTTTGTATAAATCCCAGTAATCCTAATCAGCAGCTTTCCTTGAAAACTTTTGAGTGACACTTTTAGTGGTTCACACAATTGTCAAAGGAAAGTACAGAAGAATCAAGAGTTGTGGTTTTATTATAAATTTTGTTGTATTTAAAAAACATTCCTTTTGTTTCTATTAAGAAATAATCCCAATGGAATTGAATAAAATTTTTTCCAAAGTGGGTTTTAATTATATATTTTTAAATATTTCTTCTTCTATTGGAATTTGCAGTCCTGACTCTAGGTTTCATAATACAGGGTAAAATAGATCATTGTGAAATACATCTGGTTGCTGATTTCTCATGTCTCCTGTTATCTTCTTTTTCTTTTTGTAGTTAACTTCTCCCAAGTCGCATAAGATGTTTCTGCTTGTGCATTTAGAAGAATCATTAAGAAAAACTGATATTTTTGAAACTATATAGAGTACTAACCTTCTGAATTCTATCATCATTTGCATCCAGCTTTTATAACACCAAAAAATCTTGCTTTATCTATACATATATTTAGTGGATGACCTACTCATATACTGAGAATGTGAGCTTGCCATTCTTCTTTTCCTGCATTCTATTAGTGTGTGTCTAGTGTAATTAATATAACAATTTTAGAACTTCTTTTTGAAATTATATTGGCTCTATTGACTGTATGATTTTTCTAGATACCAAGCTGTCATTTTGTGAATAAGCTATGATTTGATAAGAAGTAACTTAATATGAGTCCTGCCCCTCTGCATGTGGACAGCTGAGAGACCAATTAGCATTTTCCAGGGACAATATTGTGACTAGTAACGTGGGTAGTGATTTGGGGGCTTGTTTTCTTATAAGATTCTTTACTTGGAGATACTTCAATTTACTTTCCTTTTTCTAAACAAATTGGAAGTAAGTCCAGGAACTCAAGCAGGATAAATGTAGGGAGCCTGTGTTGATCCATGTGTGCCTCTGCTCTGTGCATTCGGAGACTACTAACTTGTGGTAATCTCTCTAAAACAGTATTTAGTAGGGCATCTGGTTATAGAGGTGTTTTAGTTGAAAAATTAGCAGCTCTAGATGTTTGGAAGGTAACCTATTACAGCCAAGTATACCTTTCGGCAAGGGTAATAGGAAAATGAAGAAATGAAAATGTAATATGTTAATATGATGCTTATATGATATGGAATAATAACAAACTTTTATTTATGTTAAAGCTAATTGAAATTTCCCCACATTCTGAATTTGGTAAATTAATCTTTTCAAACTTCTGCTTTCCAATAGAAAGATACTTTCAAGTGGAGTTTTATCATGGGTATCCACACTGTCAGTTGAATTTCAGTTTCTCTTGAATTAAGTAATACTGGCATTTTTAAAATCTGTGGTGGGAGAAGGAGAACAGAAATTACTAGCAACGTGATGGCAAGTGTAAGCAAAGGCTAAACTCAGCTTTTCTGTTTGTTTACTGGAAGCACCACAGATGTTCCTTTCTGGGAAGTGTTCGCTACAAAATCTGCTGATAAGAAATTCCCTTCAGAGCATTTGCACCACGAGATTTGAGACACTTCCTAGAAATGTTTGAATTTAGGGAGTGGCAAGTACTGACAAGATCCTTTGTCCTTGTTTGTTTGGCTGGTTTGTTGGTTGTGTTTTTTTTTGTTTTGGGGGGAAATGTTGTGGGGTTTTGGGTTTTTTAAGATCTAGAGGCATTAACATTTCTTTCTTTACAAAACTTTTAAGAAAATGTAAATGCGCTACTTCACTAGGCAAAATTGTATGTAATTTCGAGACTACTGATACACATTTTATATGGTATCAGGCTGCCAAAATTTTCTCATTTTGATAGACTGCATATTCTTATTGATCCTGGGACAAAGCAACTACAGGTGTTGAATAACAATGGGAATCATATAGTGAGTGGTGTAAAAGTCATAGAATAATATTTCAGTTTACTTTCCAGTAATTACCTGTAGACTTTCAAATTATCGCTTTGTTTTTAGATGTTCATTAGACACTGGAAGTGAAAATGGCAAGGAAACCAATAGTGCATCATCTGGAACATTTTAAATGTTTATGGATTTCTTAGCATGGTTAGAAAATATAGGTGGTATTACTCTTTCAGATCAGTAAAGACACATATTAATTACTACAATAATTTTCGCCTTGAGGACAATGATTTAACACTGTTGGAAATGATGCTGAGACTACTGATTTCTTATGACTCCGTTAGTGTAAGAGGAAAACTGCAGGTTAAAAAGAATAAAAACCAAGTCTTTTATTAAGCTACTTTTGACACAGTTAATTGCAAATTTAATAGAGTTTTCGAATTATATTTCATAATGTTGCTTTGAGTTTTCAACTCTCCCTGAACTTCAGTTTTTGTCATGTCACTAGTAGTGAAAAATATCAAATAAGAGCAGTACACAAAACATCTTTGATAGAAGTCTTTTCTCTCTAAAACTGAAATTTCATAAATAAATGTTGGTTCTCTCTGCCTGAGTAAATATACCATGTCCTTGGCTTGACATATCAATCTGCAGAAATGCATTAAAATGCAGATTCATGTATTTCAGCCCTTGAACTGTTTCATTCCATCCCTAAAATAAATAATAATAATAATCATCATCATCAAATCTTAATAGTCTGCCAGATATGAAAACTCTTACTCCATCATCTAAGAATAATCTGATTGATCTTGCTTGATTTTCAAGTTTAACAGTCTTAAAATGTAATTTTTAATGTATATTTTAGAGATTAAACCATGATTTTTTAAAGAAAATGTAATGGGAAAAATACTTTAATTGTGGGCTTAACTTCAATTTTTAATAGGACAGGTATTTCATCTTTTATTTTTAATTTCATCTTTTTGTGCATGCGCTTTTAAAATACAAGTACACTACTGCAAATGTACTGACATAAAAATAAGGTGAGGCTGTTAGATGAGGATATACTGCTAGGATCTTTCTGTTTCATTTACCAAGGGTATTAAAAGTACAAGGCTATAGATAATGTAGGTTCCAGAAATGTCCATCAGAATAAAACAAATGACATTTGTGTTCTCACAAGCTTAATATTAGACATCCTTTCATGAGATTGCAAACAGAAAGAGAATAGGCTAAGGGGGAAGAAGTCATAACTTTCAAAATAGTACACTGATTTCACTAAGTTTGGAAAAGATTAAGGGAAAAGGTGATCCAGGAAAGAGAACAAGCTGGTGGTGGTAGTTTATATGATTGACAGTAGTATGCAGTTTGCTCAAAAAAAAAAAAATTTCAGTTAATTATATTTATATTTAAGTTGTTACTTAAATTTAATTGCAGTAATTCTGCAAAAGAGCTGTATGTCAAAGCAGACAGTTCATTAAAGGAGCAGACAAAAATACTGAAGACAACATTTTGGAAAACAGCTGTGGAAGTAAATGTCATGGAGCTGATGACAGGATTTCACCTTGAATATCATATTAATGTCAAAACCCATTTTGAGACATAAAATGAGTCCACTTTGTAACAGAGATAAGTTATAAGACATGAAAAAGATGATTATGTGAAAGAATAACAGGCACACAGGCACTCACTGCAATGTTTAGCTTGGAAAAGAAAGAAATAGACCAAAGTACATTTCCAGCTTGGCACAATTCTTCATGGAGTTCTGTGATATTGATATTGTTGAGCCAAAACTTCAGGTAAGGAGCAAGTGAAGACACTTCACACCTGCATGTGCACTATCTATATTTGCCACATTGGTTTGATTTCAACAGATCTTGGAAATTAAACAATTTTGGATCTGTCTAGCAGAGTACTGGGAGACCATCTGTAAATCCCAGGTAACTGACAAACAAGCCAAGTACCACAACGTGGGAGGGAATACCAAAAGCAAGGGAAGTAAAAGGCTCCATTGGGCTTTGTTGTCACTCCTGAGCTAAAAGAAAGGTAGGATGGAGTGTGCTGGTCCATATGGATAGAGAGTGTGCCCTGCCGTGGTACCCAGTACCACCGTGGTCCCCACCCAGGAGTGGGAACTTCCCATATGGGTACTCTTAGGAGCAATTGTGCTTCTCTGCAACCATCCAGCTTTACCAAGAAAGGAGAAAAAACAGGTAAAAAAAGAAGGCATGCTAGTTCTGTTTTGTTTGAATTTTCCATGCATGTATGATTAATGATAAAGATTACTTGAACTTTTTTTATGGAGTTTTAATCTGTTAAAAAAAAAAAGCATGGAACTCTGAGGGTTACCATTTTAGATCCTGTGTTGTTTATCTTTTAAATACAACTCCCAGAAGAGCCCCGTGTTTTGTTATAGACTGTGGTTATGTAATAGAAAACTGAATCCAAAATAACATTTAAATTAATATAAACCATCAGAAAAAATTAATAATCAATAAGTATTTAGATGTGATTCACTCAGAAGGAAATCAGCCATCTCTTTTTTACTTGATCTGTTTATGTATTACAAATATAAACCATTGCAAGTGAAAGACCTGCATACTGCTAAAATAAGAGTTCCAATATCTGGACTAGTCTATTCCATGCCATCTCAGGTTATTCCTATTTCTTCTTAAAATAAAAACAATTTTTTTCTCTTAAGATAAAATTTCAGATAAAGTTTTATGTATTACCTCAAACTTTTAATTGGATTCCAAGTTTTATGACTAAACCTTAAAGTTGTATGAATATTTATTTCTTTTCAGTGGCCAGCATTAATACTTTGAATATTCTTCACATGAGGATTTTGTTTCCACATAAGTCATTATACCTGCTATGTTCTTGTAAAACATAACTGATTCTGCTAGAACAGATGTCACCTGCATTGTAAAATAACAGTGTTTTATGGGAAGCTTTTAAGCAAAACCACCGTAATTTAGTTTGCCTAATGTCAGACATGAGCCCACACTACAACAGAAGTGCTCTAAATGTCAAAACAAATCAATTTTGCAAATGTCAGACTCACGTTAATGAAAGCTCAGCTCTTTCACTAAGGATACTCTTCTAATTCATAATAAATACTACAATTTATACCGTGGTCATTTATAATAGAAGGTGTACATACAGTTGCGACAACTCTTATGGATTTCCTTTCACTGTTCAGATGTATACTTTAAAGCCCTGTGTATTATAATGACAGAAATTTCTAATCACAGAATAATCTAGGTAGGAAGGAATCTCAAAAGGCTAGCTAGATTGCTCAGCCATTTTTTTTACAGTATACCAGAACTCAGTGTTCTGGTATAGTGTCCTGAGGGATGCAAGGAATATGTGGCTTTGAAAACTGGGCTAAAGAAAGCAGTGAGTACCTCAGCCTTTACCATGTGGTTACCATCCTCCAGTAACAGGGTCACCTTTTTGGGATCTTCCTTCTTCTCATATCAGTATAATATATTAAAAAAATGCGCATTTATATGTTTTATATTGCATCAAAAGCTGGATATTTAGCAGTTGGCAACTTGACTACTTTAAGCAAATGAGTCTTGTCATTGAAGTGAAAGTGTCTTGATGAATTAGGAAAGAGAACCAGTACCATGTGACTCAGTAAACCAAATGCAGCCAAATACCACAGCTGCTGTTTTAAATAACTGTGGCTCATCCTTCAAAAAGATTGTATTTGAAGAACTTTGAGATAGTGAAGAAATTCCTGACCACCAACAAAAATTCTCCAACATAGATACTAAAAAAACATGCTTCTTTGCTGTTTAATCACTCATCTGCAATAAACTTTATGGAACAAATGCCTGTTATATGGTTAGACAAGGAATAGCCATGCCACTTGAAAATGAAAGATGATTATACTCCTTGCAAGCAGAATTCACAATTGTGCTTAGGCACTGTCTATCGACATTCCCTCTTGGCCCATTGTCTGATACTGAATGAAAGATAAGTAGTTAGAGAATGTGTGCTCTGTATTTACATGATATTTATAAAATTTGGAGACCTCAGCAAAATTATAAGGAGTATACTTGCTTCACCCAAGCCCTTAGTAAATTATTATCAACACAATAACAAAAATTTTCTAAAAGGTTAGGTACGATGTTTGGTGACTACACTTCTTTCCCATAAATATATAATGAATACCTCACTAACCTTACAGTTACCACATGAAAAATTACTTATTTTTCAGATCAGTTTGTAGAAGAGGTCAACATGATGGTTTTCTAGAAGTCATTAGCAGCTTTCTGTGTTGCAGTCTCAGATTGTGTCTGTATCTGGACTCAGGCTGGGGAGTACACTCCAGTTGCTGAGTTTGACTTTGTTGCAGCATGTTGGAAAAGAGCTGAAAAGCATTCACCTCCTGCCCCTGCTCCCAACCATTTGTGTTTGGAAACATTTTGAGCATGAAACTGGAGAGCATCATGGAAGGCAAGGCCTCAGTGCAGAGTCTACAGGATGCGTGTGTTCTCAAGGGCATCTAAAGTAGCTTCTTTACTTGGTGTCTTCTCTGCTACATTTGCTTCATGCAGGTTGTCACCCATATTGAAGATCATATAATACAAAGACTCAAGAAATGTAGCAAGTTTTTTAGGGAATAATAATTCATCTTTCATGCTAGTTTGCAAATGAGAGACAACAGCTGGAAGTAGAGCTTCTGCAATTTTGACTAAATCTAGTTTGGCTGTAAGTCTGGATGAAAATGTTGTTCAATTTATGCTTAATTTAATGAAATTATTTCCAAGGAATGATGATGCATCATTCAGCAAAACTTAACAGGATAATGACTGGTGGAAACTTTTAGTTCTGACTGAGCAAGATGTTCTCTCAAGTGAAAAGTTTCAAAAGAACTATTTTGGACCATGTGAGGAGTATTCAGTTGGACTTCCTTAAAGGCAGTTCGCTTGTGCCCTCCACTCCACTTCTGACTTCTCCAGTTTTTAGTGAACACTTTTAAAAATATCTGTGAAACAGGAAAAGAGACATTTCACAATATTTTATATTTTAAGGAGTACTTAGCCTTGAGAGTTGGAGGACTCTTCCGAAAATTAGCAATCATTTCTGGAGGAGACTCATCTTTCATAATGTGTTTATCAGCATGAATAGCTGCCATATCTCAGTAATAGTAAGGGAAAAATCCTGCCTTGCAAAACAGAGGAATTTGCTCAAACATGATCCAACTGGTAAAAAATTCCATGACATTATGTTCTACCTTTATCTTGTTCATATATTTCAAAGTTATTACATCTTTAAAATTCAAAGGATGCAAATTATCAAAATGTTTAGTTCTGGAGCAACCTCAGCTCACCACTAGAAGGCTTTAAATCATTGTTGGCATTACGGTTTCAACATCTCATGCACTCATGCTGCTGTAAGGACTTTAGAGTAATTTTAATTGAAATAATTTGTTCCTAACATTTTATTTTACCTCTGCCATCCAAAATCGTATCCATAACCAAGAAGCACTTGAAATATATATATTCTTCCAAAATAATACATTTATTTCCAAACTTTTAATATGCATTGTATTATTAAGTGGCAATATAAAATATCCCCCCATGACCTAGTGATAATGCTTTTGTTTCCTTATCATTCACAAGGATTTGGAAGGAGTTTAAAAATGTACTGAAATTATTTATAATGATTTCTTCCAAGCAGGAATTTCACCCAAAGTGAAGTCTGGCAGTACAATTTTACAGCTCTGGGATTTACCTCTTGCAAGCTATTGCAAAAGACAGATTTCATCCTTCTGGGCACAAAACAAGGGTATCACTCACTTTTAGTGCGCTTATACTACTCCTAGTAAGGCGTGCATGTTGTAGGCAGCGCACTGCATGTTCTGCTCAGAATCGTTAGTATGCCTAGCAATGTTTGTCACATTTTTATGCCACTTATTTCACTGGTCCTAGAGTACAAAGAGGATTAATTTGGTCAGGAAACACCAGAACTTTAAAATGGATGTATTATTCCTACCTAATCAGTAGAATGCATGACAGTAATTTTAACATTATTATTGAATTGACTTCCCTTTCTTATTCAGTGACAGAGCCATATGTGGCCACATGGGCAAAATAAATTTTGTACTGAATGCTAGAAGGTTTTCCTTTGTTATTCTAATCCATTTCTGGTTCCACACTGGTGGTATCTAGAGCATCAGGGCTCACTTGGTATTCAGTCTATGCAGTCTGTAAAAATCACACTGCTGTGGGGAACTAACATGATTACAGCAGAATGGTCTCTGCTCTCTCTTTGACATAATTGTCTCTGTGTAACCAGAAAGGTATCCACACTTGAGACAGAATTGCTAGCTGAATTTTACTGGCTTTGAAATAAATGCTTTTATATTAGGTAAAACACTGGGTTTTTTCAATTTTGATTAAATAATAGCACCCCCTTTGGGTTATTGCTGGGTTTTCTTGGTTTGTTTGTTTTTATGTGTGGAGGAATTGGGTTTTTTTCTAGAAATCTAAAGCAAAGTTTGTACCCTTACTGCTACACAAAAATAATGGAATATCCTTGAGCTTTTATTGGTGACTACTTAGAAAATTGAGTGTGACACCAAGGAGGTAGCTTTTCCTGGGTTAAAAAGAAATTGTGACCTTAAAATGCTGGCTGTAGGATTTCTCCCTTACACTTTAGTAAGTGTTAGGGAAATTTTCCTGTCTGACCATCCAGGAGCACCTCTGGCAGATGCATTCACACCAGCTGAGTTGGGACTGAGGTCCCTACACAGCCCACACTCAGTCACACCAGGCCTCCTCACTGGCTCGGCCCCAGGTATCCAAGAGCAGTGTCTCAGACATCCAGATCCTTCAGATGGTTTAATCTTGGTCCAATAACTAAATACCAAAATACTAAAATAACAGCTTCATCTGGTGCCTCTGAGGAAGGACCCAGAACAAAGGATCCCCTGGGCTTTTCTACCCTCACAGTCCAAGGGTAGAAAATTCTTTGGGCCTTCAGCTGCTGACATGTCTCAGTGTCCAGTGCCCTGGCTGGGCCAAGGGTCCCCAGGCCCAGGGTCAGCCCTTCTCAGCTTCTTGCCTGGGGTTCCCACCCAGAGCTCAACTTGCTGCTCCCTCTGCAGCTGCACCCCAAGCTGTCTGCACTGAAGGTGCAGGACGTCATGCAGGCTCCTCACAGAATTTTGTCTCTGTATAAAACACATATAGACTTCCTTTGACTGACTAATTTCCGGTGGTTTTGATAGCTGCACAGTGAGGTAAATTCAATGGGTTTTGCCAACTTAGTGCAACATTTTCATATTTTTACGAGTGAGAAAATCTGTTTCATTTTTTATTAAATTCATATTTAAAGGCAGTTTAAATATCTGAACTTTCAGCTTTATAATGCATTTACCTTACATTATGAGTATAATTTTTTTAAAATATACACTTGTACATAATATATATTATACATTATATATGATATATGATATATGATATATGATATATGATATATTATATATTATATATTATATATTATATTTCATACTATATATTATATACTATACACTTGTATATTATATATTATATATAATTACAGTGTATATTATACACTGTAATTAATAACAGATAACTTTTTATCTTTTGTTTAATAGCTGATACAAAGAGGAATTAAGAGCAGAAACTACTTGAATGAATCCTGCAGATCTTTTATAGGACTTGAAAGTGTATATGCCTGTGCCATTTTGGGTTTTGTTGCTTTTTTGTTTTGCTTTGTTTTGTTTTTTTTAATTTTCCTTTGAATGTAGTGTATTTATCAGTTTGCTAAATACAGAAGTGCTGACAGATATGTTTAAAAAATTTTGTAGTGCTTTGAAAAACTGCATAGCTGGATATTTGAATTTTAAGTAGTATGGATATGAGTTATAGTACATATTATGCAAAAGAACTTCAAACCACTGGAGAAGATGACTGTAAAACAGAGAGTGAAATATAATATAAAGAATGTAATTTACTTTCTGCAATATCAGTTAAAGATGGGGAGGGCCACAAAACACAGAGCATTCAATGAAGACATTGGCACCAGGAGTATAGCAATATGTTTTAGATACAGCAGGCTCCCAATAGCAAGAGAATTTTAATCATAGGTTTTTATTTTCTAAATATTTAGGGTTTATTCCAAACTAGCCTAGATCTCCAAACACCATTCTGACCAGTCTATTTGATCTGCTGGAACATTTCTATCTGCACATTTGCACATACGGTAATTCAATCTCATATATTTTAATCAACAAAATATTAAATAATTAGATAGAAGGAGTTATCTTTCTTAGTTTTAATAGGTGCTTGGAGAAAGAGAGACAAAATGAGAGAAAAATCTCCCTCTCTCCATATTTATCCTGTGTAAGGTATGTCATTTATATGCTTTTGCCAAAGTGTGTGGAACAGTAAGCTGTGTCTTGAAATTAAGGAAGGTTGTCTTACAAATGTGGTAGAAACATCAGAAATGAGTCTTCTTTACAGAGCATGGTCTGCTGCTTACTGTACTCATTTGAGCATAACATACCACCCACCGCTTGACAGAGTGCCTTGCTTGTGCTCTTCCGTGTGCCACTTATCTTTTCCTCCTTGCTGAGCTCGGTCATGTGCTACTGTGATGAAATTTCACCTTGACATTTGCCAAGATGCTCTGTTTCAGGTCACTATGCAGCTGTTCTCTTCCTCGTGCACAGATATCCTCCCTTGCTGCCTGCAGCACCCACATATGGCTGGGCCTGAGCTGCTAATCTCCCCTTGCTGCTACAATATGTCCTAGCTGTGTTTTTAAGGAGGTCTTCTCAGTCTGCTCTGGGGGTGGTGTGCCCAAGACATGGTGTTCAGGCTTGAAGTTGCTTTACAATTTTAGCTTCAGTTATGCTGCTTCTGTCCCTCTCTGTGAACTGTAATGGATTTCTTTGGTACAGCCAGGGAATTGTTTTGTTTTCTGTCTGCGCTACAACATCCATCAAAATAACACAGTGCAACAGGCAGTCCTAAGCCTGCATACAGGTAACTGGCAAGATCAGTCCAACCTCATGTAAGTCTGTTTCACTTTAAAAAATACAGGAAATAGAAGATGACACTTTTTTTTTCTCCTGGGAAAGAGGAAAAGCAGAACAAGTTGCTGTACTACCCCACGAATTATTATAGTGGCAACAGGTCCTATTCTTTACTTGAATGTTCATTGACCACTTTTGGTTACAAAGAGGTTCCAAGGGACTGACACGGACAAAAAGCAATGTGCAAATGGAACGCCTTTGAAATTGAATGTCAATAAAGAATGTTTTCTTGCAAAATTTGGGACTTCCTCCAACTTATAAATATAGCGGCTTTAGGACATTATAATTTCTATTTATTTTGCTAATTAAATGTTAATATTTTCAGAACGTGGTCATTTGATATGATGAAAGGTATCATATGTGATGGCTGGCTGTGAGAAAATGATTTTTGCTTTCCATTCTGAGCTTTACTGTAACCTGCAGTTTTGACTGAAACTTTTCTATATTGCCTGATTAACTTTTCTCTTTAATGCTTCAAATTGCTAAGCAACATTATTTTTTCTTCTATTGTGCACTTTCATTTCATTTTTCTGTCCATACAGCATCTGTGATTATTTACAGGATAGCATTATATGGGTAAGTTTGTGCCAATAAATAGAGCAGATACCACTGGCTTGTGGTGTGTCCTGATGTGGCTGCTCCTTCAGGTGAATTGGCACTATGAGTAGTAAGTGCTTGTCTGGAAAAGGCCAGCTAGGGAGATATAATATGTAGGACATAATGTGGATTGTGTCTCAGGCCTCTCGAGAGAGAGTTTAACATAGTGAGAGAAATTCCACAAAACTACAAATTGCATTGCTATAATTGTGTGCTATAAATCCATGCAGAACAAAGTAACTCGTGAGGTGATTTGGATTTCCTGCAGGTCTGCTAGACTCAGTGCCACAACAGCTAAAAACACTTAACATCTGTCACCTAATAAATTTCAGCTGAATAATTCACAGTTTCTTTTTATTTCCGTACTGAATTATATTTCAGTAGATGTGTACTTCATAAAACACAGCAAAATGCTTCAAAGTCTTATTCCCAAAATATAGAAGCCATACCAAAGAATTCTCACTTGCTAGAAGAGGATGCCTTATTAGGTACCTCAAGGTCTTGCAAAACATGATCATCAAAACCTCTTCAAACGCTGCTTAAATCAGCACCTTTTAAAACTGCAATTTGGTATAATACAGCTTCAGGACATGTAGCTGCAGAACTGTAATAAATTGTACTATTTCAAATGTCTTTGTTTTCCTGAATAATTCTGTGTGGGGCCATATTTTACCCCAGAGGGTCTCAACTTGGTGTACTTAGAGAAAATACACTGATTTGTTTCTTTGCAACAAACTTTACTTTGTGCTTAAGCTTTCTACATTTCATTATAGATTGGCAGTTTGAACAGGAAAAGGAAATTTGCTCGAGATCTAGATCTCATTTCATCATTGTAACCAAAAGAGACAGGGCATGCACTCAAGCAAATATTACATATTCTAATCCTGATTTTCATGAATAAACCAAGTGCTGTACTGTGAAATGTGTTGTTGGGTTTTTTAAAACCTAGATCATATCAGATAATGAATTTTATACTTCATGACAGCAAGCCCTATTTTCTTTTTCCAGGTGATAAAAGGAAAATTAAAGTTTGGGGTTTTTTTTAATGTTTAGACATTCCAGACAATGCATTTTTTATTGTGCCAGCTACATGAGTGAATTTTTTGTGTCACCTTGTTTATATCTCAATACAAATACAGAGAAGAAACAACTGTATTTGTAATGGTGAGAAGTCATTTTATTTTTCTCTACCCTTTCTGTACCTCAAGGCAAAGAGGCATAATGCTACAACAGAAAAAGGCTTTTCTAGATGTACACAGATGGGTTACATGCTTGAACTGGTCTCAGAATGTTGGAGGCTGAGTAATAATGAAGTTGATGGAAATGGATCTTATGTTGTCTTTTATTAATTTGTGGTGGATAAGCTACTCAATAACTTACACTGAGTGATTTAACCACTTACAAACAAATTCCATCTTACCTCCCAAGCTAAAAGAAACAAACCCTCGAGATAAATGTGCAAAGGAAGAAGTATTTTGGGGGATGCGTATTTTTATTTTCCTTTGTGGGTTGGTTTGTTGAGGGTTTTTGGTTGGGATTTTTTTTGTTGTTTTGTTTTTGTGCTGGTTTTTGTGCGTTTTGGTTTTTTTTCTTGTGTGGTTTTTTGTTGTTGCTGTTTTTTTTGTTTGCTTTTTGTTTGGCCTTTTCTCAGTATGATTTTTAACTGGAAATTAATTCTGTGATCTCTTCTTCTGGTATAAATTGGCTTCCCTTCATCTCTATCCTGGACTGTATCAACTCCAAAATTGCCCATGGTCTTTTGATATTCTCACAGGGGAAAAGATACAAGCTGAGCCTTCTGGGGAGCTAAGCCAGGTATTTTATGACAGGCTGACTGTTTGCAACAGGTTAACTCAATAGCCAGATACTAAGAGTATTAAACAGTTGTGATTTTCCTACCTTTCCTCAGTAAGGACAGTGATTTGTATCTCTCTTCAATATGTATCTACTAAGCAGTTTTTCAAACAAATTCTGGGATTTGAATTATCTACCCACCCTTAAAGTTGACTGATAATAACCTGAAGGATCAAAAACTATTGATTAACTTAAAAAATCTGTATATTTAATTTATTTGAGAAGCTAGACTAAAAGCAAGATAATATTCTGTCTTCTCACACAGCTGCACAATAGAAATAACAGATTTTTTTTTCATCTTTCATTACACCTGTCCTGGCACTGACAATGATTTATCATATCAGTAAAGCAAGGTTTGACAAAGCAGTAGACTGCATCTTTCATTTGCATGTCTGGTGTAAAGCAGAAGTATTCTGTTATACTCTCATAAGTGAAACTTAATTGATTCCCACAGATTTGCACTATATTGATGTGTATATCACTACCTGTTTTTTTTTTTTGTCAGAAAAACTTTATAATACATAATCTTGTAGTCATATTTATAATGCAAGTCTGACTACATGAAGATGGATAACTTAGTCAGTTGAAGATAACATAAGGATATGGGATTTACCAGTACATATTTGATGGCTCATCGGTATAAGAGGCGAAGACGAGAGACAGAATAAGTAATAAATAAGATACCCAGACAGGTAAGCCAAAAGGGTGAGGAGATAACAGAGAAAGTAAGAAAGATCATTCTCTTTTAGAAGAGAACCCAGTAGTGGTTACTTGAGTGATAATCCAAATTATCTATTTTAAGCAGTTTTTAAAAATTAGGAGGAGAATCTAAATTAATAATGAAATAGACTTGAGACAGTGGGTGCTGATTTCCTACCAGAATTTCAAAAGATACTTATGCTTGTTGACAGATAAAAGTATTTGTTCTTACAGTTCACTGTTGCCATATAGTGGTGATCCAGCAAAAAATGATAACTCTCATTCTGACCTCACATTCCTGAGAATTGTGCTTGTTCAGAGGTTATCTGCTTTCTTTTTTTTTCCTCATTCCTTACCTTCTCTGGAGACCCAACTAAGTCTATGCTGAGAGCTGAGGGTCACAGCTTGTTAATTATTACAATTAACCAACTTCTGCTGACTCAGTTCAAGAAGTCTATTACAAAAGAGATGAATACAGCAGAATTCCAAAGTTAAACTTTCATTGTATTAACATTATACTGTCACTGTCCAGGTATCTTATAAGTGATACTGATTTGTGAGCAACATGCAATGGGGATTCTCAAAGTTACAAATATTTTTGAATTAAACAGAAAAGTCAAAATTTTTTAAATACTTATGCAAATATTTATGGTAATTCAGCACATATGACTTTTTTTTTAAATGGTAAAGACTGTGATAAAACTGCTGTCTGCAAAATATCAATTATAAAATTAAACAGTTATCTTAAAAGAGAAAGATTTTTTTGCTTGTTTTGGGTTTTGATGGGTTTCTTTGGGTTTTTTTGTTTGTTTGTTTGGCTTTTTAGTTTTTTGCTTGTTGGAAGAAGTGGAAAATATAATAGAGGGCTTTTTTCCCCAAAAATCAAATTTTAAAGTCAGTAACATCTCTATATAGGAGAAACTCCATTTCTTATAATTCAAAGATAAGTCTGCAAAAGATAAAGTAGAAATAGTGGAACTTCTATTTCTCAAAATTATTGGACATTTCATGTGAGTACTTAGGAAGAACAGAAAGAATGTTATGATATTTTACAGAGAGTTGAAATGCAGCCCATTTTTAATCTGTGCTCCTTTAAGCATCATTGATCCATCAGGTTAGCAAATACTTTCTAGAAATGTTTCGCTAGTTACAAGGATGAAAATTACGAAAAGCAGCACATCCCTCCTCAATGTCACAAGACAAAACCATGTACAGTGTTATTGATACTGAACCTGGATGAAATGTTTGGCTTAAAAAGGGTAAGTCTACAAGATTTTCCATGATAACAGAAAAGAACCCTTCATTAGGAAAGAAATATGTAGCATACAGTGCTGTAGTAAATACCAGTTTGATATCATTACTGTGCAATGGAGAAGAATGCAAGGAATGGGCATTCATTCAATCTTCATTCTGATAGAACATTTAAAATCTAAGTCTAAGAGCACTTGCGAATTTGAGCAGAAATAAAGAAGATTTCTGTTGGAAATTCAGATTAGTTTATTCTCCCTCAGGTGATATTACAGAATAGTACACTGGTCCAGTGTTATGGACAGGAGAGTAAAAAAAAATTAAAACTAAAGACAAGGCATGATTCTTTTTTGCTTTCTATTCAAGTGTATACCAGGTATGAATTTAGTACTTGACATAAAATCCAAGCAGAGCCTGAAAAGTGAATTGAATTTCTTCTGTCACAGTAGCAGACTGGTAGATGATTCTACCCTGAACTGCCTGAAGGGAGAAATCTCTTCTCCTCTATGTTCTTTTCTATCTGATTTCCTTTCACTATGAAAAAGTTAACATTGATTTTCTTGTTGAAGATAAATTGTGGCCATTCCCATCAAAAAGTAACTATCATACCCAGTGTTAATATTGAGATGGGCAAAAAATCCAAACTTCCAAAAAGTCTGGAAGCTGTAATAATGTTTTTGGGGCATTGTTTGTTCCTTGAGATAAAATGAGCAATTTTTTTCTGTTGCGGGATAATTTAGTTTAGTTTTGATTTTTGTATTTTCTAAGTGAATAACCATAATGTACAGCTATATCCAGAATGCAAACTGCGTCAAAGTATTTTCCCATGTGTATGCAAAAACTCACATCTGGAAAAAGTTCTGATGAGACTGGGTAAGGTTGGAAGGGACCCCACTGGGTCATCTGATGCAACCTCCCAGTTCAAGCAGGTTCATCCCAGAGCACATGGCACAGGACTGTGTCTAGATGGCTCTTGAATATCTCAAGTGTGCGAGACTCCACAACCTCTCAGGCCAATCTGCTCCAGCACACAGGTACCTGCACAGTAACAAAGGTCTTTTTCTTATTCCAGTGGAATCCCCTCCTCATCTGTTTCTGCCTGTTGATTCTCATGCTATTGCTTGTCTGCACCAAGAAGAGGCTGGCTTCATCCTCTTGACATCCCCTTCTGATTCTTATAGTAATTTTTAAGCTTGTCTCTCTGTTGTCTCTCCTCAGGGCTGAACAGGCCCAGCTCCCTCAGTCTTTCCTTGTATGAGAGATGTTACAAACCCTTAAACATCTTTGTCACCCTACACTGGACCTGTTACAGGAGCTCCACATCTCTCTTGTATTGAGCTCATTGGGACACATCCTTCTTGAGTCTGGACGAAGTGATCCTTGAATATCGACAAACTTTCTTGGATCCCTCTTCCCTGCAGGGCCTGTTCCCATGGGATTCTTCCAAGCAAAGACTTGAAGGGCTTAAATTTAGCGCTGCTGAAACCCAGATCTGTTATGGGTGTACAAGATATTATATTGCTGCTCCTAAGAACCTCACAGATTTTTTTCCTCCATGGAAAAGTCTGCCTCATAAAATTAAGTAGTACTAGTAGCTGCAGTTAAGTGAATCTAGTATTTCTTCTAATAAGACAGAAATATGCCTATGAGAAATTTCTGTGCAGTATAAAATGAAGGCACAGTGAAATGTATTATAGTCTTTGTTATGCTTTCATATCTTCACCCTGAAAGACATCACACACTTTGAGGACAGATAAAATGCAACAAAAAATTATTGATTCGGAGTAGAATAAAGAGGAAAATGCATACAACAAGAATGAAAGGTCACATTAATCTAGAAAATCTCCTAAATTCTTAGACAGGTGTTAATTTCTGTCATTTTTTCCTATTTTCAGGAAAATGTTAGCAATGTATTGTCTCTTTCCACTCTTTCAAATTACAAGAGAAACTGAGGAATAGGCTTGCATCTTTGAAACATGTAAGATGGTAATTTTTCAAAAAAACTATGATAATTGCACTATTTTAAGAACTGCACAATTGTAGTTTCCTTGCCACAGATCTGACTCAAGAAATCCTTGCAAACCAACCGACACACCAACCAAAAAATCCCTAAAACATATCTAATGTAGCCAGAGTAGAAAGAATCATGTGTGATAAGAACACTAAATAGTTGTGTGCATGGGATTCAAAAAGTAGAATATCTTGATTTGAAATTTACCTGTAAAATGCCAGTGTTAGATTTGAAATAAATAGAATGGAAGCCAGTCAAGGGATCAATTGAGAAGAGTGAAACATGAACACTTTTGCTCCCACTGCACTTTAATGAGGTAGCTGCTCATACACAATGTCAAAGTATCTTGATTTAAAACCAATCAGGGAGTCTTCAGGTGAAACAGGAAAAATATTTTAAAGGAATTACGTGATTATTTAGTTGAATTGAAAAAATATCTTCCTAGTATTATACTATATTTTACTTCACCACTTAATTTGCTTTGCAGTGTATCTTTGTACATGAATTGTTAGTCTGAAACTAAGAAATTACATGTTAAGTAGTTGTACTTTGTGGCTTTTTCTAAGCTGACAGTAAAAGTATCGATTATTTTTCCGTGAATCAGGCTTTTTATGTGTTAACAGTGCAACCAAAATTGAGAAATTATCTTTCTATAAAAAGAGGAAAAATATACCACTTTTCACTAAGATTTATTTAGTTATTTATTTTAACCAAACAGGAGTGTATAGTTCAGAAATTAGAAAACTGCTGTGAATCCAAGCCAAAAGCTGGGAATCCGCATGAGTATTTCTATTAACCTCAGCTGGATTTCACTGAAACTTAAATGGACTAATAGATATTTTGAAATTTAGTCTTCTTGCAAGAATATTCCTAACCTAGTGGTTTATTAAATATCTAATAAAAGTTGTAATTCAGTATTTCGTGAAATCCATACTCTGATCCTGTTTTTAAAGAACAAAGAGTGTTTGCCAATTCTGTCTCTCTCAATCCAAATAAAACCTTTATTTTAATTCCTACTATGTGATGCAGCTCCTTCTCAGAGACCCCAGAAAAAAAATACATAATTTCCATGCTCTTGTATGAGTTAAGACTGAGGATTATAAAGCAGAGACACTTAAGTAGGGTAACAGGGACCCTAAAAAAACTTGAGAATGTTATTTAACATACTGAGAATTTGTAGTAGGATGATAGGGGCAAAATAGGTCTGTGGAAAATATCTCCCTAACTTTTTCACTGTTTCCCAGTACCTGGAGAAGACTTCAAAGTAGGCATAGCTTCATTGCTCTTAAAAAAAAATTACAAGATGAATTTGTTAAATATTTGTTCAAAATTTTTGGCCAGTGTTGAAATTTACTGACATGCAACGATGACACACTATCTATCTTCTGAATAATGAAGCCAAGACTGATGTTTTAACAGTGATTCTCAAGTAATCTCTTGTATCCCAGGGTCCTACTGGAGGTGCCCTCAAGTAGAGTGAATTTGTGTATTAGAATCTATCAGTTCATGATCAGAAAGCTTTATCATGTCTTTCTCAAAAGTGCTTGAAATGTTGCTTTCTTTTTTGCTCTGTTGGGCTTCTGATTTATGGGACTTGTTTTTGTACAGTACAAATAAATTGCTGCTGAAGACTCTGTTTTTGATCTGGCTTTTCTTTCACTGAAGTCAAGAAGAAATTGTCACTGGCTTTAAACAATAAATGTGTATCTGTTCCATGATTGCCTTTCCTGTGTATATACTTCCTAGTTGAATGTAAGACTGCTTCATATTAAGTGTTTCTAGCTCTGTCTTTCTACCAGAGCCTCTGGATTATTTTAAATTTGCTTTCTTAAAGTCATGTTGAATTGCTGTCAAAAATAATTTTTCAGAATGATACCCTTGTCACTATTGGTAGTTCTAGTGAAAATACTTTTATATTAATTGAAGAGAGTGCAATTACCTGCAAGTCATTTTGCATAAAAGATAAATGGAAAGCGTCTCTGACATGCTTGATGGAGGTTAGAAGCCCTTTCAGATCTAATGAAATGTTTTGGATATTTTCATTCTTGATGGAATGTTCTTTACTTCTAATTAGAAGGAAACAGATGTTTAAATGAAGGTAACAAAATTAAATTGGCTGTGGGTGAAACACACATGCCATTGTTCCATGCTTGGAGGCTTGCTCTGTGTATGCTTGGTGGAAGTACAGAGATGTGTCTAACCTGTATGCCAGCTGGAATGAAAAGTCTCAGGATTTGGTGTTCTCAGGGGTCTGTGACTGTGTTAAGGCCTTTTCAAGTACATGAGAAGCATGGGATCAGATTGATAGAGACTACAGTTCATTGATACTTTAGACTAGCCTTTGCATGTTTATTCACTTAGAAGTGTGTCTCTAGCAATACACAGAGGATGGGCGACCTACTGATCAGCCTGGCATGTGGCATTTAGAGGTTAGCTCTCCTGTCTGCCTGCACAGAGTCTGTAGGAAATTGCATAAACCACAATTTTCAAATTGTGAAACACAGTTACTAGTACTACCACATTTATATCACTTTTGCACATGCTTATTCATTGCTAAGAGATGTTCAAGTCCCAAAGAAGAACAGGTCATGTAAATAGCTAAAATACATAAAACCAGATAATCCTGATTAAAGGGCAGAAATAAACTTGACAACAGAGATTTGATCCCATTCAGTCTCTAGTTTATCCCTTAATACAGGGAATGAGTATCTTCCTTTGGCTTATTTTTTGGAACATATTGCTCCTATTAATTTTATTTAGCCTGTGGCTAACTGGAAAATTTAGCAAAGCTACTAATTTTGTCTTCTCCCTGCTTCCCTTTTGCCCTGTCCTCCACCTCTCACTTTGTGCCATGAGTGAGATGATTCAACAAGGGAAAGCCAGTTCAATAAGGGATCCTGAATCCAGAATGAGGTAACCAATGGGACACATGTCTAGACTAGGGAATGAGAGGTTGGACAGCAGTACTGCTGAAAGGGACGTGGGGGTCCTGGTCAATCACAAGTTAAATATGTGTCAGAAGTTCCCTGGCAGCCAGGAGGGCCAACTCTGTCCTGGGGCTTATCAGGTACAGTGTCACCAGCTGGGCAAGGGAGAGGATTGTCCTGCTCTGCTCTGCACTCTCACCTCGAGTGCTTAAACTATTAGAGACTGCACCAAAGAAGACAATGAGGGTGGTGAGGGGCATTGAGGGGAGGCCATAAGGGGAGCAGCTGAGGTCACTTGGTCTGTTCAGCCTGGAGAAGAGGAGAACTAGGGGTGACCTCAATGCAGTCAACAATTTTCTTATGAGGGGAAGGGAATGGGCAAACATTGATCTCTTCTTTGTAGTGGCTGGTGACAGGACCCAAGGGAGTGATCTGAAGTTGCGTCACAGGAGCTTTAGGCTGTATATTAGGAAAGGGTTCTTCACCCAGAGGGTGGTTGGGCACCAGAACAAGCTCCCCAGGGAAGCGGTCAGAGCACCAAGCCTGGCAGAGCTCAAGAAGCATTTGGACAATGCTCTCAGCACTCGAGGTGAGGCCGCCCCAGCTCAGTGCAGAGCAGAGCAGGACAATCCCCTCCCTTGCCTGGCTGGCCATGTGGTGCCTGACGCCCTCCAGGACACACTTGGCCCCCCTGGCTGCCAGGACACTGCTGGCTCATGTTCAGCTTGTGATTGACCAGGACCCTCAGCTCCCTTTCTGCAGCATTGCTCTCCAGCCGCTACTCCACAGAATTTATCAGTCATTGGCTAACTACATTTTCAGAATATATTTCCAGAAAGGCTTTTCCATCCAAATATCTAGGAACCTATTCGTAGGACATTCACACCAATAATGCCTTTCGGCATCACCACTGCTAATGCTTATCAAAGTTCATTTTACATTTTTTTTCCCTTTACTTGACCAACTGGCACTTGATTAGATCTGTAATTTTTACATTTACTCCTAATTTTTTACACTATACTGTGACTATCATGAATGATAAAGCACTACATACAAATGTAATTAAACACAGTGAAAGGTACACTAAGAGGGATAAAATAAAATTGGGTTCCATTCCTTAAAAGCACAAACCTGATATCTCCCCATGAAATACTAATAATGGTAATATATTTTCAAGCCTTTATGCAAGTGTCATTTTATCCAGTATGTTCTCTTTTCTCTATTAATTTGCAGAATATTAATAGATGTACAATAGGTATCCAGTTCTTTTATACAAGTACGGATATTAAATAACATGGCATCATTGTCCTGTAACTTAGCTCAAGGAAATTACTGGCCATTACTGACCATCATATCATACATATGATAATGTTTACCAAAGCATCCTCGTGCCAGTCTCATTTTTCAGTACTGATGACTTGATCTGACTGAAATGTCTCAGATAAAAAACCTTCTTTCAAAGTTATATCTGCTTTAAATACTTTAAATACCTTTCAGCAAACATTACCAGGTCATTTTGTACCAAGCTCCAGGAAACAACACATTTGCCAACAAAACAATAACACTTTTTTTTTTTTAAAGCAACACATTTTCAAATTAAACTGTATTTTACAAGAATTGCATACTTTAGTCAATTACTGTAGATTTTTTGTATATTACACAATAAGCTAAAACTAACATTTTCCTTCAGAGGAAAATACCTGTCCACTATGGAAACAGGTAACGTCATACTCATCTCCTCTATCCTAAGGCTGGCAGTGGCTAAATCTTTCAGTCACTTTCAGTGTCAAAATTGCATAAGGAACACTGTAATTTCATGCTTTTTGTGTCAGTCTAAATCCATGTCAATGCCAAAGCTGGTTCTACTATGGAGCGATCACCATTGCTACTGCAGTCATTTATGAGGTGCTTGACTCAGAATTCTAATCACCCTGTATTCATACCAGTAATTTATTCCTTCCTGTGTTAATGGTTTTCAGGAGATTGCCTACCTTTGACTTATAAAGACTACACTTTATTTAGTATGTAAGCCATTTTAAAAATATCATATGGAAACATCGCCAATTTGTTTACACATGTACTCTTAAAAATTAAAAATAAGATATTTTTTTCCCTGTGATTGCATGATCAAACAACTTCTTGTTGAAAAATATTCTATTGTATTACTTTACACAGCATAAGCCAATTTCAACTCTAATTATGAAGAACAGTTTAGCTGGTATTACCTCAAGCCAACGCTTTTAATTTTTCATGAGTATTGTCTTGAGGTAGAAAATTTATTTTATATGAGTTTGGTTAGTAGCTAATGAAGCTGAAAATTTAATGTGTAGGTAGCACTATCATGCAAACATCTGACAAAACAATTCTGAGAAAATTCAACAGTACAGGAAAAAACAAAAAGAATGTGTCTGTTCAGTTTTTTCTTTCCTGCCAAAGGAGAAGACAAGGATATCAACACTTAATTAATCAATCAATGAACAGTTCCAGCAAGGGCCCCTCCCACAGGAGACAGTCCTCTATTTACTTCTCCAGCATGAGTCCTTCCCATGAGCTGCACTTCCTCCCAAACTGCTCCACCTTTGTCTCTTCCACAGGGTGCAGTCCTTCTGGAAGAGACTGCTTCTGCATGGGACCCCATGGAGAAGTCTTGCCAGCAAAGCTGCTTCAGCGTGGGCTCCTCTTTCCATTGGTCTGCAGCTCCTGCCAGGAGCCTGCTCTAACGCTGGCTGCTCACAAGGTCACAGCTGCCTTTGGGCGCCCATCTTTGCCAGCGTGGGCTCCTCCAGGGTCTGTAGGTGGACCTCTGCTCCACTGTGGACCTCTGTGGGCTGCAGGAGTCCCACCAGAGTCTTCACCACAAGCTTCACAGGAATCTGCTCCAACACCTGGAGCACCTCCTCCCCCTCATTCCCCACTGACCCTGGTGTCTGCAGAGATGCTTCTCCCAAATGTTCTCACTCCTCTCTTCTCTGGCTGCAACTGCTTCTGCCCAGTAACTTCCTTCCCTTTCTTAAATATGTTTTCCCAGTACCACTGTCACTGATAAACTCAGCCTTGGCCAATGGCAGGCCCATCTTGGAGCTGGCTGGCATTGGCCCTTCTGGAGATGGGAAAAGGTCCCACCTATCAGGTGTTGGCTGTGGGGCAGAGGTATGATCCCATTACAAAAGTACATTAATTCCTCCCTCATTCATGGATCCCATCTACTGGTATTCACCTGCTTTTTCCTTATTAGATTAATTCAATGTGTTTTTTAGCAAAGGATATTTTGTAGCACCATTTCAACTGTAGTTTTAATGGGCTATACAGATGTGGGTGATTCACAAAATTCAGTGTGAACTTGAACTGTATTTTTAGAGCAACATGCAGTGCAGGGATCAAAAATATATGTTAAAATATATAGTCCCTGTGCAGACAGTTGATGGGCAGAAAAATAGTAATTTTTGCAAGAGTCTTGAGGTTGGTTTTTTTTTTGCTTGTTTGTTTATTTTTCTTTGCACTGCTTTAGATTTGTAGCATTCACAGTATAGGGCTGAAGTGCCTTAATAAATTATTGACTGTTTGCATCCAACTGAATTTTTTCCCAATGTATTCTGAAGCTGCAGACTTTAAGAAGTTTTTTTCTTTAGAAAAAGCTAAAGAAATAAAATAAGACACTATGCATGTTCCAGACATGTGCTCTAAAATTAAAATGTGCTATGCACATTAACTTATTATGGGTTTCCTTTTTGTTTGTTTGGACTTTTTGGTTTTGTTTTATTTGGGTTGTTTTTAAACACAGTGAATATAGAAAAGTAATTCAATGTTTTCTCACAAATTATCTTCTCATTCTCAATTGAAGTAGTCACACTGGGATTGCAATTCTCAGAGCTACTGTTATTCAGTCAGAGAACAGACCTCCCACGTGGACTTCTATCCAGACAAAAACCCCTTGAATTACAAAGTCATTGTTCCAAATGAGTTTTAGTCAAAGAATTATTGCAGAGAGAAGTCACTAACAAAAGATATGGCTGTAGATATTTTTTTAGCAGATGAAAAGAAAGATTTGTTCCATAACATATAATTAATAAATGTTAGCCTTCTGTATTAACATGAGCTCAATTTGCTCAATATGAGTAATAATGAAGGTCTATTTAAAGAATCAAATAAGTTTCAACTCAGTGAAGGCCAGTTACTCTTGTTTATCATGTTTGTTGAATTGAAGCAAAAGCAAGCTGAACTAATTTTTGCCATTCCTAATTTAAGAGTTTTATTGAAAGGAAACAGGGTGAAGAGTTATGTTTGTATAATACCGGAGAGAATGGGAAAGAAGGAGTTTTGTTTTGTGGTTTGGGTTTGTTGGGGTTTTTTTTTCCTTTTGTTGCTTTTTATTTAATTTTAAGATTTAGAATATAAGTAAGTGGTGAAAACTAGTTTATTTTTTCTTCCTAATAGACTTTAAATCCACACCCAACTCATCACTTCTAACTGAGATGCTATAACCGCTTGTTCTGTCTTGGTCCCTTAGAAAGGACCAAGAAAAGAGGTTGGACTCAGACCTGCACCTCACTGCCACTGACCTGTAGAATCTAATATTTGGTCATCTCTCTCTCTCTCTCTGTATCTGGCATTGCACACAATCTGAGCTACAAAATGGTAGAGTATTTCTTGTAGCCTGTATTTGTTCTTGCATCTGTAGACACATAAATACCTCTATACTCCTTCTTTACGGTATATGAAGATATAATGCTAAACAGGAAGAGCTTCCATATGAAATCTTTTAATCTGATGACCCTGAAATTACTTGTAATAAATTGACTAGAGAATGCTAGTCTGAGATGTAAATTTGGTTCTCTTTAAGGAAATAAGTAAGCCTATCTCACTTATTAGTATTTGTCACAACTCACTGGTAGAGGATGTGATGTTTGTTATGGATTCTTCTCGGGCTGAACAAAGACACCACACATGTGTCAGTCTTTTAGTGTACAGTCTCCATAGCCCCATCAGCCAGCCCACTGCTTTAGACTCACAAGGTGTTGGCTTACGAGCCCTTAAATGTATACAGTACACTTCAATAAGTTCTTAACTCTCACAACACACAACCAAAGGTGCTCACAAGCCACAAACGCTTCAAAACAGAGTATGGAGTAGAATGTGGTATCTATTTATTTTTTGTTTTTCTTTTTGTCCATTCATTTTTTAAAATTTCCTCTTAAACTAGCTTTTACCACAAAAGAAACCAAAGCCAACACCCCAAACCAATCTAAACAAAAACCCCCACAATATTAGGGTCTTCTGGAAAAGGTTTTGAGGCTAGAAAGCTGATATTCTCTGTCTTTACCAAATCTCTCAGAACCACCTCAAAATGAACTGTGTTTAAGCTAAACACACTAAAATTAGTAATTGAGCTTGAATACTTTCTATATTAAGAACCTAAATCTTTGCAGCTCTGTAGAAAGGCAAGTGCTGGAGTGCACAATTGCTGAATGTGGTTGGTAATGAAAATACAATGCACAGTCTCATAACTGTTACAGAGGTTGAATTCCTTCCAAGTCATTGAAGACCTGGGATGCTCTTGATTTGGAACTTCAAAAAGCAGGCTAAGTGTGCTAACTGGTCTTTTTCTGGGATGCCTGTAAGGCTGCCTGGTATTAACCCCCACTTTCTTTGCTTCTATGGTATTGTGCACCCAGATATGTAAAAAGAGAATGGGCAGCAAATGTAGTTGTGAAACAACATTTGAGTGAACCAGAACAGGAATTTTGCAAAGTGCCTGGATGATGGATTCAGGCATTGTCTTGGCTTACCAGCATCTTCCGTGTCAAAAAAAAAGGGTAGGAATTGCTGATACAAGGACAGAACTAGCGCCTGACTGCATTCACACTTGTCTGCTATCATTTATGATTTATTGAGACAGTGATTAGTACATTTAAAACACACCTTCTGCATTTAGTATGCCCACAGTATGAGTGAATATAATGACATTCATATGAGACAGTTTGCTAGAGGTTGGAATGTATGACTGCTAAATTGGCAATGGGTGATATTTATGCAAAGGTATGGAATTTACTGTGACCTGTTTAAATTGTAATGGGTGAGAAATCATTATCTTGAAGTCATGTATGTTAAACAGTAAAATCTTATGCCATCTCATAAGAATTACATGTGTCTCACTCCTGTCTGAAGAGATACTGTATCTTTTCTATGCGGTTTGAGGAATAAAATGGAAGACCAGATAGTTGGGAAGATGGACAACAATTCTTTTCATATATGAATAGGTATTAATTTATTTATTTAATGTGCATAACGGGGTCTTTCCAGTGCCTTTTCAATATAGGATTTTAATTTCTTAAGCCCATCATTAACAATGTTTTCTCCTTATTCTTGCTTATTGGAGTGGGTTTATGGTATGTACCTACTTGCTGGTATTTATAAAACTAAAATTATGTTGATTCTTATAGCTTCATATATGGGGGACAAAGCACAACTTCATGACATTTAAGATCATCCAGACTGAAAAAAGGTATACATAAATGTCACCAATTATGTCTGGAGACAGGAAACAGATGCATACAAGCATTACTTTTCCACTTAATTCCCATCTTTATATTTTAAACTCAATGTGAATATAGAGGCTTTGCAATACACCATATGGGTCACATAAATTGAACAGTCCCCAGAGAACAAGGCAGTTTAAATAAGGATGCATATGAAGAGTAGTTTTATGCTGTGTTTTGCAGCTGAGGCTGAGTAAACAGCTATAAACTGAAATAGGGACTTTGATAGTTGTAGTTTGATAGTTCTGGTTCTTAATTTGCAAATAAAAAGTAGACCCTTTTGTGTTTGAATAATAGTACATTTCAGGAAAACTCACACAGTATCTACAAAGTAACTGCAGTGAAAATCTATCCCTATGTCCATTCAAGCACAATGATTTTTTATTTTTGTGTATTTTTGTACATTTCTCCTAAACTTTCTATTGCACTCAACTTCCTGTTTAAACCAGCAAAGACTTGCAATTACTTCAGAGGAGCTGGATCAGGACCACAGTTAATTACTAACAGCACTTGATATACTGTAATTTGACCTTAATGTATTAATATAGATATGCAGATATACATGTAAAGCCATTAGTGCTAGTTCTAGTTTAAATGGGCTGTGATACCTCAGGGGCAATGCACAAATTTGCTAAAGAATAAAGAATTATTTTATTCAGGAACTAAATCTTGAATTAATGTTTAATGAGAAATTTAACCTTGTTCTTCCCTGTTAAGGATCAGCTCTTAAGAGAACTTGTAATACAGCAGGAAACAAGGAAAAAATTTATATTTCTTATTCTTTGAAAAGCTAGAACTCAGTTCAGTACATGGATTACAGCTCTATGTCTGGTAATTGATATGTCTTCATTAAAAATAGAAACTTTAAAAAAATTTTTATACATGAAGCATGAATGAAAATTCATTTTCTTTTTAAAATGGGAGACATGGTTGTATTTATGTGTAAGAAAAACCCAAATCCTGATAAACAAGCTCTGAAATTCACTGCTACCAGTAAAAGATACATTTCTTACATCCCCATAGACTAGAGGAACACTGGATTTAGATGACTAAATTTAAAAACTAGTTTGATACTGACTAACTTGAAAACTGCATTCTGCTTTGCATGTAAATGGTGTCCTCACTGTGGTGTTGCAATGAGTTCCCTTATCTTTGCAGCTATTTGACAGTCCTAAATATATGTACTCATTTGTACTGGTCGTATGGCAACATTTCCCTCTGCTCTGGAAAAGAAAATGTAAAAATGACATTTTGTTCTTATTATTATCAAAAATTAAATTAAGTATTTGTGCATTAGACATCAAAAAAAGTGAGCTGTTGAGAAGACAGCTGCAGTCAGTCTGTGGAGTATATTTCTGAACTAAATTAACATGCTGGTTTAAAGATTCTGGATCAGCTGTGTGGCAGTGCATTGCGTACACAGCTTTCCGTGTGACACAGTGAAAGCAGAAGGGGAAATGCCAGCCTGAGGTTGTTACTAAATAACAAAGAATGTATGTCTGCATGTTCTGATTCCTGATGAAGACAATCCGAACACATGGTCACACTGTCTTTGATGCTAAAGACGGAAAGCTGAGAAAGAAATGCTTCGTGTATGACTCGATTAGAATTATTTCTATAAATTGGGACTCATACATCTGTAAGCGAACATTACTCATTTGCATTTAAGGTTTAAAGCCCACACTTGATTTTCAGGGTTTTTGGATGCTGAGGTAAAACTGATGAAGACTAATAACCTTTATTGAACAGTATTCTTTCCATGAATGGTGGTAGGATAATTTAGCAAAGTATGGGTAGGTTAATCTAGCCCTGGTGAAGTCCTCTGCATGAAATCCTAACTTTACTGAAGAGTTATTTGATTATGTCTGGTTTATGCTTCACAGAACTGTGCATTTCTGGTTATTTCTGGAACCATGAGCTGAAATTCTCCACTTCTTCTATGTTAAAGATTGGGCTGGAGATGAGACATTGGGCTCTTAGGTCTGTACAGCTACTCATGGCAAAAGCAATTTTGATGATTTCAGTACAAAATATCCAATTTAAACTTATTTCTGACTCAGCTCAGTAAGTTGTTTGCCATTCAGTAGAGACAAAAAGTTGAAGCTGTCCTTGTGCACCAGCATGTCAGTGTTAATCTCTAATCTTTCTTCACCTATTAGTATGCAACAACCATAAGACTTGGTGAGAAATTCTAAGAGAGATGTTGTTAGGGTTAGCAATGTTTTTAACTACTCTGGAAAGTTATACCAAAACATACCTGATTTTGCCATGAAGTCAACCCACCCCAAAATATAAATGTCTTACACACTTAGATTTATGTGGCAGTTTCATGTTTTCTTGTACTTTGGGGAAATATGAAACAATTTTTACACAAATATTTGAAAAGAAAATATTTTTTTCACTGTTAAAAGTGGTTTTGAGTCCTCAATCCAAAATGTGTATTTTCTTCCTCAGATACTCTGGAATGCCAAAATTGGAAAGCAGCCTAATTCTCAGTATTCTTAGTGAGATATATGAATTTTTTTTCCCTGTTTTCTATGTAGCTTCAATCTTATCACCAAAAATTATGCTCATTTTTAACTTTTATGTAGGAAAAACATATTCAGTCATTTGTGTTGTATTGAGTACTAGTTCAAGGGACATTTTCTTGTTTTGCAAAATCTGATCTAAAAGTAATGCATTTTCTTTGTAACCACAGTAGGCTAACATTGGATGTATACCTCACTGGAAACTGGTCCTTTACTCATGTGTCAGTGTATCTTTTTATAGGCTTTGCCCTGCTTTTTGTTGGCAATCCAAGACAGGATTTCTGCCCAAGTATCTCAGCATGTATTTAAATGCCTTCATAAATGGCAGTGCAATGTGCTCTGTTTGCACAAGCATATTCTGTATAATGATTCACTTGATGTGAGTTTTGCTTCAATCATAAGAACCCTGTATTTTCTGTTTGCTTATACTGGATGTTTGTTGGAGGTTTAAGGTTTGAATGCATATCTAAATTTCAATTCAGTAAGTTCTTTTTGTCAGAACGATTTTTTAAAGATCTTGAAACTCAGGCTTTGCCTTAGCTTTGTGCTAATGTATTCAGAAAGACCATGAAAATGTGCAGCACTTCTGACATCTCCAAGTCTATTTTGCTTCTAGAAATCAAGTAGAAAAAATGTATTGCAGCCTTCCAGTTCTACCACTCTATATTAATGTTCTATAAGTGAAAACATTCAAAATTTCAAAGCAACTTTCCATGAAGTAAAACACTCTTAAATTAATGTCATTACTGACTTGTCAGGTTGTTTTTCTGTAGGCATCAATCTTCAAGGTGTTTCAGAATGTCCCTGAGAAAGCGAGAACCAAATATGGTTTATTTGTTTTCACTGGTGGGTTATTCTAAATAGAGAAGGCAACATTTGCCTTCTCAGGATGGGTTCAAAGCAGCTAAAGAGCTGGGCTGAGACCTTAACCGTGGGCTAGGTATGATACACAGATATTGAAAATGTGGGGCTCAATTTCAATTTAAGAATGCATGAATCAAAACATGTCTCATGTTACAGCACAGCTCAGTAGCAGAGACTATCTGGAACACAGCCACACAACTAAAGTGATCAATAATGGCAATTAACAACAAGTGGTTTATGACAATTTGATATGTTGCTTCACTTTGTGGAAATGAAATGAAATTAAATTGATCTTGCTCTGCCTTTTACTTCACCTTGCCTAGTTTTAACTTTCTTGTAAATGGTTCACAGCAAGAGAGAATTATCTCTAAGCTAGCTTGTCCTCTGAAAAAGTTTATTGTCTTATTTATTTTAGTGCTCCAACTGCTTTCATAAACTGTCTGTTATTTTCTACTCTATTTGGTGCCCCTTATTTATCCAGAGATTTACATAATACTTCTTTTTTTGTTCCCACGTATAATCTGATGGTTCAATTTTTTGTGTTCACTATGCCTGCAATTAAATGTGCCTTTCTTGTACCTTATGTTTTATTTCAAATCTCTACAAGAATTATTATGTCAGGTTTATCTACATGCTACAGAATAAAAGAAAATAAATTGGAAAAAAGATAGTGATTTAGACTAATTCGTACCTCCAAGAAGAAACATAATTAAGGTCTTTGTAATGAAAATGGCCTGCAATATTTCAAACTTGACACTTCAGATTATGAACTCTTTAGCTCATCTCAATGCCAAGATCGGTAAAGGAAATAGTCCTTCAGGCAGGCACAAGGCTTTCCCAACAGCTCTCTTTGGCTCAAAGGCAGACCAGGACAGCAGGTTGAAGTAAAAAGAAAGAAGACTCTTCACACTCTCAATCCGTCACAGATTTTATTGTTTGTTGTGTTGCAAAACCAGGCATTTTTACGTTTCTGCAGAAGGCTCTTATAGCATGTTTCTGATAGTATACAGGTAAATGGGGAGACGGGTACAAGAAGTAAAACTGGTTTTCAGTTCAACTGTTAATAAATTTATCTGACTCAGTTGCTTTTTGGTTTTGCAAACTCAGTGAATTGGGTACATCTCTGAGATCTGTTTCATTTGATATTGTCTTGAGAGAATATCTATCCTTTGGATATACCTCCAGTTTGTTCCCAAAATCATTTCTCATTATCTTTATTGTGGATTTCATGACAAATTAGTTGTAGCTGACAAGTCACAGATTCAAAAGATGAATTGATTATATCCTGTGATATTTGGTTTTGTTGATAAGGAATTTATTCAGATTTGGGAGAACTAGGAATCACTGTGAAATTTAGTCTCTTTTCAGAGGTCTGTGTAACATACAATCTGTAATGGCAGAAGAATTTTCATTCTCTTTCCTTCTGCATATGGAAGATGTCTCATTGTGTAAGACAATCCAGAATTAGCTGGGCTTTGTGTGTGTGTTTGTTCTTCACAAAGAAAGGGTGACTGGGCATTGGAATGGGTTGCCTGGGGAGGTGGTAGAGTCGCTGTCCCTGGAGCAATTTAAGAAAAGATTTGATGCAGCTGGTGCCATGGTCTCTTTGACAAAGTGGTGTTAGTTCATGGGTGGAATTCAATTATCTCAAAGGTCTTTTCCAAACTATTCAGTTTTGTGATTCTGTGAAAGAATAGGCTCTTCACTTTGTCTGATGTAACTAGAATCAGTCTTCTGTAACTATCAAGTTTAATAGGAAAGTAGATTCTCTTCACTTTGTCTGATGTAACTAGAATCAGTCTTCTGTAACTATCAAGTTTAATAGGAAAGTAGATTTATTTGATTAGGGAAGTTGTGTTATGTTCTTTCTTGACATTTATGTGTTGCTTTTGTGTAGGTGTTTAGGTTTGGGTTGGGTTTTTTTTTAGGTTTGGTTTGGTTTATTTTAGTAATAACTCATCAACAGTCTGTCAGGTCAAAGAGATTGCACAGATTTGTTATGTTGGCAAAATTGGAAAACTCTCCAGTAAGTGCTTGAAATATTTTACTTCATATTTGTTAGCTGCTGCTGCTCAACACTCTGGCTGTTAGCATATTATTATACTTCAGTATCATTCAAGAAGATTTTTGTAACAATTAGGACTTCAGCACTCAAGTTTAAAGTTTTTAAATTTTTTTTGTGATTATTTAATTTCAATATAGTGCAGTCTTTAATGTACTTAGCTTCAAAATATGTTATCAACAGACTTCTACAGTTATTTTTACTCTACATGTATGATTTTATTTCATGAACTAAATGCAATCTTCTTCATGTTTTCTTCTATACATGTTCAACTTATAATTAAAATTAGTTTTTATACCCACTAATTGTTTTTTTTAATCTGTGCCAGAGCTTAGTATTCTCATTTCTGTACTAATATTTTACCTTAACATTAAAAGTTTTGGAGGCTTGCAAATTTTTCCTTGTTTTAGTTTTAAATTAAGTCAGGTTTTATGGTATTAATTCAGGAAATCGACATGGCAATTCAACTCATTTTCCATTCTTGCATTTTCAGGGAAAAGTTGGGATAAACTTGTTCATTCAGAATCTTTGAAATTTTTCATTGTATATACAAGTCTAAATTGTTGTTGTGATAGCATTATTCCACTCTGCATTTAACCCAGTGATGATACCTTGTTGCAGTTGAGACAGACAAGACACCCTTCCTTCATGCAGCAGTAGCCCATCTTTCTTGTTCACAGCTCATATCTATATAATTTTCTAAAATTATCATGTTTAATTCTAACTGGTTAGTAACTTGTTGCTACTGAGTTCATTGGGTAGTAGTTGCAAGAATACATGCTCACCAAAAACTTTTTTTCCCTAAAGATGTTTACATTATTTTTTCATGGGTAAAGAATGATTCCCACGGGTACAAATTCCTTTTCTCACAGGTACTTGTCAGGCCAGCTGTTAGGTGTTCTTAGCCAAAGTAGCAGGCCTGAGCCACGATTTTACAAGGGCTTTCTTTTGTAAGGTTTTACCTATTTGCAACAATACCATGAGACATTCCTATTCTTTAATCTCTTCTGATGGTTTCTTCTTTTCTTCTTTTTTTTGGGAGCTGATCTACTCATTCATATTACTGCTCAATGAACTAAATTGGAATTAACTAGCAGGAGTTAAGATAAACCATTTTTTTCCCTTCACTTACTAGGGAGATTAGAGAGAACATTGCCATATCAATTTTAAAACAAATTTTGTCTAAAACCTGCCCAATCTGATTTATCATGTGTATTACACATGCTTCCATTACTTCAGCTTAAATGATAGAGCACCATAGGCAACACTCTAAAATCCAAATTGAGATAGGAAAATGAAAAGCAGTTACGTTGTCTGATCTAAGCATCAGTTTAAGCTTATCAAATACTTGTGATAAATTACACTGCAATAAATTATTTTCCTTCTACTGCAGCTCTGTATGTACTACCTTTCATAACAATGGATCCCAAAACTGTTGCATAAAGGTGTTACTTTAAGTGCTCCCTGTAATACAATGCGCAAAGGCAGATGGAAAATAAAATTATGTAGTTTGTTCGAACACTATGTATAATAATAAATAATAATTCAGCAGCTGATTATGATTTTCATGTCTAACTAAAAGATTTATCATTTTATTCCAAAGATATTTTGAGTTTAAACACTAATATTGGTATTGAGCATCTTACTGTAAGGTGGCATGATGGTTACATGAAAGAAAAGTGAACACGCAATGACTTCACATACCCGTATATAATAACAAATTGCAGGGTTTGGGCATAGACCTTTTACTATCCAGTTTAAAAACAGGCACTTCATCTAGACTTAGACTTTGCTGTCACATTGGTATGACACTTGCAGAGACCACAGATGGTAAATGTATAGGTTACTCTCAGCAGAAGATTTCCAGTATGGATTTTCAACTGAGCTCTATGAAGAATCCCAAGCCAGAATGACAAAGGTGGTTTTGAGGAGGAAGAGAAGTCTAAAGGGTGCTGTGTGGTGGATGAGAGTTTCACATATTGGAAAGAAATCAGTCTTCAAATACTACCTGCTGCAGCATTTCCTTTGTAAGGAATGAGAATTATTTTGCAAGTGGTTTCTTTATCTTTATTAATGGAAAAGAAAATTATTACATGTAGTATCCACTTTGTTTGTTTAACTGAATGAAAATGAAATGGGTAATACTGGGAAATGATGGCTTACAGGTGAGCATCCTGGAATTTGGGAAGGTTTCCAGTGGAGCTTAATTCACTTGGCTTCCTGTCCCAGACCTGAACCTCCCATTAGCACGGTTATAGGGAGTACCATATATAACATAAGGTATCCCTGGGCAAATAAGACCCATGCAGTGAAAAAACTGAGGATGCAGATGTGTTTCCTGGTGAAATGTAATATGTAGGAAATGCAGCCAGCATGTACATTAAAACCTATTCCCTATATGTATGTGTGTCAATAAATTGCTTCTGTTTTCTTTTCCCTTTTTTGTTTTGGAACTAGGAACCTACTTAATACATTTGAAAAACTTGTTATTGAGGCATAGGCATTCAAGATACCCCATATTTTAAAGTTCATGTTGATGCAGGGAGGAGAACAAATGGTGCAATTTCAGGAGGATTGCTAGCAGGTTGCAAGCCTTGTTATCAGCAGATTATGGCCCCAGCAATCAAAAGGCTTCTTTACAGCTGTGGAGCAGAAAGGCCCAAGAGGTTTTCCATTCTGATCACCATAATGGAAAGAAGAAGGCAAGACAGTCTGAAAACGCTCTGTGGGTGACATAGAGTTTGGTGCCAACAGCATTCTCCCTAGGCTTTAAAATAAAACATGCCACACAGGTTAGAGCAGGTGAAGACCTATGGGGACCTTGTGTGTGCTGAGGAAGCTGCTGCCTCAGCAGCTGTGAAGCAGCTGCAGCTCTATATAAGGAAAGTTCAGGCAGTAGATGTGCAGTAGATGTGCATGCTTACAGCACAAACACGATCTTCCAGATGGCTCTGCAGTTGTTGTAGAGATGTGTTAGCATTTTTCTGTTTGAAAGTGCAACACATATTTTCTGAATTATTTTAAAATATTTAGTATTAAAATTGAGGCCACATTTAAATTTAATTTGTCTAATTGTATATGGAACTCAATGATGGTAGCTCCCACTGAAGTCAGCTTGAGTCACACCCTCCTTCTAACATGAGGAGAGTATCAGCACTGTGAGACAATCTTCTTAATCAAATTTTCAAATAATTTTCATAGTTAAAGTTTAGTGGTTTAGTTCTTTTGCTTATAATACTCTATGCTGATAGATTTGACTGCTTGCTACATAAAGGGACTGTTTTCTGTGTATGTAGCAGTGAACTGATCATTTGCAAAGTAAGATAATGAAACCTTACCAATTAGAGAAAGAAATACATAAATTACAAAGGATGTTATGGGTTGACATACACTTTTAACAAATCCAGTTAGAACCGTAACTTTACCTTAAGATAATTGTCATAGCGAGCATGGTAACAAATGAGGAAGAGTAAGATCTCGCATTACTGTCAGGGCAGTTTAAATGAAATATTTTTTTATTAAATGATAATTTGTAAAAATCTAGTTAACTACACAGTTTTGATTTTATATAAAGTGTTTCTCTTAAAAATGTGCATGGTTTTATCATATATTCTTATAAATTTAGCACTGGCTAACAAAAATGTAATTGTTTTTGTTCCCTTCTAAACCTGAGTCTTCAAAAGCAGAGAAGATAGTCTGGGTACGATGTGCTTGCTTTTCTCCTTATCAACACCTTTCTTTTGTGCAATGAGACCCTTCTCCGGGGCACCAAGGAGGAGATAACTTGGAAAATAATGGTGGGGTACCTTCTCTTTGCATTTTATGTAAGTTCAGTGTAGAATTACTTAGGTTGCTTTTTGCTCTGTGAGTTTTTAAACAATAAAATTTAATGTAATTTTATTCTACTGAGTCTTTATATCTAAACAATACTAGTTTTGATTTACCTAAACAGGTTTGTGTCATGTGACATAACAATTACATGCATTCTCATTTAAGAAGTGAACCCTTCTCCATTTTCTTTCAGGATCACACATGTACGCATGCTTCAGACAATAGGACTGTAATCTTTCAGCTACATTCACTAAGTGTAATATCATAATACTAAGGCAGCATTGCAAATACCCTTTTGTCTGGGAAAGGTTATTTCACTAAGGGTTACAGGACTTTTTTTTTCCAGTTAATAATATTTTATGAAAGCTTAATAAATAATAAATAAATTTCCTCATTAAAAGCATTAGATAGTGCAATATCCAATAACAGTGTGGAAAACTACTGATTCAATTTGGTTTTTCATCTCTGTGGTAAGGAAAAATATAATACATAGCAAACAATATGATTCCTGAATGTACAGCATTCTCTTTTGGCATGCTTGTAGCGCTGAAATCAGTGTTAAGAATCTTGTTAAACTGAAAGAAAGGAGACCTTATTGAAGAACTCAGTTTTCAACCCATACTGCCAAAATGAAGCTTTTTCATTTCTTCATTTGAGCCACTACACTGTAATAACACTTCTTCATGTTTTGGTTTCACTGGGTTTTCTTCTGTATGCCATTCTAATGAGCTGTTCTATCTAGTGCTTTGATTAATCCATGACAATTCTTTTTGGTGCTACAGAGAAATTTTAATAGCTATAAAGTAAATAGCTGCACCTAGGGAACTGAAAATGAATCCATATTTTTATGGCCATGAAGACATTTTACAGTGCAAACTTGAAATTTCCTTGACACTGAGCAAAGATATATACTGGTAATTTCATTTCAAAGATATTTTTTTTCTTTTTCTTTTGGAACAATTGGTAATTGTCTAGTCAGAAAACACTACTTGGTATGTTAAAATATGGAGGTCAGCCAGTTGCTGTTTTTCAATTCATAGGCACAAAACTATTTTCCTTGCATGGTAAATCAAAGGAAAGATCATACTCTTTTCAGTAGAAAGGACTCTCAAATCTTCCATAGTCTTCAGCAGTTTAGGTGACTTCAGCTTCACTATATTATTACATAAGTGAATTACATAAGTAATTTATTCACAAGGGACTCAAGCGTACTCATATTATTTGCCTGATTTCTTATAAGGCCTGCTGGCATTACAATTAAAATGAGCATTGTCTGAACAAGGAGTCTCCACTCAGATTCTTGTTACTACAATTTAGTCCTGGCAAAAAAGGATTATAGTTTATCCACCTGCCTATTGGAAACAGCTGCTGCTCCTGAGTACTTGTACAAAGCAGAATTTTCTGGTAACTCTATCAACTCAGTTTCCATTCTTTCTTGGTTTTGCATAGAAATATACAGTGATCATAGCACCAAAAAAGAAGGAGAAACAGAGATAGGGAGAAAGAGAAACCCAATCTCTTGGCACTCTTCTGTAAATAAGCTGGTGTTGCCTGTAGGAATCAATATTAATGCTTTGTTTCTATAAAATAACAGCTTGGAAAGCACTTACTCTCTCATATGTTACTATATGGTCATTGCAGCAAAAAACAATCTAGTTATACAATGAAAAATGTTCTTGGAGAACAGTGCTTTTGTTTTTGAATAACACGAAGCCTCATCATATTTTTAACTATTCCTTCCCTTCTGTATGCAGTCCAAATAATGAGATTCTCGTCTTTTGCTCTTAAGAGCTTTTCATGGGGAAGGCGTTAGGTTTCCTATTAAATGACCAAAGAAATAAAATACTATGTTGTTTAGATACTCTGGGTGGATGTTTGGTTTTTGTTTTGTTTTTTTTTTTGTTTGTTGTTTGTTCATTAAGGAGGCTAAATCTATGATCGTTCAGGACACAATTCTTCTTGGTACTTTTTAAAACCTAAATATTTCCATGTACACAGAAATACATAGATTCAGATGATGTAGGCCTACATAAATATATTTTTCATCTTAAATTATGACCTTTTGTTGGCTACTGAAAGTCTTTATATAACAATGTGAGCCATTATGACCAAAAACTGTAAAAACTCCAAATTGTATTAGATTTTTAAGAAGGCTCTGCTGTATTTGTTCAGAGGATGTGTTTGCTAGTAAGATATATTGATGCTGCTTTCTGATACAAATTGAGTCTGAATCACGTTAAAAGAAATAAGTTTGATTTGCCTCATTTGTCCTTGAGCAAGTGCTGCAGGTGTTTATTGCTGTTCCTTTCTAGTTGAGATGAATATTGATTTTAGATATAAAATTAGGTACAATTTTTTGCAGCATAGAGCTAAATAATATGGTAATGAAAATTAATCATAAACCAACTTTGCCATTACTCACAACTAACAATTTTAGCAGGAACATTTCATTGCCATATTAAAATGAAAGCATCATGATTGACCAAGTGTTTGGTTTCCCCAAGTAATTTAATCCTGCAATTGATGCCATCCTTTTTTTATCCTTTTTTTCTTTTGTATGTTCTCTGTGTCCTTCACACATATATTTGTAGCTCTGTAGCCTTTTGTACAAGCGCCTAGTTTTCCCAGTAATTCTCCATAGCCTTTCCCTAAGTAGATAGAGAAAAATTCAAGAGCTCCAAGTCCTGGGGGCTACAAGGTCCCAGTGCCATCTTGGTTCTTCCTGGGAACCAAGGCCAAGAACAACTCTTTGAGGTAGACACATTTCATGGACAAAGTACAGCTGGTGCTGAGGGGGGCCTCCAGAGAAGGAGCTTGACCTGGGGGGGAATTGCATCACTGCTTGTCCTCATAATTAGTGCTTTTTATCAGTTATACTAATTTCTTAAAAACCTATAAAAATATACTCATCCTTGTAGGGGTGGGCTTTTGTGGACATCTTTCCATAACTGCCCCTGAAGGCCTTCAAATAAAGATCTGCTCTTGTATTATTACCTCTTTACTAAAATTGTCTCGAGTTTCATTTCCAGGCTGGGAAAAAGGCAACACAATGGCAGAAGATTTTGCATACAACAGTGATGTCATATTTTTATACTATGCCTTTTGAAGAGTTTTGTTCAAGTTTGTTTAGTGTAGCAACAGCAGTGAAATGAAGAGAAAAATGCCATTGACAGGTCTCCCCAAGAAAACATATCTGAAATGTCAACTATCTTGGTACCCCTGTAGTTTATGTAGTTTTGTGGATAAAGTATCAGAACTCTCAAGTCATTTCATTGCTGGACAAAACCCAACACAGTTCTGGCATATAGATACTACAAAATGCAAATAACCTCTGGGGGATAGATGCCAGAAATGGAGATAGGATTTGTAGACACATTGTAAGGCAGTTCTTCAGTTTTTTCCTCCATTCTGATGCAGGAATGTAAAACTGCATCAGAACAAATAAACACTGTAAATAAAATATGTGTAACTGTAAAAACAAATATAACTGTTGTAAAACAATAAAAGAAACTAGAAATTCCTTAGTAGAAAGAAGATAAATGTCTTTTTAAGGATGAAAATTATCTTTTCCAATTGTATAATTCTCTAGTTATGATATTCCAGTCATCTGACAGTAAATCCTAAATATATTGCTTGCACTTTTCTTCAAACCGCATTTTATTCAAAAATCCTGATTTTTCAGGCAAGGTTAATGAAAAATACAAGTCCCAGTAGAAGTCCTTGAGGTAGCAGAGTAGGAACTTTTCTCTAACCTTAATTTTCACCACTAACCTAATATTCATCTTCTTAGTAATTTTAAAATTCTTTCACTGATACAGATATTCTTAGATGTAAGTAGCAGCTCCTAAAAACATTTTATAACACTAATCATCAAAATCTAGATGGGTGAGACCAATTGTATTTTTTCCAATTAAAAAATCAATTGCCTTATCAAAGAAAACTATTGAGATAAAATAATAGAGTCTAGTTTGGGTTTACTAGTATAGTATTTATTTCAGAATTCTGAAACGAGAAAAGGAGAACCTTGATAATTTTAGTACTCATTTAATCTTGCAAAGTTCCTGCTGCTTCCTGCTACTTATAGTAGTCTGCTTCATTAATTGCATTCAAACAGACCAGGTGCAATCTAGTTTCCAGAACACATAGATGGCTTTTAATTAGTACTCACTCTACTGTCATTATTGATGAGGCTCAAGGTTTTGCTCTGAATCTTTTTGCCTTTATTTCAGTTGCAAAATTTATCACTGTTTTTGAAAGTCCTTACTTTAGACCTATGGTTTCTGATGCCAGAGATGATTTTTATTTTCAATTTTGTTAAGCTGTAGTTCATTCAGTCTCTCTGTTGCTTGAGATCACAAAATCACAGAATCATTAGTGTTGGAAGGTACCAAATGTTGGAAGTCACCTAGTCCAAACCATCTAGTCCAAAGCATCTGCCAAGGCACATTCACTTTGAGCAGGTGACACAGATATTCCATTTGGAATATCTCAGTAGAGGAGGACTCTTCAGCCTCTCTGGGCTACCTGGCAGTACTTTGCCACCCCTCAGTGTAAAGTCCCTCCTTGTGTTTAGGGGGAACTGTTTGTGGTTTAGTTTATGGTCATTACCTCCTTGTCCTGTCACTGGGCACCACAGAAAATGTCTGGAACTATCCTTCTGCCACACACTTTTGATGTATATTTTATATGCTGATGAGATGTAAGGATGTTTGACTTATACAATGAGAATATGTCCTTGACAACATCCCTCACAGTGCAAGTCCTTTCAAGCTTTCAAGGCAGCTGTGGAAGTATTTTCTATAATGAAGTCTTCCTTAATGTCCTTTTCAAAGCCATTTATGAAAAAATTTCCTACTGATTCAGTGATTTACAGGTAAATAAAACGTTAGCTGGTGTTTTCAGAGTTGAAGGAACTTTGTGATGTATTTCAAGAAATTCCATTTCCTGGGAAAGTTTTGTGTCAACTTACTGGAAAAATTTCAATTGTGTTGATTTTCAGACTAACCATTTAAGCTGCAATAAAGTCTAAAGCCATCCTTGTGAGCTAACGAGTGCTGGGCCCAATGCTTGGGCCCTGCTTGCTTTGGCAAGATGACTTTGTGCAGTTGTCTCAGCCTCCAGGGTGTGTGGGGCTGCATCTGTGTGGAGCTACACTGCTTCCTCCACAATGCAGGAGGAAGGCATGGGGGGAACACTCAGTCATCCAAAGCAAAAGTGTGACAGGGAAGGTTTCAACAATACAGCTGTCGGTAAAACCCTCTTTTTTTCCTTCTGAAGTTACTTTGATTCACTTGATTCTTCTGTCCATATGAACTGTTCTGAATTTCATGATCGATATTTTGAATGATCTCTTCTTATTTTATAGTAATTATTTATATTTTTTTTAATTTTTTAAGGTTATTTATCATTCAATAACTATGCTGTAGTAACACTGCCATTGCATCATGGTTTTTTATATTCTTTCTTTTTTTCCTTCTTTCGTCCTTTTCTGCCCCTGTGTGTGTTTGTTTTGCACTAATATTTAAAGCATTTACATTGTCTAAGTTTCTGGTATAAACAACTCTTGACATTATGTGTTATTTTTCTTGACAATATCTTTTTTCTTAGAGACATTCACTTAAATGCTTTCCCCAAGTGTACCAGTGGCCTAAATCCCTCTTTCTGTACTACTAATTTGCTCTTCACTGCTGGTAGTTAATCCAATTCTAGATCCATTTATTTTCCCATTAAGCTTGCTAAACTCCCTTTCTCTTTGTAGTGATTAAAATTTGATGTTCATATAATTTCAGATTCCAGAAAAATTTTTATCTCTATTTGTTGATTTAATATTTTTACTACTCATACCTGTTTCAATCTTTGCTATAATCTGTATCTTGAAAAGTCCCCTTTTTGTGATTACTTTCTGTTGAATTTTAGATATTCTCCTATAGATGACATTTTTCTTCTTTATTATATAGTGTGCCTCATGTTTCTAGAAAGTACTAGAATGCCGTCAAAGTTCACTTTTATTTCTTTAGCCCCTTCTTTAGGCATATAAAGTGATTTTTTATTTCAGTGCTGTACAGAATCACAGAACCATTAAGGCTGGAAAGGGATGCCAAGATCATCAAATCCAACCTTTGGCTGATCTGCAGTTTGTCAACTAGACCAAAGTACTGTGTGCTGTGTCCAGTCATTTCTTTAACACTCCCAGGGTGGTGACTCCACCACCTCCCCCCTGGGCAGTCAATTCCAATGCTTAACAACCCGTTCCATGAAGAAATTCCTTCTGATTCCTAAGCTGTACCTCCCCTCCCAGAGCAACCTGAGTCTATGGCTTCTTATCCTGTCATTAGTTCCGTGGGAGAAAAGGCCAATCCCCACCCCGCCAGACAGCAGCTGGGTCTCTTGTGAGCCTCCTTTATTCCAGGATAAACAACCCCAGTGCCCTTAGCCTCTCCTCCTAATTTGCATAAGTAATTGTTAGTAAGTTACTCTCTACACAAATTAGTCACTTAAGCAAAATGCTTGCCTATTCTGTGGTTATGCTATCACAGTGTTGAAAAATATAAACACATTGTTGTGTTATTCAAATATGTCTATATTCCAGTTTACAGCATTTTTTTTTTGCTTGTTTAATACACTTACAATTTAAAGGACAATTTAAAGCTGCTAGATTTATTTTTTTTCCCATATATTCCTAGTAGATCAAGTCCCCTTTTACTCTCTGGATTTATTCTGCAGATTGTCCAATTGTGACCTTTTAAACAGAACTTACTTTTTTTGAAAATGCTGGGGAATCTGTCAACATCACCTTTCTGCGTCTGTGTAAATCATTGTAAGTGATGTTCTTTTACACTATTCTGGTCCTGTGTTGGAGCCATTTTTTCCGAGCCTCTTTTGAGATAATTTCTTCCTTTCCTCTCCTCAGTTCTCAGATCCCTATCTGAAATAACACTATGGAAAAGCTGTTGTAATCGTATCCAGTATGTAAGCTAAGGTTTAATTCCATTCCTAAAAATATTCATCAGGTTTCTACTGAAGGAGAATGTATGTATTGTAGACATATAGAAAGCCTGTTCTAACTTTTGCCATTTCCTCCATTTTTAGGGCCATTTTTTTTGTCAGTCAGTCTTTTTTTCTGTTCTGATAAGACTTCTAGAACAATACTAAAAACAAACAAAACAACAACAACACATTCAGATATTTCAGCAAGCTTTCTGAGCACTGCTGTTTTGACCTGTTCTGATTGTTGAGTTGTCAAATGCTCTCCACTGCACCATTTCTTCAATGTTTTAGATGTCAAGCAGAAAGTATTTCCCACACAAAAGAAGAGTTAAAAGGTATTGTGTGTAAAAATCCATTACAATTTTTACTTTAGAAAACCTTTAGCACTGAAGATTTGTAAGATGTCAGTAGATGCTTTGCAAGAAATGTTAATGCTAAAGGCATACTAAGAATTCCTTCTTATACCCTGCAGATAGAGCAGCTTATACTGGCCTGTTCAGCTTTCAAGTCCTAAAGAAAGACAGATACAAATGAGATCTGAGTTCTAATGTTGACTTAATAGATGACTCACTTTTGAGACAGTAGATACAAAAGCCTTAGCAAAGAAATACTAGATACAGCTGTCAATAACTTCTCTTTTTTTTGTCTGTACTGACTTTTTCATAGTTTCACATGAAAAATAATTGAAATCAGAAGCATTTGAAAACTTTTGTTGTATTAGTCATAAGATGACACCTCTGCTTTCTATCAGATCTCCTAATATGAACTTTATTTAAACATAAAACTTCTTAATCATCTGCTGTTGAATCCAAGTTCATCCCAAAGCTAATGCTGAGCATGTTAGCACCCTCTCTTGTATTAGGCATCCACAGAGAATCATAGAGTTATTAAGGTTGGATAATACCCTTAGGATCTGGCACTACTTTTTCACCATTAAACCATCTCCCCAAATGCCTCATCCAAACATCATTTGAACACTTGCTGGGATGGTGATTCTACCTTCCTGGGCAGCCTATTCCTGCCAGGGCTTGTCCTGACCAATCTTTAAGAGAATAATTTTTTCCTTATATCTAATGTAAACCTCCCCTGGTGCAACTTGAGGCCATTTTCTCCAGATCCATCTACAAACCCTCCCTACCCTCAAGCAGATCAACACTCCTGCCCAGCTTTGTCACAGACATATTTTCATTAAAATCCTTTTGCTAGGATTTTTCCTGCTGAAACTGAAGTTTCAGCAATGAAGTGTAAGCAATGGTTATCTGCTGCTGTGGAATGCAACAGGTGGACCCGTGATTGGTCTCCTGTGGATGTTTGGATTTACTGACCACTCACGGCAGAGCTGGGTCCCGCTCTCTGCTTAGTGACACATCTTTGTTATTCATTCCTTTTCTATTCTTAGCTTAGCTAGCCTTCTGAGAACTTTTCCTTTCTATTCTTCTTAGTATAGTTATAATGTAGAATATATATATATACACTATAAAATAATAAATCAAGCCTTCTGAACATGGAATCAACATTCTCGTCTCTCTCTTCACCTGCAACCCTTGTGACCACCGTCACACAACTTGGTGTTATCTGCAAACTGAGAGTGCACTCAATCTCCTTGTTCAGATCATCAATAAAGGTATTAAAAAGAACCGGTCTGAGTACCGAGCCCTTGTGATCAACCACCAGCTGGATGCAACTCCATTCACCACCTCTCTCTGCTCCCAGTCATTCAGTCAGCTTTTTACCCAGGGATGAGTGCCCCTGTTTGAGCCACAAGTATCCTGTTTCTCAGAAGCACAGAATGAGACAGGTTGGAAGGGATCACAGAGGGTCCTATGGGATACAACTGCCCTGCTCAAGCAGTGTGATCCTAGAGCACATTGCGCAAGGTTGCATCCAGACTGCTCTTGAGGGTCTCCAGTGAGGGAGACTCCACCACCTCTCTGGGCTGTCTTCTCCTATGCACAGCTATCTGCACAATAAAGACGTTCTTCCTCTTATACAGTGAAACTTCCTGTGCATCCATTTCTGCCTCTTGCCCTATTGCTTGGCCCCACCGAGCAGAGCCTGGCTCCATCCTCTTGGCATCCTCCTTTAAGATACTTATAGACATGTATATGGTCCCATCTGTTTCTTCTTCTTGAGGCTGAACAGGCCTGATACCCTCAGCCTTTCCTCACAACAGAGATGTTCCCATCTCTTAATCATCTTCACAGCCTTTTGCTGGACCTGTTCCAGGAGCCCCATGTCTCACTGGTAATGAGGAGCCCAGAATAGGGCACAACACTCCAGAAGTGGCTTCACCAGGGCTGAGCAGAGATTCAGGATCACCTCCCTTGACCCATAATGCTATTCCTAATGCACCCCAGGATACCATTGGCCTTCTTGGCCATAAAGACACACTGCTGGCTCATGGACAGTTTGTTGTTTATCAGAACTCCCAAGTCCTTCTCCAGAGAGCTGCTTTCCAGCAGGTCAGGCCCCAGCCTGTCCTGGTCCATGTGTCCTCCAAGTGAGGGACCCTGCAATTGTTTTTGTTGAACTTCAAATAGTTCTTCTCTGTCCATGTCTCCAACTTGCAAGGTACTTCTGAAAAGCTCCACAGGACCTGGGGTACTAGCCATTCCTCACAGATTTCAAGGGGAATGTTGTGGGAGATAATTTTAAGGGCCTTACTAAAGTTCAGGTGCGCAGAGTGCTTCAATTTAGGCATGCCTGTACATGCCTTAGTGCATATGGAAACATTTGCTTCAAAACACAGTGGCAATCACCTGAACTTACATGATCAAAACCTAAAAGTCCTGATTTCAACATGTGCTTTGTCTAATGTAAACAGAATAAAAATTCTCCACATGAAATTCACTGGGAATTTGCCCATCTAGTTTCATGGAATTCAGAATTCAGCCAAAAAAATTCATAAAACAAGGAAAAGGAAAATATTTACCACTTCATTATTATCATCCCTTACAAGGAAATACAGAGAGAGAATATATTGCCTGGTGTGTGTGTACATTTTCTTTGTATTAATATCAATGAAATTTGGAGGTTTTGTGGACCAATGTGTTTCTCAAACCACTTGGTTGACAGCAGATGGCTGAGCCCCTCAAAAAATGGGGTTTTGAAAAATTCTAGAGATGGAGACTGTACAGGCTCTGTGGAGAGGTAATGGCTTATTATTTACCTAATGACAATGACAGCACTGCATCACAGGGCCATGTGGTTAGACATGAAATTCATTTAGTGTAAATAAACTTTACAGACTGAAGTGTGTAACTGAAATTTGCTACATATTTTTTATTACCTTAGTTTATTAACAATTTTGAGAATATCATATGGTGTTGCTTGATGAGGAATTTTACAAAGGATTACTTTGCTTGTGAGAGGTAAGAGTTGAGGTAATTTTTCTTTGAAAGTCTGGTAGGTGTTTTGCAGAACTAAAAAAAATCTATTGTGTGTTCTTTAGTATTAATCTCACTTACTTTGAGAATAATGTTAAATGATTTTGGAATATGAATTCTCTATAATTAAGCTGTCTTCTCTAGATAAATACCCCCTTTAATGTTAAGAACTCTAGAAGAAAAAGTATCTTCAAATATATAGCACTTCAAAGCAAATGAGGAGGGAGGAGTTACAAAATCTGTGGTTGTATACATCCTCTCAGATCACCAGTCCTTTTGTGTATGCTACCCAACTCTGACATATCTAAGATTATCTTTTTGTATCCCATGCTCTAAAGGGCAAGAACATCTCACCCTGAAGCTGGAGATTTGCATTCTTCACCAGCTTTGGAAGGCAGGGTGCAGAGCTAGGAGTAGGCTCAGCACATTATTCAGTTGAGTAATCAAGGGGAAATTAGTCTGGGAAAGCACGCTTGCTGTGTTAATAAAGTCCCTTAGTTTTGGGGTTTTTTTTTTGGTGGTGGTGGTTTGGTTTTGGGGTTTTTTTGGGTTTTGGGGTTATTCCTGTTTTTTCTTTTTTTTTCTATTGTCTCAAAATCACCAGAATTTCACTGCCATTTTTTAATCTCCTCTTGAGAATCTGTGACACTCCACCTCCTGGAGTCATCCTCTAAAAGGGAAAGATATTTTTCCTAGTGATTTCATTCTACTGCTCTTGGCATACTCAGAACTCATCTCAAATCTGGTTTCAAAACATCACAGCATAGCTGAGTGGGATTTAGCTGCCTTAATGTCATGTTGGATGTCTTGTGATATTTACTCATGGCCAGATGACCACCTCAAAAGGTCAACTAGTAGAATCCACTTTTATATCTGATTGTCCCATTTGGATATAATTAGGCATCTATATTTAGCCAGTCTCACCTATAATGTGTTCTCACTCTGAATGGTGGTCTAAAAGAACTTGGTAGCTGACCACTAATGTTCATTTGCCCTTTGAACCAAAATTTTGTAATTTCCAGTATACCAAGAGCTCTTTTTTTTCCTATTATGATACTTTTTAGTATTTATAATGCATATTAGGCTTGTTTATTATGCCATTGAGCAGAACATTTGCAAACCCAGAAAAAGAAAAATGGACTCTTGCACATCATTACCAGTCTATACCAGGTAGTTAATTACACATCACATCCAAAGGAAAAAAATTGGTTGTGAATTCCCAGAAATAGTGTAGAGCAGGAAGAAAAACTCTTGGACAAATTTGGGATCTTAAGAAAGCACACTAATAAAAGTAAAAAATTAAAAACATCACAATGGCTTAATGTGTTGGGTTCTAGTCACTGTGAATACTGTAGCTTAGAGGAAAAAAGCTCTAAAACTAATTAATAACGACAACAGCAATTGATTATTAGTATTGACAATAAAATTAATGTTAATAATAGTATTAATATTAATATTAATATTAATATTAATATTAATATTAATATTAACTACAATGTATTATTTGCTTGAAATCACAATGGCAATAACATGAACTTAATATATTATTAGTAATGATATGATGAATTATACATATCTCAGTGTTTCAACAGAACCTCAATAGTCGTAGGAAGCACATCAGGATCAAAGAACAACTCAGCGGTCATTCTTAATAGAATTATAATTCATAAAGATATCAATAACAGTTCCTGTAAGATTAACCCCAGCCAGAGATCAATTATCCCAGTGAAATATTGAAAGAAATGAAGGGAGAGATCAGAGGATGTAAGGCAGAAAACGATAGCAAATGTTAAAACAGAATTTAGCAATGAAGAAATTTACAAATTCTGAAGTGGAAAAAACCAGATCGGACTGCAAATCTTATAATACTTTAAAAGGAAAAACTAATCCAAACTGATACATTTTCCGTTGTATGAAGGAATTACAGGTCATCGTGCAATTAAGCCGTGTCACTGGCAACACATTTCAGTTATAACCAAGTATCAGCAGTCTTTTTCTGGGACAGTTGGCACTTTATCTATAAATGGTTTACACTGTGCAATGCAGGTGCTGCTGGCTTTCTAGCTGTCACTATTTGTAGTTTCTCTGGGGTAACTAGAGATTTCTGATATCAGTTATATTACAAGGAGGCAAATGAGAGGCAGTAAAAGTGACATTATTGTGGAGCCATTTTTGCAATTTCTGATGATACCTTGACCCGAACATTTGTTCACAGACTTTAGCGTATATTTGAAAACTTGTTTGTCAGTAGCAACGTTTCTTGACTTGAAAAATGATATCTTGTTGGGGGGCAAAACAAAACACCTACATATGAAACCAAGGGTTAGGCTTGCCTGTAGTTTTCCTATTTCTTATGAATGATTCATGAGTATTTTAAAGCAAGCTCTGCATTTTAATAAAGCTAACAAAGCTTCCTGGTAAAGCAAGTTCACATATTTACTGGTAGAATTTACAGTACAGTGGGTAATTCTCTGTCTCACATGTTTTTTAAAACTGACTTGTCCTCCATATGAAGCAGATTGTTTCAGTGTCATAGATCCATAGACACTAAAGCTTATCAAGTGAAAAAAAAAAAAAATAAAAGGTAAGTTTATTTCAGTTCTTATATTGTATAACTAGATTCCAATAATGGATTCACACTAACTAGGAATGTACATACATGTCATTGGATATTCTGATAGGGTCCGTACAAAAACAATGCCAAATAATTTCTTGGTGATTTAATACATCTTTATTTAACTTTTTCTTGGATGATGTATTCATTATTATTGGCATCATGTACTGGGAGATTAGTTAAGTGACTATAACTACGAAAATTTTTTAATGAGATTACATTGATATAGGGCATATTCGAGGAGCCCTGGTAAGCAACATATATAAATGAAGAAAAAGAATGTCTATAACAGATTTATTCTAAATTTTTCCAAAATCAGGACTAGATTATTTTTATTGTTTGAGTACTTTTAGTGGTTTCTGAAGTTTCAGGAGCAATGCCTCTTTATTTCTCTAAGACAGTAATTAATTTGATTGTACTCAAAAGGTTTTCAAATTAACTCATTTTCTGGTATTTGGCATGAAATATGAATTTGCGTGTTATTTCCAAGCTACTTACAAACCTTGAAAATACTGTTGCTGTACATTTAATTATTTCAATTAGAGTTCCAGTTTTGAACACCTGCTTAAGAATAAAAATCCGTGCATTACCGTAATTCAGACTCTAGGGGTTTACCAGGATACACATCTTAACATCTCTATGTTCTTCTGCAAAGGAAAGTCCAATGTCTATATTGTTTTCTGTTTGCTACAGTATCATGCCGAGAAAAACAATATTTTCTGACCATGTTTAAAACTCTGTTGTTTTATTTCAGTGAAAGCTACTGAATTATCAGGATTTTGGTGTCTTCAGTGGAGGCTTGCAAGACTGTTCAGTGGAAAACATATTTCTAAGGCCTTGGCTAGTCATCAAGTAAGTATCTTGTGTTTTCGTATATGTGTTTTGTTCATTCAGGTCCAATGAAGTGTTTCTGCTGTCTTGGGTAAATAACAAAAATTATTTCACCATAATTTTGACTTTCTTTTCTATAAACATATTTTTCTCTAATGTCTGATGCTCCTTAGCAGTCTATAACCATTTAAGTCAGTGTTTATAAGTATTTTAGCAAAAAAATCCAAAACCCAAAGCAACATTTTTTTGGTATTCTTTTCAGTATCTCTCAGAATGCTATTCAGTGATCTGTATTACTCCCAACCATGAAGCATAAGGAGAACTAAGAATTGGTTGGATCATCTAAATATGTCGTGCTATTAGCCTGGTAAAAGTGGTCAAGAATGGTGTCTGGCAATCAATTACTAAAGTAGATAAAGCCAGTTAAATGGTACTCAAACAGTCAGGTTCTATTATTATCATCCACCTGACTGACTTTTTGATTGTCTCGTTTTTCTCACTATATCACATACTTTGTTCTTCATACATATAGTCTTAAGTATTTTTAATTCAATTAGATGAAGAGTAAGAGACTCAGGTAAGGCAGATCCTCTAATATCTTCTTATTCCTGTTGTCTGGCATAGTGGTTTTTAATATCTATTCTTTCACTTAATTTCTAAACCTAAAGAAAAAAAAATTGGGTTGGTGGGAAAGCATTTTAAATAGGAAAGCTATAATAAAAGCCACAAACTGTAAAACTACAAAATAGGGGGAAGCTAGCTGTAACATTTAAATTATACTTGCATATTCTACTCAGATTACAGACTTAACCTTTTAAAAATTATTCTGATAAAGATTAGACAATTAATGCACTCTTTATGTCACTTCTCACCATAATGTAGTGACTTTCATTTTGATTTTTCTCAAAGAATGCATAAATGTTATTTTAATTTTCAGTTAAAAATTGATTCAGTCTGAGTGGCAATGCTTGAACTTGTCTCAAAATTATGCATTTGAATCCATTTACAAAATATTCTGTGTTTTAAAAAATCATAGTCCATGAAAACCAGCAATGCTTATTTATTTATTTGCTCTTTGATGAAACAGAAAATTAAATTTTTGTGATGGAAATAATTTCCAATTAGGCAGCTCAGAAACATAATCTTCTTTTACCACTTGGCTGTATCAAAAATAAAGAAGTATTCCTCTTAAAGGATCAAGAACCAAGTTTATTTATTTTTGGATTTGATAGCTCTGACTGACTGTGTCATTCATTGCTGCCTAACTTATAAAATACGAAAGTGATAATTATGTCCTCATTTTGATGCTCTTTTATGAATTTAACCTAACAAAAATAGATGTTGATTGAACTGGTTGAATTATGAGGAAGGATGATGAGACTCAAATGTTTAATTCAGTTAGCACTCATTGAAGGCAGTATCTAACCTAAAGTTGGGAAGTAAATTTTACCTTAAACTCAGTGAAAAAATAAAACAGGGTTCAAGTAATAGAAACCACAGAAATAAAACTTAAGTTTTTTAACCATCTGACCTATCTAGAAAATTTTGCACAGCTAGTCTTGCCCTGGATTAATTTGGGATTCTTGGGATTTTTTTTGTCTCTAAGGCTTTAAATGCTGTCTGAATGTATAGATTTAAAAGTTACATTTTTTTTCTTGCTTTGTAACAAGTTAATTCAATTTACAAGTTCAGAATTATTATATTAGAGTGCACATCTGTGTCATTCAAAAGGTTACACAAAATGCTTACATATGCCCCATCTTCAAACGTACAAAGGGAACACATTCAATCACGCGCCTGCTCATAGATTGAGAAATTTAATATAGATAATATTAATTTTTTCTTACTATATCCCATTATTTTGTTCGTACTGTGTCTAAATAGCAGCAGTGTTTATTGTGTCAGTTATGTATGGCCAAATTAGAGAAGACTGTTTTAAGGATCTGAATGTTACAGGTGTCTTTTTCAATGTCATTGAAAGTCAAGAAGTTTTTTTATACTCTTTTAAATGTTGAATATTTTTGGTTTGCTTTTGTATTTTCTTTTATCACACTAACATAAAAGTGAAAAATCTCTTATAGGGAACAAAGCCAGTTGTTTTTTTTTCTGGTGTGCTAAAAAAGCAAGAGTGATTGATGTCAGTGACTCATGGTTAAAGATGCTGCTGCTTGAGTGCTGTGACACTGGCATGATCTCTTTGAGTAGGTTAAAGTGTAACACAGAGAGGTGGAATAAAGGCATTCAGATATGAGGTACTCATCAGATGACACATTCCCAAATTCACGATCTCTTTGACTACTATTACAATGCTGTACATCTTCAAAACCTTTGAAGAGCTTTAGCTGTGCAGTTCCCTTTCATGTCAGCAGGAGACAAGCTTTGCTGTAATAAGATTTAGCTGGCTTCCTTTCACATACTTTTTTTACTGAGCAAAACAGACCCTGATCACTTTTATTATAGTGTGCTATGTATTCTGAAAGTAAGTTTAGGCAAGTAGTAGATTAATTAAGTAATGAAGCATGTAATAAAGTAATCAGTATAAGCTTTCATATCGTCTTAGCAGTCGCATTTTCATCTATAAATTTCTTTCTCTATTTGAGTCCATGAACACTTAATAAAAGTTTTCAATATATCTTTGATACTATTTTGTTTGTGGTCCATATTTTCTATTCCTTTTACTTAGATGAAAAAAAGAAAATTTGGATGTGTGACCTTGAATTACTAGTTGCAAAAGCAACAAAACAACTTCCATCTGAGTTAGTGCTAAAATTTCTATTAATATTATTAATTTTAGTACAGAGTTTTACAGATATGATATTCAGTGAACCAAAAATAAGTTTTAAATGCTCAGTAAATACCTGTCATAGTGTTTTTAGGAAAGAAATAAACAATCCATCTCTCACAAATATTTGGTTTTTTTAGTAAAACCATTCTTACATTTAAATAAGAGATTATACTAAAATATGAGAAAATAAAGCATTAGCTGATCTACCGCAGTACTTGAAATTCCTGAACTTAAAGGAAAAGTAGTTGTTGGCCACCATTCACTCATTTTATTTTGAAGGCAAATGGACCCTGAGTGAAATGAAGATAACTTTTTATGGTGTAGGTTTCTTGTACCACCAGAAGAATTGTTATGGGAATAAGAAATGTTATATCACCTCTGTTTGAAGGACCTCCAGTGGCCAGGAAGGATGAGTTAGTCTGTGGACAGCTATCTTGGGTTTTTGGTATTGATTCAGATAATTTGAGATTCTTTAGGACAACTTGCCATGAACTGGTACGTAGCTCAGCTGCTCTGATGCATCCTGAAGAAATGTGAATGGTCTAAAAAGCAAGATGCATTTAAAAAATTCAATGGGTGAATTGTGAATACATGGAAGCACTTTTAATATACGTTTTCAATTCAACTGAATTGTCACAGGAGTGTCATAGGATGCTACATTAGGAACTAGTACCTTGTTATATATGAAAACAAATGAGGCGAAGAATCTTATGTCTAGAAATAAATATGTGTCTTTAAAAACATAGAAGTTCTACAGAAACATAGTGAAGACTTAATTGAATGATATATGTAACAGAGACAGAAGACAATAATTCCTACCCAGACTGCATCACCAGTTTGCATTAAGGGAATGCAGGCAGAGATTTTCTTTTTGATGATGAACTGCAAGAGCCAGGCACAGTCCAAAACTCATCAGTTGACTTTACAAAGTATATTCAGCAAATAGCAAATGAACTTATGAAGAAAAATAGTCAGTAGAAATGTATTTAAGCTTTGAAGAAATATACCCATTAACCTCTTTTTCAGTTGGTTAAAAAATAAGAAGAAGACTTAACATAGTTTCTGATCAACATTTGGACCCTATGCTCTACTTTTTGCATTTAATCTCTTCCACAGAAAAAATGGATAGCAACTCTCATGCTTTGCATCCATGAAACTTTTCCGCTTTCTTAAGAGTCATAATGAGAAATAATGAGTACAATTTTGGATTTTGCCCATAAGCATTTATAAAGCAACTGACTAGGATGCTAAATATTATCATTCGCAAACCTCTAGACATAAAAAAGGACAGAGTGAATTTTTCTTTTCACTAATTTTAAGATACAACAAGCAGAATATGCCTCTGTTCAAATTAAGGTGCAAATGAGACCATATGCCAAAGTCACCCATATGGAGTTTTTTAACAATAAATGTGAGATAGAGAGTCAGAAAGAGCTAGAAAAGGGAGAGGGAGAGGCAGAAGACATGGCAGGGTGTGGGGGAGGGAGAGAGAGCAGAGGGAGAGCTGGAGATGAGGCACAGAAGTGAGGAAAAGAGGGATGGGGAGAGAGAGGTGAGTGGTGTTCTCCATCACTTTGGGGCTCTTGGTGGTGAGACTGGGGACTCAGCTCAGTCTTCTACTGGTAGGTTCTGTGCAGAAAGAGGTGCTGAGTCCACAGAATCCACCATTATCAAATCTTTTCACTATTAATAAATTTTAGCAAACAGGGAAAGTAATGCTTCTTTGCTACATGTTACACAGTTTCCTTAATAACTAGTATTCTATCTTCTGTTGGTTAAATTATTCCCTCATTCCTTACGTAATTAATCTGCATGCTCAGTCTTTCTCTTCTTTTGAGTCAGTGGGTTTCTTGGGTTGGTGGTCCCTGACTCAGTGGTTGCAATCTCCCACTGCTGGAATTACCTTTTACCCAGCTGGAATTTATTTCAGGACAGTTGCTGAGATGGTTTTTATAGTTTCTTTCTTATCTTGGGAGTTATGCCAAATATCCTTGTGGTCCCTCAGTTTTGCATTCTCTGTACCCATTATCAATAACGTATCCCCCTTTCTAAGCTTTGTTAACCTCCCCCTCGGTCTGACATCATTGAATTTATCCTCTGAGCCTTGTACCACCTTTATACAGCCCAAGTTCCGTGTATCCACAGAGGCCAGTGTTGTGGTCATGGTCGTGACAGATTCCATCTCTCCCATAACTTGGGGGAACCTTTGTTTGAGCAATGACATGCATATGAGCAGTCGCTTCTTCTCACAGTCTGTCAATGGGGGGATTTTGTTTGATTTCCTTGAACAGGATGAGCTAGCCAGATCTCTGCCAAGCTTCTGCCAGGCCTGGAATTGGCACTTTCCTATCATAAATTCCTCCCTTCTGTGCCCTTAACAGTGTTTGAGACAGGCAACTCTACCTTTCAGCTCCTAAGAACTATTGGTTAATAATTTTTTAACCATTATTAACCATTGCATTTCTCCACCATAAGGTGCACTCTTCAGATATTGCAATCTTTTTTGACCAGTAAGGATGTGCTGCTTAGATTAGGGGTTGGCTTGTTCAGGGTTAGATTTTTGACTTAAACAGAAAAAAAATAAAAGTTTGTATTTAGGAAAATACTTTCATGCTTCGAGTTTACACATTCTGTAAAACTAATGTACAAGGACTGTTAGAATTGTAAATTGCAATACTATATACAGTAGTATTCTCTTTGACAGCATCATTCCCTCTTCCTTTAGAATGTATTGTGTTTAACCTTAAACTCCATCTGCACAGGGGCAGCATCACCTTGAATAATATGTGCAGTTTATATTGAACTATTAGAGAATGTCCAATGGAGGGCAACAAGAATGTTGGAAGGCCTTGAGGGGAAGCCCTATGAAGGGTGGCTGAGGTCACTTGATCTGTTCAACCTGGAAAAGAGGAGACTGAGGGGGGACCTCATTGCAGTCTGCAATTTTCTTTTGAGGGGACGATGAAGAGAAGTCTTCACTCCAGTGACCAGTGATAGTACCTGAGGGAATGGCCTGAACTTGTGTCAGGGGAGGTTTAGGTTGGATATTGGAAGAGTTTTCTTCACCCCAGAGGGTGTTTGGGCACTGGAACAGGCTGCCCAGGGAAGTAATCACAGCACCAGCCTGGCAGAGCTCAAGAAGCATTTGGACAATGTTCTTCGGCACATGGTGTCACTCTTGGGGCTGCTGCTGTGCAGGGCCAGGAGTTGGACTCGAATGGGGGCTCCTTCCAACCCAGCTTACTCTGTCATTCTGTGATATATAGATTCTAAATATATGTAAAAGGAAAGGGATTTGAGGTACACATGCATAAGAACTAGAGAAGATTTTGGGTACAATATGAAGACAAACTGTGTGAGTGATTAATATTCAGTGAGGGCAATGAAAATTTAATTCAACTAATTTAGGTAACAGAGCATCTCATTTTCTTTTGCACTCCGAGTATAAATGCTATTTTCATCTATATGGTGGTTCATATCAGCTAATTCCTGCATAACTACAGTTGCTGACAGTCAGTAAAACATTGTCTTTGCTCTTACAAGAACTCTTTGAAGCCCGCAGAGCGACACTGGCACAGTTTGTTAGTAATAATTGAAATTACTTTTCTGAAAATAACTTATCTCTTCCTAACACACCTTATATTTCTGTCTGCTGTAATTTTCAGTCGTGTGTCCCTTTCTGAATGTACAAAGAAAGCCATAGTGAATAAGTATAGAGTGCAGGATTCATTAAAGATTGTTTGAACACTGTACAGAGGATGTGCTGGGAAAAACACACAGAATGAATATTGATTTGCAATGTGTGTTGGGAGTGGGAAAATAATGCATTTTAGAAGAAGCTTACTTTTTGATTATTTAAAACATTCCCTCTGTCTTTACTGACAAAAAATCTGTTTGAGCTATGTATTCCTGCAGGAATAGGAAGAATACTCTATTTTTTTAAACAATTGTTAGAAATGGATTAGCAGGAATCTGTTTGCTTCTTAAAGCATGATAACTCTATTGGCTTTTCAGCTAGAGAAAGCAGATTTATAGGGTTTTTGGTAGAGTTGTTTTGTTTGGTTTTTAAGTGAGGTTAAAAATGGAATGTTCTTGTTAGAATGTATAATAAAGAGAAGAGGAATTACAGCAGTTAGAAAAAATAGGGGAGCAAAGTAAGAGAATAAGATACAAAGTCAGCTCCTGTAGTTTTTGTGTTTCTAAGGAATATCTGCCTCTTTTGATCTTACTTCCTCTAATGCCATGAGAAACATTAAAAAAAAAATCACAGAAGGATAAAATTCAATTTATTACCCCAAATTTAAGTCAGGATATTTTTCATGCCATCTTTGTTTCTTCATGTTTTTTCTGGCCTTGTGAGTCTTTGTGTTCCAGGCAGAGTTTAAGAGAATTTCAGGCAAAGAAGGGCCTCTGTTTTCCCTCCTACCACTGATCCTGGCTCGGTCTTTTGGACAATCAGGAAGAGTCCAATGAGAGGAATGGGAGCGTGCTAGGTTAGTCTACCTGCCTGCTATTGAAAGAGGGCTATTCATTTCCACCCTCTTATCATCATGGACTTTTTTTCAATGTTTATTCCTTCTGAAGGAGTACTTAGCACAAGACATCATTGTAAAATTTTGTTATTTCCTCAGGTTCTTCACACAATTTTTACATAACTAGATGATACAGATGATTTACACAGTACTGATTAATGGGAGACTGCTGACTATTTGCAGATTTTGTTTGTTATTATTATGCACAGTCTTTATGATTAGATAATTATTTCAAATCAATTAAGTATCCCTTGATGGACTCCTGAGTTGTATCTAGTTATGATAATTGCTGAAAATATTCTTGTGAGATTGTTGCAGATCATTGTGATATGTGCTTAGCCTTGTCTAAACATTGTGACAAGAAAATAATTAATCCTTAGCAATATAAATATACATGAGTTCGAGTTTAGGACAAATTTGGGAGGAAACCTCCAAAGGGGTCCCTCTAGAAAGCAGATTTGAGTAGCTCATCCTCCAGCTGGTTCAGAAAAATTTTTCTTTGGAGAAAAAGTGGGAAAAAAACTGTTTATTTAACAAGAAAAGCATTCACAAGAATAAAAAATGAATCATATTAAACAAAATTTCTTGCTCTCCTGCAGAGATCGTACCCTCAGAAAGTCCTTGTAGTGGGGTGTAGCTTGGCTCACCCAATCTCTTATCAGTCCCTACTGCACTGGAAAATGCCATGTCCCAGGCCCCAGTGGGCCACAGCCGTGATCTCACTGTGATTTTTTGGGTTTTGGTGCAGAACAGGACTGACCAGTTCCAAGAAAAACAAAAGCCAGGGAATTTCTCTGCCTCATCTAGCTGAAAAAAATGACTAAAAGCAAAGGAGAGCTCTCTCCTGCTGTCCATGCTGCAGGCAACACAGACTGTGAGAAGGAAAGCTAATGTTTTTATTTTTATGTTTTTGAATACAGCTGTCTCAGACAATCCACTGCTTCTCCTTCTCTCTCCCTTCACTCTCAGATCTAGTTTTAAAGATGCAAAACTTATTTCTGGGCTAAACAGATGAATGAGGATACAATTCAGCATCATAAAGTCACCTCAGGACAACATATTAAAGATATTATGCTTCCAAAAGCTAAATTGGTACCATCCAACATCTAGATACTGGATGAAGATTTGAAGAAATAATCTAACTTTTCTCTGTGGACAATAATTGCAACATATATCTGATGAAATCACTTTTCTGATTTAGAATAAGAAACAATCTGGTTCTTGAAAAGTTATGGGACAGAGGAAAAATGGATAGAAGTTCCAGAATTATTTGATTATGTTTGTATGCTTTTATTTAGAGATGCGTACCTCATGCAAAATATTTTTTAAATGAGATGAGATTTACTGAGAGAGACTCACTCCAGGCTGCATGCACAAGCCTATGTGTATGAACAGTTCCTAAGCAGAGCCTTCTTGAAAAACTCACTGGATATATAGTTTTCTTTAGAGCCCTGTTTCTCTGCAGAGACTGCCTTTTGAACACAACATTAAGGCTGTGACCTAATTTCAAACATATTTTCATTAGACTTCTATATTTGGTTGCTCCCAAATGCATGCTAAAATGCTTTATTTCTCTGTGTTTTCTGTAGTATGCTTTAAGGGATGCTGTATGGTAATGAGCATTAGGCAGTGGGGCATTCCAGCCTGAAGGGGAAGGGAGAACCCAAGACTTGTAGATGTCCATAGCCAAAAAGCAATGGCAAAAGTCAGAGGGTCCACAAATACTTTGAAAGTTTTATTAATATATTATACACACAACATGGAAATTGGTATAAACCAGTCCCTTTTCCTATAGTATCAACCCAAAGCAGTGAAATCTTAAGAAGGGGTAGGGTGAAAGAAAGAGCGAAGGAAGGAAGTGGCGGAAGGAAGGAAGTGGCGGAAGGAAGTGGCGGAAGGAAGTGGCGGAAGGAAGTGGCGGAAGGAAGTGGCGGAAGGAAGTGGCGGAAGGAAGTGGCGGAAGGAAGTGGCGGAAGGAAGGAAGGAAGGAAGGAAGGAAGGAAGGAAGGAAGGAAGGAAGGAAGGAAGGAAGGAAGGAAGGAAGGAAGGAAGGAAGGAAGGAAGGAAGGAAGGAAGGAAGGAAGGAAGGAAGGAAGTGGCAGAAGTGGCGGAAGTGGCGGAAGGAAGTGGCGGAAGTGGCGGAAGTGGCGGAAGTGGCGGAAGTGGCGGAAGGAAGTGGCGGAAGTGGCGGAAGGAAGTGGCGGAAGGAAGTGGCGGAAGGAAGGAAGGAAGGAAGGAAGTGGCGGAAGGAAGGAAGTGGCGGAAGGAAGGAAGTGGCGGAAGGAAGGAAGGAAGGAAGTGGCGGAAGGAAGGAAGGAAGTGGCGGAAGGAAGGAAGGAAGGAAGTGGCGGAAGGAAGGAAGTGGCGGAAGGAAGGAAGTGGCGGAAGGAAGGAAGGAAGGAAGTGGCGGAAGGAAGGAAGGAAGTGGCGGAAGGAAGTGGCGGAAGGAAGGAAGGAAGGAAGTGGCGGAAGGAAGGAAGGAAGGAAGGAAGTGGCGGAAGGAAGGAAGGAAGTGGTGGAAGGAAGGAAGGAAGGAAGGAAGTGGCGGAAGGAAGGAAGGAAGGAAGTGGCGGAAGGAAGGAAGGAAGTGGCGGAAGGAAGGAAGTGGCGGAAGGAAGGAAGTGGCGGAAGGAAGTGGCGGAAGGAAGTGGCGGAAGGAAGTGGCGGAAGGAAGTGGCGGAAGGAAGTGGCGGAAGGAAGTGGCGGAAGGAAGGAAGGAAGTGGCGGAAGGAAGGAAGGAAGTGGCGGAAGGAAGGAAGGAAGGAAGGAAGGAAGGAAGGAAGGAAGGAAGGAAGGAAGGAAGGAAGGAAGGAAGGAAGGAAGGAAGGAAGGAAGGAAGGAAGGAAGGAAGGAAGGAAGGAAGGAAGGAAGGAAGGAAGGAAGGAAGGAAGTGGCGGAAGGAAGGAAGGAAGTGGCGGAAGGAAGGAAGGAAGGAAGGAAGGAAGGAAGGAAGGAAGGAAGGAAGGAAGGAAGGAAGGAAGGAAGGAAGGAAGGAAGGAAGGAAGGAAGGAAGGAAGGAAGGAAGGAAGGAAGGAAGGAAGGAAGGAAGGAAGGAAGGAAGGAAGGAAGGAAGGAAGGAAGGAAGTGGCGGAAGGAAGGAAGTGGCGGAAGGAAGGAAGGAAGGAAGTGGCGGAAGGAAGGAAGTGGCGGAAGGAAGTGGCGGAAGGAAGTGGCGGAAGGAAGTGGCGGAAGGAAGTGGCGGAAGGAAGGAAGGAAGGAAGGAAGTGGCGGAAGGAAGGAAGTGGCGGAAGGAAGGAAGTGGCGGAAGGAAGGAAGGAAGGAAGTGGCGGAAGGAAGGAAGGAAGTGGCGGAAGGAAGGAAGGAAGGAAGTGGCGGAAGGAAGGAAGTGGCGGAAGGAAGGAAGTGGCGGAAGGAAGGAAGGAAGGAAGTGGCGGAAGGAAGGAAGGAAGTGGCGGAAGGAAGTGGCGGAAGGAAGGAAGGAAGGAAGTGGCGGAAGGAAGGAAGGAAGGAAGGAAGTGGCGGAAGGAAGGAAGGAAGTGGTGGAAGGAAGGAAGGAAGGAAGTGGCGGAAGGAAGGAAGGAAGGAAGTGGCGGAAGGAAGGAAGGAAGTGGCGGAAGGAAGGAAGTGGCGGAAGGAAGGAAGTGGCGGAAGGAAGGAAGTGGCGGAAGGAAGTGGCGGAAGGAAGTGGCGGAAGGAAGTGGCGGAAGGAAGTGGCGGAAGGAAGTGGCGGAAGGAAGTGGCGGAAGGAAGTGGCGGAAGGAAGTGGCGGAAGGAAGGAAGGAAGGAAGGAAGGAAGGAAGGAAGTGGCGGAAGGAAGGAAGGAAGGAAGTGGCGGAAGGAAGGAAGTGGCGGAAGGAAGGAAGTGGCGGAAGGAAGGAAGGAAGTGGCAGAAGGAAGGAAGGAAGGAAGGAAGGAAGGAAGGAAGGAAGGAAGGAAGGAAGGAAGGAAGGAAGGAAGGAAGGAAGGAAGGAAGGAAGGAAGGAAGGAAGGAAGGAAGGAAGGAAGGAAGGAAGGAAGGAAGGAAGGAAGGAAGGAAGGAAGGAAGGAAGGAAGGAAGGAAGGAAGGAAGGAAGGAAGGAAGGAAGTGGCGGAAGGAAGTGGCGGAAGGAAGTGGCGGAAGGAAGTGGCGGAAGGAAGTGGCGGAAGGAAGTGGCGGAAGGAAGGAAGGAAGGAAGTGGCGGAAGGAAGGAAGTGGCGGAAGGAAGGAAGTGGCGGAAGGAAGGAAGTGGCGGAAGGAAGGAAGTGGCGGAAGGAAGTGGCGGAAGGAAGGAAGTGGCGGAAGGAAGTGGCGGAAGGAAGTGGCGGAAGGAAGTGGCGGAAGGAAGTGGCGGAAGGAAGGAAGTGGCGGAAGGAAGGAAGTGGCGGAAGGAAGTGGCGGAAGGAAGGAAGTGGCGGAAGGAAGTGGCGGAAGGAAGTGGCGGAAGGAAGGAAGTGGCGGAAGGAAGGAAGGAAGTGGCGGAAGGAAGGAAGTGGCGGAAGGAAGGAAGGAAGTGGCGGAAGGAAGGAAGTGGCGGAAGGAAGGAAGTGGCGGAAGGAAGGAAGTGGCGGAAGGAAGGAAGTGGCGGAAGGAAGGAAGTGGCGGAAGGAAGGAAGGAAGGAAGTGGCGGAAGGAAGGAAGGAAGGAAGTGGCGGAAGGAAGGAAGTGGCGGAAGGAAGTGGCGGAAGGAAGGAAGGAAGGAAGGAAGGAAGGAAGGAAGGAAGGAAGGAAGGAAGGAAGGAAGGAAGGAAGGAAGGAAGGAAGGAAGGAAGGAAGGAAGGAAGGAAGGAAGGAAGTGGCGGAAGGAAGGAAGGAAGTGGCGGAAGGAAGTGGCGGAAGGAAGTGGCGGAAGGAAGGAAGGAAGGAAGTGGCGGAAGGAAGTGGCGGAAGGAAGGAAGGAAGGAAGGAAGGAAGGAAGTGGCGGAAGGAAGGAAGGAAGGAAGTGGCGGAAGGAAGTGGCGGAAGGAAGGAAGGAAGGAAGTGGCGGAAGGAAGTGGCGGAAGGAAGTGGCGGAAGGAAGTGGCGGAAGGAAGTGGCGGAAGGAAGGAAGGAAGTGGCGGAAGGAAGTGGCGGAAGGAAGGAAGTGGCGGAAGGAAGGAAGTGGCGGAAGGAAGGAAGTGGCGGAAGGAAGGAAGTGGCGGAAGGAAGTGGCGGAAGGAAGTGGCGGAAGGAAGTGGCGGAAGGAAGGAAGGAAGGAAGGAAGGAAGGAAGGAAGGAAGGAAGGAAGGAAGGAAGGAAGGAAGGAAGGAAGGAAGGAAGGAAGGAAGGAAGGAAGGAAGGAAGGAAGGAAGGAAGGAAGGAAGGAAGGAAGGAAGGAAGGAAGGAAGGAAGGAAGGAAGGAAGGAAGGAAGGAAGGAAGGAAGGAAGGAAGGAAGGAAGGAAGGAAGGAAGGAAGGAAGGAAGGAAGGAAGGAAGGAAGGAAGGAAGGAAGGAAAATTATAACATTTTGTTTTCCATTTGCATGGTTGTATTTCATTTTATAAAGTGCTTTACCAAAAGAGAAAATTCAGTTTTGCCCCCTTAAGTTAATCGCAGTTACACTAATTCACCTAGTTCTCTGTTTTGCCTGGAAGATATCAAGACAAAAGCCATGGAAATAGTTTAGAAGATTTGTCATCATCACCCTCTTACAGAATCAAACATTTCACAGCAAAGAAAAATAGCAATTTTGTATGTGAGGAAGAAAGGTACATGGCTCTCCCATAAGCTCCTTCTTTTACCATATGCTCACTGAAACTTCAACTTTCCTCCTTGTAACTTCACTGGTGAATTCAGACCTATTGCTTTGTTAACACTGTAACCAAAATCTTCACAGGCAGATCCCTGCTCATTTTGTTTTCCATAGTTTTAGTTTACTCAGCTTAGTTTAAGACCCTGCATTCAAAGGTGTTTGGGAATCTATTTGCTGGTCTAATTACACAGTATCTAATTACACTGATGTCTAATTACACAGATATGAAGGAGTTCAGAATAGCAAATTCCTTTATGGAAACACTGGTACTCATACAGTGTTTCCATAAATGAAGACTGTCCCTTATCTCTAGAAGAACATCCCTTATCTCTAGAATAAAGTTTATTCTTCAATGTTATTTCCTGCCATAGAATTTTATTTGTGGAGAATGTCCTATCATATTGATACTTTTTTATTTATATCTTTTCTCACCATAACTAGTTATTGTTATTCTCTACAGTGCCATTGCAACAAGACCTGCTGGTAGCAGGACTTTTGGTTCTCATTGCATGTTTTTCTACTTTTCAGAAATTGTTTTCTGAGACATACTTTCTCAGTCTGCTGAGGCCTTTATGTCAATGGTTTATAAGCAGAAAAAAGAAAAGAGATTCTGGTAGAAGGGGAAAGCCTTGGCTTATTTTTCCTGTTTCTTGCCATGAATACTCTAAGGAAAATTTCCAATTCACTTGTGAATGGGAACAGTGCCCACCTAGCAGATGGCTATGAGTGAAAGCATAGAGAAGATCATGACCATACATTAAATACATTTACTGAGGGCAGACTTCCCAGGCTAAAATTTCATGTATATGCAACTCTTGTGCCAGGGATTGGGAGGATATGCTACTGTTTGTCATTTCCTAAAGAAGTCTAACTTGGAGATATTACAACATTTTTCTGCATAAAGATCTGCATAAGAAGTCTTCCATGAAGACAAAGGAAACATTTTATTTTTCATATGGGATTAACAACAGTTTTTAAATTTTCTTTGTAAAACTGTACATGAAAATTTTAAATAAAATCAAAGAAAAGTAAATGTTTTTTTTGAACAGAAGATGAATTATTAAATAAAATTACATAGCTGTTTATCCCCAAATTATCATAGCATTAATATTAATTAAAACTGACATGTATTGATTCCCCCCATTTTTAATTTTTTTTTCTGTTGAAAAACTATTTTATTATGAGATTCTACAAAGCTTATCTGTGTCATTATATTACTGTAGAGGAACTTGCTTACATAGATACAATTGGTGAATGTCACCACTGATTTTCTTCTTAAACTTCATTCATCTGTTGCTTCTTATGGGACACACTTATCATTGTCATTTATTTCATAATACTGCTTTGTCTATTCATAAAATCAACAAACAAGTCCAGGGAAATCTCTTCTTGATACTTGTCCTTGAATCACATTTTTTGTACCAGCTACACATGATTGTATGACTCAAAATAAATACAGATAATAAATCTACTTATGATCCTGGTCAAGTGAAATAATCAATAGGTAGTCTTAAACAACTTCAGTACAAGAAAAATGATGGAAAATGTCTATAATGTTTGAATAAGTACGGAATATTGCTTTTAGGGTTTGGGGCTTTTTATTTTTTTTTTTTATGAGTAGACCCATTACACTTTAAACTACATGGTAAGTACAGCTAGGATAATTAACTGAAATTTAATATCAGGTTATTACTGCAGTCAAGGATACACACCATTTGACTAGCTGCATTATTGAAAACATTATTAAATATTTTTAGTATTAGCACACATATCATAGAAATAAATATTTCTCAACAATTTGATTTCTCTTAATCACCTGCTCTGTGTTTCAGAGCTTTTTCAACTTGGCTCATGTCAGTTTCTAAATGTATACTGAAATATATTTAATATTGGTTTTCAAAAGATTAGATATTGAAGGCTGCAAGCCTCTGTTCGATAGGTTATTGTCTGAGGAAAAATGAAAATATGATGCTCTTTTATTCCTGTGGGAAGAGGAGGCAGTGTCAGCTACTTTCTTATATACTATTATCCATCTTCCCTCTTCTTTATGCTGGTGTGAATTTAATCTTTTGGGGAAATGGGAGTTTCATTGCTTCTTTAAGTCTTATATTCTTGCAAAAGACTTGAGTAGTAATATGGACAGTCAAAAAAAGCTTGATACCTGCCTGGAAATTAATCTATTGAATAAATTATGGTAATCTGTGGGAGGCATTTTTTGAAAACCCCATTCAAATCACAGACTGGTTTTATTTTGAATTACAGAAAGATCAACAAATGTTAGGTCAAGTAAAACATTTAATTAAAGCTGGTTTTGGGTCTGTTAAAATGACTCAGCAGAAATTGGTAGACTTCAGAAGCCAGGTATCTGGCATAAGGTACTACCATCTGAGTAAATATGGCAAATTCTAAAGCTTAGATAACTTAAGCTGCCTTAAGAAATTAATTATTTGCTTTAAGATAGGGTTTTCCATAACTTTAATTAAGCTTGGATAGTAAAAAACATCCTCATTTTTTGAATTTTGCAGAAAAGTCCATGGCATCTTGAAGGGTAGGAGGGATATGACTTCAGATGTGTAGAAATCCCATTTTAGGTAGATACAGAACCCCTGACTTAATTTTCAAATTTCTTTCCTTCTTCTGCTTGCAATAACTGGTTCCATCCTCCTCTCCACTACAGAAAATATTTGTTTTAAAAGGATTTTGCCAATTACTTCTTTTGTTGTTTTTAATACTAGCATCTAATTGCATTATACAATGTGTCTGGACTACAAAAGGATTATTTCACTTCAAGTAGGACTTCAGCAGTTTAGCAAGCCATGTATATTATTTGTTCGATAAATTAGCTGTATCTTCTTGTTTACTTTATTATATTTACTCACAAATCTTTGTCTAGGCAGTGAATTATTGCTGTTTAGATGTTAACAGTGTTCAACATTAATAAAATGAACAATGCTTAGTACAACTAATATAGCCTAAAGTAATTTGAATAATTGAATACCACTTTGTCTAGAGCAAACCTTATAGCAGCACTTGTTTTTTCAAATGAAAGCAGAGTGAAAACTCCAAATGTTATGTTGATAAATGTTTTGTAAAACCTGCTGATCCCATTGCATATGTGTGGATAAGGCAGCTCGACACTGATATTCCCTTAGTATTATTTATAGCTGCAGCAAAAAGCAAATGGTAAGTGCACTCAAGTGCACAGAATGTTAAGTGTATAAGATGGCAGCTTAAAAAGAGATCTATGTACTCAGAGGAGAAATAGCCTTTAGGGTGTTCACAGCAGGAAGAACCTGAGAGAACAGATGAAAGCAGGTGTGGAAATGACAGAGTATTCCTTCTTTCCACTGAAGATGTTGAGAATTTAGCTCAAGGGATTGCAGTTTCAATCTACTCATTTTTCAGCTTTCTTTCTTTGACTTTTGCTGTGATTAGAAAAGATTATGATGAAATATTTAGTTTGAAGAAGATGCAGATTAGGTAACTTGCCATAGTGATCTTGAAGGTCTGATGAAAACTTCAGAAGAAAATACTCAACAGAGGGGGAAAAGAGAGCCAAATATAAACTGGGGGGTAAGAGGAATTCAAACCAGACAGAAACCTAGAGTGTCTCTTAAAATAGCACACTTAAACTAGAACATGACACTTAGATGAAAGGTTAATAAAATGTTAAAAATAGATGGATAAGCCCCCATTTGTATACCATGCTTACTGTTATATACAATGACAAGAAATAGCTATCACAATTATTTGCCAAGCTGGATGACCCCAGCCCAAGTGGGGAATATTAGATGCCTGAAGAATGGGCTGCCATCCAGAGGGGACTGGACAAGCCTGAGAAGTGGGAAATCTCATAAGGTTCAAGAAGGCCAAGTACAAGGTGCTGCACCCAGGTTAGGGCAAACTGCACTGCTGATGCAGGCTGGGGATGAAGGGATTGAGAGCAGCCCTGCAGACACAGGCTTGGAGTGGTTGGTGGGTGAGAAGCTGAACATGAGCTGGCCATGTGCACTCTCAGCCCAGAGAGCCAACAGCATCCTGGGCTGTAGAAAACAGAGTGTGACCAACAGGTCTAGGGAGGAGAGTGTTCCTGTCTACTTTGCCCTCATAAGATTCCACATGGACTACTGCATCCAGCTGTTGGGCCCCCAGCAAGAGGAAGATATGCACTTGTTGGAGGGGGGCCAGAGGAAGGCCCCAAAAATGATCACAGAGGATGAAGCACCTCTCCTGTGAGGATAGGCTGAGACCTCTGGGTTTGTTCAGCCTTGAGAAAACTTCAGGCAGACTTTGTTGCAGCCCTTCTGTACCTAAAGGGATCTTATAAGGACGACAGAGATGAACTTTTAAGCAGAGCTGGTTGTGAAAGAAAAAGAATTAATTGTTTTAAATTAAACAATACTAGATCCAGACTAGATGTAAGGAAGAAATTTTTTTATTATGAGGGTGGTGAAGGACATGAACAGCATCCAGAAACATGGTAGATGCTTCATCCAAGGAAACATTCAAGGTCAACTTCATCTTATTGCAGATGTCCCTGACCATGGCCTAGACAACTTTTAAAGCCCTCTTTCAGTCCAAACCATTTCATTATTTTATTCTATGATAAAAGTAATCTCACATACTAAATCAGCTTCTTTAACCATCTCACTTTAATCATTATGTAGCTTAGAAGTTGAACTTTATCTAATCTACCACTTCAGCTGCTTGGATGCGTTATGGTAGTCGCAGTAAATTTTAGCTACTGTCACAAGACCTGCATCAGAACTACTTTAGGGCAATAAAGAGAAGAAAACTTCTCAGAATGGTTCTATTCTAAATGTTTAAATGTATTCAAAGTAAACGTAGACCATTTAAGTGAATTTTTCTAGGGGACATGTAAATTTTAGCATGATAATTGAAATGCCAGTATTTACAGTAGAGTACCAACAGAAATTCTCCTAGGCATTTTCAGAGATACTTAAACATCATCATATCCCTTGTCTCACCTTAGTCTTAATTTCAAAAAATATGTGTTTAGTTAATATTATGCACATATTTTTTACTAATTTCACAACTAAATTGAAAAAACACATGCATAAGAGAGATGGTTTTCATGTGAGAGGAAAGATTGATGTTTCTAGTTATGAAAAGAACACTCAAAGTTATTTTAATTCTTTTCTTCTACTGACTAATGAAAAATTTGTGGGGAATTATCTGATCTTGCTGCTGCATTATCGTTTCAGAGGTGCTAATGCAAACGTGTAATACTGCCTTCTATCTGTTGTAAAGAAAGAGAAAAATTATTGTCCAGTGAATTCATTGTTCTTCCAATAGAGTGTAATAACCACATTATTTGAAGTGTCCCAGAGTCCCATTCGATCTTCTCATGTGTATTTACTGTAAATTGGAAATTTTGTTATAGTTGGCATCTCAGATTTCCTATAGCAATCTGTTCAACAGTGGCTAAACCCCATTTCTGTCTGTTTTCAACCACAGTAACAAATTTAACAATAAACTCTATAGAAAAAGAGCTTGCATTTCCTATGATTTCTCTCAATATTTCTCTACATCGTACATTGTAATACCACACAGAGAGTAATCACCCACACTGCAGGGATCATGCAACTTAGCAGCAGCTGGAGGAGGATATAATTTACTGTAAGGCAAGGAACAAAATTACCTGACAATTACTAAGGTTATATCTTTCAAGTACAACAAGAAGAAAGGACCATGGTTTGGTTTTGTTTTGGTTTGGTTTTTTTGTAATATAATTTCATATAACGCAGAAGAGCAGGCTACTGTAAGACTAGGTTGGTAGTGTTAACAATTAGACTAAATCTTAAGGGTCTTTTTCAACGTAAATGATTCTATATTTCTAATAGATTGCTAAAAATATAATTTTGTCCTAGAGCTTAATAAAAGAAGTAAAGCTCTAATGTTAAGCTTTGGATCTCTCTGCTTACAAAGGTGATCAGATCTTGGTGTTCTATTTAGTATGCACCCAGAGAAGAAGACTGATCAGTAAAAGAGTCCTCAGACAAGCTAGTGGAGGAAGTTGTCTCTATTTGCCATACGGTTGCTGCAAGGTCTTAAAAGGCAGCATGCATGCTGTAACAATTTCTTGGGTGCTTTATTTATTATTATTATCTTTACTATTATAATTATTTCAGTGTCAAAACCTTGGAGGTTATGCATATGAAGATTAGTCCAGTAATTTCTGAATTGCAGGTGTCAGACCTTTGCCCTTGAGGAAATAGCAGCAAGCTGTCTCCCTCCAGAAGTAACTCTGATCATGCTCAGCTTGGTTATAGCTTAATGTTTAGGTGCTGTTTTACAGGGAATTTGTGTTATATATATATAGACAGAAGCATTATTGCTGAAGGCATGAGAAATAAGCACTGATCTTTTTTACCACTGCCAGTGAGAAATGTCAAGGCAAAAGCCTTAAAAATATAACCAGTAACAGCTCTCAAATCCACGCAATAAAGGAGGGGATTTGCATTTTAGACTGCAAAAAAAGAAGGGCAAGAAGAAGAAAGAGAGGGAGACTACTTACTACTTTTAAAGACAGAATGTAGGGAAATATGTTAACAGTTATTGACTGGAAACAATGAAGAATTAAATGTGAAAAGCTAAAAACTTTAGCTTTTCTAAAAACTAAAAACTTCATTGTTCCTTAAATTTGCTCAACAACCTATGTGGAAGAGCAGAACTTGGGAGGGAAGGAATAAAAATGGAAACAGAGCAACAAAAAGTATGTAGCAACAGAACAGACAGGTGAGCTTCTGGCAGATGACAGAAGCAGAGCACAGGACTAAAATATTCATACCTGAATAGGTAAAGGTAGGGAGTTATGTAAAAGAAGCTTTTTTTTTTTTTTCTGAACATGAATGGTAGCAGAGCATAGTCAGAAAACTGCATGGGTTGCTTTTGAGAAAGAGGATATGGAACCAGGTTGTTTCCTGCATTTCAGGTGTTTTGGATAATAGAAAAACACACCTCCACATTACCATGACATATATTTGTGTCTGTGTCTGTGTACATTTATGCATATGTACATACACATATATGCACATATTTACATGCATATGAAGAGTTGGATATTGGTCCAACTCTGCTGTAAATTTTCATTCTTTAGATATATATTTTGGCACTTTTAAATAGAACACATTTATTAATTGGCCATGATTTTATTTCATTCATTTACTTCTCTACTCTATGTCCTTACTTTGATTAAGCTCTAAGAATAATGAGAGACACAAAACCTGGTTGTTCACAGTGAAGATTAAATCATTCTTTTGTGGAAATTATGTGATGTAATGCTGAAACAAATAGAAGTTCATCCTGGAAGAGATCTTTTCAATCTCAGATGTTTCTTCAATTCCAAAATAAGACTCTACTGGTTCCTACAGCCTTGTTTCCAACATTAAACTGGTAGAAACTTAGGCAAATTTTTGCTCTGCTTTCTTTAAGAAAATTAACCAACATCTCTGAGAATACACGTGTAGTTTGTGTGAGTTAATAGCTCTGAGATTTATAAATTATTCTTGATTGTGAATCTTTTACAGATAGACAGTTTTACAAATCAATAATAAGTCTAATGTCAAAAACCATGCAGTAGCTGCACGGTAAAGGGCTTGATGGAGTTCTGCTGTGTGGAAGATATCTCCACTAATGTCTGTGGAACTCAAATAAAGATCTTGTGTACTTTTTCCATGTAGCAGTGATGACATTTCTAAACTGGTCAAGTTTTGGCTCTTCAGACAAAAAGTTGTGTTGGGAGATTTTCTTTTGTTTTGTATCCTAAAGAGAATAATAAAGGGAGTACAATGATCTTCATTCATATTCATTAACAAATTATGTCAGAAAAGATGGATTTTTGGGACCAGTGTAAAAATTGTAATTTTTTTCTGCCTCTTGGCTCCTTATTGTAGGTTGCTGAGAAACAACAAATAACTCATATATGCAGATGTGTGTCATAACTTTCAACATTATTTGTTTTAGGTTACTTGTCTGTTAAATATGCTGCCATTTCAGAACTTCATACTATCTGCCCATTCTATGTAAGGTCCTAGTCTTCTTCTGCCTCTGCTGTTGCCTTAACTGTCTTACCACTGCTATGATTTGTTCTTGTCTGTCTTTTCCTGACTTGTTTTTTGCCTCTGTTTTTGAAGAATTCAGGGGGGACTGATAACATTTTAACACAAATTTAACAACAGCCTTTACCACTATATTGTTAGAACATAATTCAGTGTTTTGTTTTTTCGTTGTTTTTTTTCCCTGCAGAATGACTTTCAAATCTTGGATATAAAACACTACTTTTTTCAGTGAAAGAATTTATAGGAATTATATGGTCTGCATAAAATGCTGTTTTGTCCACAAGAAAATTACTTTTGTGTCCTGTAGAGCAGTCAGGATGATTTCTGGCAACCTTTTATTTCTCCTCTGTGACTTGCTGACTAGATGCAGTCCGCCATAAATGCATTCTCCTCAGAGTCTGTTTATGCATAGCAGTGTTGGAAGTAATAAGCACTTGGGTTTTCTAGCATATGAGTCAGTAAATACATAAACAGGTACAGATTTATGACTCTGCACTTCAGAGTATCACGGTGCTTGATGTATAGTGCAGTCAGCTTTATCTGAATGTCACAGAGGATAGTGAATAAATCTTTAATACCAAGGTCATTCTTGATGTAATTAATGAGTTGGGATTTCTTTTGTAACACAGTTTCAAATAACTTAATTTCTCCTAATCAGTGTTATTGGCTATGCAATGAATGTCCTTGAAATATGTAAATTGTCCTGTAAAATACAGGCATACAGATATTAAGTGTAGGCTAATGGCATTTTACCAGTGTGAATATTTTAGTGGATAGCAATTCTTTTGGAGATATATTCACTCTTTAACAGGTAACACCCATTTCAAAGTGTTTATTTGCATTACAAGCATTAGTGAAGCCTTCTTTGGTGCAGTTAATGGAGGAACTCTGCTCTTAGTGGATTAAATTTTTCAGTCTGTAAAACTGCCAGCTCTCACTGTTCACAAGGTAACTATATTTTATCTCACCTTCACCACTCTTCATCTTACAGTTCTGCTGAGCATACATGAGGTACACATCATTATTTTGCAGTGCTTTGTTTTGTGCTGAAGAAATACGCCATGACTGTAACAGCTACAGTAGTAGACCAACATATTTTTTTCCTTTGCAAATGGGAGTGATAAACTTAGATCATATTCCAAGAGCCTTATCTACATATCTACATTGTTTTAAATGTAAAAGCAATCTTCTCGGTTATGTCTTACTTTTAGAACTAGAAAAAAAAAGTGACTTAATCGTGTTTCTGGTCAGTAAGCAAACATTTTTCTGTTGCATATGTCAAACTAAGACATTGGAAGAGAGGCCTTTAATAACCAAGAATTATTTTTAGCATTGAATTTCAGCTGGCAGGAAACCTAAATAGCAACTGTGGCTATATTACAAATGTGGAAGAGAAGGCAAGATCCATCATGGGACAGTGTGTTCTACATTCTGCGTGATTCTATTAGACACATAGGAAAAGCCTGATAACAGCCCTTGCTCTCCAGAATTTCACTTAGTTCTACTCTTTGTGATAAGTCTTTAGCTGCTTATGTGTCAAATGAGTTCTTGCATGTTATTTTAGTTATGAACTCTTACTGTTCAATACTGTCTGGATATGTTGTGGTTGTCTGAGCTTGATTTGGAAATTTCAACAGAAATAAATCTTACTCAAGAGAATATTGTCTCTTTTAAACCTTAAGTAAACCTTGGATTGTGTATAGTTAATTAGATTTCATTATTGTTGAATACATACAAGGGAAGCTTTAGTGAATAACATAAGCGTGGATTATCATCTCCTCTGGCCATCATGCTTAGATCTCCTGGGGGAAATTCCTTAATGATATGTAATTTGCAAATTGTTTAACTTCCTGGGTATTTTTCTTCTTTTACTTTTTTAGCAAATTATTAAAATTAATCTATGAAAATATATTACCATATCATTATTTTTCTATTCCCTGGAGATTCTGTCTGAACACAAGGAAAAGCTTATTTATTGTGAAGGTGACCAAGTACCGGCAAATGTTGACCAGAGACATTTTAGATTCTCCATCCTTGGAAAGAACCAAAAACTGACTGGACACAATGCTAAGCAATCTTCTCCAAGTGTGTCAAATTGAGTAAAGAGTTGGACCAGATGACCTCCAGAGGTTCCTTCCAACCTAAACCATTCTCAGATTCCATATTACTGGAACTGTATAAGAAAGGGAATTGATTGGAATGTTTGCATTACTTCAATTTCTCAGTGGAAAATGTTTATGTTTTCATCATCACTGCACAAGAAATTTAATGATTCAGCTTTTGAAGTTGCCAGTAGAACTGCTTTTCAAGAGCTTTGCATAACTTAGCTATATTAGCAAGTGATTTGGCTACAAATTAATAGAAGAAATTATGTATGGTGGCAGAGTTTGAACTGTCTAACAACAAAATCTTTTCTGAAAGAATTTTTTATTATATATTATTTTGTTTTCTACACTTTAAATAGCAAACAGCTGTCTTAGCCAAGGCTGTCCTCTTCCAGCAGCCTGCTTGTTTGCAAACCACATGTATTTAGCAGCTTTGTTTTCATTCTCTCTCCCACTCTTAAGCTGTAATGCAGACTAGAATTTAGTAAGGGGATTTGTCTCATTGTTATTCCCATTGGCACAGAAATAGTGTGAGTGAGACTGTAACTCCTGGTTAGGAGGATACAGAAGTGTACCAGAAACAACAAATCATAGAATCACAGAATCACAGAAGTTCTAGGTTGGAAGAGACCTTTAAGATCATCGAGTCCAACCCATGTTCTAACACATCAACTAGATCATGGCACCAAGTGCCACATCCAGTCTTTTTTTAAACTCTTTGAGGGATGGTGACTCTACCACCTCCCTGGGTAGATGATTCCAGTATTTGACCACTCTTTCTGTAAAATACTTCCTCCTTAATTCTAGCCTGTATCTCCCTTGGCGCAGCTTGAGACTGTGTCCTCTTTTTCTGTCTGTTGTTGCCCGGAGAAAGAGACCGACCCCCAGCTCACCACAGCCACCCTTCAGGAAGTTGAAGAGAGTGATAAGGTCACCCCTGAGTCTCCTTTTCTCCAGGCTGAGCAACCCCAGCTCCCTCAGTCATTCTTCATATGGCTTGTGCTCCAAGCCCCTCACCAGCCTCGTTGCTCTCCTTTGGACACTCTCAAGCATCTCAACGTCCCTCCTAAAGTGAGGGGCCCAGAACTGGACCAAAACTCCAGGTGAGGCCTCACCAGTGTCAAGTACAGGGGAAGAATGACCTCCCTGCTCCTGCTGGCCACACCGTTCCTGATACCGGCCAGGATGCCATTGGCCTTCTTGGCCACCTGGGCACACTGCTGGCTCATGTTCAGCCGACTGTCAACCAGCACCCCCAGGTCCCTTTCCACCTGAGCACTGTGCAGCCACACCGTCCCTAGCTTATATCGTTGCAGGGGGTTATTGTGGCCAAAGTGCAGGATTCAGCACTTGGACTTATTGAACTTCATCCCATTAGATTCTGCCCATCCATCCAACCGTTCCAAGTCCCTCTGCAAAGCCCTACGTCCCTCTAACAGATCAACACACATTCCCAGCTTAGTGTCATCTGCAAATTTGCTAATAAAGGACTCTAAACCCTCATCCATGTCATCAATAAAAATATTAAACAGAACTGGCCCCAGCACAGACCCCTGAGGGACACCACTGGTGACTGGTTGCCAGCTGGATGCAGCACCATTCACCACCACTCTCTGGGCCTGGCCATGCAGCCAGTTCTGAACCCAGCACAGAGTGCTCCTGTCCAAGCCACGGGCTGTGAGTTTGTCTAGGAGTATGCTGTGGGAGACAGTGTCAAAGGCCTTGCTGAAATCCAAGTAAACAACATCTACAGCCTTCCCTGCATCCACTAGGTGGGTTACCTGGTCATAAAAGGTGACCAGGTTGGTCAAACATGACCTACCCCTCCTAAATCCATGTTGGCTGGGTCTGATACCCTGGCCATCTTGTAAATTTTGCGTGATGGCGCTTAATATAAACTGTTCCATTATTTTGCCAGGTACTGAGGGCAGGCTGACTGGTCTATAATTACCAGGCTCTTCCTTTGCACCTTTTTTGTGAATGGGTATCACATTGGCCAGCTTCCAGTCATCCGGAACCTCACCAGTGAGCCATGACTGTTGGTAAATGATGGAGAGTGGCTTTGCAAGCTCGTTTGCCAGCTCTCTCATTACCCTGGGGTGGATCCCGTCTGGTCCCATAGATTTATGAATATCCAAGCATTTCAGTAGTTCTACGACTGCCTCCTCTTGGATAATCGGGGAACCATTCTGCTCCCTGTCACCATCAACCAGCCCAGGCGGGCAGGTGTCTTGAGGGCAAGTCATCTTCCCACTAAAAACTGAGGCAAAATAGGCATTAAGCACTTCTGCCTTTTCCTTATCTTCAGATACTAAGTTCCCTCCTTTGTCCAATAAAGAACAAAGGCTGGTCTTACCTTTCCTTCTACCATTAATGTATTTGTAAAAACATTTTTTATTATCCTTTACAGAAGTTGCCATTCTAAGTTCAAACTGAGCTTTGGCCTCCCTAATTTTTTTTCTGCATGCTCTAGCCTCCTTGAATACTTCCTTAGAGACCTGACCCTTCTTCCAACGCTGATACATCCTCTTTTTATTCTTAAGTTCCTCCAAAATCTCCTTGCCCAGCCAGGCTGGACGTTTACCCTGTTGACTGATCTTTCGGCACACAGGGATGGTCTGTTCCTGTGCCCTCAAGATCTCTGCTTTGAGGTATGCCCACCCTTCCTGAACTCCTTTGTTTTTTAGGACTGCTTCCCAAGGGATACTCTGAATAAGTCTCCTAAACAGGCCAAAGTCTGCCCTCCAGAATTCCAATGCAAGAGTTTTACTGGTGCTCTTCCTGACTTCACCAAATATTGAGAACTCTATTATTTCGTGATCACTCTGCCCCAAGCGACCTCCAACCACCACATCTCCCACCAGCCCATGTCTGTTGGCAAACAGCAGATCTAACATAGTCCCTCCCCTGGTGGGTTCACCCACCAGCTGCAACAAAAAGTTGTCCTCCATACATTCTAAGAATTTCCTGGACTGCCTCTTTATTGCTGTATTAAGTTCCCAGCAGATGTCTGGTAGGTTGAAGCCACCCACAAGAACAAGGGCTGATGATCTTGAAACATTACCTAGCTGCTTATAGAATAAGTGATCTACCTCTTCTTCCTGGTCGGGTGGACGATAACAGACTCCCAGTATGGTGTCAGCCTTGTTGGCCTTCCCCTTTATTCTTACCCATAGACATTCAACTCCATCTTCCTTAGTTTCAATTTCGATGGCATCAAAATTTGCTTAATATAAAGGGCCACCCCCCCACCTCTTCTTCCTTTCCTGTCTTTCCTGAAGAGCTTGTATCCATCCAGTGCAGTACTCCAGTTATGTGAGTCGTCCCACCATGTTTCCGTGATGGCAACTACATCACAGCTCTGCAGTTGCACCATGGCCTCCAGCTCTTCTTGTTTGTTGCCCAAGCTGCGTGCATTGGTATACATGCACCTCATCTGGGCTACTGACTTCACCCCTAACTCAGCCTTGCAATTCTTGGGCCTGTTTCCAGATAGCTCAGCTGGTTCCCCTTCCCCCTTCAAACCTAGTTTAAAGCTCTATCAATGAGGTCTGCCAGTTCATGAGCTAAAAACCTTTTGCCCTTAACAGAGAGGTGTACCCCATCTGGTTCTAGCAGAGAAGATGCTGTAAAAGTTTCCCCATGATCAAAGAATCCAAAGTTTTGCCGATGACACCAACCCTTAAGCCACTTGTTGATGATGCGGATTCTTCTGTTTCTTTCATCATTTTCCTCCGCCACCAAAGGGACTGAGCAGAACACTACCTGTGCTCCTGCCCTATCAACTACCTGATCCAGTACCCTGAAGTCCTTTCTAATTGCCTTGACACTCCTCTTCTCAATCTCATCACTGCCAGCCTGGAGTATCAGCAGTGGGTAATAATCAGAGGGCTGAATCAGCCCAGGAAGTCTCTCAGTGATATTTTGTACCCAGGCCCCAGGGAGGCAACAGACTTCCCTGTGGGATGGGTCTGGTCCACATATGGGGCCCTCAGTTCCCTTCAGGAGGGAATCACCTACTAGGATTACCCTTCTTTTCTTCTTGATGCTAGAGGTAGTGATCCGTCTTGCAGATGAATCATAATTGGGGGTTCACTGGGCAGGCAATTCTCTCCTAAATCATCTAGTTGGTCTCTCTCTCCAGGATCTCATACCTATTCTGAAGTGGTACTTGGCTGGATGATGATGGGGAGGGGGAGGACTTTTTGTTATTACCTCCCCGAACGGGGACCCGTTTCCACTCCTCTTCATCTACCAGGTGCCCTTCTGTTGCCTGAGAGCGGGAGGCGTATAAGTCCTCAGTCTCTTGGTCAGAAGCCTCCCTTAAAGATGGTAGGGCTGAACTCCACCAGTCTATTTCCCTTTCACTTTCCCTGATACTCCTTAACCTTTCGACTTCCTCCCTAAGCTCAGCCACCAGTGAAAGGAGGTCATTCACTTGTTCACACCGCAGGCAGGTCTCCTCCACAACACTTCCTGAAGCCACCGATAAGCTCAAACACTCTGGACACGGATGGGTCTGTACAGACGCATCCTTTTTGGAGGGCCCGACTTGGTCACTTATACCAGCCACAGCTTTTGACCGTGCAGAAACCATTACTGACAAACACCTCAAAAATAACCAGGCAGCAGAAAGACCTCAAACAACACAGAGCACTCCTTACTAGCAAGAAAGCTGGCAACCCTGCCTGCTTGGCCTGCCTGCGCGAACTGCCGCGCAAACTGCCTTGTATACTCCCCAGAGACTCACCACACCCCTGTGTGCCTGCTCCTGGTCGCCGCGCTCCCCAGACACCTCTTATAATCAGCCACTCAGCAGCAACTGAGGAAGCTCCACCCTCTGCTCCTCTCTGACTCAAAATCCCTGTCTATGGCAGGTGGTTTGGGTTACAAGAAACTAAAGGAACTTCCATTCTTATACCTTGACTTCCCTCAGTTTATCTATGCATCACACCCAGCAACAGGGAATATTGTGGCTGCTGGTCAGTCTTATCAGAGGAAGCACTTAGAAGGAAGGATGCCACTGTGTAAATTTGTTAGCAATAAATGGGTGGCTCCAGGTGGGTGCTACAGCATCAGAATGAGCTGTCTTCTGTGGAAGCACAAAAGGCATTGAAGAACATGTAATATCTTGCCCCTTTGCCAGAGAGCCTGAGCACTGGTGCTGTATCTGAAGTAATGAAATGCAGCAGAAATACTGTGAGGGCTTAGATTAGTTCCATTCCCCTTTTGATTGAAAAGATTTCTTGAATTTTGGACTTGGTGTTAAGAAGAGCTGGAAGATCAAATAATCCTTGATTAGATTGAAAGGCTCCACAGTCAATAGTTGCAATGTGTACCATAAATCATGATTTCACAGACAGATTTGTATTTAAATAAATTATAATGAATGAGGCACTTAACTTACATAAGGCTGTAAATTCTCTGGCTGATTACAGCAGTTGTGTGTAGTTCTTGCTTCCTTGTTGGAGTATAGCCCAGCCAATCAACTGCTGTAAGAATGTATCACTAGAATTAAACTTAATTAGGGGCAGAAGAAATCTCATGGTTGAATATTAGGATGTGTTGCCATTAGTTTGGACCACTTATGACTACATTGACAGTTCCTGAAAACAACTGTGACCGTGAAGTTGTAGATTAGAGAAGCCCCAAGACTGACACATGATAGATACTAGCATCATTTTTAACAGCAACCAAAGATTATGGCATGGATCAGATTTAGGGGAATTAAATGTTCTTAAAATCTTGTGTGGGAAAATCTCACTTGTGTCTCCTCTTTATCTTCTGCTACTTCCTTTGACTCTTTTTTCCTCGTGTAATGGCAGAAAATGAGGGTCTTTTTTTATTTACAATGACATATATTTTCTCTCACTTAGTTTTCTGACTTATTATTTGCCATTAAGATTCTTCAAAGCTGTTTTCTTGGGTATGCTGGCATTATATTGTATGTGAATTGTTTTCATATTTTTATGATTTTGATTTATTTCTTTATTTTATTTATAATGAGTAACTAAAGTTAATACCTTCTGAAAGTGGGTGCAGATACAGAAAAGACCAAACTATCTAGTCAGACAAGATAGGTCTGACTAGTGACATAAAAACTAGGAAAAAACTAGTTGCAAATGCAAAGAAAAAATTAGGACAGTATACTACCGAACTTAAAATAAACAAAGTAAATTGAATTAAAATTACATAGATTAGTAACAGCATTAGACTGCAATTGAATAAATTCCAGTAGATCAGATAATCAAATTTTATGGGCTGAATTACAAATGGAGATTTTGCTAAATGATTTCATACATCATGTTTTTTCTTCCAAAAAAGGAACCTTTTTTTTTTTATTCTTGATGCCATTGGACATTCTACCTTTATGTCATCTGTGTAAAGAATGATCCAGAGAGCTGAAAAACTCATGTAAAAAGAGAATTATTCAGGTAGCTTTCTGTTGATTGTAATCACAAAGTGGATCATCCAGGTAAATAAAAAAATGTAAATTAGAACTGATGGAACGTATTAATGGTTTATCTGAGTGAATAATTCAACATTTGATGTCACTCACAACTTAATATAGAGCATATTGGAATTTCAGTTATATAACAGAAATATTCAGAAAAATCTTGCCTAATCTTTTTAATTGTAGATTTTATTGAGGCTTTCTGGAAAGATTTTAGTATGTACATGACAATTACAGAAAAGATTGTTTCTTTTTAGGATATGAAAATGCATAATACTCTTGTGTATGAACACTTTGTTATTGTAATTAAGGCAAAGAAAATATATGCATACACATGAAAAAGTGAAAAAATTCAAGTTATCCAATAAGTAAATTTCTCATGAGTTGAACCTAAATGTCTTTTCCTTATTGAGTTAAGAGACCTTGAGAACAGAAGGTTCTTATCTTTCATCTATACACCAATTGCTACTTAATTGATCTCTTTCCGAAGGGGAAAAAAAAGAAGTGTCTCTTCATAGAAACATTTTAGATTTTGGTAGGGACACATTCCTGATTTTTTACATTAATTTCCATTTTCTATACATATTGGTTGCAGAACAAGCAAGGCATTAGGTAGTCACGCTCAGAATCACTAAAGTCAATAGAAGTCAATATTCTTGGACCACGTTTCAATGTTTTGTTTCAGTTATTCCAAAATAAAAAGTATTCTTTTACTTCATAACTTTAATGGCTTTTGATTAAATGCAAGTAAGATTTAATGCACATATGTATGTTGCAAAGGAAGTAAATAAAATTCATCATCTGTCAATTCAATCTTATCTATAGAGCAATCATGCTAAAACTATTTAGTGAGAATGGTTTTTTGTGGCATAATATTTACTAAATTTAAGTCAGTTATTTCTTTTTATAAATTTAAAAAACAATTTCAGGTAAAGGACAGCCACCTGGCATTTGTTGTAAATTTTTTTGTTTATTTTATTCTCCTAATATTTTTCTTCTTTCCTCAATGAAGAACCTGTTTGGTATAGTTATTTCAGGATCTATAAGATTTCAGTGGAGTATATTTTTCTCCAAGAATACACACCAAGGATTTCTAGTAACTTTTGTCTCCTCACATGACTTCCTGTGTTCAAGTAGCTGGGTCTGGTGATCCCATGTTTCAGTGCTGGGAACAGTCTAAAAAATAAAGGGGTATGTGGAAGATTTTTTTTTCATTAAGTAGAAGAGAATATTGAATATTGTCTTGAAATTTTATTATTCTCATTTTGTAAATGGAAATTTTTCTTATTGTAAATGAAAAATAACAGGAAGGCCTTTTTCTTTTCTTCAGTTAATTCTCTCCACTTTGTTTTCTTGATAGCTGTGCTATTTCACTCTGACAGCAAAGTAGTACTCAATTAAGTCAAAGAATTCTAACCAAAGGCTTGCTTTAATTTAAATTTTTGGATTTCTAAGATTAATTACTCTTCATTCCTGCAAAAGAGCACCACATTCACTCAAAAGTTTCTGTTGGCATAGCTGCTTCATTTGTAAGCTGTGTGGATCATCTTTAGTGTGAAGCTGGTTGGATTACTGAGAATGGTGATTTTTCAGATAAAATGTCCAGAAGCATATTGCACAATTTGTGACTTTTAAATACTTCCACTAAAAAATTCTTGTAACAATTGAATGACTCTTCAAATAGTAATAACAAATGAAAGCCTTAATTATTGTGCCATTTTGACAAACAGTGCATGCAGTGCTATCTATAGTTTTAAAAGCCTCCTACTAGGTTTTATTACTGGATGAGGAAGAAGGCAGGATTCTTACAGTGTGATGAACCATTTGTTCATGTATTGTGAATAACTCAGATATAGAATTATTTTTTAGCAAATTTGACATCAGCTTGATACTCTGGTTCTCCATCATGACCCACAGCTAATGAAGAATTAACAGATATTATCTCTTTTTCTGTGCACTCAGGTTTGTTTTGTTTTTTGGACAGACCTAGTCCAAGTGTAGACCAGTAGAGAGAAGTGAGCATTACAAAAAGCAAACTCACAAATATGTGTCCTGTGCATTTTTATCCATAATTTACTCAATGATAATCTAAAATATATATATTTAGATATGTATTCTATGAGTGTGAGCAACTTTTTAATACTTTCTTTTTCCCCTGGAAATTAGGAACAGAGAATAGTGCTGTCTTTCCCTTGTAAAACTGTGCATTGTCGTTCTTTATTCTTCACAGAAAAAAAAAAGGTGTCTCTTTCTAGGCTCAGTTACTTTCCAAAACTGGAAAGTAACTTTTACTTGTAGCTCCAACAGTATATAAAGTGCCAATGCCATAGAAAATTGTGAAGTACTTTATCAACGCTAGCACTGCAGCATTACCACTCTAGCTGATCTTGTACTTTTGTTGACCCAGAGCGTGACATGCTTCTCCCAGACAACCTTCAAAAAAATTCTTTACTTGGGATTTAGGGCTTTGAGATTTGAATTTTGAGATTGACTGGGAGCCTCAGAGTTCATGGAGAGGTTAAGATTCCTCACATTCCATCTTTAATAGTCTTTCAAGCATTTTCTGGTTTTATTCTGCCTCCATTGTGTCTTGCCTAGGTCCACTGATCAAGATCCAAAGAAAGAGACAGCTTTGCTTTCTCCACTCTCATTTCAGAATATCAGTCTTTGCAACTGTACTCTCAAGCCTTGTCCTGTCACTACATGCCTGTGTTAGAAGTCCATTTCCAGCTTTTTTGTAGGCTCTCTTCAGATACTGTAGGGCTGCAATTAGGTAACCCCGAAGTCTTTTCTTTTCTTTTCCAGACAGAACAATCCCAGTTCTTTCAGCCTTTCATTGTAAGAGAGCTGTTTCATCCCTCTTATCATCTTGGTGTCCCTCTTCAGGACTTGCTCTGACAGGTTGATGCTATTCCTGCGCTGAGACCCCCAGAGCTGGATGCAGCACTGCAGGTGGGCTCTCACCAGAGCAGAACAGAGGGACAGAATGCCCTCCCTCACCCTGCTGCCCACGCTGCTTTGAATGCAGCACAGAACTTGTTTGGCTTTAAGGGCTGGCAGTGCCCGTGGCTGGGTCATGTCCAGCCTCTCACCCACCAGCACCCCAAAGCCCTTCTCAGGAGGGCTGGTCTCCATCTGCTCATCTCCCAGTCTGGGTTGATACTGGGAGGTTGCCCCAAGCCAGGTTAAGCACCTCACAATTAGTCTTGCTAAACATGAGATTCCCATGTTCTCAGTTCTTGAGCTTGTCAGCTCCCTCTGGATGCCATCTTGTCATTCAGGTGTGTCAACTGCACCACTCAGCTTGGTGTCATCTGCAAATTGCTGACAGTGCACCTGATGCCTCTGGTTTGTGATTGATTAGGCTAATAACACTGGTCCCAGTATGGGCCCCTGTGTTTTCACTGATGTCAGCTGGCACTCTGAGCCATTGACCACTACCCTCTGGATGTGATCGTCCCACAAATTCCTTATCCACCAAACAAACCTTATCCACCCGTCAAACCCATCTCTTGCCAATTTAGAGAGAAGGATATTATTGGCTTTACAGAAGTCAAGGTAAATGACATCTGTAAACCTTTCCTTGTCCACTGAGGTAGTCAGCTCCATCATAGATGGCCACTGGTCAGGCAAGACTTGCCCTGAATGAAGACATGCTGGCTGTCCTGAATCACCTCTCTGCTCTCCATGTGTCTTAACAAAGCTTCTAGGAGGATCTGTTCCATGATCTTCCCAGGCACAGAGGTGATGTTGATGGGTTCCCAGGGTCCTCCTTTCTACCCTTTTTAAAGATGGATACAAATCTTCCCTTTTTCCAGTCTCCTGGGACTCCACCTGACTGCCATGACTTTTCAAATATCATGGAGAGTGGCTTGGCAGCCACACCAACCAATTTCATCATGACATCTTGTTGGAATCCATAAAGTTAGAGGGTTTTTAGGAAATGGTTAAAAAAAAAAGTATAGGCCTCAGACTGAAGTTTTGTTAGCATTGCAGATATAGCAGAAAAGTTTCCCAAGCAAGCAGAAAAGTTTCCCAAGCAGTAGAGCATACATGACAAATAACAATAGGCCTCTGTAGAATTGGCTTTAGGATGGCAACAAGGTTATTTAATGTATATCTTTAGAAGGTTAGCATGAATAGAGCTCTGTTCTTTGTACCATTACGTGTGTTTTATAAGATTGGATAGAATGCTTGTCAATATGTGTTGTTCTATGTATGATTGGCTGAAATCTAGACTGAGATGGTTTTATGTCATTCTGTATCACCCCACTCTCTCGGGGCATTCTCTGTGGATCAGCGAGCGAGCTGTTAACATCCTGTCTCCATTGTATGTCTTGAGACTGATGTGCTGGAAATAAAAGCAAAAAGCTCTTCATTGGTCTGGTTTTGTCCAGTGTTGTCCATATTTGGATGTAACTGCCGCGGCAAGTGGGTTCCTTTTTTAAAACGTGGGTTCCTGACTCAATTGGACCTCTATCTACCCTTTGACCCCATACATCTCATCATAGACTTACATATGTTCAGGTTCCTCAGGTGATCATGAACCTGACCTTTGCTTACAGTGGGATCACTTTCTTCTCTTTGGGACAAACAGAATCTTCCTTGAATGAGTCTACTTGTCCCCTTAATAGACAGGTCAATTAGTAAGATTTCTAATTAGAATTCTGGATGCAAATTTATTCTAACTTTAAATCTAATAGTAATATTTTAAGACTGTTTAAAAATTAAGGACAGGTGATTAAAATGTGGTACCTGCTTCTTCATCCCTACCATCTACTATAAAATCTGTCCCTAAAGAGCAGTCTGCAAGATTAGCTTTTGTTATTCTTAGTATGATACATACTTGCTTTTACCCCTCCTTTGACAGTGAAAGAATTAACAAGGTTAATGATGTTGACATTTTAAGTATCATAATTAAAATCTGATTTAGTGTCCATTAACATGAATGAGTCCTATTACCTGAAGTTATTCAGTCATTTACTCTGCAAACCTAGATAAATTACTGTAGGTATAAACTAAGCATGTTTAGTTTTTTGTTGTTTAAAATCCTAATTTATATAGATTATGTAAGAATCAGACACTAAAAATGATATGTGAATATTTCAGATGCCCACATTATCTTCCCTCCCAATTAAGGTTTTTTTAACACATCTGCAATGATTCATAAACTTAATGAAAATTACTGGTACAACACTTACCATTCTGCTTTCCTAAATATATTTTGTAATTTTGGGGGTTTTTGGTGTACTTGAGTCTCCTTTTACCTCAATTTTCTAAAAATACTTACGAAATTGCAGCAATACTGATTTTCAGACTTTCCTCCCTGCTCTTGTACCTTCCAGAATGAGCTCAAAACCCCAGTATGACAGATAAATGTAATGAAGCCTGTGCCTGCAATCAGGAATTCTTATGTAAATGAATGGCTAGTGGAGAAAGGACAGTCTGAAGTGAGCCAGAAAACCAGCTGATCTTGGAAATGTAAGGGACTGTGGAGATGTAGTACACAAATTTATAGATAATTAAGCTTTATGAATTAATAAAATAACCTCTGTTTTCTTCTGAAGTACTTTGGTATCTAATGTTCTGAGTTAATTAAAACCTCAGGTGTCTGCTTTAGTTTGAAACAGTTATAAAGTGAGAGGTCTCAGGTTGGAGAATTTTGCTCAGAAATGGCTTAAAAGGCAGCTGTGAGGAGCAAATTCTCACAGCCTGTTTCTGTAAACAGCTAAGTTCTCAAGCCTGTCTTCAATAACATGGAGGCCTTGTGAACTTTCATAACAGGGTGAGAACACAAATCTTGGTTTCAGTAAACAAACCACAGGTATTGAAAACAAAGGGAGGGGTTAGTGTTTGCTCTGTAGCCTATCGTGAGCTCGAGTTTTGCAATATGTATGATCTTAATTAACACGGTTATAAAAACGTGCCTTTTGGATCAATAAATCTGGAGTTCGATGCTGATCAAAGGATGGGTCGTCTCCCTTCGCTTTCAACAATCTCACAAGAAGAAAAATATACATATTGAAATGGGTTTTCAATAGATTAAAATTCAGGTAAATTAGTTTTTGTTTGTGGCTCTTGCATGAACTACAGCTGCCAGGGATCCACATTTTCCTCTTGTTTTTAAAGGCTGAGATACCTATTCAGATTTTAAGACTAAACATACTTATGTAGCAAAAATGTATTTGCCTATGAAAACCAGCAAAATGTTTCTCTATGGCAAGCAGAGTTTTGCATGTAAATGGCTGTTGGTTTCAAATGAAAATTTATGCTTATCATACAAACCAGGAAATCAGCGTTGTTTTAAACACATATATATGCTATATCTCTCATAACTTTCTCTGTCTTCTCTTTTATTAAAAACTCTGAATACTCATCCATTGTTAAATTTTAGACTTTCTTGGAAACAAACTTGCAAGAAAAAAAGAGGAGCAGCAATAAAATCCTTTCATCTAATACTATGCAATATTAGGAAATAAAAAGGAAAGACTGTTGCTTTGCACAGAATAGATTTGAATATTAAGAATGTAAAAATGTTTCTATATTTCATTTTATTTCATCTAACTGCCATATTGCATTCTAGTTTCTCTGTAAAATATGAAGTAATTATATTTCATGAGCACTTCAACTCTTAAGTGTAGGGATTTTTTTTGGAAAAAAAAAAGAAAAAGGTATTATCCTAATCTTATTTATGAAAAAGATTTCAATGAATACGGTTCAGATCATGCCCCTTTGCAAAAAGATATAAAGAAAATCTTTAATGAAAATGACTTAACATATTCACTGAGACAGAGGAAGAGCCAGACCAATATTGTTCAATCATCATCTTCTGCTAATGGAAACCCAAATAGAGAAATTTTGTGCCAGTCAGATAATGGCTTATGTTATATAATGCATTAACACAGAGTGAAAAAAAAAAAAAAAAAAAGGAATGCATAACAGGCTTTAGAAAGTTTTATTTTAATGATTCTGAAGTGTGTGATTCAGACCTTTGATTTCCACTCTCCAGCTTCCCAGCACCGACTCAAGGGATAAATGGATGAAGATCAGGTAAAATGTTATCAGTGTTCCTAGAATCTCTCTTTCTGCTCTTCTGAGCCAGGTGGGGAGTGTGTGAGTGTGTACACGTATGCCACAGGGTGTGTGAGTGAGTACATGTATCCCAAATTGTGTACACGTATCCCACAGCGTGAGTGAGTGAGTGCATGTGTCCCACAGCATGTGTGTGTGTGTACATATATCCCACAGTTTGTGTGAGTACATGTATTCCAAATTGTGTACACGTATCCCACAGTGTGAGTGAGTGAGTGCATGTGTCCCACAGCATGTGTGTGTGTGTACATATATCCCACAGAGTTTGTGTGAGTGAGTACATGTATTCCAGAGAAAAGTGAAGGAGTCCTGTTAAGTACAACCATCTCAGTCACAGCTTAATGCTGCATCCTTTTCCTGCCAGATAGGAGTGACTGGGGCAGGTGCATCAAATGGAAATACCAGACATGTCATGGTGAGAGTAATAGACTGTGACAGGAGCCATTATGCTGAAAATGTGGGAATGTTCTTTCTGGGGAACACCTGTAAGTCTCTGCAAAAGAAAAAAAGTGGCTGTGATTTGCAAACAAGTATAAAGAAAATAATTTTCCCTGATTACACACAGGGGAACATTTCTAAAAATATCATCAGTTATTGTGCCTCAGTAACACAGGTATTGTTCTAATTGCAATATTAATATTCTAATTATAAATTAATATTATCATATTTTTTGTTTGTTTTACAGTCATCCTTAAAAGACTTATAATCCATCTTATGCATAGATCCAAGCCTCAGTTTGTACCACAGCACTTGCTTTGCATGTAGTATTATTTCACAACCCAAGCTACAATATCTTTGATCTTTTATACTTTAAATTTCCTTGGAATTAGAGTCAATTTTCTTCTCTCATGTGTGCTACATATCACATACAAGACAATCTTTTAAAAAAAGGAGGTTTAGCTACAGTTTCCTAACCATGACTCATCAGCCATTCCTATGAAGAGAATTAGTCCTATTTGTTTCTCAGTTATGGGATGCATGGAAAAGTCTTGTTTGGGAAAACTTATGGGGAGAGAGTTTGTAGCTGATAGATTAGTTCATGAAGGTGTACACTTGAATTACATTGGGTAGATTCTAATCTATAATTAAAGATATTATAGAAATTAAAATTTCCTGTCTCAATATAGACACATGTAAAGTTAGCATGATTATTATAGGATGTGTGGTTTTGTCTAGCATCTTTTGGGCTTTTTTTTTGGTTTTTTTTTTTTTTTTTTTTAAGGAAATAAAAAAAGATGCCTAATATGTTTTGTGTAAGGCCTGTTAGACTTTTAAATATTGTATTACTGTGACCTTGACAGTGTTAATAATTTTTCTAGTAAAGGCACCATATGATTTCAATGCCATTGTGAGATGTGTAGAGTCCCTAAAAGTGGATGAATATTATCTCTTGAAAAATATAGTAAATGAATAGTGCTATGTGCTTAATGTTAACTTTTTCTCAAGTATTCTTTCTTCAGAAATTTTTCCTTGAACAGGTCAAATTACTTCCATGTTAAAGTGTATATTACACAGTGTATATCATATAAAATTGTGATTATGAAGTATTCAATGTAATGCAACTATGGCACCGTGATGAAAGCGTGAACTGAATTTTTAGGCTGGGCGTCATCTATTAAAAGATACATAATTCCAGTGGCAACCAACTTTTCATCTAATCCACTTTCTCCTGGAAACTACTGAGAAACTTTTGATTTTACTCTAGATTGGTTTGTTTTGGTTTTATTACATTTTATATATTATTGAATTTAAAACATCAAGCCTTATTTTTTTCAAAGTAACTAGATCCAGGTGTAAATTGTGGAAGTCTGTACTTTTACAAAAAAATGGCCTGGAAGAAGATTCTACAGCAGAGAACCACAAAACTTCTTATCTTACTTAGCAAATATTAAGAAATGTTAGGTATGTCTATGAGTGTCTATTTTTAATAGCATAAAGGCTTTTCATATTCTGACTAAAGTACTGTACAAAAAGTTAAGAAAGAAATGAGACTGGGCAAATATTTATTTTATATTTGTTTTCAGTATTTACATGACTTTCAATTGATCATGTTAGTCTGTATTATATTACAATAATTTAATTATGTATTGTAGAAGTATTTATCCAACCACACCAGCTAATAGCTTGAGAAAGGTCAGGAGGAAAATTCCTGGCTATTTATAATGATGAATAACTGATTATACAAAGTTAAAATATTCAGTGGAAATATATTGATTGCATCAATGTATTTCTGCGGTATCTTGACCTAAGACCAGAAAATCCAGGTACTTGATAACATAAAATAAAAACTAGGCTGAGAAATCAGTAATTTCTCACATGTAGTAAGTTAAGAGTCTGCAGAACATCATCATTCTCGATGTCTGAGAATTTTTGCAGAGCTAATGAATAAAAATGCTTTGATAGAGTGAAATTTAGCCTCAATTTATGGTTCCACAGCAGACACATTTTCCTGACATTTCTTATTAATACCTTGTGTTTTTTTCATCTGATTTCATTTTCTATTCAAATACTTTAAGGAAGTTATCACAATTACTGCAGAGAACACAATGATTACCAGCTTTTTCATATAACTTCAGAACTAAATGGACCCAAAGCAGAATATCTTTTTTCCAAAGCCTGGCCTTTGGCATATAGTCAAAAAAGGTAATAATTGAAAGTATGTTTAGAGTTCAGAAGATGCTACTTTTTAACATGAAAAAAAAAATTCATGTAGTTTTTACTTCTGACAACACCTCAAAGTTCCAAGAGCTCAATATTCTATGTCCAAAACTGCCTGTAAACAAATGTGTAGGGAAGAATTCATAAATATGATTGGCCTATATGAAATTTTTCTAATATTATCTCAGCCTTAAGATGTTCTCAGTTACTAGACGTGGTATCTAGGTACCTTGTTACTATCAGTGTAAGTCTCTTCTATTTCCTCTGTTGAATCCATGTAAATTTTATGTATCTATAGCATATTTTTAACTTTTTATTTTAAGCCAACTCCATGTAGCATCCACTTTTATATTTTTGGAGTATGATCCTTAAAAGCCTCATTTCATAAACCTTCATTCCTGAAAGACTGTGTAATCAGTCATTATCTATCCCCTAAAAGACATACATTTATTACATAGTATGACATATCTGTCTTAACTAATTCTTTCTGTGTAAAGTTTTGTATAATTTGATAATCTTTTTCATTTTTCTGTCTTCTCATACTACATTCTTTCTAAGATAGGAGACCACAACTGAACAGCATAGTTTTACAAAATCCACAATTCCCATGCATGAAGGAATCATATTATTCTTGTTTTTTTTTCTTTTTTCCCCTCTCCTAAAACATCCTTGTATTTCTTGATATTTGAGTAGTATTGTGAATTATTGTTAAAAAGAAAACTTTTTCCTGGAAAGTTTTCTATTAAAAACTCATGAACTTGGCCTTAAATTTTTAATGAGTAACTCAGCCTACATTATTTTATTTGTGAAGTTAGGGTTGATTTTTTTTTTTAAACTTACATTTTAAATTTATCCTCATTCACTTTTGGTTCTATGATAATCATGTGGATTTGTACAGTCTTTCTGCTCTTCTCTGCAGTCAGTTTTAGTCCTAATTATGTGGGTAACAGTGTCAACAGCAGACTTTCACACTTTGCTGTGCATTTTCTTTTCTGTCTCATTTACCAATTCATGTAATTTAGTGATACAGTTGATATGTTTTATGATATTTTCATTATCATAAAACAATACATTTTGGATTTTTTTCTTTAAACATGTATTGAAGAACAAGTGCTTAGTGTTCTTTTTAAGGTAAAATACATTCTGAACAGACCTTGTACTCTCAAATTCATTACTGAAATTACCGGCAATAACACATGACAAATTCTAAGTAAAAAGAGTACATCCTTCTGCAATGAAAAAGCCTTTTTTCCCCATGCTTTTCTCTATTAAATCTATACTAGCAGGATCTGAACACTGTAATATTGAATGCTTATAAAAGTATTGTTGATAACAGATGTAAAGCAGTTAAGATATAAAAATGACTTTTATTATTGCAAATGGCTGTTCCCTGTTCCAGCCAAGGAAGACTGGTGGAAGAGACTGTGATTCTGGTTATGTACCATGCAAGGTGTAATTACTTTTAAGTTATCAGTCACTGATTTTATAGCATGTGATAACATTTCTTTGTTGCATAATTTGTCTTCAATTGACACTTTTCCTTCACATTCTTGTTGCAACTGTTACACTGGGCAAAAAAAAAAAATTTGAGAGAGTTCACCAGTCCTATGGGAAAATATTTGACTTTTACAAGCATGCAATATACAGCTTCATCAAACTTTGCTGCATTTAAAATTGAATGATAGCTTAATTAATCATGCATTAATATTTATTATTTAAAAGCATGACTTTAAGCCATGTAACTCTTAGAGATTTTCTTGATTTTTTCACATGCATGCAATTAATATGAAATGGTGGATAAGTCTTACCAGTTCTAGGTTTCCATGGGAAGGAAAATAATTTTTTTGCCCTCTTCTGTGTCATGTGTGCAATGTCAATGAACTTGGTAATGATTGCTCAGAGATACTCATATTTTTATGCAATTAATTTTAAAGCACTTTGATTCTTCAGAGTTACATATGCATGGATGTTTTTGTTTGTTTGTTTTTATCATCATAAGGTGTTACATAAAACTGTAAAACAGTTTTGGTTTGTTTGGGTATTTCTGTTCATTGCAAAGTAAATACTCATCTTAGCACTGCAGTTCTGATCTTTCATTCAACTTTCAAGAATAATCATGAGTCCCTCAACATGACATTTTTAAAATTTCAGGTCCTAGGCCCATTTTACTTATATTTAAGATAAAAGGCCTTTGTTTCTGGCTCCCTGAAAATATGAACTAATACTAGTTAAGAAAAAACACAGAGCAAGAGAAAGGAGGTGCCTTTGTCTAAAATCTCATATTTTAACTTAAAGCCGTCCTGTAATTTCTGGAACCTCACAGCTGTCAGTATTCAATACTGAATAAAATTATAACTGCAATTAAAAAAATAGCAAAAATAGTAGCAGGTTATTTGCAAGAAATACTTTCTTTTTGCTACAAAATCATACCATTTTTTTGAAATCAATGTATCTGCTGAGGAACTGCAAATGGATCATGTATACATCTTGTAAAGATAGCTTCTAAAATCACTTTGAATCTTTCTGAAATATTTGTCATTAATCAACCAAAATCAATTAAGCATTTCAGTCTAAATTTTTTTCAATTATTTTTCCTGATAACTCTTTGAAAAACTTCTGCATCACTCCAAAGGTTTCCCGTCCTGAATTTACCAGACAATTGTTTAAATAATAGCAATGAACAATCAATAATGAGACCCTGGATACAGGAGAATTTGGACTACCTTTTAACTGCCTAAAAATAAATCATCTTCTGTAAGTTTCTATGACTAGTTTAAATTTTAATATAAACACAACCTGCTACTAAAGAGGGATATTCCCTGCTCTCAGCTGTTTTTCTGCCTCCTTCCTGACCAGCACTACTGCCACTGTACAGCTGAATGAGAGGGGCTGCCATTCCCAAAATCTGATCCTTTATTTTGATAGTGGTTGAAGAGGAGGTGGAGGAGAGACTGGCTGAACAATATCCTGAACTTAACTTAGCTCAGAGAAATAGTGGCCTTTCAAAAGTTGTTCTTTTCTAAAACATCAACATGTGAATAGCCAGTTGACAGTAAGTGCCCTAATTCTTGTTCCAGATGTCCAGGGACTTTGTTTCAGGACCTGATGTAATTATTATAGTCCCTGAGGTTTCTGAGATTAAATTGATGAGTGCAAAATTGGCTTCTGTATATCAAATACATGAAAAGAAATGTGAATGGTGGAGTAACTGTGTGCTTGAGATTTTTATAACATTGTGCATGATGGTCCTCCCTAGCAAATAGATTTTTGCGGTGCAGTGGCAATTTTTAAGAATCCAAATTCTTTCAAGTAAATTTTCATTGTTGGTGTTTATTTGATTTGAACTTTTATATGTTTTTGTTTTTTTAAAATTCAGAAAAGTTTGGGTTTTTTTGGTTCTGTTGCCACATTTTCAGTGTCCTCTGCATTAAGGACAGTCAAGAACTAACAAAGTTGATATTTTGCTGGTTCAAAAGATGGAGGGGTCTTGCAACCAAGTGACAATTCTGAAAAACATTCATGCAGTTTTCTTAATGAATAGGGCAGCTCTCCTGATAAGCCTGAGGCATCCCTCTTTGACTTGAGAAGCATAGAGTTAAAATTTCCTGCTATTCCTAATAGGGCAGAACTCCTCATTCTTTTGTTTCCCAGAGAAATGTAAGACTGATTGTGAAACTGTGCATTCATGTCCCTGTGGTGTTCATTATACTGGAAGCCAGGAACTACCAGCCTTCAGCAGCCATTTCAGTTTTCTTTTGTGTTTAAGGAAATATTCTTTTTTTTTTTTTTTTTTTTTTTTTTTATGGCTAGTTTCTCAAAGCATCCTAGTTTTACAAGACTAATTACTGCAGGATTGTTACATATTTAGCTTCATGGACAATACTAGGCATTGTCCTTAGTCTGTGGAAATTATTAAACTGTTTAGTGGACCTTTTTTGCTTACACCTTCCTGAATACCCACACCACTAAGGGGCCACTTACAAAAGAAAAATTACATATTTTCTGAGTCAGTTATTGTTTTCTATATTGCAACATCCTTACTTAGCATAGAACCACCACTCTGTTGTAATAATGTTTCTGAAGTTGCAAATAGCTTGCTAAAGAAAAAAACCAACTTTATGCTCCTTAATTTATATTTTTAAATGCTTTTATGACCTTTTTCATCCAAGTAATGATTCCAGTCAGACAATAGATTATAGTAACTGCTGTTATGATCCCCGTTATTGTCTACAGTAGAAAATATAAAGTCTTCCTTTGGCCAGTCCAATTCCTTGTTTTAAATTGTTTTCCAATACACTGACAGTTGGATTGAAAGAACTATGACATATTATACTCTAAGGAGTAAAAGAGCTATGGTTAAGTGTGAGGGAATAGAATGTAAGAAAATGAAGATAGTGCAGAAGGCAGTCTCACCCCTGAGGAGTTGCAGCTGTGCTAATCACCAAAGATTAGAAACAGGCCTGCCCTTAACAGGCCACAGCTGTGTCCAGTGAGGATGAGTGCTACAAAAGAGTGGGCTTGCTGGTTGAGGAGTGAGTTGGAGTTTGTTGGCTGTGCTGTGAGGGAAAAAAAAAAAAAAAACACAAAAAAAAAAAAAAATAACAAACAAAAAAAAAAAGCTAGTGCTGAATCATCAAGAAGGTATGGGAGCTTTGCAGTATGGCAATAATTAAGGATCTGCATAAGTATATTTTGACGTGGGATTTTTTTTGTTTGGATTATTTTAAATTGAGAGGATTATGCATAATGATTCTAATAGTGTTTTGGAAAGTTCTCTCAGATGTTATTGTGAAAATATTAAAGAAAACTCTAAAAAAGTTATTTAAAGGAAGATGTGAAAGCGGAGATGAAGTATCAAGTCCTTTTAGGTACAATTTTGTCAGTCTCAAGAAAGTTACCTGGGAATAATTCAGACATTTCTTTCTATACTGAAATAAGTCTGTTTAACCTCATAAGTGTCTTAATTTATTTGCTGCTTTAAATGCTGTGTTCTTCATAAGCTTATTATCATTTTCAAGAAGACCTATACTTTAAGAAAATGTCAAAATAAATGCTATCTTTGCTTCACTTACGCATTGTAAAAAGTCAAAACTCAGGCTCTGAAAAAGTACAAACTGCAAATGGAAACAGTTTAGAATTTTGTGTGACAAACCCACAGGGACACGTTGATCCACTGTGAAAGCAGATGACAGCGTAGGCTTGTGAAGTGTGTATCTATGAGCTTGTGTGTGACGCTGTAGTGCATAGTGCATCCTCTCCTCGCTCAAGAGAGCTCACCTAACTTTGCATGATGACACAAAGAGCACCCTCTTCCAAAGTCTCATGACAGAGTGATGCAGGGTTTTAAGCAAGAGAGAAGCAGTCACCAGCTACAGTGTGCTGCCTACTCCTCTTTGGTAACTTCATGCCAGGTACAATTCCAGCAGAGTTGACGGACAGCAACTGGGGCCATAAATGTGGTCAGGGGTCTGGAAGGATTGCGCAGCAATGAGCTCACTACTCATGTGTTCATTTATGAGAATTCATTAGAGGGATCTTTGAATTATAATATAGTTTCATTATTGATTCTTGATCAGTTAATACTGTTGGTTGTGTGACACAAAGCTGCATACATATATATGCACAAACCCTTTCTTCATTTAAGCACCTAACACACTTTCTACAGTTGTAATGATGCTTAAAAAGGTTGTGGTTTCATTATTATTTTTCAAGTTTCTGTTGTAAAAATCTGAAAATAGCACAGAGAAATAATGTCTGAACTTTCACCTCAAGATTTGGATCTTTCTACACTGTCATATTTTAGTGCCTTGCATGGTATAGTAACCTACATTGAAGATATTGGTACTGTTTTGAATCACCTTTGGAATTAGATGTGTGTAAATTGTCTTACAGAATAAAAGTATCAGCTTCTTTTAAAAATTGGGCTTTGGTTCTTTGTGAAAAGAAACCTGCCCAGAATATTCAGGGTTTTTAAAATATTTTAGTTGTTTTTAAATTAATCATCTCAATTTTTATTGTGCAGTTGAGTTTTGTGTTGACAATTTTTAACTTGTTTGTAGGAACTGCAGAGAAAGGGAAAATTAAAAGCTGGCTAATATAGACTTTTAGTACCCAGTGAAGTCTAAAGAATGAAAATTACATAAAAAGGGGTAAATGGATATGCTTATGTTCAAAACAGTACCAATTAGTACATTAAAGAATTAATAAATAAAGACAAAACAAATATTAGGATACATAGAATGGAGCACTGATGGCATTTTTCTAGACCATCTGCAGAATGAAATAACCAGCTATCCAGGAATTCCGTCTATTTCTGAACATGGCTATTAAAATATGGCTGAAAAATAATATTTGAAGTTAAAGTTCAGTTTCTGGTGTCAAGGAGAAGTAGCTTTCTGCACAGAAGAATTGATGTTCCAGAAACTGAAGTGTTAGTGGTTGTTTTGTTCAGAATTTTTTGTTTGGTTCATTGATTGGTTTGTTTGGGTGTTTTTTTGGTTGGTTTTTTTCTTGTTGTTTTTGTTTGGGGTTTTTTTACATTTATTAGTTTTGTTTTGGGCGGGGTTTTTTTGTTGTTTTTAAGCATGATTTCAACCTTGTGTATATGAATCAAGGAGGAGTTAAATTTATCAAAGGCTTGGGGCTGCTGTAATGCTGAATATGCCCACAAATTTTATTGTGTCGAGCAGAAAGCAAGTTTCCTTTCTAAAATACGTGCACAGATGTGTGCATGCACCTCTTTCCCTCAACAAAAGAGATGGGAATCACAGAGATAAAAGCTCTTATTCTTTTATCTATAAGGCCTCTGGTTGTATTTAAAAATGAATTTTCCTTTAAACAAAATAAAGGTAAAACTCTTGGATATTGCAAGGTTAAATGTGAGGGAAAACAGTTCAGAGAATACTGACAGTAGCTTTAGAAATATTTGGGTTTAAAAAGAAAACACATTTAAAGCTACTGATGTCAGGAACATCTATGTTAATGCATCATACTGAGGTGAAAAAATACATACACGCTTACAGAGTAATTAAATACATGGTTGTTTTTCTGGTTTGTGGTTTTTGGGTTTTTTCCCTCCTCTGTACAGAAGGAAAGGAATTAATGGGATCTCATCTTCTCTAAATTACTAAAGTCACCATGTTTTCTCCATATGGGAAATGAAAGATGAGCATTTACCAGAATTTTAAATGCTGTAATTTACCACCACAAAAATAAAGATAAAATACATGTAGGAGTAGTATATGGCATTCGCTTTTACTTAAATGATTTATTAGGGCTATTGTTATGTAGAAAATAACGTACTTTGGCCAAAACTGCTTTGTACTAGATTTTATGACTCCTTTGGATACTTAGTAGAGAGAAAATGCATCTAGAAGATTATCCTTAATCAAGTAGGAATGAAGGAAACAAAATCGGGGACATCATCAGGGAAGATAAAAGAAGCATGAGGCAGGAGCATGTCTGGGAGCAAGGCAAGATCATGTCACATCTATTTCAGATTTTGGCAGTCTGAAACTATAACTTTTGTGTGCTGTTCTGGTCTGTGTCTGAAAATCAAGTGCTGGAGATAGAGCACTAAAATGTTACAGCAGAACCTGCACCAGAGCCGGGATGGGGTGAGGGAAGAGAGAGGAGAATGGGTCTCTGATGCTCTTTGTCCTACCTGAAAGGAAGATGAACCTCTTTTATTTTCTGGAGATGAAGGAAAATGTGATGGGCAGAGGAGAGGAGGAGCAAAGGGGAAAAGTTCATATGCTTTACAAACTTGAAAAAAGAGAGAATAATCTCTTTGCTGGAATAGGAGCTATCTCCTATGTGTGAAAGAGTAAGTTCATTACTGCTAAAACCTATAATATATTGCAAATGTTTCTTCTGCATATTGTGATACTAGAATAGTCATGGTGGGTAGGTTAATATGGGATTTGTTTTTGTGATTAATTCACACAACCATAGCTCTTCATGGCTAAATGGTATAATTCACTATTCATGATTTTATAGTGTGTATTCATAGTTACGCATTACAGCCTTTTGTGAGTATTCATAATCAGTTGGTTCCTAGCAGAGATATTTGGAATTAGTAATGCTTAATTCATATGAGAAACACAAAAACTATGAAGAAATTTTATATATTGGTAGTCCAGAATCTTACAGTCTTCTTCAGTTTGCCATTCAAATTAAAACATTTTTAATATATTTTGCACAGTATCAATAATTTATGACGTTTTGTAAAATTATGAACCTTGAGCAGTTTTCTGTTGAGAAAACTGAGCAGCATGTTCTCAAATATAATCTCAGATATAAATGACAAAATACCTTCTCTATCCTTTTTCTTCTGCACCTAATCTAAAGAACTGAGAATTTCTATCAGTTTTTATACCATTGTCTTATTTTGATACTCCATCATTAATACTTGAGGGAAGAAACACATTTGATCAACAAATATCCACAATCCAAATGGATTTGTATGGATACAAATATCCAATATCTAAAAGAGCTCTTTTCTTCTTGTGGTGCTTTTTTAATTATCTGGACTGGGATTGTTTTTGGGAACTGTGAATGCAACACAATCAGAATATGGGTATGTTTAGCTGGGCATGACTAACATAAGATAATGTTGAGCTCTATGGTCTCTGACAAGCATAATACGCTCAAGAGTCTTTATGTTTTTCTACTTTGTAGTTGGCCTTTAAGATTTATTACTGTGTGATATTTAAGTAGCAAACACTACTGAACATGCAGAATCAAACAGGAGTATTGAAGGAATTTAATAAAGTAAATAATTACCAAAATTAATGAAGTGTTTAGAGTAAAATATAACTTCATTTGGACATTTAATTCAGGAGAAAAAAGTAAATCTTCTTGTAATGTTTTGCTAAGTAAAGTAATTACACTGTTGTATCACAAATGTATTACATTCATCATTTTGTTTTTCCTGAATGTTTTGTCCCTGTTGAAAACAATTATTATTTCCAGTGAAACACATGCTGCAATTCTTATTTTTCTGAGAAGGTTATGCTGTTGGTTCCATAACAGTAAACAATTTTAATTAACATGCTTAGTACTTAATTGATAATTAGAATAATTAATAAAGAGGACAATAGATGACATTCAATGGTAGTCAGTTTACATACAAAATATCAGTCAAGTATTGTAGTAGAAAAATAATGAAAATCAGACAGCTCTAATAAAATAATTTATCTTCTCTACAGGTGAATGTTCACTGGAAATGTAATGTGTTTTCTTTAAACCAGTTATTTTGTATTAATTGTCACATACAACACAGAAGTATAGCTCATATTAATGTTTCTCTGAGTATTTTCTTTATGACTGCCCATTTAGATGATGAATTGTGTGCATTGCTTTAGGACTTTTATTCCTTTGAAAAAAACTCTTACTAGATAACCAAGAATTGTGAGGGGCCTATAAAGATGACAAGAAAATGCTACTCTCTGCCAGAGTTTTAACAGTTTACTTTTAAATAAAGGATGTATAAATGCTAACAAAATTTGCTATTGATGTATGTGCTGTCTTCCAACACTTACTGATCATGGGAAAAATTTTTACACACTCTGTGATTTCAATTTCATCAGTGTGATAAAAGTTTACTGGTATCAAATGATGAACAGTCACACATAGCCCCATTCTTCCTAGTCCTGGTTTCTAAAAGCACTTCATCCCCCATGTGTCTGAACCCATTTGGCTCTGAGTAATACAACCTATAAAGTGTTTAAGGCCTTGGGACTTGCATCACCAGGATTTTTGTGAATCCCCAAAGTCTCCATTGCTTAGGGAAGGGTGACTCTTCTTCTTTTTAGTAATTAGTCAGTAGACTGTTTTTTTCCTGCTGTGATTAGTCTGTGAATTATTCATGAAATATCTTTTTCTTCAAGGTGTTTTGTTTTGGTTTTATTTGGATAAAAATAACACTTTATCCATTACAGACTTTGCTTTAAATGAATAATTTCCTATTATCTTCTAAGCATCAAAGCAGCACTAGTTTTTGGAACTTATATTTCAGGTTATTACAGTCAGTTTATTATAGCTCAGTCCTGTGTGTTCTAACAGTAAAGAATCTATTATTTCCATACGGTTTATGAGGTGGATTTGACCCATAGTGCTCCATTGTTTAAAAAACAATTAAAGGTTAAATTTATGTTTACTTAGTAATAATATAAGTAAAATGTACTTGACATCGAGCAATATGATTTTTAATATATGCAGTTACCTAGAGCTTCTGGCAAAAAGGATCATAGAATTGTTGGAATGAACCCATCAGGACTGAGTCCAACTCCTGGTCCTACACAGAACATCCCCAATAGTCCTTTTTCCTGGTATCCAGCTTAAACCTCCCCTGACTCAGCCTCACGCCATGAAGAAGGAATAGCAGTTCTTGGGAAGATGCTAGGGAAAAAGTGAATTCCTGACTATGCAAAAAATGCAGCTGTAGAGAGGACAGAAGTTAGCCTGAGGATGCTGGTTATCCATCTGTTACCTAGCTCAGCTCTACTGGTTGATAATAATTCAATGCTTTTTATTCAATAATTCAAGCCAACCATCAGTTGGGCTTGATGGTTTTAGTGGTCTTTTCCAACCTTAATGATTTTCTGATACTATAATTTTGCAGTATTGGGTAAAATCTATGGTAAACTCTAATAAAGGCATTGTAGATCTTTTGCCCTTTTTCTTGTACATAAAGGTAGCAAAGTCTTTTTATTAATGAAAATATTTACAAGTTCTTTTTATTTATTTGCTTAGTGTCCAAATTATTTTTACTCCGTCTTTTGGTTGCTTTTTCTCCATATTGCCCTTTTAGTCTGGACTTTGTGCAGCATTTAATAGCTTCTTTAAAGCAATATGAATTTTAGTAGCATAAACAGACATAAATTTTAAAAGTGCATAGATAATTCTGAAATAATTCTTTAATATTTTCAAAAAAGTTAAAATCTGACACTAGATTTTCCTATGGTAGCTGGCTTCTATTTATATGTTTTATTTGTTTAATTTTTTTATTTCATTATGTACTGAAGGTCAGCATTTAAATAAACATAAATAATGTTTTTGTTAAGCCATTTGGGCTTAAAAAGTAAAATTCAGGCCAGAAGCATCTGTAAATAATATGAGAAACTTAATGTCATGGGTAACTGAATGTCATGGGTATCTTGTGGTGCAGAAAGTAAGCAGCGAGGGCTGAAGACGTCATGGATGTACCTGAATGCACAAAGATCATGCACTGCTAGATTTTTTAAGTGTAAGAGAAAGTAAAAATCATCCACACACTTCTACAAATTGCCTCTGAAAGATAAATTCTTTTCTGACATCCAGTTGTCAAGCTGATGTTTAACTTTAGGAGGAAAGAAATGTGGGAACAAAACGCTATTTATTTGTTGTTAACAGTACCATTAGGAGCTAAATTGACTCATTAGAGAGTAAAATTCGTTCAAGATTAAAAGATAAAGTGATAGAAGCTTGGCATTTTTCTTTAATACAGGATATTTTTTACAACATTCAATTCAGCAATTGGACAATTTTTTCCCCCTTAAGTTTTTGGTAAGTGAATAATACAATTTGAACCTCATTAAGATACAGGGCTCACCTGTTTGTTTTCATTCTAATTATTAGATACAATTTACCTAAAATTCACATCTACGTTTATTTAGGCATATCAGTGAAGATAAAAAAATAAGCAAACAAATTTCAGGTGGGGATTTTTATGCTTTTGGCAGGGGATGGCAACTGCTTGTGACGTTTTTGTTTTCCACTATGGTGAGAATCCCTAGCTAAAAGATCTCTCAATGATAATCCTAAAAGTACTTGGTGAAAAATTCTATCTTTATTGAAAGCTATGCCAGCATTTTTGGCATATTTTTTGCATGAGAAGATTGTTGTTGTTGTTGTAGCCAGGGTGTGATGCAATTTTTTCTAGCATATGTATTACTTAAACCTAATGTCATTCCTTTCTGGAGGTGAGAGTTCTCCTTCATGAGTTATGCATTCTAGGGAGGAGTAATTTACATCATTATAGGTTAAAAACTCTCAGATGGACAGTGAGTGTAACTCACTGGTGATTTTCTTCTTTAATACAATGTGACAGTTATTTCATACACCTAAGTGATGATCATTTGACTTTTCTTATTTCTAATAATATTTCATGTGGAGTGTTATGAAGACAGCAAGGATTACTATTGCTGACAGTTGGATTGCAGCCTTTTATGTTCAGTGTGCAAGGTCTCCAGGCTAGGAATTGCAAGCTTGCTTTGCTTAGACTTGCTGTAGGCTTGCCTGAATATTGGTTTACTGTGTTAGATATTGTCTAATAGTCAGGAAACTGTACCTAATTTTTTCACTTTTAACTTAGCCTTAAATGATCTTATGGTGTAAAATGTACTGCTAGTAATGTAGTATGTACTGTCAATAATGCAGTTAGATTTCTATAGTTGATAGGTAATAGTAACAAAAGTTACTTCATGAAGAATATTTTTTCTATGACCTGTGAATAAAAATTCAGAATAAAAGAATATAGATATGAAATTGAGTGTCCAAAGCTATGAAATACTCATCAGTGGGCCATTAAGGAACATTTAAGGAATGTAGCCTAGGAAAAAACAGGTTTGGAAAACAGAAATGTAATGTAGGGAAGTAATGAGTGTGTGTAAAATATGCTTTAAAGTGTACATTTGGATGTCATGGAGAAATGTGGATCAGTGAATAAATCAAGGTGTATAGAATGTTAGAAGTTATACAGAAATACTCCCTAGAGGGTCCTAGAGTGAGGAGGAAGAAGCCATTTTCATACCTTCAAAAGGGCCAGGGGGAGAATGATGTTAATGTCAAAGACTAAGGGATAGAATGCAAGGAAGTATCTGCATATGAGGTTTCACTGTGTCACGATTTCATTATTTAGATGTCTTTATATGTAACAGCAGTCTTTTCTACATAATAATAATAAAATCAGTGGTAATCATATTTACTTGGTCAGAGTATTAAGGTATAAGTTCATACACTATTAAATTCTTGCCTTTACAGGAAGTGGTTTTCTTTGGCCCACGTACACTGCAAAAGTCAGAGTGTCACAAATCTGCAGAAAGCAGGGAAGTTAGGCCATAAAATTTATATGAAACAAAACATTGTGCTTTAAACAGCTGAAAGCAATTCAGAGATCATACACCTGCAGACAGTGAGAATGGTATTTAAATACCATCAGTTGCTAAGTAAAAGTTGGAGGACCTGCATTTGTTCAGTGTAAAGCAAAAACGTCTTTAAAGCTGAACATAATAGGGACGTTTAGAAATGTAGGTATGAAATTAATATTTCCGCTGTTGGTGTTTCTGGTAGTTACAGCATGTTGGTGCACAGCAACCTACTGAGAACTGCTGGTACAAAAAAAATAATTATCAGTAATCTACCTATTTACTGATAACAGGACAAGAGAAAATGAACTAAAATTTCAAGGGAAAAAATTATTCAGTGTGATAATAATGCACATTCACTCACATTATCTAGAAGCTAGATAGAATCCTCTTTGCTGGAGATGAAAATCTACCAAGTAGGTCGTCTTGTCCTAAGTAGCATGGCAGCTGCTTAAATTCACTTCTGATAATATGTTTTTTAAAGTTTAAAGGATGCCTGTCTTTTGTGTCAGTTTCAGTAAATTTTATAGTTGATTACAAGTAATGTTAGGGCTATAAGGGCACTTTGCTTTTAAAAAGTATTTTAAATATTAGACTTGTTTTTTGTTATTCAAGATGTCGCTTTTACAGACAGTATCTAGGTCTTCTTGGGAAAGAAATTTAAAAACTCAGATGAGCATTTGGGTAACCAGTAAAAATGTTTCTTTTCCTTTTTATTATTTGATTATAGATTTCTGGTGTGTACTACTTTGAAAGCAAACCAGTGGGAGATCTCAAATCAGAAATACAATTTAATAGGGAAATTAAAATAAATGGAATAATACAGAAACACTGACAGGGTCAGAATACACCCTGACACCGTGTTGATCAGGGTCAGTAGCAGTCTGGAGGCTGAAGCCCTCCTGCAGTGACAAATGTGGTTCTGTTGAAACAGTGATCCTGTAGAAGGTTTTCATCTTCCTATGAAGATCCAGGGGTGGTTATAGAGCTCTTGTCCTCTGGGAATTCAGTGGATAAGGTTGTTTGTGGTGTTCTAAATCTCAGATTATATCCAGGTAGGAAGGCTTGGTTCCTCTCCTGAGTAGCGCATCTCACAATGGGATGTTGTAATTTTGGAGTCATGCAGTGAGGTTTCATTAAGAGCTCATTAACAGAAGATACTCTTTTGGAGGGAGTTATGAGTGATGGGTCATGGAAGAGACAAAGAACACAGCATCACCTGGTTTTAAGAGACAGTGGGATGATACATACTTTTGGTTGCATCTTACACTGTAACCCAAGACATGGTGGCAGATGTTCATATGCTTTAACTTACTTGGAATTTGCGGACCAGTAGAACCTCAAAAAATAAAATTTATCTTTCCCCTATAACCTTGTCTTTCAGTATGTCAACTTTTAAACATAGCTAATACTGCCTGAGTCAGTAATATTTTCAAAACAGTCCACTGTTGAACTCTACTTACCTGAGAAGAAAAAGAAAGGAAAACCATTGTTTTCTCTACAGTCTTCAATGTGAAGTCATGCCGGTCAATTTTGTTCATGAATTCAGAGCTTTCAGACTGTTCTGCAGTCCACTCCTCAAGTCTGTTCAAGAATTTCCTGTTGATACATAAGTTTTCAAAACAGCTTGTTACACAACTACATAGAACATTATGTAATTCAACATCTATCAGGTGAAAAACTTCAGCATCATGTGAAATGCTGCCATATATATGTATGTTTGAGCATTTGGGCTTCACTTTCCCCACTAATATGCCTCCAAAGAACTTGTGTTGCCTTCTTAGTCAGTTTTTTCCCTTTTCTATATTTGCCAGAATTATTTATTTCTGCTGACAAAAGTACAGCTGAACTTTTTTTAATGTAGATGATTTTGTTTAATTTCTATTGAAGCCAAAGGTACTATGCAGCATAAGTAGTCTGTTAGGTTCTGATCTATTTAAATACAGTGGTTTTTAAAGTGTAAGCAAAAAGAAATACAGCATCTTAACATAAAAAATTACTAGTGGCATCCAGTGGTCTCACTCAATGACACAAAATTACAGTGGCAAAATTCACATGGACAGAGTTGAGTTGTTCTGATGCTTTAAAAGGTTTTCTTATTTTGGGATTTTTTGTCCATTTTTTTGTTTGTTTGTTTTGTTTTTATAAAAAGGGATAGTGACTCATCACAGTATTCATAATATCAGAGAGGTTTGTGCAGTTACGAGACAGACATTATAGAGAAATACACGTCCTAAGTTGAGTAGATTGGTTCAAGTGTGGGAGAATGAAGTGGTCACTGTCTAACTCTTTTATACATTTTGTGTGTCAGTAAATCTAGTTTATGCTTTGCTTCCTTTCTTGCTGTGTGTGTGGTTTGAATAATTTATGCATATTCGAATAAAATTTTGAACTAAAAGTTTTCACTCGTTCTTTTACAAAAAGTAAAAATATTTCTTTCACAGCTTTGGCTTCTCACATAGCTGTCTGTGGCAGACAGACTTACATAGAGTTTGCACCAGAGGCATGCATCAACTCCCACACAGTAGTGTTTTAGACTTGCTTGTATAGCTTTTTTAAAAAAAAATCTGCTACATAGAAATGTCAGAATTCATGTCACATTGAATTGTCACTGTTTTATTAAGATTGTGTTCTGAGACAGGGAGAAAACAGTGTGCAATATATATTTATATAAATATTTCTCCTTTTAGTCCCTAAAAGTTCGCTCTTTTAATTATTTATCTGAACACTTGTTCCCCTTCATAAGTATTAATATTGTTCCTGATAGTGCTACCTCTTGAGACATGCTGTGGTGCATCACGGTTCTTTGATACTGTGAAATCTTCCGTGTGTATTTCTGAAATGGCTGAAAACCTTCCTGTGAGATGTGGGTGGGGGGAGGCTTTATCCAAAATAAAAGCTGATTATTTCTAGCACTTAGGGTCCAACTGAGATCTATACCAAGGATCTACTTCTACAAATGAGAGCACCAAGTTTAAATAAAATTTGTTGGGTAAAAAATGAGAAATATATGCATAGGGATAAATATAGATAGAGGACATGAATGTTTAAATTATGTATTGTTTTTATGCTTGTTCTTGAACAAATTATAAAGAGAATATTTCTTCAGAAATTGAGAGATTCCAGTAAAAGTATTCTAGTAACCAATCATTGATTGATCTCTGATTGATACATATGGACAATGGATCTTGCCCAGAAAATAATATATTTTGTTGAAAACAAAATTAAACCCACATAAACTGACACTATCACCATCCTTGAAAATCAACCACACCATTAATTCAAAATTTTCTCATTTTGTTTAAATTAAAACTTTAATCTAAATTCATATTTTGTTGTGCATTTTTAGCCAAAAGTACCAATATGCTATGGCGAGATGGTAGATGAGAATCAGATCAACAGAATAGAAAAATTCCCCATTTACTAAATCTAGGAAAAGTATAAATTGGTGTGTATTATAGGATCACAGAGTAATTTAAGGATGGATTTTTTTTAATATAAAGCAGTTATTTCTGTAAAAATTATTACAAGATAAATGAAGAATTAAAAAAAAATATGCTTTTGGTACATCTCTGCTTTCAGGGATTCTTATCCCCTTTAGTTCTGTATTCTGTGGCAATAAAACATTGCCAGATATGGTTATTATTTATGTCAGAAGTGATCTTTCAATCTGATTCTGAAATGTCAGGCAGATCCAAAAAAACCCCTAAGTGTTCATTGGGGTCCCCTTTTATATGCATGCATTCATTAATATTAAATTTGTAGTGGTTGCAGGTGTATAGCAAAGAAAAAAAAGACTTTGTCTTTAAGAAAAAGATTAATGATACTCCTTTTTCATCTGTAAACACACACCCAACAATATCAATTGGCCTTTTGTGAGTATTGAGACTGGTATGTAATCATAAGAAAATAAGGGGTGAAAACGATGCTGTTCCCATAGTGAGTAGGATGGCAATATGACTGGAAAGAGTCAACTCCACACATTTCATTTCAATGTGTGATTGCAAACTACAGAAGAAAGCTGGTTGCAGTGGGTCAGTGACTGTATAAAAGCTGTGAAATTGTTAAAATTGTCTGGTCTTTAAAATCAAATGCAGACCCAACTTCACTTTTTTCAAATGGATAAGAATATCTGTGGTTATACAGAAGCAGTAGTAGATCCTACAAATAGGAGAAAGTGATTGGGACCATTAATTTATTAAAAATACATTGGGAGTACTAAAGAAGGATTTTCATGACCACACGAACTAAATACTAATAAATACCAGAAGCAACAAGACCATTTTGCAATCACTGCTGTCTTCTTGACTCCAGGCATTATTTCAGAACAGATATTCAGATCCCACTTAGGGGTAATTCGGATAATGTGTCTGATTTCTGGAATGCTGCCTTGATATACCAGGTCCATGATAGGGAAAAAATGTGCATTTACAGTCTCTCCTGTAGTTAAATCTCTCTGTCATGAAGATCATATTTTGCAAATAATACAGGAAGTTGGTAACGGCAGATGAACTTTCTTGTGTTATTACAGTTTCCATTGCTTCAGACTGTGAAATTCCTGTGCACTAAAGTTTTTTTTCCCCTTGTTTCATTTATATGGCAAAAATTGTAATTAATTGCTGGAAAGGTAATTTATTATCATAAAAACATCAGTACATACTTTCAAGTTGTATCCACTCAATATTGATTAATATTATATTTTGTTTGAGTCAAGTGTTTATCTTCACTTATTCAAAATCCATGGGTTTTATGCAGTTTTACAGTGATTTGTAGCTCTAGATTGTGATAACATTTGCACTTGAATTCTATACATCGAATTTATTTTGTTCTAGCTTTTATACCATTTCACTGTTTGGGCTTTATGTTGGAAGACAAAGATTAGCTATACTCCTGTACTCTTGCTAGAAGTAATTGAATATTTTTTCAAGTCTTAGATGGAGTTTGCCTCGGCAAAATTGAGAGAAAATTACATCCTGTTCTGATTTAAAACACCTCCGACACTGTCAGGTGCTGAATGAATGAATGGTCATTACTTAGCAGGGGTTTGATTGTTAGTTTTAATGTTGAGTCTATTTTTCTTTTGAAATATTTATAATGCTGTTCTTAAATCTTGCGTACCAGTTCTGTTATTGCTACTATTGCTCCATTCTCTGAATGGCAATAGTTTGTCTCCTGGATCTGGTATTTTCTGATAATTTCTTAACTTTTTTGATTTTCAAGTGTTTCTGAGACAATGTGGTGAAATCAAGCAAGAATATCTCACTACATCAACTCATTGTATTTATTTCAGCATACATTGTCAAAGATATCAATTACAAAACTCAAAGTGCTCTTTCAAGCATTTTGCCAATTTTCTTTTGATTAGTTGATCATTTTAGACCTTTTTGCTCTGGACACTTTGTTATGCCATTTCACAACTTATGGTAGAAATTTTGGCTACTTGTTTAAATCTTTTGACTTAAAAATAAATGGGTAAGCCACTCCTCTGCAAGGGAGTGAGATTTTGGTTTGTGTTTTATTTTTTTTTTTTTTCTGATTTATGGCAATATCATTATTTTGTGGGCTTCTCTTATGATGGTGGGATTAGTGTCAAGAAAGGTATCATCTACTTATCTGTTCTGTCTTAGTTTTGTTTCTTTGCTTGGATTTTTTAAACAAAGCAAGAACTTAATTAATGTTAGACTCAGAATTATGCCAAAGCTTATTCAAACCTTTTCTCAGAATTGATAAAAATTAGCCAAATTCATTCATAATTTAAAAGTAATTATTTTTGGATGCAAATTAATTTTTGTTTTGAAATAAATATTTAGTTCTAATTCTAGTGGAAGATTAATTTAACGCTGTCTGTTCCAAAAAATCCCATCAAAACAAAACATATTTTTGCTGTTTAGTAATGTCTATAAAGCATAACAAGGCTGAAAAACAAAAGGAACTGAAGATAACACTTTGATCCATCAGCTTATATTTGCTGACTTTCATCTTCCAGTTTAAGTGATGTTGGTTTTGAACTCAATGGTTTTGCTATCACCTGTGGAAATTCTAAGGGAAACCAAATGGATACATATTCCTGCAAATTACATATTACTTCTTCAGACTCTTTCTGAGCAACTTGTGTCTGTGCCAAGTTTTAATGCAATTCCCAATTGATGTCTAATAATCACTATTGGACAGTCTTTAGTTAAACCCAAATATGCTTTTATGTGACACAGACAAAGTTAACTTACGGATCTAAATTTATGCTCTTAAATATTTTACCTCAAAGTTGGACTTGAATTTGATACTTTCATTTGCAAAACAACCATGCTTATTAAGAGAAAAAAAAGTTAAGGCCTTGTTTGACCAAATAATGAAAGAACTGAATGCAATTTTAGCTCTTGTCATGAAATGTATTACTATAAATGTCAGATTCTCAATATGGAAACTTTTTAATTCCTATTTATTAGTCCACTGTACTTCTGTGACAAAATTTAAAAGGTAATGGGAAGAAAACATTATTTTCAAACTGTTCACAAAGATGTGCTTCATAAATTTAAAAATTTTCACATTTCCCTAAATATGAATATACTCTGAAACATCAGATATAACTGGGAGCAGTAAAATGAACTATTGGTCAGCAAGTTGGCATAAATCCTATTTCAGGTTAAATGCATCAAGGATTTACCATGATGGTGACTTTTTTTCTGGTACCTAAAAGGAAATTCTAGCGATCTATGTCAGCAATGCACTTGATGCAATGTACCGTGGGAAACAATTAGTAGGAAAAAGAAAATCATAATGTTATAAAATAGATAGAAGTGGATAAAAATGAGGCAAAATGCTTTAAGAATAACTATTCTGGAATGAAGTTAATAGTATTGTTCGTTTTTTAGGAGATCATTAATATTTTATATAATGACTGCCTCCAAAATGAGAAGTGTGAACAAATGTTTGTGAAGCATTTTCAGATATTTTGCCTAGAAGTGTGGCCTAGGACATAATTTGAAAAGTGATAGCCCAGCCCTGGAGTTTTGAAACAATTTCAGTGTAATGAATAGGAGAAAAATAGTTCTGCTTTTTAAAATAACAATCACATTTTTAAAAAGTCAACCATATCAGCAGGAAAGGTAGAGAAAGACAATGCTTAGCTTCCTGTCAAAGTTAGGTGTTACTACCTCTATATTCCATTGTAAAATGATTATCAGATTAATTGAAATTCTTTCTTTCCATTTGAATCTTATATTATCCAGCCTAGAAAAATGACGGCAAAGGGTCAAAATACTTGTTCTCCTTTGATACCTTGAGTGTAACCAACTTTTTCTCAAGGTTTTTTCTCCCCCTGTGCTGCTGAGCAGTGGGAGTGAGAGAGTGAGTGGGTGAGTGTCTGGTAGCTAGCCAAGGTCAATCTATCAGTAATATATATTTTGCATAAATCTAAGTATTTAGGAGAAACTTAAATACTTGGCACTGTGATATCTTTAATGACCACCAAAATTAGGATTTGGTCCTCTTTGTTAAATAATTGAAGGAAGAACAACAGTTGTTTTAGTTTCTTCCAGCTACCTTTTTCTCTGAAACTCAGCCTCTTAAATCTTTATCGATACTAATGATGACAGAGTATGTTAAGTCTTCCAGCCTTTTACATCATATTTGTCTGAGAACAGCACATAACTTCAGAAGCTGCTCTTTCTAAAGCAAGTAGAGTGAATAACTCATTGTGAACCCCTGGAAAGTCTGCTGAGTGAAGCAGCGTCCATATGACAACTGCCAGTTTTTAATCTCTGCTGGTTGATCTAATTTATCTGAATGGTCTATTGCAGCTTTGCAGCCAAGGAAAAAGGTATGTGGGAATCTACTATTAAAAATGGCATTTATACATAAATAACAAAAGACTGTTCACATAAGAAGGAACAAGCAACAGTTATGACGTCTGATATGTCCTAGGTAATTCTCTTTGAGTAGAAATTAATTCAGACTAAGTTTTACAGAGGACAGAAGCTAATCCTGAAGATGCCAAGTTTATGAGCTGTGACAAACGAGAATAGAGATACTCTTCTTTGCTTTAAGTAAGCAGAAGCAATACAGCAGTACTCATGACTTGCAATGTGATTTTACTCCTCTTTTATAAAAATGCTTTAGTCAAAGGCTGAAAGAACTTTGCAAGCAATGTGTCCACATTGATTGAGATGTATCATAACCCACCATTACACAAGAAGGGCGTGGATCTGTTGGAGTGAGTCCAGAGGGGGCCCATGAAGATAAGCAGAGGATGGAGCACCCTCCTATGAGGACAGGCTGAGAGAGCTGGGCTTGCACAGCCTGGAGAAGAGAAGGCTCCAAGGAAACCTTACTGCACCCTTCCAGTACTTATAGGAACTCTGCAGGAGAGCTGAGGAGGGACTTCTGACAATGGTGTGTATGCTAGGACAAAGGACAATGTCTTTAAACTGAAACAGGATAGATTTAATTTAAATATCAGAAATAGATTCTTTAATGTGAAAGTGGTGAGGCACTGGAACAGGTTACACTGGAGAAGTTGTGGATTCCCCACCCCTGGAAGTGTTCAATGCCAGCTTGGATGTGGCTCTGAGTGACCTGGTCTAGTGGAAGGTGTCCCTGTCCATGGTAGGGCTGTTGGAACTAGATAATCTTTAAGGTTCCTTTCAATCCATACCATTGCCTAATTCTATAATTAATTACTATTTAATGAATATTTTAACATGTAAATTCCCTTTTTATTCAAAAATAGTTACTTTGCATGCCAAGCCCTATAGCAGACTTGCCCTGTAAACACCCAATGCAATACATCTGTACAATCATATCCTTACAAGGATAATGTAACAAATGCCCCTGGTTTTGGGGCATTTTTCACTTTAAAATAATGTAAACACTTCTTTAAAAGTCCACATTTTCCTTTTGTATTCATATTTCTTCATATTGTAGCAAGCAGCAAAAAAATCTCTTGCCATAATTTCAACTTTGAAAGAGTTACATTTTATTTAGTTGTCAGCTCTAATTGTTGAGGAGAAGGAATATTCTGAAAGAAGCAGGTCAAATCCCAATTCACACAAAAGAATACAAAATCAATAAAAGAAAATATGGACATAAATGAGACATGGCATAGTGAAGTGAGAATATCTGGCCTGTTGGCCTTTGGAAAAGAAGAAATAATTTGTATTGGACAAGACTGACATCAGAAAAGGAGTTGCATCTGATGTATTTTGGAAATGATACAGAACTCTAAATGCCATCAATAAGTTGGCTGAACTGGGAAAAAGAAAAACTGAAAACTTATTAAGTATATTTTTTAAAATGAGAACATCAGTGTAAGGTTTTATACATGAGAAGACAGAAAAAATGAAGAGCTGAGTAATTTTTTTTGTTTTCTTCTATTAATGAACTGAGGAACACCTTCTTATATTTTCCTTTCATCCCAGATCTAAGATCCTCTGAAAGAATAATTTTTTTTTATTTGGGATGGGTGCTAAATTCTTCAATTCTGTTAGGTGTCTTTCATTTTAGTAAACAAACTTACTTCATCCTTTTTGAAAATAAGGGAAAGCTGTATTGATTATCAAATTTTTAAAGAGTGACAGTGAACACTGTAATTGTTGACTGAAAAAGGTTTTCTGCAGGTAATTATGTTGGAAGTAACTGCTTTTTAACAAAACATACAATTCACAAAATGCAAAGAGGGGAAAAAAAAGGAGAGAATGTTCTCATTTAATATTCCCAAACCCAAATAATTTTTATATTGCAAATAAAATTGTGGCAGTGGCTTCATGTTTTATTCTTTGTCTCTTAATATGTATGTTTTCCTCTGAGTGCATTATTTTGCTTGAGAAGCACACAGCATGCCAAAAAATTCTTTTGCAAAATTAATTAATTTGAAATCAGTAAATGCTTGTCTTCATAAGGACACTAAGCTAAGTAAATAGAGTGCTCATGAGTGGAATTTTTAATGTGGGTAGCAACTCAACTTTTCATAGCAGACCCTGGAATTTTCCGGGTGACGGTCTGATCAGAGTTCTTTGTGAAATTTCTTTCAGGTTCAGCAGAATATCAATGCAGAAGGATGTTACCCTGTATCACTCTTACGTGATCTGAATGTTTTCTGGGTTCTTTACGTAGGAGGGGGTCAAAGCCATAGAGTAGAACTGGGAAAATAAGTCACCTTGCTTTCAGCTTAAGAATCGGTGAAAGCATGAAAGAATGAGTTGAAGGATGCTCTCAAAGACTGGTAGAGATTGATTCCTGCTCTAAATAGGACACATTGCTTGTAAACTGAAAAAAGCTATATTGTGATGTAAAGAAATAGGAATACTGAAGAAGAATGATGTCATTTTTTACCACTTCTGGAGACTTTTGAATAAATGAGTATGAGGCACTTTGCTCTTTTCCAAGAATTTCTTGCTGATGTTTAGATCACTTTCTGCCTTAGACCTCAAACAGTGATTACAAAGTAGTTTTAAAACCAAAAATTTCCTTGTATTATCAGAAACTTCAAGAGGAAGTTTTTTCAATCCTTAAATGAAATGAAAAATTAATTTGAAGGGAATTTTCCAGTAAATTTAATCCATCTAGAAGGATAGTAATTAGCATTGCTTTTTATGATCAGGCTTTTTATTTTATACTGCATGTTTTTCACAGATAAATATTTGTGGGGTGGAATGCAAACAAACAGAATGCTTTGTATTATCCTACTACATGAAAGATGTTTAGTGCTGTGATCCTAAACTGAAGTTGAGACTAAAATTTATTCATTTTTAGTTGGTTAGGTTGCATTTCCATGTGAACCATTCCGCCCTCGTCTTCCTTTCCATCTGTTTTCCCACTCTTTCATCTACTTCTATCACCTAAAATGTAGCAATGGGAAACTTTCCTTTAAAGAAAGGAAAAAAACCTCCCCAAACTGAACCATAAAAAAGTGGAAAAGTAGATCAGTTAAGAAAACAATAGCTTCTTTAAGGCTTTTATCTGTGCTTTGTCCAGAAGAAGTCAGCATTTTGGAATCTAAGATGGCATTAGGTTATAAAAAATAATTCTGGTGTATCTTTAAAATTTAACAATGGTGAAAGCTACAGTTGTTTCTAAGAAATCTGAAAATCAAAAAAATGTGTCTTCTGCAGACACAATTAAGCCATACAACAGTGTGATCCATGGTCACAGATCCGCACAAGCTGTTTGATTAAGGTGGAAAGACAACTAGGTTTTTTTGCTGATATTTACCTATGAAAGACACTTTTTGGCGGTGCTGGTTGTGAAAGAAATGGCTTTGTGTATTACCAACAGTCTCTTAGCATCTCTTTTAGTTACAAAAACTATGGCAGATCTGACTGAAAAAGAGCATAATTTTGTTTCATGTCACTGATGTTTCCTAAAAACCTATCAAAATATTAGAGACTATTTTATGTTGAAATATAGGTTAAAGATTTTAAGCCAGCAATGAAAACACAGAGAGAATATGAATTAGATTTGTGATCATAGCCTAAAACTGATATGTTTGACTTTGTGAGAAATTACTCCATATATAAATTACCAGAGAACTATAAGGAATATTTGCTTACAGTTAATTGCTCAATTTCTATAATACACAATAGAGGGAAGTACAATAGAGATTCATCATTTGATCTTGAAGGCTGTGTAATCAAAGTTTTCAATCATTTTTCCCCTTCTGCTTAAACAGTTACAAAGTTACAGCAAATATTTCATTTTGAAAGCATTGAATGCCACAAAATAATGAGACATGCCCCTTCATGATGGTTATGCTTTGGAGATGAAGATATCTTAAACTATAACTCATGTAATAGAAGTTGTACTCTTTCATGGAAAGATACTTGCCCAGAAACTCTTTTAACAATGAAATAATTTTCTTCTTTTTATTTTCTCTTTTCCCCCTGACTTTTAAAATTAGGAAAATTTTACTTTTGCAGTTATTACTGAAATATTAAATACTCTGGGTTTTATACAGAGGTAATAGTCATGTTTCAAAAGGTCACTTGTTACCAATAAAACCCTCCACAAAGCAACTCCCTTTTTTATAAGTTATTGGCAGGGTACTTTCCAAGAAATATGTCATATTTCAAGTAAATGAAAATATTTAATTAGGCAGCATGTAAACTGGTCTGCATGGGTGGGTCACTGTCACAGGTGATAACACCTAGTAGATTTCTAAGTAGATGTGAGGACCTGTGTGAGTGAAAGGAAAAAAACCTCTACCAGTCTTTGTATGGAGAGTGATAAATTTGTGCATCACTGATATCTGGAAGAGATTACAGCTGTAGAACTATGTGTGGCTGTTGAATGCATTATGGGCTCCTCCCTAGCATTACCTTCTGAAACTATTCTGTAGTATTAATTTTTTCCGTACTATTTGCATTATTGATCTTTCCCATACTGAACGTCTCACATCTCAGCCTTTAAGGAAATTATGGAAATAAGTGTTAGAATTGGTGTTGCTACTGACTGAGCTAGACGATATCTTATATAAAATGAGTTGTTGCTCTGTTGGTTTATTAATAGATTGATATTCTCGTAAATAGAATAAAAAATGCCTCCTAAACCAGATTGTACATCTGATGGTGGTTTTTTTCTTGCCCTAGTCTTCTACAGATGGATAACATAATGATATTTTTGGGAGTATTAGCTAATTTTTGCTCTGTAACTGAGAATTTGATGGTCACCACAGAAAATTTAAGAATGACAGTTCAACACAGTATGATACAAAATATTGGGGTATATATATTTTGCATTTTAAGAATTCCACCTCATATTATCATCTTTGTCCTTGTTTTGAAGTTTGTCAGATACTGAAACTCAAAAAGATCCAGAATTTACTTCATCCCATATGGCTGTAAATTACTAAAATGGATGACTTTTTGAATATTGTATTGCTATTTAGCGAATATCAGGTTTACACTTGATTAAAAGAGATATATTTACCAAATATGTCTCTGTAGTTAATTTGTTTTGGAAAGATTTTCTTCCTGCCCATCATTAATTTATCTAACTGAAAGATGTATAAGACACCTGATTAGTTGATTTCATTTAATGGTTGAGGTTGCACTGGGGAGGACATAAAGAGTTTGTTAGATAAAATTTTACAATCTCCAGATTTTGAGGCATTCCATTTGTTTTTTGTGAAATGTAGGGATTATCTGGCAGTACTGAGTACAAAAGGCTTGATTGCAGTTCTCCTTATAGCTGGAAATAGGGTTCTCAAATTTCCTCTGAATATTCATAGAATAGAGATTGTGAGAGATATTACCAGTTTATGGATAAAAATGTGGTCTGCTTCAATCCTATTACTATTCCAGTTGAAAATTTGTGAAAAGTCTTATTTTCTCTAGATTCAACACTATGATGTATAGCTTGATTTTCATGCCTGTTGTCCTTCTCTTCATTCAGCAATAGAGTGGTAGACAAATAAAAAAACACAAAATAGAAGAAATTTAATCTCTAGGTGTTTATCTTGTATGTCCAGTGTGTACCTGGCTGTCGTCTGGTGAAACAGTTCTCCCAACAGTTCCATTTTCACTGCTGTGGGATTTGTCTGCTCTTCCAGAGTGTTTTTTGTATGTTGGCCTTATGCTGCCTATAGATGAACGTTTCCATTTGCTGTTGCTCTCATTCTCCAGCACTGCCTGCCCACCTGTCTGCTGCTGGAATTGGTTTTCCTCACTTCTACAGTCAGCTGCTCTCACTTTACAAGAGTTCTGTCTCTATGGACCATGACCTGCTTACACCATACATGTCATTTGGCCAAGGAAAATTTTTCACGTATATGAACATTTGGAAATATTATCGTTACTATTTTTTCAGAGATCTTTGAGAGTGTGCTGTGTTCTGAATTAATTTTTAAAATGTAAACTGAATAATGAATGTATTTCTCAATATCACAATGCAGTATTATTCCAACATATTCTTTTCATAACTGCATTTTATTAAATTTAACAAAAAAGTTAAATTTTCACTTCTTTTGCATAATAGAAGTAATACCAGAATAGTTTATTTTATTAGACTTCAAAGGATTTTACTCAGAGCTTCAAATGCTTATAACTTAAAATATGAATGTAAGCCTTTAAAACAATTTTGTGATGTTAGTATTTAGATACAATTATGAAAACATTTTTTTTTGGCCATTATTATATTATAGTAATAAAGAGAGCAGTATATTCACAGTGAGCATATCAAGCCTGAAAGTGATCATGAAGCTTCTGATAGACAGAAAAGCAATTTCTTTTTTTTTAATTAGAGGTTTGGTATTGGTGTCATAACTGTATATTGTTCTGTCTGATTATTAACATTTTTACTGTCTTGCTTAAAATGATAATAATAGTGTTAAAAGGAAAACCTCTCAAGTGACTGCAAGGAGAACCAGGAGAATGCCACCTTCAAATTAGAAGTACTGAAACACAAGTTCAGATGATTTACCCTTTGGCTACAATAGGAAGGTAGCTCTAGATTTGATATTAAGTCCTGTGTAGAATACATGATAAAACTAGAGTCAGAATTCTAATTTACATAATCATTGTCCAAGTTCCTTTTTCTTTCTTATATACCAATAGAAAGACAATGTATTATTGTCAAAATTTTTTCTATATTACTATTTCTGCATTATAGATATTACCTTTCAATTCAGTGTAATGTTTATAGTCATTTCAAACTTGGTTGATTGGGTGGGATTTTAAAATTTTTCAGATAAACAATTGGACATTTAGAATTTTAACTTGTATCTTATTGCAAGAATTCTTGCTTAAAATTTCTCTTTAAAAAAACATAAAATATTTTGTTTTGCATTATACCTAACATTGCGGGTTGGACCTGGTTTCGTTTTTGTTTTTTTGTTTTTTCTCCTTTTTCCTTTTCTTCAGAAGAAAAATTTGGGGGGAAAAGGCAGATAAAATAGACAAATAGATGGGAAAAGGTATTTAAAAGTATGGACAAGCAGTGAGATAAAAATGGTGTTGTTGGACATAACCTTTCAGGTTGTAGATGGAAGTCACACAGACACAAAACCAGTCAGTAATCAAGGCAGGAATCTTAGAGAGAGTTTCTAGTTCTGCACTGAGTCAGTGAGAATGAGAATCAGAACCTGAGTTTTTTCAACTTCTTATCAATTTTGGCTTTCATAGTCTTGTTTTCATACAAGACTATGTGTGCTCTTTCCATGAGAGTTGTTCTTGCTTCTGGCCTTTTCATTTTGTATAGCATTTTAATAATTATACTGAGCAATAATCAGGACCAAGACACAACTTTATGTTCCAGTGATTAAGAAATTCCCAAAGTAATCAAGATACCTATTGAATTTTGCATACCAAAAGAGGCAGGCAACTGTTTGAAATCAGAGTCCTTTTCAGGACACTTTACTGCCTCAACCCCTGTCAGTTTCTGGAATTGCTTCACTTTTGTGCTTATTGCAAATATAAAGTTCAGAAGCTATTTTTGTTGTTGTTGTTTGTTTGTTTTTTGGTGGGGGGGAGGGGGTCTTCGGTTTTTTGTTTGTTTTGTGTTTTATCTTCCCTTTTTGGAAAAAAAGGCTTGAATTTTAGAGTTACCTCAGGATATGGCCAACAACTGGATGTACTAGTTGCTTGCTGTGGTCATAAGCTTTATGTTACAGCATACTGCACTTTAAACAGAAAAAACCACCAAACCCTGTATGCCTATTTTGAGTGGTCTTCCTGTCTAGCGAAAATTGCTCTTGCTACATGGAAGGTTTTCTGTTTTATAATGGAAATATGTCTAAAATGATAATCTGAGTCGCTAGGAACCCTTCCTTTTCAATACTTTTATCTTCTCATACTTTTCTTTAAAAGAAGTTCTTCTCTGACTTGCACAGTATACTTGACAAAGACTGAGAAAATAAAACCAGTGTAGGAGCAATCACAGCTTCCCTGTGATTCTGCTGTAACTAGTGTGCTACACTTACCATCTATATGTTTCTAACTACTGAATTATTTTATTCATCCCTAAAGAGCAAAGAACAATAAATTAGCTACTTTACTAATCATTACTATGACCTGCAAATGAGGTCTCAGTGAAATAAGTCACTGCTAATAATCAGTGCATCTCAAGTTCTAAGACATTTCCTTTTTTTATTATTATTATGACACTTCAAAAATGAGAACAACAAATATTAAAATTTTTTTTTACCTTAATCCTCATTAAGTTACATCACTGTGCCTGCCCCCCAGTGAAGCAAGAAAACAAGCATATGAGGAGCATGAAAACCAGCTTCCAGCCCAACAGACAATGAAAAGAGAATGGTTTACACTGCCAGAGGGAAGTGTTTGGATTGCTTGGTTCTTCACTGTGGAGAGCTGGGGATTTTTTGCTTGAGTTTTGTTTTGTTTTGCTTTTAAGGAAAGTATTTGTGCTTGAGAATGAACAAATTATATGACTATAGAACCTGCTGGCAAGCTGACAATGGTTTACAGCTCTACAGGCAGAGCTCAGTTAAGTAGAAAAAAATTCAATAAGGCTTTCTATTGAGATGTTTATGTTTGCTTGGAATTCTGTGCATGTCTGGTTTTGTTTCAGTTTCCAGGAGGCTTATTTTATGTAACAGAACTTCTGCCTGAGGATTCAAAGATCATAGAGTAATGAAACTTATAGATCATTTCTGATAGGAAGAAAAATCACTGAGTTCAGAGTCTCAAATTGCCTTGTTTTCCAAGCTGTGGGTGGAAAACAATAGACATTTCTACTCTTTCTTTATCAGTAAACTGAAGAGATGAAAATCAGCTTCAGCCAACATTGGGGAAAGCCAATTTAGTGTTTCAGCTCTCCAGTTCCTGTAGAGCATTTCATTTTGCTGTAGCCCCAGTCTTTCTGGAAAATCATAAATGGCTTTGTAGTTGTTGATTTTAAGCTACTGAATTAATTTTTTTTTAATTTTAACTTTCTGCAATGCTTGATCCACTACTAAAACTAGTATAAAACCATTTTATGTCATTGTCTTGTATCCTGCCTCATCTGAACTGTTCCTTCCTTTTTTTTTAATTCACGTGGCTCAAAGCAGCTTTTAAGCGCTCTTTTTGTACCTGTTCACTTGGACCAGCAAAAAATTTAATCTCTAAATGGAATTTACTGTCAGAAGAGAGATCAAAGATTGGGAGGGTTGAAATCTTCATCATCAATGTGCAGAACTAGCTGGGCACACTGAAGGGGCCTGTGCCCTGAGTGGAACACGTCAGTAACATGGAAGGCTGTGATAGCAAATTACTCTGCAAGGAAATTGAGATGTTCCTGTGAGCTGCTCCAGTGCAGCCTCCTGAGGGTGAGTTCCTGCTACGTGAAATGAGGACAAATTTTACACAATTCTGGGGCTGAGTGATCAATCAAGGTCACCAGGGTACGTGTTGTAGAGCTGTAAGAAGATAGCTGCTTGTATAACTAATTTCAGCTTCCTGTTCATAGTAATGGAACTAAAAGCCAATGAAGGCCATTCAGGAGGCTGTTGCAGAGTGATGGTGTGTTGTAGCAGTATGCAGGATTACTTTTATAAAGGGAAGTATTGTGAAATTCAGGGCTTTATGAAAATAATAGTATCATGTTTAAACATATCAGTGTTCCCTTGAGTTAGTGTTGACATAGTTTGCTAGCTATTTAGACACTCAAGCTCACATAAGTAGACTTTCAAAGCAACACAGATCCCTGAAATGCTGAAAGAATCCATATATAAACCAGGCAGAAGATACTCTTGCTCTCTATAGTGCACTTGAATTTAGAATAAAAGCTTGTATATTTTCTGAAATCTAATGAAAAATACCAAGAGCGTTCACTGCTCCTTGTCCAAAAAAAAAAAGAAAAAAGAAGGTATTTAATGGATTTGTTTTGCTGGAATTTTGCTGTCATCTATGTTTTCTACACCAGCCAAGGTAACTAAAGAAAAAAAGTGGGGAGGGGAAAAAAAGGCAGTTTTTTTGAGATAAATGTTGTTTTTATCCATGTTTGGAAAAATCACTTATGCTTTATAGGAACCAGTGAAACAGTCATACCGGAGGTTGTTCCTTCAGAAGAAAAACTTTCCATTCAGTTTTGCAATCTCCTTTTCTTCTAGTAGACTGACAATGCTTTGCATGACCTTTGCTTAGAAAACAAAGCTGTCATTTAGTCAGAATTAATTTCATTTGATCATGTTGTCTCCTGGCCCTTTCTCATGATAAAATACTGGATCTTTACACACAACTTCTTTAGATTGAACTGTAAATGTTTAGTGTTTTGTGACAATGACTGACTTATTCCCAGTGATGATTTGTGGAGTAAATAGTAGTAAGAAACAGACACAATATTCTGAAAGTTTGCCGAAGACCTTTGTAGAAGCAAATCTTACTGCTGTTCCTCATATGATTCAGCTTGCACTTTATGTTGTTTTCTTGAGGAAACAAAAAGAATGTGTTATGGAGATACAGATATTTTTTTTAGATATTGCATTAAATTTTTAAGTTGGCACACTTCTGGGAGTTTGTACTGACTAGCAATGAGGTAGCAACAACTTTTATTATGCCTTTCTAATCAATGTAATATTTATTTTTGTAATGTATACAACACATTGTTCCAGAGTTCTTGTTCCATTTTCCTGAATCATAATGTCTCTTAAAAGAACTTTTCTCTTAGAAAATGCTCTTTCTCCAACAGGGTGATTATCCTTGCCGATCTTTGAGGTTTTACTGTCTACAATATGGCTTTTTTGGCATAGAATCAAGCTTTGGTATTTCCATACTGCAACGAGAGAATTTTAGAAGTAGATGCTCAACCTTTGTGTGTAGCTCTTCACAATATTAAGCAGTGAACGTTTATAACTATTAATTATGTTTTCGTCCTTTAAAAAAAATTGACAGTAATGTAGACATTTTCCTCCCTCTGCTCTATCAGTAAGATGACCCAGTTATTGTAGTGTATCTGAAACAAAAGCCACAGCATTGAAACAGCACAGTGAAAATGCTTCATCTGAGCAAACAATATGTTCATGATGCTAATACATTGTTTTCTGTGTTTCAGTCTGTTAATTACATTAATTACCCAAAATGAATTTGCAGTTGAAATCCTGATTGTCAAGTCTAATTTGATTTTAATTGCTAACTGCTCTGACAGGATAGACTAGTAACTTCAAATAATATTGTTATTTTCTCTCGGTAATGGGAAGTTTTTGAAGCCTCTTTGGATATCTGCTTTAAAGTATATAGATTGAATATTTCAGCAGTAATATTACCTTCTCTGTTCTGCTGACAAAATCTGCAGCCTCATTCCGGAAACTTTAGTTACTTTAATAATGAGGACACCTACTGATCACAAAATATCTAAGGCTGACAATTTTTATGGACTGATAATCCTATTTTATAGAGTTTGATTATGATTAACTTTTCAATATTGTTGATGAGCACTGAAGAGGGTTTATTCAGGGAAAAAACACATATTCCTTGATTGACTCATAGTCTGACTCCCTGTGTGTCTTTCTGCAAAATTAAAATATGATTTTGGCATGTCTGTCTTGTGTGATGAGCTTCCTTTGGAGAACTCTGAAACTCTGGTGATGCACAAACTTATTAACCTGGGGAGGAGCTAAACTGGTTTATATCAAAATGTGCCTGTGGTGGTCTCCCATTTGAAAAGTTAAGAGTCTGTGAGGCTGTGATTTTGCTGAATAATATTTGTGAGAAAGTGACATGACATGACATGATGTGACATGACATGAGTACAGCAGTAGAAAGGCAGCTTAAGATTTGTCAGACACTGTCAAACTAATATTACATGTGGGCAACCATCGTATCTCTGGCAGTGACGAGTTGCTGGTGATTATGGAAGAATGTAAGAGAAGAACACGGACTAAGGGATCTTCCTCATATATTGTTTTCTACCAATCAGCTTTTACTAACTTCTGTAGTTCATACACTCTTAGGCTTAGGCTTCAGTGAAAAAGATCCATCTCATTAAGATAGTGTTGTCCTTATGAAGCTGCACACATCTGTGCTTTTGACCTCCTAAATATCTTGTGGCAATGAGACCAATATTAGCAATCTCAGATTTAATCTGTTTATTCTGGAGCTGCTTTGTTGTTTCAGTGCCTTCTGTTGCAGCGTGATAACTAGAATAACCCCAGTATGAAATTCTCAAATATATTTTGTAAATTCCAGGATTTGATATATATGTTTTACAGCATGGGTTAAAAAATATCACAATAATTTGGGATGATTTCATACCTAATAAAACAGAGGCATAAAATAAATAAATATTCTGAGGCTGAAAAATCATTAAAACAACAAGGAAATAGTTTTAAAACAGGTGTAGAACTTAGGATTTTAGATTCTCCTGAAGCGCTGCTTCTAGTTCTTGACATAAATGTGTGTTCTATGAACATCTTATAAAATTTGTATATACTTTATTTCACTTTTAGCTAAATAGTTGTAAGGAATGAAGATTTAATGAGTATGAAAAAAAGGAGGAAAATTGGTAGAGTATTGCATAGCTTCCATGTTGTATGGCTGGAAAGGTGTTACTGAATGAAAACAAATCTGATGAAAAGAATGTCTTACATCTTAAAGTAAATATTGGTTAAAAGAGAGGCAAGAAATCTAGATGAAAGTGAATCCATCTATATTCTTTTGTTCAAGGTTTCATACTGAAAAGAAAAAAAATTATTTTTCATTGTCTTTTAATGAAGAATTTGTAAAATTGCATCACTTTTGCCATACAGCAACTGTATGCTGTATATGTGCCCTTGCAGGGAGTAAATAAATCCAGAATATGTGGACACATCCTTAAGGGTCTGGTGCATGTATTTTAGGTTAAATTGACTCTTGATTATGTGGTTAGTTTTATTTCACAGTGAGTTTAATGGGGCAGCAGGGCACCTATCTCAATTCTTGAGTTATCTGCTTTCATTGTGAACAGAAGAAATGCAGTTCAGCTTGTCAAATGTGTACCTGGTTCTGCACAAGGGAACATTTTCATCAGACATCAATGTGTATGTGTGTAACGCTATCCTACTCTGAATTTCAAACAAAGCTTAAAAATACATCAGCTCTAGTACTTGGTCTTTCTCTTATAATTAGTGTGTTTTCTACCAAACACCTTTCTTGGATATTGAATCATACTAGATGAATAAAAAAAGTGTTTAGAGAGCTTCTTACGGACTCTTACAATGAAAGCATAAAACGTCATCTAGTCAGTTCAGGGAGGAATTTATCAAAAAAGTGTTTAGGACGTCATGATCATGCCCATGTTCATTTACTCCTCCCTGAGTGTTTCACAGATCAGTGCTGTGTTTTGTGTTCCTGGAATGTATCATCATAGTTTTTATTACATTTAGATTGTGATTATAGTTAGAGATTGCAACAAGAGAAGAATTGGAACAATTCGTGATTTTATTGCTTTTAGGATAGATTATCAGATTTTTAAATGGAAGGCCATTTTAATGAGTGAGTGGTTCAGAGAGAGATAAAATATTAATTTCAACACAGAATGGGTGCTTTTTTTTTCCCAGTAAATAAAAGATCTTTTAAAATTAATTTTTAACTTTAAATCTCTTTCAAAATACAGGTAAAATATTCTGTCATATAAAGGACATGATTGTTGTCATAGAAAACATATTTTGTCCACCTCTCATCAGGCACTTTGGCATCCTATCAATTTAGACTGAAAACCATCTTGGCACAGGCTCAAAAGAATACTTAAGCTCAGTGAAATGTGAGTTTTGATTTCATGTCTTATGCACTGTCTTATTTCATGTCTTACTGTACTTATGTACTGGCACTGCATATTGGATTGGAGTTCTTGTGGAACGTGAGTCAATGTGTAGGAAAACTAAATAAACACAGCAGAAGTGCAACTGAGCTGTGCTTCACTTTCCATTTTTTTAAACATCATATATAAGCCATTAAATGGCTGCAATGCCACTCTGTGGATGATATTTTCAACAATTAGGGATTTTTTTTCTGCATTTTATGTGTTCTTTATCTTTTACTTTTTACTCTTGCAGTTATATTTTTAACATGGAGAGTTGTTGATTGAATACTTTCCTAACAAAAAAGCCAATAAAATTCTAATACTAAATTATCCTAAAATGAAACCACTATAAAGAAAAGAACTTTCATCTGAACTAGCTCATATCACAGAATGGCTCTTCTCTGGAGCAGAGAAAATGTAATAAGCACTATTGTTTTCCAGTACAGAAAACAACACAAAGATGACTATTTCAATGGAACCTTAAATGGAGAATAATGGGAATATCATTAGCCATAAAAGTACCTATTACTGATGACACTTCAGGCAGGATAGGCTATTTTAAAGATTAATTCCAAAACTGGGTGCATTCCTTTTTAACTAACTCTGATAGGGCATTCAAACATATTCCTGAGGGTTTGGAATGAAGAGTAAAATTAAAACAATTATGGCATGTTGCAGAAAAAAAAATATTGAAAAATTTTAAAAGGAATTTTACTGAATACAACCTTTCTAAATAAATAAGGTTTGCACTTATTTTCTAAAAGCTAAATTTAATTGTAAAAGTAATTGTTTTATACCAAACATATAGGTTTTAAAGTACTTATTTAAATGTAAGTACACATAATTTACTGGAATTTTTTAAATCATATTTTTATTGCTAAATTTATTTTTGTTTTCTCCTATAAATTGTGAACTTCTGTGCCTAAAAATGTTTTGTTCTCTTTGAAAGAGTTATGGAGCAAATCTGACTTTATAATTGTAATAAAAATATTAATACATTAAAAAGGCAAAATAAGCTGCCATCTGTTCTGATCAATAATGCAATCTCCCTTTATATCATATATACTTCAAAAGTAAAAAAGAAAGAAACTTTGGATTTGAGCACACTCAATTTATCTTTGTACATTTCACACACACAGTCAAGGAAGAGTCAAAATCTAAACTTTAGAACCCAACTATTAAAATCTGTTAAAGGAATCTCTCAGGACAGAAGTACATCCCTGAAGAAAAGAAATCATGCAACAGGTAAATGAGAAACATATTTCTATTGGGACAGGGGAAAAAAATCAACATTGGAACCCAAACTGCTTTTAAATCTCATGCCTACACGTGCATATAATAAAATATTATTGCTTGTTCAACAGATGGGAAAAAGTCACAGTTCTTTAGAGGTGCTGATCATTTCTTTAGTTGCAGACTTACTGAAGTCTCTGATGAGAGGCCAATCTTAAATGGGAAAAGAAGCATTATGGTGTATCAGTTTAGAAGACATGTAGACATATAGGGTGTCATTGAGTAGAATATGTAAGAAAAGATTAGTTGGTTTTCATTTTGGGGTTTTTTAGGGTTGCTTTCAATCCCTAACAGAAAACAAGCAATTTTCATTCCACTATGAAGAAGTCTGATTTTCTGAGTTCACAGAAGCCAAACTCCTTATCATGTTCCTATTTCAAGGGGCTGCAGCATTTGCTGCCAGAGAAGCAGGTTGCACAATCTTCATTGTGTCTCTGTTCATACAGAGTGCAACCATTACAAATTTTATTTGAAGATAACCTTTAATACTGCCTTGCAAACCTAAAACTCAGTGTTGCCTTGGTGTAATGGTTTTCTGTTGCTTAAATAGTTTTCCTCTTAAATTTTAAAAGTAGTTTTGGAGGACTTGAGATAAACACCTGGTTAACATCTGGGTTTCTCACCACAGAGATAGGAACTGAAGGTGGAAAACCTATATCCTCAGTAGGGTCTTTCAATAACTGCTGTTCGTGAAGGATTAACTACTGACATGACACATCCATTGGCTTCCACTGCCTTTGTTAGTGATCTCTGAGGGCTACCTTCCTGTAATTTGAACAGCCCAGTTCTCACATTAAAGTGCATTACTTTGCAGCACTGAATTAATCTCTTGTGTTTCAGTAAAGAGGAGCTATTTCTAAAAGTTAATCATGTCTTCAGGCTGTGAAATTTTATGAACTTTTATCCCTTGACACTGAAATTTTCCTGATATATTCATGAGCATTTCCATAATTTCATTTGAAACAATGTGTTTGGTGTTTTTGCTGTTAGATATTGCTGAGTTAGTTTGGGGTTTTTTAATTAGTATGAAGATACAGGAATCTCCCCCAGTGAAAAATTATGACATTTATTGAGAAAAAATTGTCTCTTTACAGTAGTCTTATTGTTTCTGAATGTAAAAAACAGAGAGAGATATTTTTGCTTATATGGAGTTATGAGGTAAATGAAACAAGATATACCAGATGCCAGATAAAAAGTTCAGTCTCAGTGAACTCTGATTCTTGACTTTTTAAAATATAATAACAAGAGATGAAATGAAAGCTGACTATATCTGTAGTATATATGTGTTCATCCTTACAGTATTTGAACTTTGGTCACATAATCCTTCTTCCTAAGTTTTTGGTTTGCTTTGTGTGTGTTTTCTGGTTTTGAGGTTTGGTTTGTTTGTTTTGGTGGGTTTTTTTTTTATTTTGTGGGGTTTTTTTTCATTGTGGTAATGACTGAAAATTTGTCTGTGTGGGATTTTCCTTTCCATGATGGAAAATTGCTCACTCATTGTGACTATGAAAAATATGAAGTGTTGCTTCCACAAAGTTCCTGAAAGTGCAGTCACCTCTCTAAGAATTTATTGCATCTGTCAGGAAGTGGTCCTTGGCAGCACATTGCCCAGATGATTTCTGAATACAGAAATGTTTGGATGCCTCTACCCCATTTTCAAGCTTTTGCTTCAGCTTCTATCATTCTGCTTATTAGTGGTATCCTTCCCCTATGAGAACAAGTTTTGAAATGGAACCCTGACTTTCTCCACCTCCCAGTATAACCAGATATTTAGTTCCCTAAGCGATTGGAGCAGCATAGGAACAAATATTCAGGAGTGACTGTATGATAAGACAGTTAGTAATGATCAACTTTTTAGAAGTATTTAAATTAATTGCTTATTTCAAGCTATAACAAATCAACTATGTCCTTAGCTTATCAGTAGGAAAGGGTCCTCATTAGAATAGCATTGATATAGGAAAGTAATGTAAGACAAAAAGAGAAGCTATCAGATATAGATAAAGCATTTCAGTATCATCATGTTAATACTTAGTTTAATTATTTTTTTATCTCTGCACGAAGACAATTGAGTGGGAAGTGAAAATAAGTATAAAATTGTTGCCAATCCAAGCTTCAATTTCCATCAATTGGAGACAGTATTGTTGAGTGCTATAATTTTTAATCTAACACTATTAGTAGTAGTAGTAGTTATGAAAATGCTAAAACTTGTGGTTCAGTTCAATATATTCTGTTAAAATGAGATACACACAAAATTTGCAAGAACATATCTGTTTTTCTGATGTTCTCATTGTCCTTGCCCTGCCCTTTGGTGTCTCAAGGCTCACTCTGCAGGGCTGAAGAAGGACTGCAGACCAAGAGGACACCCTTTGTGATTTCTCCCAGGAGTGAAATTGGGGTTCATGAGCCCATAGGTTTCAAGGATTGTTCTTTTTGGTGCCTTTTGAAGATGATTGCAAGACCTATCTCCCTTTTATCTTTTCTGCCAATCTGTGTCCAGGGCCCTTGTGGGCAGCCTTGGAGAGGCTTAAGGCCTTGCCTTGAGCATGCTGGGTGGATTCCACAGTTATCCCAGTGCACTTCATGCCTGGCAAGGCAGGGCAGGTGTTTGACTGTGGAGCTGGAGGCCGCACACTGCAATCTTTGTATGCCAAGGCCAGCAGGAAAAGAGGGAAGAGAGAGCAGAAATGCCAAGGAAAAGTGTGTTTCATTATTGTGCAGACATGGGCAAGTTGCCAATGGGTGAGCAACACAGTGAGAACTGTGAAGTCAATACTCAAGTCTGAGCTAGATGTGGCTTCAGGTGGATATGGGAATATATCAGTTTAATCAAGAACGTTAATAAGTGGTTTGTAGGTGTCCAAGGAGTTTACCTAGCCAGTGGATTACTGGAAGTGCACTTTAATGGTGACATCCCTAGCATTATGGACTATGGCTGCTGGCCGGAAATGGAAGATTCTGTTTGTGAGAGATTGGGACTTTTAAAATCTATTTTTAAAGTTACCTTTAATTATCCTTAATTTCTTTTATTTTGAGTAACTTTCTGCTGTCCCAAATGTGTAACATTTAACAAATTTCTGGAGAGCAATAAGGCAATTCTGGAAAGCAGTCAAGGCCTCTTGGCCTTGATTATGTTAAGTTCTGTTAGTTCTCTTTTATGAAAAGTCTCTGCAATTCCATTCATATGTTACTAGCTTTTCTAGGCTTTTCCTTGAGTTCAAATGCATTGGGCAGCTTGACCAACATTTTATAGGTCATTCTAGACAAAACACTGGTGAAACATCAACAGTGTTTTGTATAGAGACAAAAGTAATTTTCACCCTTTTTACTTTTTGCTGGCTGGTATGCTTTGTTCTTTCTTTAAGGAAAAGTATCTTTGAATAAAATGAAGCAAATTTCTTCTACAAAAAGCTGCACATAAAATGAGAACTGATCATGAGCACAGTAGAATGATATTGCAAACTGACCAGTGAGAGTATTGTCAGGTTATGCTCAGGTAGAATAATATGTTATTCCTTTATACTCAGTAAAAATTACACATTTTTGCTTCTCTTCCAAATAATTACTAAAATGTATCTTGAAATAATTCTAGATGTTCAGTGGTGTTTTTTCATTTATATCAGTAAAGAATGACCTTCACTGGAGTAGCTGGTTTTGGCTTAATTTTCTGTCTCTCTGCTTTTGTGTATCCAGCTCATTTCTGAAGAACTTCAGCTTATCATCAGGGCAAGCAATGTGATTACTGATTTGATGCTCTGCTGATACATAGCCCTGTGTTGTCATTACATCTTTGCATATGTGAATCTCAAAAGGCTAGATTTCAAGAGACAGTTTGTTGTGAATCAAAATAATGTGTATCAGTTTGAGAGAAGATTAATCATTTCAGCAAAGGATTTGTTTTCTACAGTCAGACCACTAGGTTACTTTATACAAACACTTAAATATTCAGAAGTGTTTGAATAAATATGTCTGAAAGTCTTCATATAGGAGGAAGTGGAAAGCTTTAAGCTCTATTTTCATTATTTTTGCTTTTAGAAATTTCTAGACTACTTTATCTAACTGTATATGAACTGCAAAAACCTCTGTATTTGGTTAAGGAGAGTCATGCAAGACAATATTTTTTTCTGTCTACATAACTGACCTATAAATATATTCAGTCTTGGTCCTGGCTCTGTTATATAACTTTTTGTTTCAATTTTGCAGTTTTGTGGAGTTTTTGAACAAATAATCTATTTTTTTTTATGGTTCGCAAGTTACTTTTAACAGCTTTAAAAATTCAGTCCCTAAAATACTTAGAAAAAGACCTTTAGGTGTAATAAACCGTCAAGTCAGAGTCGCTTGACGATTGGGAGGAGATGTCATGTTTATTTTGGCTACAGAAATAATTTTTTTTCATACTCTTATTGTCTTCAAATATCTATGAATGTGTAGAATGGCCATTTTACTAATTTACTTGGCAGGGAATTCATTTAGGTCCATAAAATGCATTGTATTAGAGTTTTTTCCTTAGTTTTATCTTTTCTTTACATTTTAAAATTATTGTCTAGATTATTTCAAAGATTGTTTACCAGCCATGTAAATTAACCTGCAATTTAAAATGCACTAGGTTTGGGCTTCAGAGAGTCACAAAACCTACAGATTCAAGGACACTAGGACAACAGCCTTACGCCCCAGAGTCCCTGGAACTGCAGAGTTTTTAGATCTCTTAACTGTAATGGCACCTTGGATGCAAGACTGAGGTGCACTTGAGGCCAAGTTCCTGTGGGTGGCCCAGATGGGAAAGGTTTGGAGAGAGCAGTGTTGGTACAGTGGCGCGCTCCCCTTGGCCTGGCTTCCACAGCCACAGCGTCCTGTGATAGCACAGCAAGCGGCTACAGCATCCCCTCCCTTTCATCCCACACAGAAAGCATCAAAAAGTGCAGTTCAGGGGTGTTTCCTGTTTTGGAGATGCCCTGGCTTCTGGGAGAACTCTGTGTTAGCTTTCTGCTTGCGGGATGGGGTTATGGATATTTATTAAAATAACTGTTGGTATCTATGACGAGCAGGAAAGAATATACTGGTCTTCAAATTACCCTGGAGATGGAGACTCCCAGTATCTTTGAATTTGTGAAAGAAATTTTGATATTAAACACAGGCTGTTCTATAATGCCAAGTTTGTGAGGTTATACAATTTTTATAACTAGAGAAAAAAATTCATGACAAAAAAGATATAAATTTGGGACCACATAACAGTGTCAAGAACATGTTGTTTCTTCAAACCTTGAGATTTTAGCTGAGGAGCTTTAGAGTGACAATAATCAGCTGTGTGTACAAACTAGTTTGTTTAGTCAAGCAGCTAAAAACTGTCAGTGAAACCTGTTAATTGGAAGTTAAGAATAGAAATAATTACCAAAACTTGGCATTTGGGGTTTTCCCCCCTTGTCCCAAAATTTGGAATAAAATACAAGCATAAGAATAAATTACTAATTCTCAAAAAATATTCTTCAGTGATATGCTACTAAGTTTAAAAGTGATCAGAACTGAGTAGAGCAACAGTAAGAAATACAAAAGCAATTTTTAGCTGTTGTTGAGGAAAAAGGGAGAGTTTGATGCTATTCCATTTAATTTCTTAAGAAGTTTTTGGGTTTTCTTTGTGATATATATATTTTTAATTGTGTTTTCTAGTGAAAAACATGTTTTATAAAAAAGTATCTTGTCCAACACACTACCTTTTCACCAAGTAATGATCCAAGGAAAGTAATCTATTAGTACTGCTCTGAGTCAGCCTTACATTTATCAGATAAACCATAGGTATTGATGAGAATGTTTTGCTTGTCTTTTTCAAAGGCCATGATGTTATTTGAGTTCCAATCATTCACTAACTACAATCATTAATGTTTCCTTCATGAGACTACAGAATGTAGAATGCAAGCTATTGATGTTAATGCCCTGGCTTCATTCACTTAATTATTGTTGTATTTTATGCTGATAAATTTTAGCCAAGCATACAGGAACACATACTGTTTACTAAAATATCTTTAGAAACTGAGATTTAGGTGGTGTGTAGTACAAAATAAAGAATCTAAGTCTTGCAGCTGGTTAGACTATCAGTATGATTCATGTGAAAGATAAAATAAAATCATGGTCTGTACCAGTTTGGTTGCAGCTGTTACTAATCCTATTGCCAGCTGTGTATCGTTTGTAGCGTAATTGAAGGTGTGCTTTCTGCACCTTGAATGAAGTTATTTACCTAAGCCATACATTTGAAACTCAGTCTAGACTTGAACTGACACGTGTATCACATCTTAGAAAAGGGAGTACTTGCCTGGGTAATGAAATGGTATAATTGCATTCATTATCCTATTCATAGTTTGTCTCTGGGGAAAGCACTACTCAGTTTTCTGGACTGGTTTCAAGATACAAGTGAGTTTTCTTTGTGGGTTTGTGTTTGGTGGGGTTTTTTTGATCTTCTCTCATTCTTAATAGCTGTGCTCCTTCTTTTACTTAATTTTCCCTTCACCACTGTGAATTGCTTATTTATTTTAGGTTGTGAGATAATAGTGTAAGTACTCCTCCCAACAGAAAAGATAATTATCTTTGACCAAGAAGCACCTGAAGTTTGAAGGATGCTGCAGTAGTGATGTCTAACAAGTTGATATAAGTGAGTTTGGAACTGGAAGAGAAAATCGGCTTAGCTTATAAAGTCAAGAATATCAAGACTGTTTGGCAAACTGTATTTTTCTTCTTATAGCATCAGAGGGCTACCTAGGATGTGCTGTTTGTTTCAATGAATTGATTAATCAGTCTAGTAAGGTAAACAGCTATCTTTCAGAAGGGCTGTAAACTCAAAGGAGAAGAAAATAAGTCACTATTTCACCTTTGGTCTAATGACAGGAAGTTGGAGACAGTTTGGAGAAATTTCCTCTTACAAGAAGAGACCAAGAAGAAGCAAATGCAGAGCTGCCTTATTTTTCCAGAGTAGGACTGCTGCCATCACACAGAAATGCAATCTATGTTCTTACTGTTTTCTGAAACAAGCTGATTACTTAGTGGTTTTGAAGAGTAATTTTCATTATCTGTTATAAATTTTTTATTTATATAAACTCTTTAGGAAAGAAACCAGTACATTTTTAATTGCGTGTAGTTTTTAATATATTTTGCTAGGATGTTCCCACAGTCTGCAAATGATATTGAAAATTAATTGGAATTTATTTGATTGCTATAAATTGATATATTTGATCTCAAAAGCAGTAATTTTTAATTCAGAAATTTAAAAAGCATGTTGTTTTAAAGTTTCTAATATGTGTTAGAAATGTATTTTTGCATTTGTACATGTTATACTCTGGTATGCTGTTCAAGATATTTCTTCCTATATTTCTATTTTATTTCAGTCAGCCAACTCTTTAATTTCAGTTTTATTGTTGTAAGCTTGTGATGATAATTATCTTCTCTGAATAAATTAGCATATTATCAAATATTATTAGCATATTTTTGTTTATTAATTTTTAATTAAAAGCTCAACTTCCAACTCCATTATTTAGATTTTGCCCAGTTTTCTGCAAGGATGGGTCAAATATATAAAAAACTTTTTTATTGCTAGAAAAAAAAAGTGATATATATTAATTATTGAAGAATTCAGACCAGGTATACCTGCAGTCAGTTAAAAGTGTGCACTTCATATTGGCTTAAATAGGAAAATAATTTGTAAACTCTTCAAGTGAAAGAAAATCGTTTCAGTTACTAATTGATATATTTTTATTACCTTGTACACTGAAATATAAAATGAGAATGCCGATCCAATAAATTAATCTTAGATTATTTGAAAATACTTATTTTGCCTTAAATGTTTATGACAGAATAAAATTCAGCTACAGTTGGTGGTGGGGAATAATTACAATTCTTCATAAGTCATCTCTTTAAAATTTATGAATTCTTAAGTAGAAAAGTGGAGGTTTTCTTCTTTTAAACTTTTGTGGTTTATTAGATTTTCTTTGAGCAACGCTGAGATCTTTAGTTGTTTATTTTAGGTTTTTTCTCTGTTAAAGACACACTGTATTGATTTTTTTTATGTTACTCATATGCCATTTCATTAAAAAGATACTGAATGATTAAAATTCAAGTGAGAAATTATTAAGCTTATTTTTTTCTTAAATAATGTCGGAGTTCTGGGAAAAATTTTGGATTACCTATTGCATGCACCCCCCATAAATTCTACAGTTATGGCCATATGGTCATACGGATGCAATTGTAGGCTTTGAATTTTCATTCTGTTTTCAAGTGTGCTAAAATTGTACTGACACCTCATATAGCTTATTTAAGCAAAAGGCATGCCCATATGGCAAGCATAGTGTGAAGAACAATTTTGTAGCTGTTTCTCATGCACAGTGCTGTGCTGGGCTCAGTCAATCAACACCATCTCGGCAGAGTGGCAGAACAGGATCTGCATAGCGATTATACTCCATCAGTGTGCATTGTCCTACAGTTGGTGACGACTATTTTACAACTTCTGCAGAAAATGAATTCTTCATCCACACTTCCACTGCAAGCTTCGCTTGCTCCTGGCCTGTTTCCCTTCCCTAATGTGGCTTAGCAAGGCTGCCTGCTTCTGCTTGCCAGTCCCTGCTGAACTGCTTTGCCAGTACGTAGTGAAGGTCAAAGTGAGGAAGTCTCAAGGGTCATTAGGTTTGTACACGGTTTGTGGGGAAACTCATTAATGGGTTGAATGTGGGAGTAGTTTTGCTGTTCCCTTGAGGGGAGGACAGACAGGACAGGACCTGAGCATCACACTTTGTATTTGTAGCAGCTAATCAACCGGTCACTGTAGTTTGTCTAACTACCCTTTCAGTGCACAAATAGCTGCAGGCACAGCATATGCAATCTTTTGTTTAGGAGGGATGTAGTAGTGATGTTGGCGAGCGTATGGCATTGTCATAAAAATAAGAACAAATACAAATCTGAAGGAAGAATAATTTAGATGTTTTTCTCTGTGAAACAACTTGTTCATGCTGTGTTTTTAGTGATGACTGCTAATGTACAGGTATCAAAAAGTCTCCTCTCCTTTCACTGGATGCACCATGTAATTTTTAAAGAAAACAGACCTACAGAATTGGCATGCTATAGCAAATTTTTATTTTTATCTTAAATAATGGGCAGGTGACCTAAATTTTCTTCTGCAAGATCTTTTAAGTATGCATGCAGAGTTTTAGAATAAGATGTGTTTTGTAAAAAACCTGAAAACGTACATAACACAATATAATTCTAGGGAGAGAAAAATTGAAGAAAGGGGAATCACTACCAAGTGAAAACTTCTATAAATATGCGTCATTCAGAGGCAGGGAAAGTTATGTGATATTAGGGGAGGAATTTGTCTATGTATGGTTTGCCTTCCGAGACTGAATTCAGCTGCAGGAAAACACGTTTGAGAGAATGTGCCTCAGCTATTCAGTTCTGGAACCTTTCCACCTGTTGTGAGGCAATACAGAATATCAGAACTGTAGGGGTAACATTGTTCTGAAATTCCTGGGAGGCAGAGCTAGAACTCCAGCTTGACAAGTTAAAAAGGTGCTCAGGCTCCAGTATGAGGATGTTTAGAATATTTATCTAAAAACCATTTTTGCTGGAGAGGCTGACTATAGCCTTTATATTTGATGGAAAGATGTAAACAGTTTTTCTGACCTGTTAGAGATATCTGATCCTTCTGCTGACCATAAAGGGGGGTCTAAATGCTGCCATAAAGGGGGAACTAGCTGCTTAAGGCATTTTAAAGATCTAAAGTTTGTCAGATTAATCCATCTTCAATCTATTCAGCTACTTCAGGGAGACTGAAAGAGTGTGTGTAAACACAAGCCTTATTTTCCAAACCCTTTGAATGTGCTAGTAATTATAAGATTGTTATGAGTAAATGCAGGTACTTAGTAAGGTTATATTTAACAAGTGCCTTACCAAGATGAACACAGTACAAAATGTAGGAGCTGTAATGGCAAGACAATGAATCACTAGACAAATTCATTCTATTTTTTTTTTGTTAAGATTTGTACAGATATTTTCTATTGTTTCAGTGCCAGTGAGAATTTTGAGACATTGAATCTAATAAATCTTTATGGTGCTGAGTTACGTGAACTCACAGGGGATACTGTAATGTAGCCTGGGAGTTCTACACCCTTAGAAAAACCAGAATGAATTTAGATTTTATCTTGCTTTTTTTAACAGATACACAATATTTTTTGAGTTCTCATGTACTTTTTGTTTACATTCTCCTTTGATAGTTCTTACATTCTCTTTTGGTAGTTTTAAGTGTCATGGGGTAAGAGAAGGACTTATGTTACTAGTTTTCATATGGTGTGCAATATCTTGACAGTCCTTAAGATGAAAAGCATCCCCTTTACCATGCAGATGAAAGTTATCCTGTATTGCTGTATTTTTCTCAATAAGTTCTTACTCCATTATAAAAAATAAAACAGCAAAACAGTAGCAAGTTCTTGGCCTATAATTTTTGTATTCTTCCATAGAAAATTAAGAAGTTTTCAGGAAGAATATTGTGCTTAATAACAATCCTAACCTTTATTCCTACTTGCTAGTGTTATTCCAGAAGCACAGGAGTAGAAATATGAGAGATATCCTAAATAGCAGTTCTTACAATAATTCAGACTGCTAATAAAAAAAAAAAAAAAAAAAAAAAAAGGTAACTAAACCTGTTCTCCCTCTACTCCCTCTACAGTCATCATACCTGCAGAATTATTTGGAATCATTGTGCTTGGAATTTGTAAGATCTTATTTCAGAGAAGATAAAACCAGCATCCAGAGTGCATAAGGATTTAAGGTAGATTTCACAAAAATGGCCTTTGGGATGTACAAATAGCAAATAAATTTGGAACTAGATAGAAAAGATGTAATATTCATTTAAATGTCTGTTTGAAGGCATCATTTTTTAAGTGGGAGAGTTCAATGCAGCAGGTGGTGGTGATGAATTTTTTTGCCATGCTTTTTCCCAAGCCTAAATTATTTGTATTTTACATAAGATTTTTAGAGAAAATGGAAGCCAGACCCATGCTACCTACAGAAATGAAAGGATGCTGAAAACACAACTGTTTCATTCAAAATTATCAGCATGCTATTTATGTAGTGTGGGAGTATATGCTTTAAAATGTGTGTGGATGCAAACAGAAAACAGTTTGTTTGGATTATTCATGTTTGTATTGTGATTTCAAGAGAGGAAACAGAAAAATGAGAAAAGTTTCCTCTGTCAGAAAACAGTCACTGGTGCTATTCTGTGCCCCTCTTGTACTCTTCCACAAATCAGACTTAGTACCCTGGCTGAGGTAGTAATTCATTGTTCTACTGCTGTATTGAATATCCCTGGCAGGGGGGTCAAAAATTCTGCTCACAACTGAATAATATAATGGGTAACTGCAGTTGTTGCAAAACTTAATACATAATCATAAATACTACATGAGTACTGAAGGTTTGGTGGTTCATTTCTTCCTTACATTGCGCAGTTCTCACATTTTTGCAAAATATGAGTAAAATGTCACAGTAATTGAAAAGCGTCAGTAGCTTGCTGGGTACAGAAAAAGTTCTTTATGCTTTGAAGTTCCCTGAGTGCTGGTGCAGCACTTTGAAAAATTCCTTAATGACTGAGTAGTAGTTCTTGAACTAGTGATTTGGGAGTCCCCTGCAAGCACACTAATGATTCAGACAGCAGCATTAAATCACTTGCTTTAGTTTAAGTACTTCTTGAATGTACATAAAGTCTCACTTTATTGGGAATTGAACTAACTACCTGCAGTCTGAAAAGCAATAAGTTGTGCACTTAAGCAAAGGTGAATTACTAATAAGAGAGTTTTTTCAGTATGTGTTTTTTGAAAGCTCTTAGCTGTTTGGGTAGAAGGATTGTACAGCAGTTGTAGAAGCTTCACACGTTGGACTCTACCAGTCCTTGGAGAGATCTTTTTAACAATTTTCAGGAAAAAAAGTGACAGAGAAATACCATGATAAAGGCTTTTGGAAGACACAAGAGGAAACTCTTCAATAGTACTTCACAGAACATTAAATTTCCCGAAACTCTTCAGGAGCTGCACTCCTTTTTTTAATTTTTTTTTTTTATTTTGTTTTTTTGCTCTGACAGTGACTTGAGAATAAAATTAAGATGGTGCTACTGGTAGAGTCTACCTTCTGCCTAGGTTGATTTCCTGCATTCCTGTTTTACTTAAATAATATTAAAAGGTGTCTGCATAGTTTTGTGAATTTATCACCCATGGGTTACGCTTCTGAGTAACAATTTGATAAATGTTTTATCTGTTTTAGATGTCATTGTTCTCAGTCCAGACCTAAATCAGAAGGTCAGCCAAAAATACCAGCAACAGTTCGTAAATGAGCTAGGATCTCCTAAGCAAACTCGAACACAAAAAGGAAGCATACAGAAGGTAGCAGCAGGGACAGATGATCTGGGAGGAGTATAGAGGCAACATTTGAGCAGAAATGCAATTATGAGGGACAAAGCCCTGACAAGATTCCTAAACAGAATCTTGTCAGGGATATCAAAAGACAATCAGAAGGATTGCAATGTGTACATAGGCGATGAAATGAAGAATAGGGAATATGTGGGCCCACTGCTGAACAAACCTGCTGACGCAGGACATGGAAAAGGCTGAGGTTCTGAATTCCTCTTGGTTTTAACTGGCAAAATCATTCCTCAGAAATCTTAATTACTGAAGTCAGGGAAAACCCTGGTGCAAGGAAAATGTACTCATGGAAGACGATCAGGTCAGGGAGCAATTAAGCAAATGGACATAAATCCATGGGCTGTGATGGGAGGTCATATTTGACCAAACTGATAACCTTACATGAGAAAATTACAGTCTCAGCAGATGAGTGTAGAGCACTGGGCGGTCATTAAGGCTACCTAGGTGTCAACAAGGTTTTTTACACTCTTTCCTGTAAGATCCTCATAGAGAAGCTGACAAAGAATGGATTGGATGAACAGACATTGAGATGGACTGTAAACTGGCTGAAGGCCCAGACTGTGGTGGCCAGGGGTAGTAAGTCTAGCTGCAGGTCAGTAGCTGGCAGTGGACCCCAAAGGTCAACACTGGGTTCAGATGTTCTTACAATCTTCATTAAAGATCTGGATGATGGGGCAAAGTGTAACCTCAGCTGGTTTGTTGATGTCACAACACAGGGAGCAGTGGATGACCAGAGCCAGCAATGACTTCCAGAGGAACCTGGAGAAATGGCCTGACAGGAACCTCATTAAGTTCAACAAGGGAAAATGTGAGGTCATGCACAGGGGCAGGAATAAACCAAGGCAGTGTAGTGAGGAAGACTATGTGAGGGGGCTGATTAGCTGGAAAGCAGCTTGGAAGGAACTACAGGTGGATATAAAGTGAAACACAAAGGCTGAAGGTGCCCTGGGCTCCTTTAGGAGTGTTGTTACAGATAAATGGTGTAACCTGCACAGCAGAGTTGAACAACCCAAATAAACAGATCAATAAAAAGAACTGTGTACAAATAGATATAAAGCAGTACAAAGCCAGCAGATGAAAGGATTCAGAGCTAACAGATAAAACCTATCTCGGAGAAAGGAACACACAGAAGATTCCACTGGTCACAGAAGCATAGAATAATGGAATGTTTCATTCGGAGTAAATACAAAACTGTCTTAAATATACAAATAAGAATTTTTTCTCTTAAAAATATTTAATTATGTTTGGGAGTTTCTCTTTTTTCTTTTTTCGTTTTTTCTTTTTTCTTTTTTCTTCTTTCTTTTTTCTTTTTTTTTAATTTACATTGATTTAAGTGTTTTTGTTTTAATAGTTTACTTGTTTAGACATACCTTTTTCTATTGGTATGAAACTAGTAGCCTCCTAAACATTAAATCTTTCTTCTTATATTTCTGACTGTTCTAAAATGTCCATAGTGATATTGAGAGTGCTCTCTTGACAATCATTGTAATTTTTTTGAGAAGAACTCAGGACAAAGTCTGATTTTGTGTGTATGGATACTTATGTGTACTGTCTCAAATTAAAAACTGAAAAGATAGGCTAGAACATGCAGAGCCTTGGTATCTTCCATTTCCTTGGTCACCTGAAGAAATAACAATGTTCAATAATATTAGCAGAAAAAGGAGAAATCTTTCTTCTCCGGTGTGTTTTCTTCAATGAAAAAGTTCCAGGTTTATTGAAGGATGCATTTGTAGACTTTAGAAATCAGAAACCATCCAAGACCATTCAGATTTTTCTGAATAGTGTATGTCTCATTTACTCTAGAGGAGAGAAAATTCCAAGCAAAATAAGTGAAGCAAGTGAGTTTCTACTTTCTTAGAGGAAATTTTGTCTTTCACCTGACTTTTTTCTCAAATAGGACAAGAGCACTTCCCAATATAGGTGGGATTGTATGCTTATTATATAATACAAGAATCTCACTGCTTCTGGTTCTATTTCTCACATTTTTAGGCATTATGTGATGTCTCTAATGGAACTATGTCTTGCCTCAGGCTTGCAGTTCTTTTCTTCTTTGAATATGTCAGATTAAACGAGAACATTGCTTTTAATCAATTTTCAGTTTTGACTTAACAAACATTTAAGCCTTGAGTACAGTCTTTTTATCTGCCACAATAAGCAATCATCTTTTGTTTGTTACACTTCTGATTGTGGTACGCTGAAATCCCAAGGATAGTCTTTTAGTACCCTCCTATGGAAGCCCCAGCAAGAGTCTGAGCACCTCAAGAGCCAAAAAAGGGAATACAAGACAAGGGGAAAAGAAATTGCTACTCACATTTGATAGGTTAGAAAAACGAAGCAAAATCTATCAAAACTACTCATGATCATACAGCAGTAAATTTTTAATCAGGTTACTCATTCTTGAGTTTTCTCACCTCAAAATTTTGTTTCAGCTGACAGAGAAGTCTAGATTTTTTTTCTTTACAGTTTTAATTTTTGCTTTACTGTATTTTTGAAATTTAAAAAACCTGCCTGAGGAAAACAAAACATTTTTTTTAATATTTTCCTAGTATAAGGACTGCTGTATTTGAATCTTTTTGCTTTTGCTCCTAAGACAGGCACAGGCTGCTATGCTCTCCTGATATGCAAACAATTACAGTCAGCACCATACACTAAATAAAGTCTTCAGCTGTTCCAAGTTCAAAGTTCAAAGCTGTTTCCTTTCCTTCAAGTCACAGATTGTTTTCAGCCTAGAGTAATTTTGTGGGAAATTAAAAATTGTTTTTTAACCTCACAGAACAGACCAAGACCCAATTACACTTTATGAAGATGAAATGTATGTCAGTGTGTAATTTAAAATATGCTGTGAGACCTCCTGTGAGCTCAGAAATTATCTTCTAAGTCATGGCTTAAAAAAAAGCGTTTGCTTCCTTTATCTTGGGATGTTTCTTTCTGTGCAATGAACACTATCAGACTTCAAGCAGTGTGAAGGAAAGAAAAGCTTTTGCCTCTATATATCCAAGGGAAATTATAGGCTATAACTCTTGATTTTTTGACAGGAATATAAGCCCATACCAGTTTTTGCTTTCATTACCATTATCTGAAGAAAATTTATGCTGCTGATATGGTGAACTTACAGCTGTTTCTCTGTTTTCTATTTTGTTGCGTTTCTGCATAATACAATTATATTCCACTTTCTTGTGTGTTTGCATTTTAGTAAGTCTGGTTTTATGTTCATGCTAGATATTTAGTTGTATCCTTTTGGTACTGTAAATTAAAATGTCACTGCAGACAGAAGTCTCAGACTGAACTGGGAGTAAGCAAATCTTGAATTTTAACAACAGAGTATATTTGTGCATTTGAGAAAATTTATGTAAGCTTCACTGAATTTGATCAAATTTTGTTTTGGGAAGCTGTTCAATGTTTTGATAATAGCAGTATTGAATGTTTTTACTTTGAACTGATTTTGTTATTAAGGACTTAATGTATGTAAAAATGATGGTGGTTATCTGTACATATGTGAGTGAAATTAGATTTAAAATAGTAAAATCTGTTTTCTTTTTTCTCTTTTCCATCTCATTAAGGGAAAATTTTTTTTTTTAAATAAATTGAGATCACTAGTTGAGTTGTACTGAATGTTTGAGAACACTTTCCATTTACAATGAGCTGGAAACAAAATTGTTCGAAATCACTTGGGGTTTTGTACATTGAAAGGTTAATTGGTAAGACACAGCTATGATCTATTTCAGCCAGAGATTTAGATAACTAATTTAGTATGGCTTCCTTGTAAATTAGATGTAAAGTTTTAGTAAGTGAAGGGTCACTTTTTCCAATGGAATTCTAATGTGATCTCAAAATGCTGTTTTTCAGTTTATATGTATGAGTAAGTACTAGTGAAAATGGCCTTGTTCTAGTAAATTTTGTCATCATTACAGACACCTGAACCCTGGTGCCTATGCCCACATTATGCTTCCTAGTTTTTTACTTCCAGGGCATGTTTGCACAGACCATGAGGAATTGTTTTTGATAGTATGGACTTCAATGGTTAATTGCTTTTCTATGCAACGTGTTTAAGTGAAAATGGGATATTTCATTCAGGTCTTGAAATCATATCAAATGATATGAACAAAGCATAATACAGATGCATTTAAATATGTAGGTGGCATTTTACATTCAATGTTGAGAATTAATGTGTAAGCAGCAAAATGCTACTAAGCACTAAAAATTTAAGAAGACGTTTGCTTAGAAGGAAAAACATTACAACAGTCATGTTTAATTTCTATCTTCATAGAATAAAAGAATCATTAGGAGAATCAAATGCACCTCTGAGTATCCTATCTACATATCCCTGAGTATACCTACACATCTCTTAAATATCTCCAGGGACGGTGACTCAACAATTCATTTGCATTTGCTCCCTTCACCCTTCAATTCCTTTCTCCTTTGCACACTTCTGAATATAAATTTGAACTTGTGCATGGGAACAAAATAGAAAAATCAATGCTGCTGTCCTCTTCACAGTGGTGGCAGAGACAGAATTCCAGCTGGAATCTGTTCTCCTTTCACTAAATAACTGAATTCCTCTTTTATCTAGGAAGATTTTCTGATGCTACACTGGTTCCAAATAATTGAGATCATATATTAATATAATATGAAGAGAAATAATTATATCAAAAATTGGAAAAAAACCAAGGCCATGTTCTTGACAAGAAAAGATCTGGGTTCTAAAAATTTAGCTGAAAAGAACACCTTAGTATTGTAGCATTTCTCTAATTTCTGTGAATCAATATGTACATAAGGCTGTAGAGCCTTAAAATCAATACATTAAAATTAATATTTTTATGGATCTCATTTCTACTCAAAATGCTTTTTTTTTATTGGTCCACTTGACTTCCACACAGCTTTTCTCTTGAACTGCTCTATACACGATTTTCAAGAACCTCTTGTGCTCACATTTCCATTTCAGTGATACAGTTGCATTTATATCCACCAACATTTTGTCCCTGATCTCATATAGTTAAATTTACCTGGTCTAGCGGTAGAGTTAATTTCCATATTTTTTGAGTATTTCTATGGATCTTTAGAGAAGCAGACATATGAGAAAAAATTTTAAAAATGCCTTTTCAGAAGTGAATAAAAAGATTAGATATCGTAAAACAAGAGTACTCCTTTGCTTCATTTGTTTTTCTTAATGATGAAAAGTTTGCTAAACGTTCAATGATTCATTAGAAGTTCTGAGTAAAAATTCTGAATGCCTCATTCCTTTCCAGTAAAGAAATAAAATTAATGTCAGTATTCCATTGTAGAGGCTTCCATGCCCCCACAGATGTTAATGACTTCTGCATATCATATGATAGGTAGGATTTTCCCTATTAAATGCATGTCCTTAATTATAAAATCTAAATAACATGTTATTAATAGAAAGGAAGTTGATATTTGTAACATAAATACTATATTGTTAATTATATAATAGTTATAATATTTATAATTTCCATTTAATAAAATTTTCTAAAATAAGAGAGAAATTTAAAAAAATACATCATAGGTTATTTAACTTGCAGCAAGAGAGGAACTTTCATAGTTAGTAATGCTCTGTGGCACTAGCATTGTAAGAACTAATTGTAAATGTGTTCTTAGTTCTGCTTGTGGAGCATGTGAATATGTTGTTAGTTGAGATTCTTGGATCGTTGTTGGGAGGGGGGTGGGACCATCAGTACTAGCTGTACACTGGGAATGTAGGTGGTTGGTAGTCAAAATCACTGGGGTTGATCTGAAAAATGTTACCTTGAAATTGAAGACAGGCAGCTGTCCTCTTTTAAAGTACAGTTGTCACTTAGCTTTGCAAGAGGTGATTAGTTCATTGTATTCAGCATTTTATTAGTAAATTCGCTGATGACACTAAATTGGGAAAGAGTGTAGATCTGCTAGAGGGGTGTAGGGCTCTCCAGAGAGATTTGGAAAGGTTAGATGCATGGGCAGAATCAAACGGGATGAACTTCAATAAGTCCAAGTGTCGAGTACTGCACTTCGGCCACAATAACCCCCTGTACTGATACAAGCTGGGGACGGAATGGCTGGATAGTGCTCAGGTGGAAAGGGACCTGGGGGTGCTGGCTGACAGTCGATTAAATATGAGCCAGCAGTGTGCCCAGGTAGCCAAGAGGACCAATGGCATCCTGGCCAGTATCAGAAATGGAGTGGCCAGCAGGAGCAGAGAGGTCATTCTTCCCCTGTACTTGGCACTGGTGAGGCCTCACTTGGAGTATTGCGCCCAGTTCTGGGCCCCTCACTTTAGGAGGGACATCGAGTTGCTTGAGCGTGTCCAGAGGAGAGCAACGAGACTAATAAGGGGCTTGGAGCATAAGCCATACGAAGAGCGACTGAGGGAGCTGGGGTTGTTCAGCCTGGAGAAAAGGAGACTAAGGGGCGACCTCATTGCTCTCTACAACTTCCTGAAGGGTGGCTGTGGTGAGCTGGGGGTCGGCCTCTTTCTCCGGGCGATAACAGATAGAACAAGAGGACACAGTCTCAAGTTGCGTCAAGCGAGATGTAAGTTAGAATTAAGAAGGAAATATTTCACAGAAAGAGTGGTCAGATACTGGAATCATTTACCCAGTGAGGTGGTGGAGTCATCATCCCTTGAAGAATTCAAAAAAAGACTGGATGTGGCACTTGCTGCCATGATCTAGTTGAACAGTTAGAACATCGACTGGACTTGATGATCTTAAAGGTCTCTTCCAGTCTTGAACTTCTGTGATTCTGTGATTCTGTGATACAAACTCCCCTTGAGTAATGTGCGCAGTTCTGGGCCCCACAATTTAGGAAATTTTTGAAGGGCCTTGAATGTATTCTGAAGAATGCAAAAAAGCTGGTGAAAGGGACGGAAGAAAGGAACTGCAGAGGACTTTGGACTTGTCCAGTTTGGAGAAAAGAAGGCTGAGTGGCTCTTTCCAGCTTCCTGAGGTGGGAAATAGAGGAGGGAAGTGCTGATCTCTTCTGGGACACATGGGAAGGTCAGGGTAGGTTTGCTCTGGACATTGGGAAACATTTCTTTACTTCGGTGGTGGTCAACCACAGGAACAGGCTTCCTAGAAAAGTGGTTGATAAGCCAAGACTGTCAGTATTGAAGAAATGTTTGGGCAATGCCCTTGTTAATAAACTTTAACATTTGGCCAGCTATGAGGTGGTCAGGTAGTTGGACTTGATTATTGCTGGTCCCTTCCAACTGTGTTCTTTTCCTAAATCTGTGTTCATTAGTTCTTTTATTGTCAAGCAGATTAGTAAAATAAAGTCAAGCTTAAAATCTGGCAAGTTTTTATCTTAGTTATGTTTAGATGTTTCATTATATTGGGAATTAAACTGAACATACCCACTGAAAAGTGGCAAGCAAAGTTCAGAACTCATTACTGTTTAGGATCTCAGGTATCTGCCACCTGATTGTGCATTTGAGTGTAAAAAAGTGTTCATTAGGTTGGCTGAAAATATGAATCTAGAGTGCAAATTGAAATATTCTTGAAGTCCTTCTAACAGCATCAAATTACTCTTTGCTATAAGTGGAAACAAATGGAAAGAATCAGTTGCACCTCCCTGAACTTTGGTAAATGAAGGATTTTAAGTTGCTTCACACTCATTTTTGTCTAATTCAGCTCTGCATTTAGTGAAAAGCAAATTATAAGGGAAAATAAGAGAAGGAAAATTATGCTGATAGCAGTAAAAATATGGGTATAAGGAACCTTGATCCTCATTTTCACAGGGAGCATTTTCATACGAACTTTGCTCTCTCTGGCATTAATAAAAGAATTTAAGAGTTCAACTAGAAATCTATCTATTTAACAGATGTAAAGGAAAAATAATGTCAGAAACTAAGAAAGACCCCGTATACATAGTCAACCATTGTATATTTCACATCACTTCATCTTAAAATCCTTTACAGATCTGTGATGGTACTGTTTTGAACATAGGCTATAGTTCAGAAGATTATCCTGTAAATGCATTTAGATTGATAAAGTGTGCAAATTATCTCTACCTGTAATTGTCTTGGTTAGCACATGTTACTGATCAAGAGTTATTTGAAGGGATTTTCATTCTTTTTTTTTAATTATTTTGCCTTTAATGACATCAAACTGTTTTGGTTTAAAGATATTTGCCCTTTTTTGGTTAGTTTAGTTTTGTTTTGTTTTGTTTTATAGACATCTAAGTGATGTCAATGCCACCATGTAATCATAGTTCTTCTGTGCTGGTGATTAAGGTCTTCTTCTCTTTCCTTTGCCAGGTGATAATAAACCAAATATTTGGCAGCAAAATTATTTAGCTTCTTGCCTCGAGAAAGTGAATTTTATTGTGGTTTTAGTTGTACCTTGAATTGTTTGAGAAAAAGTAATTGATTATTGATTTTAGTTTATAGGTAAGAAATAGCTGAAGACTTTAGTTATTGTCTCTATTATTTCCAAGTTTGCTTTTTTCTGTAGGTAAAGATATATGTCAAGATATTTATGACTTTTTATCTCTTTAGGAGCATCAAGAGAAAACTGTGACTTTAAAACTGTCTTTTCTAGTTTTTGTTAGCTTGGGCATATCCTTTTCATCTGTGTATTGCAATGCTACGCATTCACAGTGGTTAAACAAACTGAGCTTTAATGAAAGGGTGGGTGAGACTACTAGCTAGTAAAATATCACAATCTGGATAATAAAAAAAATAGTAAATTTTACTCCCATAGTCTGATTAACATTGTTACCTTCTGGCTGTTTTGTTTGGTGGGTTTTGGTTTTTTTTGCTTGGTAGACATAAATTCATTGTGAGTTTAATCAGTCTGTTTATACTCATAGTGTTTTTTCTAACTTAGAAGCCATAACTTGACATGTCACATGATTCAAGACATTGGAGAATTTGTAAAAGAAATTATTTCATTTTTTTTTTTACTGAAACCAATAAATGATATTTTCCAAGGACATAGAACCACAATGATGCTTGAAATTATGTTTCTGTACTTCATAACACAACTGACCCAGTTCTGTATTTTTGTTGATTTTTTCCTTTTTTTTTTCTTTTTTTTTTTTTTTTTTTTTTTAATAATTTCAATTAGTATGGGTATTTGGCAGAAATTTCCCTTAGGGGAATTCCAGATGTCACTAAAATTCAAATTTTCTAAATGTTAGGTACAAATTGGTCAGTAATTATTTTAACCTTGCACACAATTGTACACTACAGCAATAAAATGACTGGAGAAAGGAAACCAAAAGGTTTTCTAAGGGTAAAACCTTTCTGACGCTAAATATGGATCTTCAAATGTCAAGAGGGACTAGATTAAATCCATGGGTTTCTTTCAATGTAATATCCTTAGGAATAATTACTTTATATTTTTCTTTAAATGTTTGGCTAATACAGATGCATGTAGTACTGAAGTTGTATCTCTCAAAGCAGGTAGAAAATGTCAGCTTTTAAAATTTTGACCAAATGTAGTGATTTGACACTGGCCAAATGCCAGGCACCCACGAAAGCCAGTCACTCACCCTCCCCTGCCACAGCTGGACAGAGGAGAAAAAAATTCACGAAGGGTTCATGAGTTGAGATAAGGACTAGGAGCAAACACTTCAAGGGTAAAACAGTGTAATAGTTGCCTCCTCAAGCCAGGTCTCATGAGCTCTTGGAGGTCTATAACACACCCAAGATAGCTACCCTTGGAGGCATAAAAATCAGCAGGATGGCTTCTGTTGCAGTGTTGGAAACAAAAGGGTTTAATAAAAGGCAAAGTAACAAACAGAGAAAAACTGAGCCAGGTGCAAGAGGTTCTTGCTCCTAGTAAAACTCCTCACAAAAGTGATTAGTTTCTTTTTTCTCTTATTTTTCTAGTAAATTGCCAAGGTGAGACTTTTTGGCTCCTGTCCAATTAGCTATCCTTAAGTTTAAGGTGAAGTCCCCCAGGCCCTATGGGATGTCTTTTCACCTAATTGAGGAGGGAAACTTCTGGGCTTCTTTCCTTTTTGAGAGGACAAAGGATAGTTTTGTCACTCCGTCAACAGAGGGAACATTTCCTATAAAACAGGTTTGACTTAAAGGTACAAAGTGAATTTATTACTAACAGAATCAGAGGACAATAATGAGAAGTATAATAAGGACTTAAAACCCATGTTTTTTCCCCAAACCATCCCTCCTTCCCACCAGGGCGGCAGGGAGACAGGATGTGGGAGTTTTGATCAGTTCATCGCCTGAGTTTTTCTTTCACTGCCCAGGAAGAAGAGTCCGTCCCCTGTGAGACGGTGGTGTCCCTCCCATGAGAGGGAGCTCCTCTTCTCCCACAGGGTTCCAATCTCACAAGCAGCAGTCCTGCCAAAACTGCTGCAACGTGAGCCCCTCCCACAGGCACAGAGTCCTCCCAAACTGCTGTGGTGTGTGTCACTCTGCCACAGTGTGCAGTCCTCCAAGGCCAGGCTGCTCCAGCCTGGAAGCAGGGCCCCTCTCTCCACTGGGTCTCCCATTGGATCACAGCCCCCTCCAGACATCCTCCCACTCTGTCATGGGCACCTCCCCCACGGGCTGTGGGTGGCTCTCTGCATCCCCCGTGGATCCCCACGGGCTGTGGGTGGATCTGTGCATCCCCCGTGGATCCCCACGGGCCGTGGGTGGATCTCTGCATCCCCCATGGATCCCCACGGGCTGTGGGTGGATCTCTGCATCCCCCGTGGATCCCCACGGGCTGTGGGTGGATCTGTGCATCCCCCGTGGATCCCCACGGGCTGTGGGTGGATCTGTGCATCCCCCGTGGATCCCCACGGGCTGTGGGTGGATCTGTGCATCCCCCGTGGATCCCCACGGGCTGTGGGTGGATCTCTGCATCCCCCGTGGATCCCCACGGGCTGTGGGTGGATCTCTGCATCCCCCGTGGATCCCCAAGGGCTGTGGGTGGATCTCTGCATCCCCCATGGATCCCCACGGGCTGTGGGTGGATCTCTGCATCCCCCGTGGATCCCCAAGGGCTGTGGGTGGATCTCTGCATCCCCCATGGATCCCCACGGGCTGTGGGTGGATCTCTGCATCCCCCATGGATCCCCACGGGCTGCAGGGGCACAGCTGCTTCACCATGGTCTCACCACAGCCTGCAGAGGAACCTCAGCTCTGGCACCTGAAGCACCTCCCTCCCCTCCTTCTGCACTGACCTTGGGTCTCCATGTGGTTTCCCTCACATGGTCTCACCTCCTCCTCCTCCTCTTCTCTGTCTAGTAGAACAAAAACTGTGTGCACTTTGCTTTGATTTTCTTCTTAAATATGTAATCACAGAGACATTACCAACATCAAATCTTAGCAAACACCATAAAACGTATAAATCTGACGAAAATACTCCAACTACTGTAACAATACAAAGATAGAAGGATTTTTATGAGACTAGAAACTGCTTTTAAATATGTGCTCTTGTTCCATGAAACAACTCTTTTGAATCCTTTCAGTATTTAAAAAATAAAGATATAAGTATGAAGATATCTGCTTTGTTGATGTTTTTCACCTAAATATTGATTAAAAGCAATATTCAAGCAATATTCGTCCTTCAAGCAAGCGTTATTTTTCCCACTGTCCCTCCATTATCTTGTTTTCAATGTATCATGGAAATGTTCTAGCACTCAGATGAAAATAGCCTTTGACTGAAGAGACATCAGTTAATCTTGAAACTTGCAAGACTCAAAAATTGTTATCAAAGAAGGAATAAGAAAAAATGTATGAGACTCCATTATATTACCATTGAAAAAGTAATACAAAACCCTCAAGTCATGGCCACTATAAAAATAGTTATAAATCAATAATGGTAGAAGTGTGATTATTTTAATTTTGCAAACTATAAGTACATGGTTCCTAGCTCTTAGAGAATCTTGAATTATAGCATAATATACACCATTTCTATTATTGTGAATGCTGGATGCCTTGTTTTACCTTCTGTATCATGCACTGGCTTTCATGTATTCAAATGAATGTGTGACTATATATTTTGTTCTTGAGAAACACTGAAGTAAAAGACTTTGAAGCAGCTATTGACAGAAAATAGTTTCCTGACTTCTTTCTGCCTAACTACATTGCTGGCTTGTGGGTACAAATTAAAGCCTTATTAACCCTTTTCAGTTGTTTTTCATTTCTGTCTTGGCTTTTTTTTTTTTTTTATCTATTATTACTTTCATTTAAATACTTTCTTCATTAGTTTCTTCCACATATACCACAATCAACCTCCAAAGCTGAGTTCACTTAGATTTGTTATATACACACTTAGATTTGTTATATACACATTCCCTTCAAGCAAGCTGTCTTCTGTGTTGTTTTTATTTAACATAACTTGTTTGTATTAGTACAGATAAATGAAATCACTTGAAGAAAGGAGTAACTCTCAGGATGATGAAGAGGAGTATTTTAAAGTGAAACTGAGAAGTTCAATACAAATTAAGCTAAAAATGCAAATGGAAATCTTATTTTATTAATGTCTGTTGTTTCCTTTTAAGTTAGTAATAAAGCTATCACAGAATCATAGACTGGTTTCTTCTTAATGATACATTTATTTTGTAGTGGTAATGATGTTTTTTCTTAGGACTATGATAACCCATGATTTCTATTTCTACCTTAAATATATCAAAAAGACCTTAAAACTGGTAATTTTTTTTTCTCAGAATACTTAAAACATTCTAACAATGATAATTACTTCAGTAGTTTGATTACTCCTGATAGTGTCTGCTGCTTCTTTGCTGCTTATATACTCTATGTGCATTTCTAAAATTGTGTAATGAGTATTAAGATGCACCTAGTGGCTATGCTTCCTGAATTTTACATGGCTATTGAAATAAAGTAAAAGCATAACAACCCTGCTTGTTGATTTTTTTATAATTCTCCTCAGTAAATCAAAAATGATAATGGTGTGCAGGAGTGGGAAGTGTGACAGTTAAATAGCTGCACTTGCTATGTTTTGCAGAGAATCATAGAATGTTAAAGCGTTGGGAGGCACCTTAAAGATCATCAAGTCCCAACAACTCCCACTACACCAGGCTGTTCCAGGCCATGTCCAATTTGACTTTGAATGTTGCCAGTGTTGGGATATCCACAACCTCTCTGGGCAACACGTTCCTGTGTCTCACCAGCCTCAGAGTAAAAAATTTCTTCCTAATATCTAATCTAAATTTCACCTCTTTCAGTTTGTACCCATTACCCCTTATCCCATCAATACAGTTCCTGACGAAGAGTCCCTCTCCAGCTCCACTTTAAGGAAAGATATTGGAATGTTGCTGTGAGGTTTTCACATAATTTTCTGTTCTCCAGGCTGAACAGCCCCAGCTTTCTCATCCTAGCTTCACAGAGGAGGTTCTCCAGTCCTCTTGGTGGCCCTCTAGACTGGATCCAACAGTTGCATGTCCTTCCTAATTTGGGAGCACCAGAACTGTACAGAGGGTGTCCCAAGAGGTGTCCCAAGAGCAGAGTAGTGGGTGAGAATCACCTGCTTCGGTCTACTGGCAACACTCCCTTTGATGATTCCATTGGATTTGTGGGCTGTAAGCACAAATCTGACTGCCACTTTTTTTCAGAAATAATGGATAATGGCTTAGCAGCTTTGTCTGCCAGCTCCCTCAGGACCTGCAAATTAATCTCATTGGGTCCCATGGACTTGTGAACATTGAGGTTCCTTGGTCTTGAACCTGATCCTCTTCTACAGTGGGCTTAGTGTTTCCATTCTCCCAGTCAGTCTCTGCATTTACCATTCTTGACATGGGTGGATTGGCAAGAGCGCTTGCAGTTGAAGATACATAAAGAACATATCTTTATGATATTGTTCTTTCTCTAGAATCTAAATGAGTATATTTTTTTTTAGACACTTGAATGTTTGTGGTAAACGATGTCGACACATTTTATTTTAGGAATTTGTGAAATCATAGTTACATACACATCTGCTGAAAATCTGCTAAGGATTGCCTGATAGGAATATTTTTATATAGTGGCCTATTTATGAGCTTCCTTGCATTTTAAAAGAATGTCTCCCTGCACAGATGACATTCAGTTTTCTAATTTGCTTTTAAAAAGGTAATCCTTTTTAGAGATTTATTTGCTTAAGATAATGAGGTAGGATTACAGCAGAATTAACTGCAATGCTATTAAGTGTTGTTTGGGTTTTTTTTTTTCCTTTGGGTCTAGCCTTATGCTTTCAGTTTGAAAGTAAGCTGAGATTTATTTTTCTAGGCTACAAAACAAATTCAAGACAAGAAGACAAAAAGGCAGCTGAAGTAGTAATTCTCCTGAAGAATTAAGACACCGGTGTCTTTGAGGTATGTTTGTTTAGGAAATGTTCTTAATTATTTATTAAGCTTGACGCTATGTATGAGAGTAATGGTGAATGCTTTTTAACATTAGTGACTATTTCACATCTTCCAATGCAATTCATTTGAAAGGGAACTCCAAAATAGATAAATAAATAAATAAATATATATATATATATATATATATATATATATATATATATATATATGGGGTTTTTTTAATAAGTATGGGAAATTAGTTGTAAATGTGCTTCTGTTATATCTGACACTATCTTTCTGTCTATAAAATTAGACATACCCACCTGCAAAGTTTAAAATCTAGAAGCTTTCTACGTTCTTTCTGACTTAACAATTGCTGCTTTCTTTATGTGCCGTAGGTACTCAGAAAAATTTCCAAATAAGAATGTTCAGGAAAGAAGTGTCAAAAATTTTATATGCAATACATATTACTATGAATTAAATAGCTACAATAAACGTTTCTATCCGTTAGATGTTAAAGAGAATGTATAGAAAGAAATTATGAATAACTCTATAAGGAAGACAATAGAAAGTCATCAGCAAGTAGACAGATTAATGGAAGATAAACCGAAGAAATTAATCACTGCCTTTTCACAAGTTTAAAAATTAGACTATTTAACACTGTTTTTCAGTTGCAAAATGTTTGAACTCAGTAAATTGGATTCCATTTTTGTAAATGTACCAGCAAAGCTTGCGGGGAACTAAGGAAATGGAGCTGATGCTAATTTCATTTTAGGTCTAGTATTCACTTAGCATGTTCAGGAGCTTAAAAAGAGAAAATTGAAGTCTTGATACATTCAAAAAGCACTGGAAAGCATTATTTTTATTACATTTGGGAAATATTCTTTTGTAGTTTATTTTTCTTGGAATACCTTCCATCCCTAGTTTTTTCTTTCATTCAATATATTATATTTCAAAGCTTTTTCTTTTTTTGGCCTAGAGAGGTATTTTCTCATAACAATAAAACCACAATTCCTCTATCTTTTGTTACTTCAGTCCTCACCTGAAGCTTCTTCTTTTTGCAGGAGATATATGTCGCCAGCATATACTCTTGTCTCTTCTACATTCCCACCAGATCTGTGTCATTTTGTTCACATTCAGCCTGTTAGAAGGAGCATGTAGAAGTTTGGCTAGTGAGACAAACATCTCATGGCTGTTAAGTTCTGCAAGCCTATAGTGTGATGCACAGATTTTGTCCAAAAATAATTTTCTATTAAAGAAAACCCAAAAAAAACCCCAAAAATACAAACACAAACTCAGTTTCCTCTTCCCTCAAAGAGAATATTTATTTCAGCTCCCTTTAAAAACACATACCCGCTCAAGACTGTTGACCTCCAGGATTATTTTCTTTTTCTTTGCTTTAGATGTTTGGATGTTCAATAACAGGTTTGAAGCCTTTGGAATTGAGAAGTTGAGTTCTGTACACTATCTTTGTGTAACATCATTCACAGTGAATAGATTCAGATTTTTTGCCTCCTAGCATTTGTAACCACAAGTACGTCTCTTTTATTGTCAGTTTTGTTTTTTTTTTCCTGGAGAAACAATATTTGAAGTAGAGTAATATACGGGAAAAATAGGTAAATCAGCAAATATTCACGTATTTTACCCTACTATTCTTTTATCTCTCAGCATACCTAAATTTTGTATTGGAGAAAGGAATTTAAAACTGTTGTTGAAAATTTGATGAGACTCTACACACGTGCCAGTGACATCTGGGAAAAGTGTTTTTTATTAAATTAAAAATCTCCTTGGCCTTTTCTTGACTCTCATTGAGATACATACTTATTCCTCAGGGCACAATTTGTCTTGCAGATTGCATTTGATTTGTAGTCTGAGGATAGAAGTTTGTCATATCTGTGTTAAATACATGTAGCTTTCAGAAGCATAGTAAGGCAATATTTTTATATTAAGTCATGAGGAAAGATGTGTAAAAAAAGATAGATCTCACTTCACTAGATCTGTCTGAAGCAAGATACCAAGTAAAATATTTATTAATTTTTAATCAGTCTGCTATAACTTCGGATCTATTTGTGATATTTATGTTTTTGTCTAGCCTGATCCCTGAGTGTTCCCCTGCATTGTGTTTGTTATTATATGTTTGTTAAGCCTTTATAAAATCTTCACTTTCTCTCAGTTATAGAGAAATAACTGTAAAACAGCAGACAAAAAATAGTATAGTATGAGGGAAAACAAAAGAAGTAATATCATGCCTGCCCTTTCTCATTCCATCTGCCAGATTATTTAATCGTACTCAGTGTAATATTTCTGTCATTTTAGATATTATGTGATAGACAGGTTACCATGTGATTTCAAATGGATTTTGAGTGAATTATTTAATCTGCAGTTCAACATTTCTGACTCTTTATAGAAGTGTAAACATTGTCCATGGTGGCAGAGAAGTCTCTGACTTTCCCATGCGAGAGTCTTTCTGGGTATAATATTCAGAATAAGGGAAAGGTAGTTTTAGTAGCAAATAATTCATGTACATGTGTGTGTGTATATATATATATATATATATATATATATATATATATATATATATATACATATATATATATAACCTTTCTCTGAGGCACCATCTTAGAGTTTAAAAAATGAGTTTATGGCTACCTGAAGATATACTTTCAAATTTTCTTCTGGTGCTACAGGCCTTGAGCAAGCAGTGTAAGGAACTGCTTACGAAGTTCATACTGGAGCTTTTGAAATTACTGATTTAATAAACCTTAATGATCTGAGTAAATAGAAACTTACAAATGCCACAGAGGCTCTCTACCAGATGACTGATATTTCTGTTTGTAGCTCATACATTTCAATTATGTTGCTCCATGCCTAATGGTCCAACTTAGATTTGTCTTTTCCAAACCCAGATATCTAATTTTACTTCTCTGATTTAGAACAAAGTTACCTGATCTTCCCATTGCTCTTATGCATATTTTGCCTTTTTATATGGTTATAAACATATGTACAATTTTGCTAAAGTACTGAATGCCTACGATATTCTTTTGGTATATTTACCTTTCAAAATTACTGCATGAAAGTGGTTTATACATGGAGCAGCCTATATTTTCATGTCTGTTTAAAAGCCTGACTTGATAAATGCAAATGAAAGTTTCAGAGCTACCTTGTGACAGATGTGTAATTATGATGGGGCTAAAGGAACTCAGCCTTCTTGCAGGTGTTGCTAGATGTTTGCCTTACTTTTCAAGATGGAAATGAAGAAATTAATTGCCTAGAGTAATGTACTTTGCATCAACCTTGGATTTTAGCCTACTGCAAGACTGATTGGTATATTACTTCCCAGAAAATTCATACATATTGCGAAATGTCTTGAGTCTTTTGTGAAATGGAGTTGAAAAATATTTTAAATCAAGAAGTTTACTGAAGTGTACAAAAAACTGCCAACCTCAATTTTGACTATATGAGCTTTTCAAGGTTTTCCACTTTGAAAGTAATTTAAAAACTGAAATTATGTTGCAAAAAAAATTCTGTCTGTCTTCAAAATAATTTCTGACTTCAAAATCAGTATAAATTGATCCATATTATTCTCAAGTTTAAAAGGATTTGATTTCATTTGAGATAATAATGTAAAAAGCAGCGGAAAAAAAATTTCACACTGTATGTCTTGAGAAAAGAAAATATTTTGAGACCATTTCATATTTCTTATGTGTGTCAGAACATATTATTAATTTGGTTGTGTAACAACCACAATATGGAAGTGTTCTTGAAAAAGTATTAAAATAGTAGATATTCAACCATCTCATCCAAATATGAGAGAAGGATTTCAAGGCAAATTTCTAAACACTAGATCACAACTTGGTGAAAAGTCAGTCATTACTATGTCTAGTCTGAACAAGAAGCTGGATTATTTGCAACCTGTCTGCAGTTTTCTTTTGTGAAACCGTTCTTGTTTAAAAGTAGAAAAGCTAAGTATTTTGCAAAACCAGTCACAGCTCAAAGTAGCCTGTGTGCTCCCTTTTGGAGTCATAAAGAAAATCATTTTATACTCATCAGATAGCTTTCCTCTGTAAATGGAGTGGCAGGTGCTTCCACTCTAGGACTAAAGCAGCAGAAGTGCAGGTGAGGATTGCACGTGAAATGCAGCAGCAGGAGGAATCAGGCAGAAGAGGAAGAATTAATTATACTGTTTTTTCAGCTGATGTAAGTAGCATATGATTCCAACCTGAAATGGCCAGGATGCCAACCTGCCTGTGTGGAAGAGGTGCATCTTCAAGCAGAGGCAGAGGGGTGCAGCTCCACCACACTGGGGCTGCAGCAGCTGCCAGGGGCAGCCAGTGGTGATCCAGGGTTCCATCCTGCCCTTGGCAATGGGGCACTGCTTTGGCTGGGCTCTGCTGCAGAGAGAAAGCTGTACCCCTGGGAGCAGCTTGAGAGTGAAAGGCAGGCTTGTTCCTCACCTGCAAAGTGTGCACTGGGTGCGATCTGATCAGAGGGGTCAGTTTGTATACAGGAGTTTGATTCTAGTTGGCTACCACTGGCACGTGCTGATCTGCAGTCTGTGCTTTCACAGTCTTTGGTTTGAAGAATTTATTTAAAATCTATTTCTAGTAATTTAATTTATTTAAAATTTGTTTAAACAAATCCAAAAAGACACAGACATTCAGATTTCTATTACCGGTTTTTCCTTGACCTATATAATTCAAAGTGTTTATTGGTTTTCAGCTGCTCCAAGGAAATTGCAGGAAGTGAAAAAACTGCAGATATGGGTTTTTTTCTTTCAGAAAATATATGGGAGTTGCTTAGCAAATACGACTAACAGCACTTGAGTTTTAGTATATAAAAATCCACAAACATCCTTTTTTACCCAAAATTTTATTATTTCTGTGTTCTAGTTTTATGAATTTGCTAGCAATATGATTTTTTTTTTTCCAACAAATAATTGCTTGTGTTTTTTGATGCTTGCTTCTTACAATTAAGATTGGGGTTTCTTACACTGCTTTCTTATGAAACAGCTAAATAATGTAGTATAACTCTTTCAAAATATAAAATTATTTTAAAAAGAATGTCTCTTCTGATGGAAAGAACAGTTTGTCCTTCTCTTACTGTGAAGTGATTTTAATTCTAAAAGAGATTCAAGTTCAAACAAAACAGTGTTTAAATTAAGTTGTAAGGATGTCTGAAAAGAAATATGGACTAGCTTTATTTTTTCCTAGTACTCTAAAATCACAGTGTCCGGATTTGGCTTATGCTCTGGGGAATTTCTTCTATTTATTTTTAATGGATCAGTTTTTGAATGCTGAAGCTGATCAGTCCCTGCTCTTGAGATAATATCCCAGCCATCTATAGATAGCACACAATTAACTTGAGGTAAAAGAGGGAAAACCAGAAAGGAAATATCTACTAAACACAGAGCATCTCTCTATGTTCTGTATTCTGTGTCAGTTTTAATGGGTCTGTAATTAGGTCACAGGACTGATTGATATCAGCACTTAGCTTCCTAGGTGACATCACCCTCAGCTTCATTACTTAATAGAGATTAAGATGTTGACACATAGAAAATTCTGCTTCCTGGACTGGGAAAAGTAACTAATTAAACAAGCTGTAGACTTGACACTGTCTGAATTATTTACCAATATACTCACATAAATATATCTCCAACTGGAGACTAATAGGAAGGAAGAACACGAAGCACATAAGGAAACAGACGTGCTTGCAGTCCATGTGTCTAATTTAAAGAAACTATTTTAGAACTAGTCTGGAACAGGACCTGTTGTGAGTTAAATGATGATGCATTTAAAATTTTTAGGCAGAAAAAGTAAATCTAAATACTGACAAGATACTTTGAGATTAAGCAAGAAAAGAGATGTTGTAATGCATGGTCAAATGGGCAGAGATCTTGGCATGATCCAAAGAGCATGTGATTCAAAGAGATCAACGGAAAGAAATAATGAGATTAGTTCCTTATATATCTATATATAGAAAGCTCATAAATCCAGCAAAGGACACAGCTTAGAATGGTCCTTTATTTAAAAAAATTTGCTGTGATTTAAACGGAACATACAAGGCTGCCTCTGTGAAACACTGCAAAACACAGCAAGAACCTTTCACTCGTCCCTATAAAACTATTATGATTGAGGTACTGTATGTTGCAGCTGAAAGAGATTGATGCAGTCATTAGTGCTTTTTATTATTTTGTTGCTAGGGAGGCTCTTCCTTTTTTTTTTAATTTCCTTTTAAGTTTTGGAGACAGTGTTTACTCAAAATTGATTTAAATTTATAGGATGAATTTTTTAAAACATGACTTTTGAGATTTTAGGAATTTTGTTGTTAAGAATGAAAAAACAGGGAAGTATATTTTTCTTAGCATTATGTCTTAAGATATGTGTGTACTTGAGAGAGACTGCTGAGTGATATAGGATTACCTTTATTCTTGAGAGGGCTACAAGGAGTAAGGTTGGACAAGTCTGCAAGAACTCAGACCTGATCGTAGGAGCAGGCTGCAGCATGAAAATAAATACCTGGGTGTGAGAATAGAATAAAGATTTGTACAATTTTTTGGTAAGTGATACCTATGAATGAGATTAATCTCAAGAGATTTCTATTACAATTGTGAGTAAGAACTTATTTCATGTGTGCCACGTATAAAGATTTGCTTATCCTTTTGATATCCTGCAAGAGTCCTCAGACAGACATATATCTGCAAGAAGTAAAAATTGACATATATATATATATATATATATATATATATATATATATATATATATATTTGCTTTCAAATAAATGAGGAAACATTGTGTAAATAACATTTTGATGCTGTTCCATACATACAGGTTTTCATCTCCTATTTGCCATTTGTAAGTCCTGAGTATCATAAAATGCACTGACAAATTAATGCCTGTGTAAGTTTTGAAGTTGTTTCTGTTGAGAGGTCTTAGTGTCACGTTTGATGACACGTAGAAAATAGTATGGATACCCTATGAAATTCTGCTACAGTATTGCTCCTGACAAGAAGAAAATCAAATACACTGATTTAGAAGCACTAAGAATAGGCTTAATCCAAGTCTGAAAGCTCTAATCCAAAATTATACAGAAGCAGTAATGAACAAGATGAATGGCTTACTGGCACCTGATCTGACAGGGGAAGAAGCAGAAATTAGATACAATGCATGTCTCAAAGTTTTGGGTTTTTTTTTTAAATATCTGCATCCATTTGATTTTTAAGTCTAGAATCATTGGAAAATTTTTTTTCCAAAGTGCCTTCTTTTGTGCTCAACTCTAAAGATTGAATTCTTTGTTAGTTTGTGGCTCAGTAATAAATCTGAATGCATCAAATCTCATGAGCTACCATTCATCAAGTAGAGGGAGAGAAAGCAGAAATTAATTTAGGTAAACACCCATGCTTCAAAAAAGTCTCTTCTAAAATTACTTGTGCTTCTTCGCAACATATGTCTCCAGAAATGAGCTATAATTTAAAAAAGTAAAGTAGTGGATACTAACAACCCTTCACGGGTCATCTTAACAGTCATTAGCCAGGGGTTTTTAACTTATTTTCTTCCAGAGTTAAAATTGTGAGCAGAAATTGACCAGTGAGTGAAAACACAGCTGCTGTCCAAAATTTCCAGCCATACAGTAGTTTGAATGGATAAAAGAGAGATAAGCTTGATACTTCATGCAGTCTAATGAGATGAATATAAATATTTGGACATTTCTATTTTATGCTGTGAAGACATATTCACATGAAGAGCTAGATACATCTATGTCATCATTAGTTCTGTTCCTTTGGCTTTCAGAAGTATGTAGGATCATAACAAAATAACAAAAAAATAACAAAAATAACAAAAATAACAAAAATCCCAACCAACTAACCGACCAAAAAAAAATCCAAAAAAGCCTAAGAACAAAACCACCTTATCACCTTCAAAAACAAAACAAAACAAATGAAAAAAAGAAATTTCTATGTTTTTCCTCAGATTTTAAAACATGTGGATGGGAGATTTCTCACTCTCCTTTCTCACCTTCCTCCACTCCTGAAGCATGTGTCAGTTAGGAGAAAAGTCATTGATCTTTGACAATTACCTGTAAATATCTGCTGGTCGGCTCCCACAAGTTTTACTTGTCTGTTTAAAACCTTTTATTCAGAACAATTTGTACCAACATTTCAGAAATAAATTAAACAGTCAGTTACTTTTAGTTTTGCTCTAGTCTCATGTAGGTGGGTCTTTGTATACGCTTGTTATTTTTTAACCCACTTTCTATAGCAGTGCCTAAAGTTTTCTTACAGGGATCCCAATGTCTTTTCATCACTGACTTTGGTTGGTGTCAATACAGCTCTGCAAAGAGCAAGTCCCAGGACAGAGTTTTATTTTCTTAGAAATCCTTAGTTTTTCTAGACTATCCTTTACTGGCAGACTGCTTTGCAATTGTTGTGACTATTTCTTCATGCTGATTTTGTTTTCTTTTTTTTTTCTTTTTTTTTTTTTTTTAATCTTTTTTGTCTTGAGATGATTATGTGACTCCTCAGGACTTATTTCTATTACACCTTCTGCTATAGGTTAATCCATTTCTCCTTGATGCAATGAAGAATTTTAAGTTGAAAAAATTACATGCCAAACTTTTCACTGAATATTTTAGTAATTTTTCTAATTGAATTAAACCGGTGATCTATTTATGAACTGTTTGGTTTACATTTTGTGCACATAGTTGCAGTAGGACCTTTTAATTTTCATTAGTATCAAACATTTTCAGAATATATGGAAGATTTTAGTTCTTCATGATTTAGATCCCAAAATTCCTCAAGATGGCTGAATTAAAAGGCTTTGTGCATCCCTGCAATGTGCTATATTACACTAGTAAAATAATTATTGATACCTGGAAAAGAGACGAGAACTGCATAGATTTTAGCCCCTCTTAGCCCCACTGAATTCAACTGGACGTTATGTTTCAATATACAGAAATAAGTGGATACACAAAAGTAACTTTTTTGAAAGCAGGCTTATACATCATCAAAATTTGAAAAAGAAATGCATTATACATGAAGAGTTTAATAATTGATAGACATGAATAATCCCTATTAAAAAAATTTATACTGAACATTGGCAGTGGATATGATCCTTTAGTGTAAATCTGAATTGCTAAATTTCACAATACATAATTATTCTTAGGATCTTTCCTAATGTGATGCAATGTTTTTTTTTTACATTGAATGTTTACAGTAAATTCAAAAAATAAAATTAATCCAATTTATCAGTGGGTAAAGCAGATGTGTTTTATTTATAGTCCAAGGTGATTTATATATCATCTTACAATTGTGACTGCTGTGGGTCAAAGGTTGAGTGACTATTTTTGGGGAGGCTGACTAATCTTAATTTTAAAAAATAATAAAGGAGTAAGTTTCTAAAATAAAAAGCACAGATAATAACAACACAGTACTTGAGGTTTTAAAAATAGACATGTAGGAATTGAGAAACGGAAGGTCACTGGTAAAGACAAGGGTAGAATAGAAACATTTTCAGGCAAGCACCCACTCAAGGCTCTATATGCACATGACTTCGCTGTTGAAATATACCTAAGCTCCTTCTGCAATCAAGCTAGATTATGTTTTTAATAATATATAATTGACAGAGGACTGAACATTGTAGCTAAAGCATGTGAAGGGGGAAAAACTCATCCATCCCAGAAATCTTTCACTAATATATTAATTCCTGTTTCCAAGTAACATTGAACTAACTCTTTTAAAGTGACAATATATTATAGGTAACTTTCCTTCCAGTGAGTGATGGTTGAGAATAGAGGGTCATTTATATCTCCATTGGCTTTTATTGTTGTTTTTTTTCCTTTAGTTTGAGAACGTGTGGTTTAGTAATATTCCAGGCACAACACAAAGTCCTTCCTGGTCCCATTTCCCCAAAAATTGCAGAATGTTATTTCATTTAGAAGGGATCAGAATTTGAAGGAAACATGTTGTCATATGTTTTTCTATATTAAATTGGAAGTGTGTGGAATGTTATGTGTATAAATAGCTTCTACTTGAGAAATACAACAGATATATTATACTTAAACCTTTTTGTTAGTGTTTGTGTATTTCAGGAAGTTTTTCTTTAAAAGGTCATTGGTTTCAAATTTGACAGTGAGTATGATGTTTCATTGAATGTGATTTGACTTTTTTTGTGTAACAAACCAGGGGTGTCTGATTTGGTCTTTGCTGCTTTTTGGTTTTGGTTTTTTTTTTTTTTGTTTGAAGACTGGAATGCCTATAAATTGCAATCAGAATATGATACAGAGCTAAATAAATATCTTAAAGAAGATAAAGCAAATCACATAATGAAAACACTGGTATTGAGCAGCATTGTTTCATTCTGCCTTTTCTGGGATACATTGAATTTCTTAAATTCTGTCTTTTGTTATATTTACTGCTAAGGAAAATAAAGAGGAAATGCATGTGTACTAAGGACAGCCTCTGAAGGTTGAATCAACTTAGTGGAATCACTTCTTAAAAATTCTTTTTTATTCTCTTGACAGGGAGTTTTCTAATTAACATATAATGTCCAGGCTTCCACTTCATGGATCAAATTAAAATTATCCTTCCACAAGGTCTTCCTCAGGTGATCTGAAAATTCTCTGATGTGATACGTTGCAATTGCCTATATAATTTAAACTTCGTTACATTACATGATCAATGATCTACGGAACAAGAAGTTACTTGGTCATAGTTGCATAGTCCGCCAAATCCTCACAATCTAATTGTGTTTCTTCTTGATAGAGTGACTCTAGCAGGTCCAGAGGAAGAAGGTTTAAGCTTTGAACACTTATTATTCATCTTTGACGTCTATGGTTTTCAAGTGGTGTTAAGGTTAAATGAGAGTTCATTTATCCTCTATTTCAATTAGTAAGTGCTCTCATAATTAAATGCAGATCCATGTAATTTAGTGATAGAAAGAGGAATTCATTAAGTTTCCTGAGTAAGAAAAAGTGTTAACAGAACTGCAAAGGTTATAGAAATTTAGCCTCTGCTTAAGGTAAATTAAGTGCAAACCACATTCCTGTAACATGAATCAGATTGCATTAACTGTAACTGAGAAGAAAATTTAAAATTCATTTTCATCATCTGTGGGCATCAATAGCAAAAGAAAGCATGTATTTAATATATCAATACAGTTTATATAGCTTTCATGCATTTTGTAATTTATTTTCTTTTATTTTCTATAACAGTTAATATTATTGCAAACGCTTATGAAACTGTCATGGACTTTGATTCAAATTTTATTTTTTGAAGGAAAATTCTAAAAGTGAACTAAATTTAAAGATAATTGCTCAGTATCTCAGGAAAAACTGGTGGCCTTTTATTAATTCTAGTGCCAAGTTTTGTATTTCATCCAAACTGTAACTTTCAAAAAGTTTTAAAAATCAAAGGGCCAACAAGCTTTCCCCTCAATTTCAGTAGAGATGAAATTCAACAAAAATGTTAGAAATACTTGGGTCATATAATGATAATATAATAAGGAAACATGGAAGGTCTGTTTCCTATCGTAAATTTAAAAATATTTTGATTTTGGTTCATATATTTACTTAGATACATCTGCATGAGAGAAACATGTTTTTCACCTAACTCTTGAAAGTATTTTCTTGCTATTGCCATAGCATTTTTCTCATTGTGGCATTCAAACATATCTTGACGAAGAATTAATTCCTAATTAATTCCTAATGTTTCTCTTGTAAGTGAAAAAGTATGTTGAAAATCTGTAATAGAATGCCTCTTGGAGTGCTATGAGCTTTCTTAGTTCAATAATGCCAGTTTAAATCTAGGATACTTTTTTTTATGCTCTTCACACATCTCAATTATCTATCCATTCAATTACTGTTTTTTCTTGATCATTTTTACATTGGTTCGAAAAAAAAAAAAAAATCCAAAAAACCCCATTGAGTTAAAATTTTATTTCTGCTCTTGATTTTTCAAATTTCTGCCAGAAAATGGAAAATATTCCAAATCAACAAGATATTTTCCTTTGCAGCATTCCACACTCTCCTGTGTTCCATCTGTTAATCTCATTAGCATGGCCTTTATACTTTATTTTTTTCACATTGTTAATGAGGAACTTAATTAAAACATGACCTAGCACTCATCCCAGCAGCATTCAACAGACGCATCCTTTTGACACGATACATGGCGATTTTCACAGATCCACATTTTAAATATTAGCCAGTTTTCAAAGCAGTGGTGAGCAGAGGTGGCATACCCTGATATTAGGGACAAGTTATTGAATCTTAAAAATAACAAAAGTTAAAATGGTCTTCAGGAAGAAAGTTCCACCTTTCTTTGAGCCATAGCCTTCTTAATAAACCTTAGTGACTCAGGTTCAAAACAATGACATTTGACTTTTTGTATTAAGGAGAAAAAAATGAATTAAGACAATTATTAACTGACAAGCACTTTTCATATTTTTCAAAGAATTTTGGTATCAGGCCTAAATTTAAAGCTCTTAATTATGTGGTAGCAGTGTTGGAAGATTTGTGTAGAAGTGCTAAAATATTTTTCCACTAGTTTGACCAGGTCCTTTGGTAATGTAACTACACTGGCTAATGTTAACCTGCTAATAACAACTGCTTCAGAAGTTGTTATTATGCCAGGAATTCGCTCCCTATAATTTTTTTATATTTGCTGCTGCCCAAATCTCTTGAGATATTTGTATTTCTATAAAGAATACAAAGGATAAGGAGGAGAAAAAAGTGCAGTAGAAAGTGTAGGGCTGGATTAACTAAGTCAGGTTTTTCTGGGGCTGTGTCTACTCAGGTCCTGAATATCTCCAAGGATATTAATATTTTCAGAATCTGTAACAGTTTAGTAACCTCCATAGTGAAAATCTTTTTATTTCTTAGGTTTAAATATATTTTATTGCACTTTAATTTGTGCCCATTATCTGCTGGCCTGTCACTGGGCACCACAGCAGTGAGCCAGGCTCTGTCTTCTTCACTGCCCTCTTCACCAGTATTTAAGTGCATTGACCCCTTGGGACTCCATTCAGATACTGATGTGTGTCATTCAGGACACCCTTGTTTGTCCACCTCCACAAAGGGGAGCAAGACACCAAGAATCCCAAAGTCTAGTGTGTGATTGGGCCCCTGTTGGAACAGTTGCTGTAGGACACGCTGAATAGTTCAAATGGTGATAGTGCCTGTGTTTTCAAAATTTAACTAATCCTGAAATACTGGTATGAAAGATTCCATTCAATATTCAGAAATTTATTGCATAAAATTGATCAGTGGGCTTATACTCTAATTATTACACCTAAACATATATGCATAGTAAAGGATGAGTTACATCAGAACAGGTCCAAGAAGTTTATTTTTTAATCTCCTGGAGAAGCCATCTTCATCATATGTGGTGTATTTTGCATCCTGTTACATAGTGAGAGACTTCAGGGAATTTTAAAATTGACTTTCAGGGATCCTAATGAATGGGTGACCTGTTTTACCATGTCTCATTAAAGCTTTACCTACTATGTGTTTCCAATGACAGCAGTCAATTGTCTTAAGCATGAATGATATAAATAGGGATGATTTTAGGCATGGATATTTGGATAACAGACTGTTAACAAACAATAATTTGAATAAAATATGTAACATTCAGGACTCCTGAAATGATAAATTGTCACTAACTACTGAGGCACACTGCAGTAATAGGAGATACAAAGCTAAACAGCAAGAAATGCTTCCCCAAAGCAGGGGTTGCTATAGTGTGTAAAATAATTGAAGCCCTTTACTTGGGAAGTAGAACAATTGGACAGATAATTTGTTTTATGGCACATTTGAAGCTCTTCAATATGTCTTTATAACTTGAATTTTATGGTATATTAAAAGCCTATATTATTAACAGTATCCACTAAAATACACACACAAAAAAAAATCCTATGTGAAGATGATATAGTGAGATGAGCAAGACATTGGAACCTTTACAAAAATGTGAATGATAACACTGCATGAATCCCACTTTAGAGGTGCACTTGAACATCAGCTAGAGCTCCAATTTTCTTTCCTTTAGTGAATAAAACTGTATAATAGGAGAGTAGTTTAAATACATCACTGTGAATAACATTTAGCTCTTTACATCTTTTGTTACAGCCTATACTTTGGAGCTTCCAGACTCTTTTATTCTAATGTAAAAGTTGAATCACTTCCCCCCCTGCCCCTTAATACCTTGCTTAAGGTTTTGTGGTTCACATTTCTTTCTTTCCATTAAAAAAATACCTTTTGAGAAGATACTCCTCTGGTACTGTTCTTCAAGAAATGTGCTGTGATGAGTGATGAGGCTAGAATTAAGTTTGAATTCTCTGCTTGTAGAGAAACAAATTTCATGAGATTAGAGAAACTGGACCATTTTCATAATTGCACAAGATATAGATTAGGCAGTAAGAGTAGAAATTATTTGGATTTAGTTCAGTTATATTTATATGAGACAAAAAAATTGTGTTCACAAATGTATTTAGAAATGCTATGGTTTCTCCCTCTTCATCCTGTTTCTAAAATAAGTAGGTCATTATCTTAATTGTAGGATCTAAACAGCAATTTCCTTATGAAATACAAAGTTAATGATAGTAACTATGATATACTGTTTCTATATATATTCAGTGACATAACACACCAGTCTGGGTTGAAGATATTTCAAGTCAACAGCAATGCTGGTCTTAGTGTTTATGTTTTCTATTTCCTCTGCCACGAATTTTTTAAATATTTAATTGCCTAGAGTTTTATTTCTTTTTTTTTCCAGATGTTCTTCCAATAATCAGCATATTTGTCCTAATTGTATGTGTGTTTCTTATGAGAACTAATTTGATCTCAAGTATTTCACTTATGTGTGTAGTGCTGTGCAATCTTTGCACATGATATGTTATGAATGGTAGATGAGGAGATTGGAAATACTGGCTCAGCTATGTTTATCATCTGCAGTGTCTAAGCTTTATTGCATCTCATTGGAATCTCCTTAAAATGCCAGATCAAACGCACCATAGCAATGGCTGATAATTGTGTTATCAAAACAGATGAAAAGAGAAAATTAGGTTGACACACATATTCTTCAGCATTTCGAAAGATATTTATGGGGAAAACTGGCTAATAGATATGAGAGGAGTTTGACATTATCATAAACCCAGTGTTGTCCTCTTCACCAAAATGTAGTGGACTACTTGAGGTGAGTGCTCTTTAGGAAGGCTGTGAAGGTCCAGTCCTGTCCCTGCACCAGCAAAGCACTGCAAGTGCTATCAGTCTTTCCCTCTTCCACTCTAGAAATCACAGTGATTGATCATTCTTCAAATTTGGCTTCCCAGTATCCAGGTGTTGTGTTCACTTGGCTTTCACACACTTAGTCTTCATTGACGAGTAACAAGAGCACAAAGGGCTGAACTTTCATTCAAACCAGAATATCTGTTTAGTTTTTTAGAATTTTGTTTTCTTTGGAATGTTTGTGTGTTTGTTTGTTTTGGGTGCTTCTATAGGTAAATTATTAATGTCTGTACAACTTTTCCTAACTCAAGCAGAGTTTAGCAGAGTTTTTAAGAACCATTTCTGAGAACAGAACTACCTAATACTGGTCCCTCTCTGCTCTGCTCTGCACTGGAGCAGCCTCACATTGAGTTCTGTGCGCAGTTTTGGGTGCCACAATACAAAATGACATTAAGCTGCTAAGGAGCTTCCAAAGGAGGGCAGTGAGGATGGTGAAGAGCTTGGAGGGGAAGATGTACAAGGAGTGGATGAGGACACTTGGTCTGCTCAGCCTGGAGAAGAGGAGACTGAGGGGAGACCTCACTCTGATCTTCAACAGCCTGACAAGGGGAAGCAGAGGGGCAGGTACTGATCTTTACACTCTTGTGACCAGTGACAGAACTTGAAGAAGCACCATGAAACTGAGTTGAAGGAGGTTTAGGTTAGATGTCAGGGGAAAGTTTTTCACCTAGAGATGGCTGGGTACTGGAATAGGCTCCCCAGGGAAGTGGTCACAGCACCAAGCCTGACAGAGTTCAAGCAGTATTTGGGCAATGCTCTCAGGTGTCTTTTTTGAGGTGTCCTATGCAGGGCCAGGGGTTGTACATGGTAATCCTTGTGGATCCCTTGCAACTCATCCGATTCCATTATTTGTTACAAAAAAACCCAAACACAATAATTCTGAATGATGAGCTAGATTTAAAGGCATTATGATCTGATTTAATGTGAGATGGTGACACATTTTAAGGATGGGCAACGAAAGAGGGCCAATTGATATAATCTGGTCCAGCAGCATCTTACTGAGTCAACAGTATTAGTTAACATAAGGTATTTATGCAAGATTTTAATTCTTTCTTGGTGCTTTATGATACTTAATAGGGGAAAAAAAGTAAATATTGAAGAAAAACATATGAGAAGCTAGATTCCAGTTCTATTGTGCTGTTGTAATTTTAGAAGTCCTCTCAATGGTTATTTTATCTGACAAAATATTGAAATAATAAATGAGCATATTCGTGTTAGATGTACATTATTTATTACAAGTATGAGTTGCCCTCATTTTACAGGTTACAAAATAGTTTTAAGACATATTTTATGCACAATATTGGTAAATAATATACTTAGAAAAGTTATTAGTCAATAATTAACCAAACCTAAAAGTTAAAGCTGAAGCTTACTAATCAGTCACACTAGGATATGACCCACTTCTCTATCTAGTGGCAGGTGAGATTGCAGGCAATATCTCTCTCCTCTAAATCTAGTGGGTTTCAATGTTATTATACCTTTTCCTCTGAAGTGTGTGGCTCATTGACAGCCTGCTCTGAAATCTGTTTTCACAATATCTGCAGTATTATTTTGTTAACCAAGATCTTACCTGCTGTGAGTGAAAGACTACATTTCCATTACATGGAAAAATTATTTTACTATTCCCTCTTAATAACCTCCTGCCCAAACCTGACTTTTAAAAAATTTGTTTTTACTGGAGACTAGACTTAGAAAATGTGTGAAAGAGCATCTGTCTGCCTTAGGCAATGAACACAGTGGATGTATGTAGGTAGTAAATTAGTTGGAAGTAAAGAATTTCTCCTGATAGTTCTCATACTTAAACTGTATTTTTCCAATAATTTACTACTCAAGTTAAGACAAAGGATATAATCTATTAGCTGGTGAAGCCTCATTTGCTTCTCTATTGCCACAATCTTACCTTAGTATCATAGAATAATAGAATTGTTTAGATTGGAAAAGACCTCTAAGATCAAGTCCAGCCATTAACCCAGCACTACCAAGTTCATCACTAAACCAGGTCCTGAGTGCCACGTCTACACTCTTTTTAAATACCTTCAGGGACAGTGACTCTGCCACTTCCCCGGGCAGCCTGTCCAGTGCTTGAAAATCCGTTTGGGAAGAATTTTTTCCTAAGGTCCAGTCTAAACCACCCTTGGTGCAATCTGAGACCATTTCCTCTTGTCTTAGCATTTTTTACTTTTGAAAAGAGACAGACATACTTGTTTTTACAAGTTATTTCCAATTTGCCCGAGTTTTCAGGCCATGGAGGTAAAAATAAGTAAAATAAATCTAAAGAAAAGTAAAGAAATAATCAGCAGTGTTTTGAAAACTCTTTTAAAATCAACTCTGACTTCTTAGACAAAATTGATTTTTTTGTGACTAGTAGACAGATATGTGAATGATTTACCTAGGAATTTTTAATAAGACAGCCTTGGCAATGCAAGTATATACAAATTCCTCTAACTACAAAATTAATTTATATGGTCAGAAATCTTTACTACATGAGTCACAAACATAAAAAGAAAATAACAATTATAAGGGTAAAACCAGCTCTTGAGTTTCCTAATACTCCTTTTAAAAATTTTACTTATTTTAAGAGGTTGCCTGTCACTAAAAATATCCCAGGTACACAAACACTAGGTTGAATATGATTTATGCAAATATTAGAATTTCATGTTTTGAGGTTGTAGTAGCATTTCCATGCTTCTTAAAGCTTATAGTTTACTGCTTATTATTGTGATGGGTTCTTATTTGGTAGCCAATGCAGAAAATAATGTGTGTTATAATCATAACATGGAACTCACTTTCTTGTAAGCTTGATAGAAATTTGAATACAGTCAGTATATGCTTATAGAGTAACACCTATTTTCTTTCTACTGTATGCCTGTTGTGTGTTTTGTTAATCATCACAGATAATCAGATAATTGAATTACTCTTATTTCTGCAACTTTCAAACAGTAATATGCAAACTACACAAGCATATTTCAATAATGTATTTTAAATGCAATTTAATATTGAACTTATATACAAAAACAAAATGATATTTAATGTTGAGTGACTGTAAAGTTTAGGGGTTTTTTTGTTTTTTTTTTTTTTTTTATTCTATGTAAAGAAGCTAGAGTATATTAGCATGTAATGACCTCTAGTACATGCAGTACAGCTAGAAAAATCTGTATTGTTTACCTACATTATAGTTGGCTTTTGATCCTTAAATATCTATTTTTGCATTTCAATAACAAAATTCCTGTGTGGAAATTATTGGAATGCGATTGAAAAGCAAAATCAAACTTACCTTCATCAAAGGTATGCTTTGGCTTTCTTTTAATGGATACTTTTTTTAGTGACCACTTTGTGATTTGTTCTAGTGATATGCTAAGTAACTTTTAAAACTTCATCTTTTTAAATAATAAACTTTATATGGACTTGTAAGCCTATTTCTACTCTTGAAAAATAGAGGCACAGGTAGGACAGGGGTGTGGTAAAGTACTGAACAAGTTTTTCAAAAGACTTTGGACCTTAAGATCTATGGCTTTCTTCCTAAATTTTTCAACCTCTGCTTGAAAAAAAAAAATCTTTAATTTGTAACATTTTTACATTTTGACCTAATATGCATACACAGAAGACACACATATATGCATATGGGTGTGTGTGTGTGTATGTGCATTTGCATATGCAGAAATATATAGTGGGTATGTCACTTGCAGTGATAAAAACTTAGCAAAACTGAGAACTAAGCCCATGGGTCTAAAGTTTTCACCCAGAGACACTTGCTTTCATCATCTCCTCCATGCAAAGCAATTATATTTACCTACAGCAAGCACTCTCTCTGTTAACAGTAACTGCTCTTCATTTCAGTGTTACTCTACTTCAGTACCTTTTACCCCTGGTGTCAAGCTATGCCCAGAGAAGATTAAGTTAGTTGGTGTAATACTTGAAATCTCATCTCTGTGTCAGTGCTCTTCTGCAGTTCTGGGGCTTGGAACTCCCATCACCAGGATGGCTTCTAGGAGCTGAGTGACACATTTAATATTTTGAAATGTGTTAATATCAGTTTGAACCTTTTGAGAGCTTACTTTCCTTAGTGAGATGCTAGATTTCTTGCCTGAAAATTTTAGAATATCTTAAGGGTTGTGATTTGCAAGTGAAGTGTGAACAGAAAATGAGTCTTGATTACCTTAGTTTCATTGGTTTGGAAATGTGTCTATTATGCAATATATGGGAAACAGAGAGAAGACATAAAGGTTTCTATTCTTTATTCCTTAATCCCAGTAAACTCCTTGATATGCAATGTGTCAAATTATATTTGGTCTTTGAATACAAATTTTTCTAGAGTTACATTTCTGGCAGTTTCAGCACAGTAAGTTAGAAGTGTGACATGGAGTACTCCTGAGATTACGCCTGTGATAGACAGTTTTTATTTCCAAATCTAGACATAATTCAGTTCATAATTACCTTTAGGGTGCATTTCAACTCATGGCATTCAATCTTGTCGTTTGCCTATTGTTTTATTCCTCAGAAATCTTCCTTTCAGACAATAATTGTTTTAATTTGAAGTATGGATGATGCAGTGTGTTTGTCTGTGATTACAAAACTGCTTATGTTTTGAAAGTTTTCTAAATTTGTTCCAATTTACAATTTTTTAAGAAATACTGAAATTTCAAAAAAGCATTGAATTGTCAACTGTTAAGACAACTACCCAATTTATAGACAGTACATGTCACCACAAAATTTAAAAATTAAGAAAGCATTCATCAAGAGCTGCTCTAGAATTATTTAATATTCTGAATCTATATTAATATTTCTTAAACAGAGTTTTCTTAATGGGCTTTTTTGTGAGGTTCAGGTTTTTTGACATTCAAAGGAATGCAAATGTGAACCATAATTAAAATTATTACTTGCTCATTTTTACATGATTTTGAATGTTATAATATTTCCAGTTTTCTACAACAATAAGAGTTTATAATAGTACCTATAAACTGAAAATAAGATTTTTTTTGGCTACTTTTTCATTTAAATGATGGTCAGGAATACTTTCAAAATTATATGATAAGGACTTACATAGGTACTAAGGAACATCAAATAAATGGAGATACATCCCATATAAATTAAAGTTAAAAGTTGTTAATTAAAAGTGAATCTCAACCATTATGGAGGGAGACTGCAGTCTAAGAAATTGCATTATTAAAATAAGTTTGTGAAGAATTGAATCTAACTTCCATGTGGTGTTTCATTTTAAAACTGGTTTCATTTTACTTGCTTCAATGGAAGACATGACTTTAATATGGCTTGCTGAACAACTTGAGCTACTATTTTCACCAGTAAATTTCAAAATTTATCTGCGGGACTTGGTATCATTCTAAGGGGAAAATAAAAAAATATATGATTGTCCCTTGGGAAAAATATTTATTTGACAAGCAAAAAAATCCATAATACACAAGATGGCACTGTTTCACTTGTGAAAATGCCTATTTTTCACAAATAAATGTGAAAAATCTGATAAAAGAGTGCAGTAGGTTTTATATTTTTGTATAAGTGCAGTGAAAACAAATTTGCATAGTTGGAGAGATTTGGGTTTTTTTAATTATTGACCAGCTAAGATATACAGATGCAAGACTGCATAATTGTGACAAGTGAAAATGCCTCTGAAATTACTGTAGACAAAACTGAGTGATTCAGAAACTGGAAACCAGATATGAGCTGAAATTCTCTGTGATTTCTCTTTCTAAGAATTCTGGAGAATTTGGAATTTAGTTTTCAAATGGTTATCTTCCCCTGGATCTTCTTTGAACTCCTCTGACATGCCTAATAAGCATATCATCTCAGTTTCTTCATTCTTCTTTTAAGGTTAGCTTATAAAGAGTAAAAGGTATGTGCTAAAGTAAATGAGAATTTCCTCTTGTGTAGGGGACTTAATTTTTTAATTGAGCATTGAATTCTAACGCAGTTTCAAACTTTTTATTGGAAAAAAAAACCCTAAAATTATATAGAATAGTTTCAGAAATTTTTTTCCTATTGAAAACATTTTTGATCTTAGGCCACATTCAATTTCTCAGTTTTTGTGAAAACCCAGATACATCTATTATTGTACCTAAGCACAATACAGGAAGGTAATTCTTAATATTTCATAATCTTTCTCTAGGATTTATTACATAAATTGACAGTGTTTACTTATTATATTAATATTCTCAGGACAGAGCAGAAAATCTGCAAACCTTCCATTAGGTTAGATGCAGTAGTTGAAATAACATTTCATCATTTCACTGTCAGATGTCTAAATTTAAGTACATAGATAGTGTTAGGTTGCTAATCCTTAATGTGTTCTAGAGAGGAATTCTTTTGTTCTTAAGTAAATATCAGAAGTCAGTTGTCTAATTTTAGATAATTTTTTTCAATGTAGATATCTGTTTACTTTTCAGAGATTTGAGCTCTACTTAAAGGCATTCAGGGAATGTCAATAAAGGTGATATTCTTACCCACCTATAACTTTTTACAAGAGTTAAAGAAGTTCGCTGTGAAATTTAAGAGGTTTACGTACATATATATTTACATTCAAATTCATCAATTTGAAATTTAACCTGTTGTTTATTTGCAAAATATCTGTGGGAGTATGTTTGAAGCAAGTCTGTCTTAAACAACTGTCACTTTTTTGTTTTGCATCACTGAGCACTCTCAACATTATTCTATTTGAGAGAAGAACAAACTGAAAGGTCTTCCCTGCAAGCATATGGCCCCATATTTTGTGGCTGCTATGTGGTGCTTCATCACAGGATGAAATCAGAAGTAGATGCCATCAAAAATGTACAGTGTGTTGTAGAGTCCACAACACTAATAGCTTCTTGTGTAATCTGTCTCTAGTCCACTTCCTAACATAGCCAGTATCTGTAGTTCTTGCTAGTGTACCATGCAAGCAGGAGGGCTTAGAACTTAAGAATGCAGCTTGCAGTCTGTAAATAAAGCTGCAAACTCTCAAAAGCTGACTATTTCCTTCTTATAACACTTGGGGATTTTCACTGGCCTGAACATTCACATTGTTTCCTTGCCATAGCCACCCTATCTCCAAATTGCTGTAGAAAACTATTCTGATTTATAGACCTCCAAGTGCTCTATAATCACAATGTATGTGCAATTTGAGATAGTTTTATTCCTGTTTCCTGGATACAGGAATTTGAGCATGATAATACATTGTGCTTCGAGCAACAAGATAGTAATGTAGTTTTGTAAAAGGACCACTTGTGGTAACTACATTTTGTAGACCTTGACCATCTCCTAATGACAAGGGACATTGTGCATGTGCATCATAATAAATTGGTCCAGACCAAATTTCTCTGGATTTGCTTATTTATTTAACCATTTCATACATAAATCTAAATGGCTTGTGTACTTCTTCATGTAAATATCTTTGGAGTGATTAATTGTATTTTGATACTTCTGCCCTATCAAAAAAAGTAGTTGTGATCCTCAGCTAGAGATGCATATGTCTGTGCTACAGTAAAAGTGACCCTCTGCTATGTAATTACTTGAGGAATATTTTAATCAAGAATATTTACAAGTAGTTCTGGATAGTCTTCTGCATTAAATAGCAAAAAGATCTTGAACCATTTTTATGTAGAAATATTGTCTAGAGACTAAGGTCAAACTAAAAGTGACATGTTCTATTAATTTTAATTTGCTTGCAAATATTGTTTGTATGTTGTTCTCTTCAAAGCATAATTTTTATATAAATTTGCAACTATGAAGTTTATACTGTAAGTGAGAATTTTACATTTGCTGGAGACTAATAATGTATTTTAAATTTTATATTTTGAATTTCTCCTGTTGCTAACAATTAAATTTTTAAAGTGCTCTTGGGTGAGGCTTTTTTGTTGGTAGTGGTTGGGGATTTTACCTCTTATTTTCTGAAATACTGTTTGGGCCACCAGGAATGGTCAACATTCCAATTTTACTCTGATGTTGCATGCAGTTGGAATTGGACATATTTTCAAGAAAAAAATCTGTGGAAACAAATCTGTGTCCTGATTATACTGAGGAATGCAAATAGTGCTCTGTGAAAGTTTGCAATCTTAAATATTTTTCTAAAAAACCTTACTTTTTTCCTCTGAACTTCTTCAAGATTTTGCCTTAAAAAATGTAATTTTAATTTACTTTTGATACTTTTTAAAAGTGCATTATCAAGTAACAGAAGGCAATTCTTCAGTAAGTGAAATGACATTGGAGGAATACCAGCAAGGGAACCAGTGTCTTACCCTTTGCCTTGTTCTAGAAATCTAATGAATGATAAAGAAATATGACCATAATGAAGAAACTGAAGAAACTAGCTCCCTCAAAAACTCCAATTAAGACTGGAGTGTCTTTTAAGTGTCCCCAGGTCCTTTTCCACTGGGCTGTTTTTCAGCTACTCTGCACCCAGCCTGCAGTGCTGCCTGGAGTTGTGCCCCAAGCGCAGGACCCAGCACTTGGCCTTGTTGAAGCCTCAGCCCATCAATCCAGCCTGTGTAGAGCCTTCCTATTCTCCAACACATCAACACTCCAGCCCAGCTTGGTGTCATCTGCAAATTGACTTGGGACGAACTCAATTCCCTCATCCAGATCATTGGTAGAGATATTAAAACTGCCTATCCCCTTACCTGAACCCCAAGGAAAAATAATTTTGACCATCTTCCAATTGGACCTAATTACAATCACCACCACACTTTAGGCCCAGCCATCCAGTTGTTTGCTGTTTTTTGTTTTTTTTTTCTCAGAGAAGTGTATACCTATACATGAGAACCCAGTTTCTCCAGAACATTGCAGGAAAGAGTGTCAGAAGTTTTGCTTAAATTCAGGTAAAGAACATCCACTAATGCAGTCACTTTGTCACAGAAAGAGAACAGGTTGGTCAAGCACGACCTGCTTTTCATAAATCCGCGCCGGCTAGGCCTTGTTCCCTGGTTGTCCTGCACATGCTGTGCTGATGACATTCTAGATTATGCTCGTAATCTTTCCTGGCACTGAGGTCAGGCTGACAGGCCTGCAGCTCTCCAGATCCTGTTTCTGACACTCCTTATGGATGGGCATCACACTGGCAAGTCTCAAGTCCACTGGAACTTCCCCATTTAGACAAGAGTGAGGGTAAATTATTGCAAGTGTCTCTGTGAGCACTTCCACCAGCTTCCTGAGTACCTTTGGGTGAATTCCACCCAGCCCTTCAGACTTATTTGTGTCTGAGTGGTGTTGCTGATCATTTCCCCTTGGATTATGGAGGCTTCATTTTGCTCTCTGTTTCTGTCTTTCAGTTTAAGGGACTGGGTACTCCAAGAACAACTATTTTATATTTAAAGACTGAGGGAAAGAAGGTGGCCTTTTCCCCATTCTTTGTCATTATGTTTTGCTCTGCATCCATTAAAGAAAGAAGATTGTCCATAACTCTCCTTTTTGTTGCTGATGTATTTACAGAATTTACAGACTTTTAAAAAAAATTTTATTTAGGACCTTTGGGTATTTATGTATTTAGTTTTATCACTACATGTTTTGTCCCCTTCATGACATCCTTGTAGTTCTCATTTTCCTGCTCTTTCTTTCAAAGCTCAGCAACTCTTTTTTTTTACCTGAGTTCCAGTAAAAACTCTCTATTCAAAGGTTCAGTTATCTGTTGTGCCTTTATGCAGAATTATGGTTTGTTTTTTTTAAGCATGAAAATATGTCATCACCTGAGAAAGGATAATCTGTTTACTCAGGCACTTTTGACCATCTCAATTTCTCTCATTTTTAGTTGAGATTCCAAACAAATTGTTACTGAAATTCTGATTGAAGAGCAATAAAACTACTAGAATGTGATAGGATGGTAATAGATATCACTTAATTTGAATTTTTTAGCCTAGCATGGTGATGTTCTTTTTTTAGTTTCCTAGCATACTCCTCATATATACAAGGCAATAAATAGGAAATAGGTACCTAGTTGCTGTCTGTGCTTTCAGAGATGTTCCTTACCATTACTGCAAAATTTGGTTCCAATAACTATCTGGATGTTTTTAAATGCTAATTAAATAATATCAGATTTTTACAACTCCGGGCATTTAAAGCAAGCATGTTTATAAAAAAAAGCCTTAAGGTATTTAGAACATCTGTGAAAACATAAGTAGACCATAAACTATCATATTTTTCTAGAGTCTTAAATGTATTCCTTCATTAGTTGATAAAAACAGGGAATATGCTTCACTTCCATCCTCCCAAGAAATGTAAGCATCAAAGGGCATTCATATTTTATATGATCTTTCTTTTGCCTACTTAGTCCATGCCCTTTTTTCTACATATATGAAAACTTTACTACATGATATTGTCTCTCTCTGTCCCTAATCACAGTGGGAAGTTTACTGTGATTCTGATTGCATTGAGAAACTTCCCTGTGAAGTTGAAGACAGCATCTTCTAAAGATTGTTCCCTGGTTTCTCCTTTCAACAAAAGTACCCAGACAACCATAGAGGGGTTTAAGGAGTATTTGTACAGAGTACAATGACATCAGTCTTCAGCAATTTTATCTATATTTTCCCTTCTCCTTCAGTTTCTGCTAAGCTGTATACAATTAGTGGGTTTTCTTAAGAGTTAAATTTGATTCATTCGGAATCTTTACATGGACTGTATTGTCTTTCTAAGTTTTGGAAGGTAACATTAAATACTTGCAATAATGGAAAGTTGGACATGAACAGTTTTCAAGTCTAGTAAATAATAGCATTTTCTTTCTTTCACTAGAACTCTATTAATCAAAAGATTCATTTGAAAGGTAGAATATAGATGTTCTTAAGCTATCCATAAACATGCCCACATAAAAAAAAAGTTCTAAGATGATATAATTCTTTGTAATATCTATGCCAATTGCATGAAAATCTTTTAATGCACATTTGCACAAGGTCACTAATGACTTACAATACCTTTTCCTTTTGGATTTATGAAAAAGTAATTTAAAATATCTTTTGCAATTTCAAAGGACTTAAATATGATATTTTGCTGTCCTATAATGTCATCAGTATTTTATATAAAGTGAGGACGAAAAGCATATTTTAACAAATGAAAGACTTTGAAAATTATATATATTTTCCTTTCTTTTCCTGAAAGATTTTTTTTTTACATGTAAAGGTGAATAAGGATCTGAAAATCAAGAAAGATCCCATTGACAATGAAATGGGTGATAAGACTGTATTTACTGGAGGAACAACCCTCTTCATGTTGCTTCAATATGGGTTTTGAGACTGGTCCACAAGAATGGGGAATCTGGGAGTGAATCCCCTCTGGTGAACAGGCAAGACCATCCAGCAGTCAGCAATCCAAAAAAAGCTGAGTTAGCAAGTCAGGCCTGAAGGCAGCCTGGAAAATCCTAATGAGAGTGAAGGAACAAGCAGGAGCAGGACTGGGAAAAGCTGTACCTCTGAGAAATGCACCTGGCTCAGTTCTGTTCCAGATGCCCCAGATCCATGTGCATGGGGGCATTAATGAGGGTCTCTGCTGAAATGGGTCTGGGCAATAAGGGCCTGTTGGTGCCTGCAGGCATCTGCGCTGGTTGCAATGAAATATTTCAATCCTCTGATGGAGAATGTCACTCCACAGAGATCCCCCCCATGCCAAGAGGATGATGGGGAAATGTAAACCAATCAGACAGATCATTCAGCCCTAGATTTACAGGTGAAATTTAATCACAGGATGTGAACCAACAGAGCGTTGTGAATCGGAAGGTGGCAATGAAGGCATGGATTGCTCCTGGCATCAAACTGCTTTACATTCAAGCATGCAGGATACTGTTTTCTGGCATATTCATATAATTTCATGGGAGAAAGACTGTCATTGCAGCTGATTGTATTTTAGCAATCATCTCTTAGAAATCAGTTTTGTGATTTGGGCAGGAGAGGTGGAAGAAAATGGACAGTAATAGACACTCAGTCCTTTCAGATAGTATTAGATTTATGCTTATTGCTTTGTGTAGGATATTTTTTTGTGAAAGACAGCTGGCGTGATCATATCCCCAAGGATATATTAATCCTGTTACATCAATACAAGTTTAAAGAAATGCCACTGACAGTAGTTTTTCTGATCTCCTTTAGCGTGGTTTAAATTTCTTTGATAGTCAGAATCACTGCATTGATGGAAATCAAATACTTGCCTTTAGAGCTCAGCAAAAACAGACTTTGGTTGGTACATCAGAAGTCAGTGCTCCTAGTTGTATTGAAAGATTTAGAAAACTGTTATAAAATTTTGAACACATTTATTTTTATGCCATTAACTGTGTCAGATTACTAGCATGCATCTTGTTAATTATTTAGAAGGAACCAAAAGTCTGCAGGGGTTTCAGGCAATTTTGTTGGTATTTTGTTGATAAAAAGCTCTTCTTTATTTTGATGTTAATATCTAAATCTTTTTGGACATCTTAAAGCAGAGTTATTAAAGAGTGAGAGTGGTGGTAATAAACCTGTTTTCTGTAATTTCTTTAAACATGTGGGATTATAATTGAGTATCTTTTGGCAATTTTATTTTTTAATTTTGTTTAAAACCAGTGCCGTCAAATCAGTGCATCTGCTGTATAGTCAGTCATGTTGCTGAGATTGCTAGTAAATTTTTGTTTCATTTTTTTTTCTTTATATTGTTCTGTGTTGTGTATTGCTCCCTCCTTTCCCTCCCCATTTCCTCCTTTCCCTTCCCACCTTCCCCCTCTCCTGCAGACTAAGGAGGTACAAGACAAATATGAATGCCTCCAATTCTACTATGCAGCTATTGATGTTGTTGTCATGGGACATAGAGCAAGGGAACAGTTTTTTCTATATGGGATAACCTTATGTAGAAGAAATTAGTCTGCTTCAGTTATATTTTCTAAACCTTATCTTTGGGCTTCATGGTTTCCCAGCTAATCTTCTTGAATACTACAATTCACTGCAGAACAAAGACAGTGGGAAAAGAAAATATGTACAGAAAGCAAGTTCAAATGTTCAGCTATCATTTATGGTGATGACATCCATCTCATGAGTTCTATTTATGACACAGTTTGTCAGAGTTTCTATGGTTTCATAGAAATTTGCATGCTACAATTCATTCAAGTGTACTCTAATAAAAGTGTCAAGAATTAGCTGCAGAAATAATTCTTAACCTATGGCAGAGTCCTTGAGTCATGCAGATTTGGAAATAGATAGTCCTTAGAAATACCACTGGGAAACAATGAAGAGGGAAAACACAGCTTTCACTGGTCATATTGTATAGATACTTCAGAAAGCACAGAAAATATATTCTTGTAGTTCTTCCTCTTCCACTGGATTTCCTCCTCTTCTCCTGGTTAGTTTGTCTAGTCCATATTCCTATTGCTGAGCCAAATACTGCTTATGAAATTGCATACAGGATTTCAATTATTGTCAAAGGAGTCAATTGTGGCACAAAATTACAATAATTCTATTGTTGTGATTAATGTAAATCATATTTCAGAATTTTTACTTTTGTAATACATTGTAAATTGAAAAGGATGCAGACAATCAACGTGCACTCCTTTTAAGAAACAAAAAATTAGCCGTGTTTTCCTTGGCCAGGTATTTTAGGCACTGTAGCTTAGAGGAAAAGCATGATTAAACAAACTCTTTCACCTTTCCTTGCCTTTTTTTTTTTTTTGTCAGAATTAAACACATTTATTGGTGTGACTTCTGCAGAAGAGCACCCTGTTTCAATCACTATGGTCAGCTCCTGTAATTGCTAAGAATTTAATAGATAAACTAAGTGGAACAATTGTATTAGAATAATTCTAAGAAGATTTCCAAGTGCTTTTTTGTAACACTTTAAACTTTCCATATTCTGCTTACCTTTGACAAATACCCGGCTTTAAAGAATAAAATCAATTATTCTAACTCAGAAAAATTATAAACATTCCTATAGAAATCAGTGTTCACTTTTTGAGTATTTGTAGAAGACCAAGAAAAGTATCCTATGGAAAGAAGATTTGACACTTCTATGTTTGTAGATGGAAGGAATTTGGAAGAATGTGTTTGGATCAGAATGGGATCTTACACATTATCTTTGTATGCTTATTGAATCACTCCTAGCACAAAAATTAGAAGGAGAAAAGAACTCCTTTTTAAAAACTGGAATCACCTACCAATTCATCTAGGAGTTTTATCAAACCAATTGCTTCAAAGGCAATTCAAATTTTAAATTTAGTAGTGAACAAGTATCTGTAATGTTAAAGTACCCCACTCTGGAATATAACAGCCTATGCTGTCCCACAAAACAAATGCAGCTAATTTTCCATTAAAAAGTGCCACATATATAAATAGGCAGATCAATCCTGTAAACATGGAAATATTTTCCATCTTATCATGGTCTAAGAGAAAACCACTAGTGAATGAATAGTACTGTACAAGAATATGTATCAGCTTTGAAAAATAAGCAAATTATATCTGTCTGAAAACAGTAAAGGTATTCTAGGTTTGCATTTTAGAAGGAGCTATCTTAAAACAGTAGAAGAGAATATTGGTTTGGGGCATGACACTGCAGTGAAAAATGCAAAGGTCTAACAGTCCATAATTTATCAGTCTGTATGATTGTCTTACCAATGAATGAAAGTACAAAATTATTTAAATTAATGAAAATAAGAAATATATCATGCAGATGTGCTCTTAATTTCACAATGAAAAGTTTAGATTTTCTCTTCGACTTAAGAATACTTGAAGTAATCTTTGCTTTTGCTCTGTCACATCTAAAAAATTCAAGCATTATGGAAAACTAACAATTAAAGAGTAATTCAGTGCTGTGGCAAGCACTGCAGGACAAGATGAGAAGGCAGGATTTCTGGGATTTGTCAGAGCAGTGCTCACTTCATTCAGAGTTTTGTCTCCCAAGGATGGGACCATGACAAGTTGGAAGTGCCTAAATGTTCTCCTGCACCACTGCTCTCCTAGTGGTGGTTGGAGAAGATATTTGAAAGGGAAGAGGGAGAAGGCAGGTGACTTTGGCCGTCTCCTGTGGACCAGTGTCCTCCCAGTGTTAACACTTTTTGACTTCATCTGCCAGTTTTGTCAGATCCGCTTTTGAGAATGGCAATGCATCTTGCTCTCAGAGACTTCCACGGCTCCACATTTCAACCATTCTGTGTTTGCTGTGTAGAGTGCCACATTCTTCCCTTTCTTTAAGCAATCTCCAGTTTGTCAGGCACCATGTACATTGGTTTTGTCAGGATAGAATAAGTAAGAGCTGCATGTTCTTTGTACCACTGCAAGAGTTAATAAACCCTGGTTGTGCTCCTTTCAAGTCCCTGCAAGCTGGAGTCATAGCTTGTTAAGTCTTTTCTTACAAGGCAGTTGCTTAATCTTATTTACTATGAAATTTTTCTTCTTTGTATGTCATATCAATCAATTAGTAGGGAAAATGAAGTATTGACATATCTAGCTTCATATAAAGTGCTGTAACACAAGATCTTCAAGCCAGTTATACTTGTGTCTTGATACTCAGCATATTTAAAATTTACTTAGCATTAAGTAATTAAACAATAATATAGATAATTTTATGGTTTTAATACTGTGATTATTTAAAATTAAATTACCAATGCAAAGATATGGCATTCTGGTGATTAAAAATTAAAGAAATATGCGACATAATATGGCAAAATGAAATACTGAGAGCATGGGAATTAAGATGAAAGTGTTCTTCACACTTACTCTTTATGTGCCTCTTGGTACTTGAACATTCTCTGGTGTTCTTTTACAGTACAACTGAGAGCAAAATGTGGGATGTTGCTGAAAAAGAGTGGTTTATTGTTCTTCTTGTCTCACTCTTGTGTTGCTTTCCTCATTGCTGGCATTGGTATTCCTCTGGCACCACAATGGGATAGTTTAAAAAGCTGAACAGAAAACAGATTAAAACCTATCACCTATCCCTCACCCTTCCCCACTCCCCGTTGCTCTTTTTTCCTTGATATTTTCTGTAAACTAGGTCAAAATGCTTCAAGTAGTGTCTGTTGGGTGTTATACAAAAATAGAGAGAGAACTGGATATCAGGAACTGCCCAACAGCAGCAGAAACAGCCCAAAGATAAGAATTTCCTTGCCAGCAAAAAAAATTCCCATGTGTGATTATGGTCTACCAGGAAAGGATTTACTAAATCTTGACCATTTATGTTAAGCTGCCAAATGACATCTTAGAGTAATAATCAGTATATTTTAGCTCAATTACAAAATTGTTGCTTTGAATTTATTTCAATATTTTCTTAGATTGGAGCAGGCATTTAGTTTTCTGAGTTGAAAATTGATAGACTGTGGTGCTGCTTTAGACCTCTAAGCAATGAAATGTCTCAACTCCTATTTGAAGTTCAAATTTTGCTGGGCACAGCTTCATAGTGTGATATCTCTGAAGAACATTCCATAGGTTTAATATGTGGAAATTTAAAAGCATATTTCATATCTACTGCTTAATTTTTTTAGTTGTGGCGCTGCATCCAGAATCAGAATGCTGCTGTTTATTGAATAAGTGTCTATGAAAATGCATGCCTGTATCATTGCTTTATTTGATACTGGAAATTATTGCTGTATATTAAAGGGCACTCTTTTTTTAACATTTTTTATTATTATTCAGTTTTGACACATCAAAAATATTTTATTGGGTTAAATAAACACACAAGCAAGAAAAAATGTAATGGAGAATTCATTAATTGATTGTTTAATATCTTCATTACCCACTATAGAATTCATATTACACGGAAGATAACCACTCCACACTCTAAAAATAGGTATTTTGCAAAATTGTGCTTTTGAAATACATAATTGCCTGGATTTGGTTGTTTCTTGTTTCTGGTAATTCTTTCTGACTCTTTTTATAGAAACACTGACTTATGGTCAAAATCTCATTAATTTATTTAAATGTGATTAAAATAGCTAAACTGATCTCCTGGATGGAGATTCAGTAACACGTTAATTTTATCATGTAACATGCCAACTTTTTCATCTTCATTTAATATGATTTTTCAGGTTGTCAGTGTACATCTAATGCTAATACCACAGAAGGTTCAGGGAATAATTTGTATTACATTAATTGTTTTTGTTAATAATTTCTTCATTTGCAATTGCTGATGGCTAGTTTTCAGATTTTCTGCTATTTGAAAATTGAGTGGAATTAAACTTTTTAATCCATTGTAAAAATTGTGTGGTAAAGCACTATTTCTTTTTTGGAGGGCTTCTTGAGCAGATTTCTTAGGATAATGCTTGGTATTACAAATTTCATTTTCTACAGATGTCTGACATGAGTAATACTAAATTTTGTTTTCTATGTTGTAGACACACCTTTCATAGGTAAAGAATTATAATTGTCACAGAAATGCAGTATAAATGGATGGCAAAAGTAGTCCTGCAGATGGGCAGGGAGTTAGCAATAATTAACTCTTTCTACTAAGCTTAAAATATTAAAAAATTTAAGAAGTCAAAGGCAACTACCATGGTGTTGTTTTTCTGCAGGGTTTCAGCAGCACTGCACTGGGGGTTTGATTTAACACGAGCAAGTGATTGGAATTATCACTAGAGTTGGGCTTTTACAATGAGCAGTGCAGGGCTCTGTACCTAGAGTGTAAAGGGCAGGTGTGTGTCTGACGTGGCAATTGATGGACTGGTAGTATCTGCATTCATACCTCCACAATTGATAAAAAATCAGTAAATGCAGTTGAATTATTTTGTACTGTATTGGGTTATATGATGGACCTGGTATCAGAGCATGGCGTGGTGTGCTGGAGACAATCCCATTGAGGTAGTAGTATTCAGACTAAGTGAGGATAGCTGCTAGAAGTGAAATCAAGCAAGACAACCGTGTTCTCCTCTGAAGTGGAGAAGAAAATCAGCAAGCATGATTTGCTTAATTAAACTGGTAGATAGGGTTCATTTTTAATTTGTTATTCTCATTAATCTTGGAAGTAGACTGCTGATATCTAAACCCTATTGTGAATCAGTATTCCTTTTTCAAACTGAAAACCACCTGTAAAGTCTCTCATGTTCAGCAAGACGCTCTTAGGAGCAATGAATAATAGCATTTGCATTTTTATAATGATATCAGAAGAGCATAATAGTAACGCTATTTGTGAAAAGATTGTTAACCTTGTCTGAAAAAAGAACCATTGTCTTAGTGTTTTAGATACCTACAGGACTGCAGGGGGTAGAAGGAAGGAAGGAACTTTGGGATAGGATAAATGAGCAATAGAGACATGCAAAGATGTGATTCTGGCTGCAGTCAGCTTCTCACAAAAGAAAATGCAGAATATGGGTAATCAGACGCTTCATTAACAGCTACAGTGTCTGGATGCAAATTTCATGGACTAGTGTAGCCCCTAGCTCTAACAGTAATTGTACTTTTGGATACTCCATCACTTTACAGCTGTGGTTCTAATTAAGCACTGTGACACTGTTTGCCTGCATCTGGAGCATTAATGTGAAAATGTTGGTAGAGATGTGTGCCTAATGACATAAAAGTGCTCATAACAAAAAAATTTTAAAATGGAAGCAGCTTTTTCACTCTTATTGAGATAGGACTAGATCCTGTGTAAATGTTACATTTTCTGTGGCTATTTTTAGGAACTATTACATACTTTGTTGGTCAAGTGTTATTTAATTGTCTGTTGAAAATAAATTTCTTCAATTTGATCTACAGGATCAGAAAATATGATGCTGTGCTCTGTAGAGGAATTAAACAGGATTTAAATAGTTACAATTTGCCTAAATGAAAAATCCCTTAATATCAATATTTTTTTGTTTATTTACTATTTGCGCACACATACTACATGTTAGCCAATTAAATATAACCTCCTGATATTGTTTTACTCCTTCTATAAAATTGGCAAGCTGTCATAAAGCTGAGATGCTGTCATCTTCATGTGTGAAGGCTGTTGGGTTTTTCCAAAGCTCTATATATTTCTGGTTTTAATGACATGAAAAGAAATCCCACAATTCTGTTTTCCTCCTACCCTAAGAAGTAAGAAAAACTCCCTCCCAGCAAAATGCCAGATGATGTCTTGGTGTTTATAAGGGGGCAAAAGTGTGGGAGAAGACAGTTGCGTCTCTTTGTGGGAAAAAAAATTAAAAGAGGAAATTCTAATTCTTTTGCCACCTCTTAATCATAAGTTCTAGTAGAGATGTCTTTGATTCTGATAACAATATGCTAAGAAATTTCAGAATTTATTCTCTTCATATTAAGAGGAACAAACATTAAAGGTAGGGTTCTTGCAAAATATGAGGGAGCAAAATATGTGGCTTTTCTAAATGGCAAAGCAAGATAAGGTGGCTTCAGTCATAAAACTTCATGCCTTCAAGAAAAATTTCTTCATCTGTGAAGTTGGGGCTGAGGGGTTGGCCTTAGAGAGATTTTTAGAGCTTCTGAGGAGCAGGTAGACTTTACAAGGTACATTTTTTACCCATTCTGCACAGCTGGCTCTGTCTCATTAACAAGGATGTTTAGAAGTGCTGCAGATGATGGAAGAAGGCCATGTAGAAGCCCAAAGAAAGAAAGAAAGACACAGCCTCTGAAGGCACATTCCTCAGCCCTTGGTCTTCCTTCCTCTGCTCTTTTTTCTTTCAGCCTTTAAGGTCTTTTCTTTAAAATGTGCTGAGGAAAACAGAGCTGTGTAATCTGTCAACTTTACACCGAATATTAAGTTCACATTTATGCTCTTCACATACATTTTTCATATATAGAATAATTTTATCTTGAAATTTGTATGGGAAGAATGTATGGATGTATGCATACCCTTTAAAGATAGAACTTGCTCTTAGGAATCTCAAAACAATTTCAAACTAGCTGCCTTTTTTCACCATCTGCATTAAACATCAGAAATCAATTTACTTCTTTAAGACACTAGAAAACAGGTGAATGATCTAAGGTCATAATTTTGCTTTCCAACAGATGAGGTGGCAAAAGACCAACAGGAGAAAAATAGATTTCAGCAAAGGAAGGCAGTGTCAGTCCTCCTGGGTGTCCCCACTAATTGAATTAGTGTGCTTCCCTTCTTTCTTTTTTTCTTCCCAGATGATCCCAGCATGTCAACTCTGCAGGGACAGAGAGTTCTCTCTGGAAAAACAAGTCTACCTACATGACAGCAAGACAAAAGTAATCTCAGAGAAGTTAAAACCAGCAATAAACACTTATGTTAATTTCCTTCATAACAGTAAGAAGAGTAGTTATCTCGTGGAGGGGTTGTTTACATCAAAACAATTTGTGGCTTAGTGCATTGTGCCAGCCTCACATTTTCTTGAATGTTGTCATTGTCAGAGTCAATCATCTTTAGTATGAAACCCATGGCCTTGCAAGAGTTGTTCCCCTGAAGTTTCCTTTTTTGTCTTGGAGTAGGACTATAATTTGATTTTGAGAATTGGGTAGAATAAGGATTTGTGATAAATTCTGAACATCATCCTTCAACATAACCATTTATCAATGAGACAATCAATACATGATGCCCAAAAAGTATTTGGGAGCTCTTTCCTCAAGTGTCTATGAGGTAAAACCTAGATCTTGTGGGAATAAACATACTAGTTTCCACTCATAAAAGAGCAGTTGAAGGATGTCTGTAAAAATTATCCTGTGGACAGCATTGAACAGAAAAAGGAAGAAAATAATTAAAATTATCCTCTCCTTATGATATAATGATGGCAAACTGAATCTATTTATATTCTGGCAGATTTCAGTGCTCAGAGAAACCATTTAATAAATTATGCATTTAATTCACTTAACACTGACAGTGACCCAGTCACAGAGGAAGAAAAAGATCATTGCTTCTGGTTTGATTCAGACAGTTTGCATCTTAAAATGTATTTGATCACCTTAAAAAAACTAAAGTAGTCCTCTCCAGTACTTGGCACATGTTAAATTTCAGCTGTCCCTAGAGATAGCAGGAACAGGCTTAGTCCAGTGAATAAATTTCTGCGCAAGCAGAGACATCACATCTTGCACATACCATTCTTTATCATTTGATACAAATCTTCTGGCAGTGGTAATTCTGAGTGTTAATTGTACCCAAGTGTACTGAGTGTGAACTTCACAATGAATATATCAAGTGGGTTGTTTCTACCAACTTCAGGACTACAGAAATAGCAAGAAAATAGCAAGAGGGAGGAAACACATTCTTGTAATTTTTCAGATTAAGATTCTTAGAAATTTCTATTACTTTTTTTTAACCCTTACAAAAATCATTTTATTCAGGCATAGTTTATGGCTTTCAGTCACTTTAAGAAAAATTGTGGGAAAGAAACAGAGATTTAAGTTGTATGTGTTAAGTTTGCTGAAGTCTGCTACTCTTTTGGGAAGGGACATGGCAGTTGTCTGGTGTTGATCCCAGGAGTATTTAGGAGCAAACTTGGTAATATGATATTAATTTATTCTTCATTTTCTCATGCTTGATGTCTTGTATGCAGATGTACCTTTACTGGACAAGATAATTTAGGAAGCAGTTATAGAGATTTAGCTTCTCACTTCTACCTCTGAGCTATATATTATCAGCCCATTTATTCCCAACACAGTTCAGCAGCCTTCCTTAAATTCCTCAATCCCAAATGTCATATGCAGCCTGTCTCCTCAGCTGCACCATAACTGTATCAAGGCATAGAGGTTGCATCCTCCTTATGTGAATGGGAGAATTTTGTGCTCAACATTTACATCACTGAGTGGCACAGATCAGCATCCACTGATATTTCATTTACTGAATGTATTGTACATATGGCAACTTGTCATCCTTGTATTTTAATACAATTAAACCATTAGGATTGAAAGGCACATCCTAACTTAGTGGTATGAAATAATCTACATAACTATCAATCACTCAATCACATTTGATCTGGGTGTTTTTTTGGGTTTTTTTTTTGTTCTTGTTTTTTTTTTTTATTTTTTACTTCTCAAGTAAAAATCAAAAGTTATCATTCAGACAGAGCAAGGGAGGCTTAAGGTTAAATCGATTCTGGATAGAAGCAGAGGAACACTAAAGCCCTGGCTTTTCTTCAGGAGGAGAAAAACATTTGCTTGCAGAATTCTGTTCTTTAACAGGAGCCTGGCTTTTTTGAAATATGGAGGACATTTACCAAACTGAACAGAAAGGTAGTGCTTGGGATGATTATACTGTGACGAAAACTTTAAGTCTAAGCTGACATTTCTGCAGCCATCTACCTTAGGAGGTGCCAAACAGTCTCTGCTCAAAACCGGACAGCTGGTGACTTGTGGGCTTGCTGGGGGATTGATAGAACAGTATCTCTTTAGGTTTCACTTTTGACCTTTGGGCTTTGCTTTCCTTCGGTCCTCTGCCAGCTAGTTCCCTCCAAACCAAACTGAACAAGCAAAGTTTTGTAGGCTGAAGGACACTTGTACAAATGGACTACATAGAGTACTCGAAGGATAGTAGATAGCACATAGAAATAGGGATCACGTGCAGGTCAGTGTGTTTGACGTGAGTGGGTACCTGACACATCTGGAAATCTAATTGTGGTTAATCAGTTATGGTAGTAGTGATCACCAGGAAGGGAATTTCAGTTCCACTGCTTTTGCTGTGTCAGAAAAAGCATCAATTTAAATAACACTATAATTTTGGCTGTAATTTGTTGTCACTCTCTTGCTTTCCTAAACTCTCTCATTTCCTGACCTCTTCAAATTCTTAATCTCCCGGTTGTTAGGAATCTGAAGGAAGAAAATTGGGTTTTTATGTTTAGTTCAGAACACAAGACTGGACTAGTGAGACATGACCATAGAGGAGTTTATGAACTTGAGTCATTGCATCAGAATTTGATCCTCATTACAAGGCATGCATTCCAGAGTCAAACGCAACTTCCTCCACTGAGCCTTGGCAAAAAAGCAGGAGATGCTGTTAGCAAGTTTGGACTCTGTGTTTGGGATCAGGAAATTTATAGGCCTTCCAGCAGATTTCTCTAATTATCTAAAGTTTTCTTATTATGTCTTTCCAGATGTCTGGATAATTGGGGTTATACGCTGAATTGTTTTATTTAATTGTAAACTAGTGCTGTTTAGCTGAGCTTTAGTGCTTGGAAAGTCTTTGGTTTTAGTTTTTATTTTTTGACATCTCTACCAGTGCAGTGTCTCTTTAGCCAGAAGGTAGGGAAATCGTACAGTTGCTTGGCCTATAATTAGTACAAACATTGTTTTTTGATTAAATAAACGTCTAAAAGAATTTTCTGTTTGGATTTATTTCTAAATTCTTATTCACTTTGGATGTGCTTTGATTTTGACTGTTTCCAAGGGAGTATCTGTTGAGATTTTGGAAATTAGAAAAATCTTGCTTTTAATAAGAAAGTGGGAGTAAAAATTGTAATGTGCTATCAAAATCCTTTTCAAACAAAGCCCTTCCTTTGTCAATTTAATAATTAACTGATCAAAACCAAAGAATCTATGCTCCATTGTTCAGCAGTTTTTTGACATAGAACAAAATCCAAAGCAATCCAGAGTAGTATAATCAAAAACAGCAGATGCCAGTCTTTTTCCAAATTACCATGTGTTTACTGCTGTTATATTAGCAGCAATTCTTGCTTTGAGATGACATGTTGTACTCATTCCTGACTTCTTGTTACATTTTCAAGATAACAGAAGGAAGAATATCCAAGAATTTGCGAGAAAAAGAGAAGAAATAAGCTTACATTAAGAATGTTAGCAAGCCTTTTGCCTTTGTAGTATAGAGATTTACGTGTGAACTAAGATGGATGCCCATTGGTATTATGACAACTCTGCAATATGTGCAATATTTCACTGTTTGGATCCTTATCCTTTTACAATATATTTCTCTTTGGCAAGTCACAAAAAATGCAAAAGTGGTAACAGCCATATTTTTAAGTGGGAAGTGTAGAATTGGAAAGCCTGTGTTACGTTGGTAAGAACTTAACTTTTCCCTGTCTCTGTCTCTTTTTGATTTTTCTTTTTTTTCTGTTTTTTCTTTTTATTCTTAATCCTGATGTCATTATCCAGCAAGATATCCCCATCTCTTTCTGCTTGGGTCAGAACAGTTTAGTAAAAGTATTCTACAGATCGTATGGACATTTCATCATATCTTTTCCCTTTGCCACCTGAATGGGAAAGTTGGAATCCTAGTGTTATTTCTTGTCTGAAGGTAGACACTGCAGTGATAGACAGTCCTTGTGCTGCCTAGTGAACCAGTCCTGCTAATAACTTCTCACTTGGCTACAAACATAAATGTCATCGACCATCTGGTGCTTAACAATATATAACAACCACCCTTACCTGGGCTGAGCGGTAATTAGCCTGCCCTCTATTGCTTTCCCACATTAACAATAATAATAAACATTCAGCCACTAGATTGGTACAATGAAAAAGTACAGGGTTTAAAGAGCTCTAAAAAGTCATCTAGTATAGCTGTGTTTTCTGTTCTTCAATAGAAATAAAAATGCTGGCACCCAAGAGGTATTAGAGGTAAAGACACTGCAGATCATAAAAATCAAAGCTGAATCTACCAAAAGAAATCTCACAAGCTACTGGGCAGTTAGTATTAGGAACTGACACCCTTCTTCCAGTTAATGGTATACCTTACCTAATGGAATAAAACAAATTAGCCTGAAAATATCTTTTCCTTACCACACAGAGAATATAAAAATTACTGCAAAGGTAAAATATAATATAAGATATTATCAAGAAAATAAATTATGGGAAGACACTAATAGGTCTTGAGAATTGCTGTAATAAAATAGAACTGTAGCTAAAATCCAAGTTCATACTTTTTTTTTTAAGTCTAATTTTCTCTAAGAATTGAGTCTGTACTTAGGAATATGTAAGCCAGCATTCTTTTTGAGATCTCTGCTGTATGTCATTATTTGAATTTGGTTGCTTTATATTTTGCAGGCAGAAATTGGCCTAATGGGGGTTGAATAGGGAGAAGACCAACTCTGCGAGTTTGATCTGTCACATTCAATTTTTGTAGTATTTCTGTAGCTATAGGATGAATATCAACACTTAATTTCTTTCAAAATTGGTGCATACAGTCTTTATTAGGTGGAACGTAATTATAATTTTTAAATTACTGCATATCCTGCCTTTAAACATAATTTGATTGAAGACTGAATTGAATTCTCCTTCAAAAAAATGACCGAACTCTTCATATTAAAAATATTTTGTTTTCCATTATTGGCATGGGGGAAGACTTTTGACTTCAGTAAATTTTATTTCAGCTTCTTACATCTTGTGCATTACTTCTGGCACCTATGAAAGAAACACTTTATACAGTGAATTCTGGATTGAAGTATACTTTTCCTAAATGTAGCTTTTTATACATATGGGTAATTCAATTTGGTAATTTGTATGTGCAAAGTGTCAACATATTTTGAAAACAAATGCAACATTCATAAAATTTATCCTAAATGTATATGCTAATTACATTATTTTCTTGCCTACCTAAATTTGTATAAAACTGTCTTCTTAATTTCATATGATGACTCTTAAAATTTATGCCATATATTCTTGGAACAGAAATATATTTGACTAGGATATTTTTATAGCAGCCTTCTTCAAGTAGAAGAGGAACTGATTCCCATTTAGAAATGCTTATTCCATCTCTGTACTGACAGCTGGTCTTCTTCCCTGCCTTAAGGCCAGAATTAATTTTTGCTTTACTACTCTGACACTGGACAGACCTAGGGAAACCCAGTCTGTTCTGGTTTTGCAATTCTTTTGTAGATTCTGTAGTCAGATGTAAACTACTCCCCAGATTAGACTACTTTTAGGCAGAAACCTCTGTAAACAGAAGAACAGATGCCCTCTTTCTCAAATGACTGAAGAGTTTCATCTGTAGTAAAGGAGGACATAGCATCAGCTGAAATTAAAGGTATTCAAACAGGAATCCATGAGGAACTTGACATGACATCTTTCAAGAGTGTTTTGAATTATTTTAAACTGCTAGTATTATTTTCTTAAAGAAGTTTAATTCTTAGAAGAAGGGATAGTATAGAAAAAGATAAAGCTTTGGGATCTGTATAGACTAGTTACTCTGATGCAGATCCCCAGAAATCATTGAAGTGTCATAATAGAGTTTAGGAAATACTGCATGTCATCAAAGTGAACCCACCTTAGTTGCATAAATTATGTGTTTATAAACAAGATATTCTGGTATCTGTGTCAAACGTCGAATTGATACAGGTGTTTGAGTTCATACAGCCTACTCAAATTCTCTAAATTAACTGCTTTATCAGCAGTACTTTGATTCAAGAAAACTTGTTTTATGTATCATCTCATATTAGGCCGATTCAAAAATGAAATTGTAAATTGTTCATTAAACTTCAGAATTACCTGAGGGAAAAGAAAAATATCTACCTAGGAATCGAGGCAACTTTTTCATGTTGAAGTTTCATGTAGAAGTCTGAGTAATAAGGATTTGTCCATAATCTTGTATTGGTAAATTGCAGGTCAAATAAATACTGGGAGATCATGCAGGTGAAATATATATTGGTTATAAAGTAAATTATGAGAAAGGCAAGACACAGCTAGTAGAATTATCCTCTAATCTATCTCCTAATGAAAGTAGAGCAATTCAACAGAAGGAAATTTAATACTCCAAAATTAAGTTCTTTCATGATCCAGTCTTCTCTTATGATGGCACACTTTTTTCTGAAAATTGCTCTCTCTGGAAACTGCTAATGAATCATCCCAGAAAATTACCTCAAAAATAAGTTTCAATACCCTAACATGACAAAGGAAAAAAAACTGAATTGGCCCTTGAATGTGAAGGAACAGGACCAAAAAGCAGAAATGAAAAAGTGATATTATTTCTGTGCATACATAGAAAGGCCACTATTAAAATATAATGTATATCTCAGGTCAATTTATTGCCAAAAACAATGTGAAGAGAGCTATGTAACACTTCTAAAAAGAAGGTAAAAGAATTATCCAAGATGAGAAAAGTAAGTCCCCTGAAATGAGAGTTGAAGAGTTCAATTTAGTCCAGCATGATCTTTAGATATAGGAACAGTGTCAATAGACAAGATAGCTCAAAATTACAGATTTTACCAGCCTTAGTGACAAAGTGCGACAATGTGCGTGATTGAAAGTTGTCCAAAATTACCATTTTACTTCTATACACATTCTAGCTGTCAGGATAATTAATAAAACTGAATTAATAAAGGCAAGGAAAATAGAAAGCATATCACTATTGTAAAGATGAAGTAGATTTCAAAAAGAGAATTTTTAATCCTTTTCTTGGTGTGTTTTTTAGTTTGGGGCATTGGGGGAGACTTCTGGGTGGTTTTTTTGTTTGTTTGTATCTTGTATTTTTCCTCTTTTTCCCTTAAAATACTTATCTCACTAGCTTTGTTCTACACTCACAGGCCTGTAGTTTACAGCAGAGAAGCAGATCTAATGATTCCTGCTGGACTGTGATAATGCAAATCTACAGAGCAGCCACAGCATACTCAGCGTCTGCATATCTGTGTGCACTTTCCTGTCTGCACCAGTCATTACTTGTTTATTTTTCTTCCCACTGCATTTATTTTTTCCTTTACTGCCTTGAGCACATGGGTTGCAGCTTTTGCACTTTATAGTCCCTACATCAGCATCGCTAAAATACAGAATACTGATGACTTCTGTAGTGATGAAAATACTGTGTTCTTTTAAATTTTCTATGCTTTCTCCACACTAAGAGCTTTTTGATTGGTAAAGTATTTTAACCATCTGCTAGAAGACAGGGTAGCTTTCCTAAAGAACCAGTGCTGTCTTTCAGGTTACCTTTCAGATTGTGTGAACTTCCACAACATGTGAATTGTTCAAGAACTGGATGAGAGGGAATGTTTGCAATTGAAAATTTGTTGAATAAACAATCCCTTTTAAATCTTCTGTCCTAAATCTTGTTTATTTTTGGTATAGTATCTTTGTTCCTGAAATACCTGAAATTTCAAAAATTGGATGGATAAAGTATGAAAACATCATGGATTATATTTAAATATTGAAAGGTAATTGACAACTTCACTCGTCTGTAGCAATCCTGAGAGTCTGGGAAATGTCTGCACCTTGAAACAAATTTAAACTTTAAGAACACATCTCTTTCTCAGAAACTTTTACCAGAGTTTCTTAACATCAGGTCAGTAGGACAGAATATGGGGAAAAAGCTCACAGTTAGGGTTTCACCTCTAACATTCAGGTTCACACTTTTGCTTGACTTACTCAGACTTAAAATGAAGAGCCTTGTTGTTTTGTGCCCTCCTTGCCCCCCGGTGCAGTAACTAGTGCACTGGTTGATAGATTCCCCCTGTAAAATAACTTCTGTATTGGCATTTCACTTACAGTAGGGGAACAGATACATGGAATTGATCAAATTTCTGGTTTTCCTCTTATTTTTATATGACTCAAGAAGAGGCATTTTACAGGGAAACTGATGGGTAATTACTGATGGAAATGTAACAAGGAAAAAAAGGAAAATAATAAATACTGAAAAAAGAGCAGTGGTGTACAAACACAGTGAAAAACTCAGGACTTTAGGAATGACAGGAAGTAGTAGCAGTTACCAATTTCTAGTGGAATACTTCCTGAAGGTTTGCCTCACACTTTAGGGAGGGAGATAATATCCCTCCTAGAACAAGGAGGGGAATCAGACACACACCACACACCACAGAGGCTACAACTGTCCAAGATGAGGATAGCCTTTTATGTGCTAACGACTGAAATTCAATAAATTGATATAACATGAAAACTGATTAGATTGGCCATGCTTTGCAACAAACAGAAACAACTTTAGATCAAAGCAACAGAATCCCAGAATCCTAGGAGAGCTCAATCTTGCTGAGACCTCTGAAGGTCACCCAATCCAAAACCCATGTTCAAGCAGGAACACCTAGACCCTGTTCTCCAAGACCATGTCCAGACAACTTTTGCGTATTCACAAGGATGGCTACTTCACATCTCTCTGGCAAACCTTTGCCACTGTTTGGTCATTCTCAAAGTGTGAGCTTGTCCTGGAGGGGATGGGCTGGAGACCGGCCACACAGCCACACCACAGCCGACCAACAACAAGCCTCAAGAAATAAGAAGCCTCAACCAATGACATCCAGGGAGCTTATAGTGAGGAGCAAAGGACTCTTTGACCAATTGGGAGGTAGTGGCCATGCAGATCAACAGCCCATGGTTGGCCAGAAGGTTTTTAGAACATTCTGTGAGAGACTGTGTGTATCTATATCTAATCTATCTATATCTATATCTATATCTATATCTATATCTATATCTATATCTATATCTATATCTATATCTATATCTATATATCTATATCTATATCTATATCTCAATCTATATCTATATATCTATATTTATATCTATATCTATATTTCTATATCTATGTATATCATCTATATCTATATCTATATCTATCATCTATATCTATCTATATCCGTATATATATATGTGTGTGTGTGTGTATGTGCATTGGCCCCACTTCAGGGTCTTCTGAAGCAGCCTCTTTATGTTTTGTTTTGCACCCGCGTTTGTAGGCTTTTTATTTATTTAATAAATACCTTCAGTTTTGGCACTTCAGCTGTACCCGTCCCTTCCTTGTGGCTGTGCCACACAACCACACCACCGTTGTGTTCCCAAGACCAGACGGTTTCCCTGTGTGCCCCACAGATCCCTTGGGGTGTTGTTGCCAGCCCACCTCTGGCCACTCTGCTGCTAGCTGGGTCAGAGAGATCACTGATGGTCGGACATGCACCACAACACTCACAGCTGACAAACTGTTTCCTGATGTTCAGAGGGAACCTCCTGCATTTCAGTGTGTGACCACTGCCTCTGGTCCTGCCACCAGGCACCACTGAGTTCCCTCCCATTTGCACCCTCCCTTCAAGACTGTATACGTATGTATGTTAACTTGTGCTCCCATGCTTTGGAAGCATAGAAAATGGGATCTACTTACAAAAGTACAACTGTATCGTCTTAATGATCACTGTGTAATTTTGCTCCTTCATCAGCTTCTATTGTGTCTAGCTAGTCGGGAATTAACACTCATTTTGATGAAGGAGCTTCTTGTAAATTACATTTCTTTGCCTGTTTTTTCCTCCTTTTAGGTTTATTTTTTAAAAAGAAGATATGTATTTTCATCAAAGAGTTTAAAGAAATATTTAAATCCCAATTTTTTCAAGGAATGAGCTTTAGTATATATACAGGGATAAGAGATAATAAATATCCCAAGCATTTGATTTGCATAATTTCACCTGAAAAAAAATTACATATATATTAATTATATTATATTATATTATATTATATTATATTATATTATATTATATTATATTATATTATATTATATTATATTATATTATATTATATTATATTATATTATATTATATTATATTATATTATATATATATATTATATATATATGTGTGTATATATATATATATATATATATATATATATATATATATATAAAATGTGGTATATCACAGTATCAAAAATTTCTCAGTTATTCAATTTAAATTAGAATGGTTTAATGGTTTGTTATATTGTAAACTTTTCATCCTTCTTGTTGTATCTCTGCAAATTGGGCAGCAGATAGTCAAGTCTGAGGGGTCAGTCAGGCTCATAAAAATTGATGCAAAAAAGAATATTTGAGGAGACTGGGATTTTTGTTTCCCTAGGTTATTTTAGAGAATGTTTCATGTGAGATGACTTCATCTGTTTCTGTCTCTTCAGATCATCCCAAACAAACTTTCTTTCCTTCTTGTGAAACAAAGAATTTCCATTTTTGCCCTATCAGTCAATCATTTCCCTTGAGAATTTTTACTTAATGTGTTTTGAACTCATGGAAATTTTTCTATGCCTTTCTGCTAGGTCATTTCCCAAAGACAAGTCACCCTAAGCCAATTTCAGAATCATTTATGTTGGTAGAGGCCTTCACTTATGCCAAAAAGAGCACTCATTCTTGCTGTTTTGTCACTCATTATCTTGCAAGCATTTGTGTGATGTACTACTTTGTGTAGAATTGCACAAGTAAATTTAGGTTTGTATTGATATCAGAGAAGATGCGGCTGAAGCTGCTTTCATTTGAAGTGCAATGCAATGAAAGCAGTAGCTCACTTTATGGTCCCCATCAATTCTCAAGAAAGCTCTGTAGAGACCACAAAGAACTTGCTGTACTTTGGCAATAGAATGGGCCATTGTGTTTGGGGATTAAAGTTGTCAATCACATTCTCCTCCTCTTCAGTACAGCCAACTTTAAAGAATCTTCGTATTCAGCAACAATTGTTTGAAGTGACAATTACAAAGAGGGAAAAAGGATGGAACTTTTTTCTTTTAACTTTTTAATCTACCCATTCCTTTGAAAACGAAGAGCATAAGTAAGGAGCCCAAAATATGAATTTTTTTCCAACACAGCTTTTATAGCTAAAAGAGGTCTTTTCTTGGTCTTCAAGGAATAACATAACACTGTAGCAACCTTACTTAGCCAAAAAAACCCAAAAAAATAAGGTGCCAGTAGTACAAATGCATGTAAGAAGTTGTGTGAATTTCAAAATGTTAGAGCAAAGGAAAGAAATATCCACAGGAAAAAAAACCAACAAAACAACAAAAACCAGTAAATATTTTCAAGTTTGCATTTCCTATACTGAAAACAAAGGGAAAAAATGCAAAGAGAGGAGAATGAAAAACAGCGATTGGGAAGAATTTTTACATTGATACTAAAAATACGCAAAGAGGATATAGTATGAATAACAATAATACTTGAAAGTTCTGAACCTAACTTTATTTAACACTTATTAAAAATATCAATACTGAAAGATAAAGATGAAATTCTAATACTAAGTGCACATGGAGTTCACTGAAATTTTGCAAGAGCTGGTGGCAGACAAAAAGGCTTAACAATAAAGTTTTACTATTTCTGTCAAAAAGTAGCCTGTATAGAATAGACTAGGGAATTAATGGGATAATTTTTCAAGGGAATAAAATAAAAATACATCTCTGTTTCAACCCTAGCAATAAGACAGAAATAATGAAATAAACCTTAAATACTTTTTATTGCGTAAGATCCTTTGGCAGATATAGAGAGAAGTTACCTTAAACCATTTCAGTGAGTCCCTTTTTTGAGTGCATCTCAGTATCTTCATTTTATCACTATGTGATCCCAAGTATTTTTTTCTGGATTTGGCCATCAGATGTATACTCGTGTATCCTTGTAGAGCTACATTGTCTGACAGTTGTTTGCTTCTAGAACACTGTAATACTTTTCACATACAGAAAATAAATCCCCACAGTATGACTATTTTATCTCTAATTTGTATGCTGAAGATATAAGTGTTATTTTGTCTGTCTTTAATCTGCTAACACATTTCCATCTTTCTATAGTCACCCAACTGCTAGATGGACACCAATGATAATGTAAATTTTTAAATGGCATGTGGAAACAACAGTGAAATTTGTTAACAGTAGCAGAATTTAATTCCCAATTCCCATTCCATTAATCTCTGTATTTTTAGGAGGTCCCACTAATGAGTTTTTTCTGTAATTAATCATGTTGACACAGTTCAAAGTAGATGATTTAAATCTTAGCTGAGAAGTAAAGAGTCGGCATACTCTTACTTATTGTAGATTCAGTGACGTTAATAGTGAATTGAATGTGCTATGGGGTTTCTCAGTGTAATACCATACTAGACTCGATCTTGAATTTGTAAAATATTAAGCATAAATTATTTTAGTGTATCTCTACTGTTCAATACAAAATGATCTCCAGTTTGCTGCTGGGGATTTTTCTTTTAGCATTGCAGGAAATACACAGATTCCAACAAAAAGGTTTTTTGTCACAAGTGATTCCTGCAAAATATGAAAACATTATTTTATCTAATTAGGAAATAGCGGTATGTGTCTGAAAGTTCAAGTTTTTGATAACATTTGTAAAATGTAAACTATATAAATGTTCTAAAAGTGTACTATTGCAAGCAGATCAGCAGAAACCTTTTAGATGTCCTGCAAGCACATGGAAAGTCACTGCAGTCATAGAAGCTGCTCACTCAAATAATTAGGTCATCTATATGAAAGTTTTTAGAATCCAGGGGCTAATCTGGTGTAATGATGACAAAAACTAAAACTGTATAAAGCACCAATGTCTCTTTTGTGGCTTACGATAGCCCTGAAATCAGTGGAATTTAAATAAAAAAAAAATTAAAATTTCACAAAGTGATAAAAATAATGACCAAATGTTCAATTGAAAAAATGATATTGAAGCTCTCATTTTCTATTAGCAATGGAATACAGGAGATACCAAAGACACTCTGAAAAGGCATTTCCTCAAACCTTCTGTGTTGATAAAGACAGTCAGCATCCCAAGAAAGCCTAGATCCTGTGCCCAACCAGTCTGTCAGCATGCAGTTATGGGGACCCTTCACTGAACAGTCTTCTGGATCAGGGAGTGGTTGGACTGATTTGATCAGGCTCAAAAGCCAACAGAGAGACCCCCTCCTAGGTCTCCACATCTTTATTTGAGTATGCCACCTGCTGACAGCGACTGCCAGCACCCATGAAGCACCCACACCAACCAAGTTTACAGAACACTCTTTATTAATGAGATTGTGACAAGTTAAGGTTTGAGAGTGACCATTGATAGTGTCTGACTGAAAAATGTATTCAAAGCAATATACTGAGAATCCCTAACACAAGCTGGCTTGAGATAATAATTCAGCACACATAAGAGTACAGTTCTTACCTGATAGAAGGGGAAGAAAACAGGTTCAGCCCATCAACTGATTCCAAAAATGACAAAGGAGTCTTCCCTAATTTTGTCCCATTCTTAACTAACTTTTATGCTATTTTTTTAAGTCTTGGTGGAGCTGGAGTAACTCCAGTAGTACATACGTTTGCCACTGATTGGTGTAAATTCTAAGATGTAGTCAATAAAATATAGAATACTTCTCTGTGAGGGGTGGTGGTAACCTTGGAGACAGGTAGCTTTGGCATAGAAGTGTGCATCAGTATGACATCTGTGATCTCACCATGGTTGCTGGTTCAACAGCAAGGCATCTTTTTTCTCCCTTGATTAACACCTCATACTGTTATTAACAGTATCCTTGATTAACAAATCCTCATACGGGGATTATCAGCTACAAGGTGCTACCGAGATCCCTCCCTCGCAAGGATTTTAACAAAGCCTGGCTGCAGTGTATCCTCTCTACTCCACCATCCATTTCATTTCCCTTATCATGACTTGTGGGGGGAAATTAGGCTGCATCCCATCCAGGAGTGCAACTGCATTTCACCTGGAAATTTCTACACTAACTCCTGTTAGAGTGTGAATATAACTTCTCAGTTTTCTCTGAACCCCCAAGCCATTTTCCTACATTCTGATACACAGAAAACAAATGGTGGGAAAAGGCAAAAGAAGGAGAGAGTCATAATGAAGATAAAGACATATAGAAATAAGAATTTCGTAATTGGAGGCTTTACAGTCTGTTTTGACTGCTTCCTAAATCAGAGGAAAGAAATAAACTGATTTCAGAATTTGTCTGAAGACAATCTCAATAGGAAAAAGCAAAAGTGTATTGTTGATGATCATGCATCTTTCATCTGGCAGCTATGAAACGTGGAGGAGAGTGTCTAGAGAGCCTTCAATTTTCAGGATGTCATCGCTGACACTGACTAAACTTTATTATACTGGCAGTAATATCCAACTTATCAGGCAAGCCAGGAGTGTAATCTCTGCAATCATCAACAAAATTTTGTTCTTTAAGAGATTGTGAATGAAGAGCATTTTGTTCATTTTTTCTCTAGAGCCTCGCACTCAAAACATCGGTTCAACATGCTAGTCTTCAAGAAAATGTGATAGCTGAAATGACAGACCAGTGCTTAAAGCATATTGATACCTTCCATGTTATAAAGACACTTTATCTACTTTAAAGTACGACAGTAATGTCTTCAGGAAATGTTTTTGTTTTACCTGAGAACTGCATGGGAAGAAACTTGCATGTGCACAAAAATGGTGGTATCTCTGAGCCACTAATATAATTTGAATATCTAAAAATAATCAGTCATGACTGGTTCTTGGTATTTCCTTGACATTATGAAATAGTATCTGTTTTACAAGTCAATTAACATTTTTTAGTCACAGTAGACTGACATGAGTCATCAATTTAACAGTCCTAAATTTTGGCATATTATGCATCAATAGACATCATTTCTTGCTCATTCTTTTCATAGCTAGGTCTATTAGATTTTTTTTTTTTTTTGAAAACTCACAAGATCACATCAGCAATGAAGACATGGGATCCTATTTTGATAAACCCTATAACAGAAGACATTCCAAACTAGAACCAATTTCAACATACAGATGATTGACTTTCTTTCCATTGCAGAATACAACTAAGATTTTTCTTAGGTATAGCTAAGAAGAAAACTTGATTTTCAGGAATTACTGTGAATTTTTGCTGAGAAACAAATAATTTTTTAAAACTATTCAGTGATGGTTTTTATTTTCACATTTTCCTGTCTGTGTGTGATTATTATAGTTATTACTTTGTTTCAGTTGCATTTGTTTAAAATGCTAAAATGATGGCAGCTTTAGAAATAAAATGGTTCTCTTTCCTGTATCAGGCACTAGCGTTTGGTTTTTTCTAAAAAGTTTTTGCATTATATATCATTGGTTTTGTTTGGGGGAAGAGTATAGTGAAAGAAAGGAGACTTTTTTGAAAAAAAAAATTTAAAAATCCCTTTTTCTAGCTCTTGTCAAAGTTCCACCAAGGCTTTTTAAGTTGACTTTTTGAATTCATGCATTTATATGAATGCTTCTCCCTGCTATCAGCAGTTTGAAGCTATCATATCTATCAGTTGTGGAACTGGCTTTTGCTGGTCTGACAGCCAGATGGTTTTATCTCCTGATGTGTTCTCCCTTCCAGATCTTTCCCCAGTGCTTGCCCACCCTTTAAAGAAGCTAAGGCCAGCATGTTTCCCTGTTCAGTTGTACTGCTGAACTCACTGCTCAGCAGGAGGTTTTAAGAGCTATTTTCCATTGTAAAAAACAAGGAGCAAACCCTACTCATGGGAAGTAGAAGTGTGGCCAGGTTAAAAAAAAAAGAGAGAAAAAAAAGTAGAAGAAAATTTCTGTGTATCAATTATTGTCTTGCATGTATAAGCCCTTGACCTGGGCCATAGGTATTCAAGCACCTTTCCCCTGTGTGCCTACACCTGGGTTGGCTCGTGGTGGTTGGAGCAATGCATGCAGTGCCAGCAGTTTTTGTGATTGCTGCATGCCTTGCTGCCCTCAGGTGGGCAGCTCCCCTCGGGATCACATCAGTGCAGATGGCTGATGCACTTTGTGCATCATCTGGCTTCCCCCTCTAGGCATGGGAAAGGTTTTGGACAACCTTGAAAGGCAGCTGCTCTCAAGGAGTGTTTCTGCTTCTGGATCTTTCTTCTTTCCCCTTAGTAATATGAGGACTTCAGAAAAGTTCAACACTTTCCAGGCAGAAAAGTCTGAGTTGTCCCCTGACTAGTTTTGAAAATGTATGTTCTGTAACAGGTTCTTTGAACTTAGGTTTCCATAAAATTAACAAAGGCACATTAATAACTAACATTAGATAAAGAGTGGTTTATCTTCCAACTTTGGTGATACTTAAAAATCTTTTTACAGTAGATGGGCTTTAAAAAAACTACAGCAGAAACAAAGAAATTAAAAAACACATTATTAATTAAAAGGCATATTAAAGGACTTAGGTCTTGAACATGGAAATAAAACTTTAAATTTAATAATGTCTGTGTTGGAATTTAATAATGTCTGCTTATTAATACTGATATTGCATTGGGACAAAAAAGAACAGTGGTGGAGATCGATTTTTCCTATTCATTTAGGTGCTTATGGTGATGTACTGATTCCATTAAATGCCACTGATAAAAATATTTTTAGATGTGGTACAACATCAAACATATTTTGTGGTAAGGTCAAAATCAAATTAATATTAAATGAAATTAATTTTACCTAGTATAAGCTTAAAATATCTGAACACACAATAGTCCACATACTGTAAGTGTTAAAACACAGGCAGTAAAATGTTATATGCATAAATTTATGCATAGTGTACAATGAGTTTTCATTTACAGCAATAAAGTTCCACTTCTATTGAGTCATTCAGAAGAATTAGAAAGGATCAGTGATCTATAGCCCTGTATTATAAAGGACTAGAAAGAGAGAATAAATAAACTTTAGGCTTTGAAAAATGTGTTGAGTATTTTTATCTTAAAAAAATCTTTAAGGAACAACTGGTTAACTCTTCCTTACCAATCAGGATTTTAAATAGTGTTATGGGTTTAGATCATGCTTTTCTGTTGCACTAAAAATGAATATTGTAAACACACTAGTTTTCTTACTGCACAGTCTGTTATTTGCATCCATACAGGTAAGTCTAGCCCTTTTAGTAATACATAAAAATTTCTGCTTTTATTTTCTCATTGCAGATCCTATAAATATAAGAATTTGGCTTGGTGGTCTTTAGCACAGCCAACTGAGACAATAATTTCTTACCACGTAAAGAAATAAGACTGGCTGGTTCATTGGGTGACTGGCATGCAAAGCTATTATAGGTGACTAATGTGCAAAATATTTTGCTATTGTCAATATAGGAAAGGAAAAAGGATGTACTGGCCTGTTTTAAAATATCTAGCTTAGTTTTGCAGTTTCAAAGAATCTTCCAATACAGGTTCATCTGTCAACTTGCATACTATCCTATTGCTCATGTTGTTGACAAAGGTGCTAAATAGTGTCTAGACCAATACTGACTCTTGATCCATGTGGTTCTCAGAGTCTTGCAGTCCAGCCAGACTTTCACTACCTTATGTTCTATGCAACCAATAAAGTCCTTAGTATGACTATGGGGATATTGGGAAAGAATGTGTCAAAAGCTTTACTCAGGTTGAAGGAAGGTATTTTTCCAGCTGTCTACATCCACTTGTTTCATCAGAGAGGACAAGTTCAACATGCAAGATGTCCTCTTGGTAAATCCATACTTGCCAGTCCAAGTCAGGCTGTTGTCCTGAAAAGCTTTTGGGGGACTTGCTTTATAAATTATATAGGGATGCAAGTAAGGTTGACCAGCCTTGTGGTTTTGTGGATATTCCTTCTTAGTATTTTTGGAAATGAAGTTGATCAAGGGGCTGAAACACCTCCCCTGTGAAGATTGGCTGAGAGAGTTGTGGTTGTTCACCCAGGAAAGGAGTCTTTGGAAAGACTTTACTGCAATCTTCCAGTATGTAAAGATGCCTACAGATTATGGCAAGGGCATGTAGTACTAAGACAAGGGACAATGCCTTTAAGAGAAAAGAGGGTAGGTTTAGATTGGGTTTTTCTTCACTGGGAGGGTGGTGAGGCACTGGCATAAGTTCCTCAGAGAAGCTGAGGATGCTCACTTGTGGGGAGTGATCAAGTCTATCTTACATGGTGCTTTGAGGAGCATGATTTAGCAGAAAGTGAGCCTGCCCATGGCATGAGGGTTTAAACTAGATGACCTTTAAAGGTCTCTTCCAAACCAAACCTTTCAGTTATTCTGTAGCAGGGACTATCTTCCCCAATGACAAGAGTCATTCCATTCAGCACTGCTGGATGTATCCTATCCCATTTTTCATTTCTCCTGTTTACCTCCACACCTCTAAAATGATTGAAAGAATGAGGCATTTTATCAGCAGATGGAACATATTTTCTTAAAAACTCCTGAAGCCAGTAAATTGAGTTACCAGATACAGGAGCTGTTAACCATTAGAATTATAAGAGAAATGGCTGATAATTCAGTTCTTCAGTTTCTTAAAGCAAAATTAGAACCTTCCTGGACTATATGCATCAATCAAACCTCAGTTGTTATGCTTACTACCAGAGAAAGTGAGTGGAGTCTTTTGTCTCATCTTGCATGTGACTGCCACTTAATGGTTCCTTCTTGGCTAGAATCTATAGAATTGCCATTGCAATCATTTCCTCAAGAGGAGCCACTCTCCAGGAGCTTTGATTTAATGGCAGAAAGAATCAGAAGAATAAAACAAATCAACAGCTTATCTAATGTTATATCAAAACAGAATTGACGAATTCTACTTTTTAAAAAACTTTTTTTTTCATTTTGGAAGATACGGGATCAAAACCAAAGTATTTTAGTAAGCCTTTTTATGGGAATAACACTTTATATGATGTGCCTTTCCTACACCTTTAGTGAACAGATGGGTAGTAATCGGTTATGAGTGCAGTTGGAGCACTAAAGAAAATGTTGTCATTTTTTCTCCTGCTAGCCATTTATCTATTTAATTCCTTGACAGAACAGAGGAAATGTAACTAAATGTTCTGTTTTAATTAAAATGAAAGTAAATTTATTAGTCAGGGAAACTCTGTGTACTGTTTATGCTTGGGAAATAGAACAAACATATGTCTCTGCTTCATTGTTTGTCACCATCTAACACGAGGTTATTTCTTGTTGCTCATTTGGCCTATTAAACAGATCATACTAGTCATAAACTTGATTTTTCTTAATTCTAACTAATTACAGTGGGCACTAATAAGTAAATGGCAAAAGAAAAGCACATCCTGAGAAGCATTCCAGTAGATGGCGGTTCTATTAAATAAATGGCATCCATGACATTACCTACATGGAAGCATGTAGTAGGCTTGTGGAACTGCAGTATTTCTTAACATAAAAATAAAGAGAGTCAGAATCAAATTGCTTCTTGATGCTCATTTCCATTTCTTCAGTTGTCATATTGCCTGGCTAGGGGAATGAAACAGAGGGACAGCAGGGAGGGGCTTTTACTTTGGTGATACTAGAGACTTAACCCCACTGGAATTTTTAAACCTTCAAAATAATCTTATGATCTACTACTTGTGCCAAGCACACTGGAGAGGGATAGACACACAAGGCTAGGCACTGCAGAATAGGAAGGATGCTGTACCTACACATTAGCCTTTATGGGGAAGAATCCCCATCAGACACAGTGCTGAAGGGTGCTGATGTGGATAGCATTATATGGCTTTTAATCTTATTTTCTCATTTGACACTTCTAAATAAAAACGTTGTCAACCCAACAACAGCTTTCAGAATTTGGAAGTGACCAAGAAGTTTATCCTTTGTTTCACTTCCGCTATTTCTTCCTCTTTCAGAAAAAAAGATGAATCCTTTTTCCTACTCTAATTGGAAATTAGTTTAATCCAGTTAAGAGAACCACTGGAATTAGACATTAACTGACTCTACAGCCCTGCACTAAACACTGTTGTCCCACAAATTATAAGTGATTCAACAACTAGGAGCTCTACCACAAAGCTCAGCAAATTTCAAAATTCAACTTTGTCCTATGTTAGTGCTCAGTATAATTACAAAACATGGCTACTAAAATCTAGTGCAAATTTCTCCCCTTGTGACAAACAAGGCCAACTAGAATCCTGGGCTGCATTAGAAAAGCATTACCAGCAGCTTAAGAGGAGTTGTCCATTGCCCTGGTCGTGGTGAGACCATTTGGAGTGCTGAGTCCCACTCTTAACCCCTCAGTACCCAGCTCATGAATAAGCATGTACTAGAGCAAGTGCAGCAAGCAGTCATGTACCTCATCCATGGATCAGAATATCCACCATATCAGGTGAAGCAGAGAGGCAGTGCTGTTTGGCCAGGAGACAAGAAGGCTCTGGGAAGGTATTACCAAAATGTAAAAAATACCTGATGAAGCAGGGGAGGTTAGGAAGAGGAAATCAGACTCCTCTCAGTGGTGCCCACTGACTGGGCGTGAAACTATTTACATATATTGCTATATTTAAGTATGTTATTGGTCATGCAGCTTTTTGGAAGGAGCAAAATGACATCTGTACACATCTTCATCCTGGAAGAAGTGCTAAAAAGGAATGACTGGAAAAACATACAGCTATAGTACAAGGAGAATAGGATAGAGTACAGAAGGACTGCTAAGTTTCAGTGAAGATTCTACATCAAAAATTACCCAATTTTTCTTTCACATATCTTCAGCATCATTCAGCATTATGGTTTCAATGGAACGGATATTCCAACTTCAGTAGAAGTCTCATCATCATCTTGTAACATATTATATTTACCCTTTTTTTGATCTACCCTTAGCATACTGTGGGCTGAGTCTAAGAGAAGCAATTTCATCTTATTAAAGATAAAAAAAACATAATATTCCCCAGAAATAATGTCCTTTTGGATTATATTATGAAAACCTGTCTCTATATTGTCCCAGAAGCCTTTGCTTGTTAGTATTTCCCTACCACTAAGCAATACTTTATTAAAGCTATAGTTACAGTGGGAAAGAAGGTTGTATCTCACTACCAGCTGTAGAAGCCAAACTCCACCAAATACAGTGTTCATAATTCGAAATAGGACATATTTGTATCTGATGTTTTATACAGAGTATCTGAATAACCATTCGCAACAATTCAGAGAGAATCTTGACTTGAGAGGATTTAATAACAGTCTGTGTATGAAAAAGGTTTATTTTTGCCTACACTAATTTCAAAGCCACCAAGATAATTTCATTGACAGATTTAAACTTACAAAAATGTCACCCATTACACACGAACATAATACAATTACCAAGACGTATCCCATTTTACACTGGTCAGTGCATGATCCACAATTACACAACTGTATTAGTTTCCCAGGAAACACCCCAATTAAGCCAGTTTCTTGATTGAATATTGTCTATTATAAACATTAGTGTGAAATTCCATGGGATGGGCAGAAAGGTCTACTAATGTCTAAGTTAATTACTGCACTGACTTCAGCTGAGCCTTATTTCTTGTCTGTTTCCATGCAGACACTGAGAGATTGACATGCATGCTCTTCTTTTATGGCCCTTTATATTTTTTTCCATCTTTCCTGCATTCAGAAAGGGACTGATTAGCTCAGAGTTTTACAATAACAGGTAGCAAAATGCCAGGCATTATGTTGTTTTCTCCAAGTCCTGTCAGTATATTTTGCCTGCTGTTTCATGGAATACTAAAGGCAAGTGACTATATTATCGCAAGTTTTTGTGACTGGCAACTGTTACTGGCATCATATATCTAGGAACAGCTGTTGTTGTGTTATTAGAAAATACTCCAGTGATGCTTAGTGTAGAAAGGAGCCAAGCCAGTATCAGCAGTGTCATTCCCTCTGCAATTAGTATAGTGTAGAATTTGCTAACCTGTATTAAAATTTTCTTTTTTTAATCAACTATTTAGATTTTCTAGAGGAAATGCATTCCTTACAGAATATTCAGAGACGGTATGCAAAATAAATTGTCTTAATCCTATTTCCTCTGAATATTGTGCACATTACCAAATTAAAAATAAAATGGAGGCATGGTATGAGAAACCTCCAGAGAGTCTTCATTAGGAGCATGAAGATAGCTCAGTTGTATGTTCATTTACTAGACAAGTTAAAAATTTCTGTTCCACTGTTATGTATCAGAATATGAAAATTTTTACTGCCATGATCTATTTTGGTAGTATTTTCTGTTAGCTACCTAGAGATGAAAATGTAACAATATTGTAACAATGTAACAATTTGATGTCAAAATTATCTTTGCATTTTTATATTTTACCATATTTAAGTCCTCTTCAAAATTGAAAGAGCAGTAGTGTGGTGAGTCAATTATGTCTCATTGTGATTCATCATCAAACTATATACATTATTTTTATATTCAACTTGACATACTAATGCTTTTTAACTAGAGGCCCAATATTAATTCCACTTGGTGATATATTTTGGGATGACCATTTCTAAAGAATTGTCATTAGTAAACCACATACAAATTTTAAGAAAATTCATTTCTGCATAAATTAGTAGCTGTGAAAATATTTATTAATAAAAGCCAATTAAAATGTTCATCTACTAAGACAAGAAACAGATATTGGTGAAGAGTGTCAAATATGTTCTTAGACATATATTTGGGACCAGCTCTTATGTGCTGCAGCTGAGAAGAAAAATAATGATTAGTGAATGTGAAATTTGTGGCAGGAAATTGTAGAATCCTTTGTTTTCACTCTTTCAAAACTAGGAAAAAGGGAAGGGGTTTGTAATTTTGTGCAGACTGAGAAGATGCTATTGGAAGTAAGGGTTACTATGTTATTCCCTGGTGCTTTTGAACAAGAATATGAAAATTCCCAGTGCAATTGCTCTTAGTGTGTGAGCAGAGGTATGTGGCAGCAACTGAGCAAATTTCCTTCAGCAGCAGCTATCAGAGTACACAAGTTTAAGACAGAGTTGGACTTAAACTTGGCAACATCATTATCCCAATGTGATCTTAGCCATTCCTCATCTATCTGTCTTGCGTACAGAAACTTTGTAATCTATAAATGAGCTGGAATTTTCATTACTTTTTGTATAAATGAACCACTTAGTGTTTTTCTAATTGGTTGACTGTTAGCTGGATGATTAGTTCTCTAGCAGTTACCTGCAAGACAATCAATTCATGTTTAGCATATTAAACACCCCCAAAGAGAGACTGATTTTACGAGCATATTCTATTACCTATTAACTGGAGCTGCAAAAGAATATTATTTTTTAATCTGCAGAAGCTAGTTTTCTTTTGGTACAGCTGTATATTTCCTTCATAACTAGTCTATGTCCTTTTCAGTACTGCTTTTAAACATAGCAAGTCCCCAAGTGAGAAGGGACAAAAAGAGCCTCTTCTCTTCTACCCCTGCAATCACTGTCAGGAGCTCTCCAGTCTGGGAAGGGAACTTATTGAACGTGATTGATGAAGTTCTGTACTTTGATATATTGCTGGAGTTGTGTAAGTTTGCTGGATTCCTTAGGCAAGACCCATGCATACAATGACTTCAAGGGTTATATCCAAATTTCCCTGGAATCCCTTTGGGGACACTGCTGCAGTCCCAGACAGTAACTTCATTTTGAGGTTCTTTTCATCAGACTTTTTTTCCCCATGACGAATTCAAATTCTTTTAGCATTCAAACTGATGAAAGGATTGACCTAACATCAGTAACACCAAATCTCAGTATTTAGTCTTAAAATGTAGGCTTAAAAGAAATGTCAGAGTTCATTGAGGCTAGTTTTTTCAAACTGTCAGCTTTTTCCTTGAAATGGCATAATTTTGAATTCTTAAGAAAACTTTGATCATTGTATATCAAATTAGCCTGCAACAGTGGATATAATCTCTTTAAACAGATATTCTTTACTCTTGCTTCTGAGAAGTCTCTGAAATATGTCAATACAAGTGCATGTGTATGTATTTATTTTATATGTATATATGAAGAAAGAATTGCAGATTTTCACCTTCTAAATGCTTTTCAAAGCATCAAGACTTCCCTCTGCTTGTCAAAGATCTTATTGCAGAAACAAATGATTTGATGACACATGTTCTGAGTATCTGGTGAATATTCATAATTTTGTCTTATTCACTGGAAATTACTGAGAAAAGACCTTAAAATAAAATGCTGTGTTTCCAGCAATGTCCCTGGGTTGTTACACCTAAGCAGCATGTCATCCAAGGGTAGGTAGGCTGAAAGGCAACCCTGTATTTTATCCCTTTCAGTTTATGCACTGAGGTGGGAATCTTTGGAGGATGGTTTGACATGAATTCGTTTTCATGTTATATTGTCTGGAGTTTCAGAGAATGAAAGGAAACGTGTCTTTTCACTCCTTTTTTGACTCCTTTTTTCCCCTCCCTGTTACTAACACAACTACTTCCCTGGCAAAGAGATTTAAAATTTGCTTCTGCCATAGTGCAGTAAAATAGTGAAAGCATCTGGGTAGAAGCAGCCCATCCCCCAGATCATGAGATCTGTCTGAATCTGGAGCTATGCACAACCTAACAGAAGTTGCATGAGAGAGAACACTCTGAAGACTGTGTATTAAAGCATTGATTCATATGTGCTGCAGCTGCAAGCCAGAGGACGTATAAATAGCAAATTGAAACAGCTTCCATTTCATTCCCTCCAAGAGCTTACATCCCCCAAATTCAAACAACTAGCTGCTTCTTGCCTTCAATTCCCTATCCTGCTAGCAAAATCATTTTTAATGTATGTCGCTGAGCAGCTCAGAGCGATTTTGTTTGAAAAGTTCTCAAAATCCAGCAGCCCAAGTGATCTCAGCGTGCAGTGTTGTTCTTTCCATCTAATCTGGCGTAACAGCTTTCCTTCTGGTTATGTTAAATTGTAGAATTACTCTTTTCAGCTCTGCTTTTCAAATCTAGATCATTTTTACATGGGGTACCTATCATTTATACTTCAGATGCTGCTTCTGACTGCAATACATTAAGGAAAAAAAAAAAAAAAAGGCAGTAGCTTTCTTTTCTTACATCCTGTCGTTTCCTGCTGGAGCTTTGGGACTCAGGCACACTCTGGTTTCATGGCTCACTCCAGGATACATGTCCTGCTGGCTGGAAGCAAAGCCCCTTTGCACCAGCAGGGAATGTGCCAGGGCTTTCACTCATATGTTAATTACATTTTTAATATGCTGCTTTAGCGGGTTGAGTAAGCAGAGTCTGACACGGCTGCCCCATTCCTGAAACCCTGAATCAGGAGAATGCCATTAATCTTAATTCCGAATAAGGTGTGTTTGGAGTAAAGATGTTATACAAGGTCCAGATTTTTGAATTACTTTTGCATCAACCAGCCTGCCTTGATCCAGACCAGCCTGAAAGGGCACAAATTATCCACCAGCTTACAGTGACTGATGTAGTGATATGAATACAGGGATGTCAGAGGGCAGGAAATCCTTAAAGGAGTGGGACTGATCTGGTAGGGGACGGGTTGCTAACGTGACACCTCCCGTGCCCCACCAGGACTGGAAGGAGGAATTAAAGGGCATCATTCAGTCTGAATCTTACAGCCGGACTGTGTGGACGGCTGATGAACGAGCCAGCAGTGGAATGTTTAGCAGGCTGTGACGACTTTGCACAGAAATAGGAAAATTTATCGCCGGCTTGCCACAGCAGTACCGTACTGCCCGCTTTCGGTGGTGCGCCCCTTCTGAGCACTCCCGCCCCGCTCGGCAGCCCAGCCCTCCCGGCTCCCGGCCCCCCTTCCCGGCACCGAATTTAGGGGCTCGCTGTCACCAAGCTGGAGCCGTCCTTCTTCTGCACCTCAACCACGAGCAGGGGGGCTTCGCAGCCGCCGCGCAGTTACCGGACAAAGATATCCCTGTGCCCGAACCCACCGGTTATATCGGTACGGGAGGACGGACGGACGGACGGATGGATGGATGGATGTATGGATGCACGGATGGATGGATGGATGGATCGGTATGTAGATGGCTGAATCGCGCATCTGCCCGAGAGCCGGGGCTAGCCCGGCGCTGCCATTGCGCGCAGGAGGCTGCTCGCATGCCCGAAGTGCTGGCAAGGGAGAAAACAAGGCGGGGAGGGGACGGCAGAAGCGCGGGGGCGGGCGCGGAGCGGGGCGGGGGCGGCGGCGGCGCGGCCAATCGCCCGGGCTGCCGGCGCTGCAGGAGCGGCGGCGCGGCGCTCGGGGCTCCGAGGGATGCGGAGCCCGGCCCGGGTACCTCTCTGAGGACGGCGAGCAGCTGTGCCGCCAGCACTGCGAAAAGTCCCCATTTGCTTCTTATAAATTAAAGTGCCTTGTCACCAGTTAGGGCAAGTCAGCCAAGGTAAGGCTTAAATAAAATGACACTTTAATATGTGGCAACATGGATATTTCCGGACAGCGGTGCCGCTAACACAGCCTTCTAAGTAGCGCAAAATATTTTGTGCGATAATGCTGTCGTAGTGGGTGCACAACCTGTAATTTGTCTGTGTTAAAGTTGCCGCTGGTACGCAAGCCTTACCCTTGTGGTGCTGTAGGAACGTGTTTGCTTATCCGAGGCAGTGGCAAAGGGACCTGCAAAATACAGGCGTAGAAAGGTAGCGGCGCTCTGTGTATGTGTTTGTGTGTGACCGTGTTCGTAATACCTACAGTTCTGCTCCTTAACTTACGGGGATAATGTGCAGATGCATTTTAATGGTGATGGCAGGCAGATTATTCTTTGGCTGAACTCACATGTGTGAGCCTTTTTATACAATAAAACCGCATGCCATGGTGAACTATGTGTGGAGAACATTAAGCTTGGTATTTGAATAGCAATTTCAGGGGTTTGGGTCCCCCCTCCCCACCCCCCCCCCCATGTTTGTAACATTATATGTGATAACTGAGGATTGAAATTGCAGCAAAAGCAGACCTGCAGATTTGCTTTTAGCTGCTTGTTAAAGCTTAAGCAGTCACCTAACTTAACTTTGTGTAAAGGGCACTGTAAATAACGCACAGGCAGAAATAAATCCTCTCTTCATCTCCTCCTAGCCCACCCCAATAGTACCTCACCTAATGAACAAAAACTACCATGTACCTTTAGTTCACACCACATTTTGACTGATGGAACTGTCAGTGGTCTGGAACTGAGTGTTTTGGCAAGCAAGGAGTTCCCTAGGATGATTTTGCTAATGTGTGTCTCTGAAAACAACATAGTCCTGAACCTGTGTGTGTGTGTATGCGTCTGTGTGTTCCTGTGAGTCTGTTTTGTGTACAGGAGTGACAAGATACAAGGAGGACAGGGTACAGAAGCCAATGAAACATGGCAAACGTAGATGCCTGCATGTGTTTCTCTGACTGGATCTCTGTAAAACAGTATGAGCATTTCTCATATTTCAGTGTAGTTTATCATTCAGATTAGGGGTTGGGATAAATTCAATTTCATGTGCATCAATGCCCCATTAGTTTTTCACAATCAAAGGAAATACAATGGAAAACACAGGTAAAATTATGACTTCAGTTAGTACAGGTGATAAAATCACTTCCTATATTCAAGATACAGAATGTATTTTTCATTCCGAGACACTAGGCATAGCTCCTTCCTTTCCAAATCTTTACTTCTATGCTGCAGTCAGCCATACACAGTTGTGTGAAAACACCGAAGCCTTCCTTCTGCATAAATTGTCCTTCTACTGAATAGTAGTAAATGTTTGTTTTCGGGGCAAATATGGAATGAATTTAAAAGTTTGCCATGTTTGGCATTTTGCCTAACTGTAAAGGTAACAAGATTTAGAGAAATAACCAAAAGGCTTCTTTAACCTACTTCACTGCCTTTGACAGAATATTTCATTTTATTTCATTTCAGATTTTTCTGAAAAAGACATAGTACGGTATAGTTACCTAATGCAAATTAAGGTATGACTCTTTTTTTGTTATATATACCTATGAAAACTATGTAATATTTTACTTTTGTAGTTAAAGTTACTAATCATCCTACTTTTTCATTTCTGCTTAGAAAATGTCAATCAGACAGAAAGCAAACAATCCAACAAAAAACCTACAAAATGAATCAAGAAAACAACCAAACCAACACATTCACTTTTACCTGTTTTTTTTTTTTTTTAATTGACTAGAGAAATAGTATGTCAGACAGCACTTTCCTTTGAAAAGGAGCGAATTCAGTGCACAAGCACGTCTTAGGGGGCACTGTGCTGCTGACTGAACCATTTACAGATGAGATCCAAAACTAAATGCCTTCAACTTGCAGGTACTGAAGATCCTGAAAGACTTGCTAGGATAGCATTGTTGGTTCTACTATTAGGACAAAATGCCAGTCAAAATTTTTTATACTTTGTCTAGTTTAATCCCTCAAGTAGCTTAATTTGAGAGCATTGTTCTTAACTACCTACATTAAAAAGTGTTGTTTAGTGTTTTTGTCCTGCAATGCAGAGACTGTAACTCAGCCACTTTGTTGGTGCATGCTGTGCTAATTCATGGTAGTAGCTCTGGTGAACATATGCAAAGTTATAAAACAACTGGGGATAAAAGTCTTCAACATCCAAAATTAGTGTATGAGGGTGCATGTGTGCACACCAGAGAGGCACAGTTGCCACTGCACCAGAACTGACATTCCTGTGGTGCGTAAAATTTACATAATAGCCTTCAGGGAATAATCTGTACTTAAAAGTGACTTTTTTTTTTTTTTTTTTTTTTTTTTTATAATTTTGTCTCTGAACTCTTAAACATTTAACATGTGAGCTCTAAACATTAAAAATATGAGCATTTGACTTCCTAGTTCTCAATATGGTCATATGAAAGACTTCAACCTTTATCTCTGGCTGATAAATGTGATAAATGAAACTTGAAAGGTATGAAAAATTCTGTTAACTATAGCTCCTGCTCCTGGTTAAGAGCTACATTTCTGTTAATACAATTAGTGCTAAAAATTATCAGTCTTATCAGATTGAATAAAACCAGCTAAATACCAGTGAGTCATCTGTTCCATGCAGATGAACATGAGCTCCTGTTTGGGCAGCTAACAGCTAGTTAGCCCTGGCAGACCTGTCCTGCAAAGGGGCCTAAATCTGCCATCATGACACCATGGGGCACAGTTTCATTGCTCATGGGCAATGCAAAATAAAGGTGGCAGCTGACAGGGCAGGAAGCACACAAAAGACATAGCAAAACACCCCCAACAACATAAAGTGATTGCATTCCTAGAAGAGATTCTATGCATGTTTTCTGAGAAGAAGATGATACATATGCAAAGGTCATGAGAATAAACTCCATATGAAAACCCCAGCATAGCCTACACAGGTCTATGTAAGCCAACACATATATCTCACTAGCATAATTATGGTGGAAAACTTATTTTCCATTATCAGTAGAGCTGCAGTTTAAATAGCATGTGTATGATCTGGTGATAAATCAGGGCAAAGTGCTTAAACTTCATCATATACTTGATTGGTAGACTTGGACAAGTCTCTAAAGCACTCTGTAACTTCATGTATGACGTGAGCATTGCATAATAAGTGTAGAATGAACAATGAATATTATATGATACTGTTTAAAAAAAAATATTGCAGAACCTAATACTGAAGTGTATTATCTTCATTACTCTATTCCTTCTGTTTTGAATTATACATAATTTTGCCATCCATTTCCAGCAAACGAAGCTACATGGAATTTAGAAACTCAAAGAATGGAAGTGGAATTTTGAAGAAGTTTCTGAATTGAGGGCTAAACAAATCATGTATCGTATAAGGGACAACAAAGATTGGCATGATAAGATTTTTTTTCCCTCCAAAACCAGGTTTTATCCAGAAAACAGTTAATGCTGAAATGTTTTAAAATATGATTTTAATAATGTACCATTACTTTTTTTTTTGACTGGTTTTAAGAATCAACAGAATTTAGAATAAAAAAGTTTGAGGTTGAAAGGAGTGAATAAGGCTGATCTCCTGTTTAGGGGTTGTGCTTATGTGGAGGAAGTTGTTGTTTCAGGGGTTTCTTTTGGGGACTGGTTTTTTTTTTTTAAGTAATGTCTTTGTGGACTGAATACAATCAGGATAACATAATCATGAAGCTTTATAAGTAATCGACAGGCAACTTGGTAGCATTTGCACATCTGCAGTCCTTATATAATGAAAATACATTCTGCAGTTTCTTGAGGTCTGTAAGAAATACAGTTTTGCTTGATGGCAATTGTCATTTATATTTTTATGGAATTTATTCAAAACTGAGTAGAGGTAAAGCTGGGTTTGTTATAGAAAAGACAAAGCCTTACTTTACTCCCTACTCTTTGTGAAAGTGTTCGCTTCTTTTAAGCAGATCTTCTTGCAAAAGGAAGTATATTTAGGTCACAGACAAATTATTCCATTCTCACTTCACCTTACCTAGGTTTCAGTACAATTTATCCAGTGCTTACAAGGCCAGATTTTCAAGGCTGCTTGTGAAGTGTGGTGTAAAAATACACAAGCTAGCTGAGGCACTAGCTGCATTTCTACGCTAGGACTGTAGTAAGGATCTGTGAGATATTTTGTTCTTTTCTCCTTGTACTGTAGTACTGCACAGTCTACTGTAATATTGAACCCTGAAAGTACTTTGTAATATTGAATCCTGAAAGTACTTTACAGGAGGGATCAGCCACATTGTCTTGACTTAGCAGATGGGATGAGTGATGTGGTAGGACCAGCAGTCTTTTCCTTATGAAATATCTTCAAGTTTTTAATGTACAACAACTGCTTTGAACCATTCTTTGCAGAAATCTGCCTCTCCCTGCTAGTGATATAGAAGTACATGCTTCAGTATAGGTGGTCTAAATGCTTCCTAGCATATCTTCTCCCTGTTCAGTATTCTGTTGAAAACAACCAACTCTATTTGATTGACTCCTCATTTTGGTATTTCCAGGTGTATCATAGAATCATGAAATGGTTTGGGTTGAAAGACACCTTTGAAGAACATCTAATCCAACCTCCTCTGCCCTGCCATGGGTTTAGCCATCTTTCACTAGACCAGGTTACTCAAAGCCTTGAACACTGCAAGGGATGGGACATTGACACCTTCCTTGGGCAGCCTGTTCCAGTGTCTCCATCATGCACTGTGTTGTTTCGTAATTGCCATTAAGCTCTTACAGCACAATTATGGGTGTATATATGGTAAGTTTACACACATATTCTTTGAGAAGGTACAAAGAAATGAATATCAACTTTTAAGAAGTACAATGTTTGGTACTCTAAAGGCATGTAAAAATTATGAGTAACATTGTGTGGCACTAGACTGAGCAATTTTTTGGCACAAGATGTCTTATGGTCACAGATGGGAATGTACATTTTCATTATTATATGAAATGATTTATTTGAATTCTATGATTAGTCAACTTAACCAAATCAGTAATATATTGTCCTACAAAAGTCATACATTTGGATTTGAATTCTGTTTATTTTACATCTTGTTCTTGCTGGATGGTATGAAAGCTGTGAAAGAAAACCTTTTGGTTCAAGCAAGACACTATGTTTGCTTTCATTTCCAGTAATTATACTTTGCCCAGAGAAAAGAATCTTGTTTTGTCTTTGACTTGTAAACATTTGTGTATTGGGCAGCTCTTTGAAGGAGATTTAAGATGGTGCTTCATGTTGAGGTGAATTGAATACTAAAGCCCATATCTCAAGCTTCAGTATGCAAACCTCCAGTCCTGCTCTGCTGTTGTTTATATGACAAGTGATAGAACAAATAATTTTGAAAAATAGCAACATGAATACAATCTCTATTATTGCACGGCAAGTATTTGAGATATTCAGAGGCAAGTTTCAGACTGTCTCTGCAAGTCCTGTTCCACTTGTCAAATACATGTCCTCCTTCAGAAGAGAATCTTCCTATTATTAGTGAAAAATTTGGTAGGTTAGCAATGATGTCAGGCCAATAATGCTGCTATTAATTTTTGGGGTGTTGGAATGCATATGCATGTGTTTGTGCATATTTGAAGAAAACAGTAGTTCCTGTAAAGGAGGAAGCTCCTTTAGCTCATTCAATGGTGAGAAAGACTTAATTTGACTGTAAAAAGGTATTTTTAACACTGATGTATTGTATTAGCACCTGGGAAGTGCTGACTGCTCTAAATGTAAAATCTTGGCTTTCAGGAGAGGTGAAATAAAACTAGGGCATATGAGCACTGTAGCATGTTAGCCATTAACTGCTCATGGCAACTGACAATATATAAAAATACTGGGAAAGTCATTGATGCCTGGACTATAGTCCTCAATCTCTATTTCTTGTATGCTTTACATTTGGTCTTGCAGTAAATAATAAGCTTTCTTACTGGAGTAATAAAATCAAGAAAAAAGCTACGCATCATTTATTACACGCAATTTCCACACACTTTGCTGATGAAGAAAATTTGTTATATATTTGCTGTTCATTAAAGCTTAAATTCTTGCATTCATATTAGTGAATTTGAGCTCAGAGTTATTATCTTGACTATTCAGGCTAGAGAGATCTTAAATATTTTTCTATTTGCAAGAGGGAAAGTGTAAAATAATCAGTCCATTTATCATTGCATGTTTAGTTGGTTTTTTCTATTTTTTTAAAGTTATGAATAATCTAAGAAGCTTCTTCTAGAAAACTTGTGGAAAAGTATAATGCTTGTTCTTATACTCATTCATTTTCAATGAATGGGTAACTAACACTTTTAAGTCCTGTGTAGTTTTGTAGTAGAAACCCTTCTAAGTGATTTTGGAAAATGTCAGGACAACCAGCAAGCTAACACGTTTTCAAATGGAACTCAACATTTCTAGCTGGTTGGGCTTCTTTCAGTGTTATCTTGTGTACTCTCAGGACAGCTATCCAAGGCATCCAGTTCCCTGTGCATTTACAGAGTGGGTGCGCCAGAATTGTGCCAAGAGGCAGCAGAGTGGGAAGATAGCTGCTGATCCTGGCACAGATGATGTGACCTGCTGCCATGACTCCCTTCAAGCAGCAGGTACCTCTTCCCAGGTGTTTAGCAGGCCCATTATGGGCATGCAGACTATGCACAGCTTTTAGACAGGGAGTGGGTTCCACTGCGGCCAAGTGCTGTGGTTCACTCCCCGACTTTCTTGCTGGGACTGCAGAAATGCATTGGCTTGACACTGTGCATGCCATTTGTGTGCTATAAATTGGACATTTGGTTTAGAGGACTTGGGGGGAGTGATCATGTTACATGAATATTTTCCTTGAGGAGGTTTTTGTATTTCTCAGATCCCACTCAATCCACTGCATCATTCTAATGCCAACCACGTTTTAAACTATTAGGGAAAAACATAATGTTGGATACCTCTTGGTCTATAAGGAGGAGTTAGTAGATGGATATGTGTTACCAGAGACTTGATCCTCAGAGAGCATAAAGGAGCTTACAGAGAATGTATGCAAAAATATTCAGCCAACAAGTTGCTGCTTTTCCCTAGTAATTTTTTTTCCCCCCTGGGTTAATTTTCTGCTGGATTAAAGAGCTATGTCATTTTATAGGAAGGTTTGTCATGTTCTGGATCTAAAGCAGAGAAAACTGGGGGAACCACAGCCTGGATGCAGGGAAAGAAAAATAGGGCACCATTATTTTGATAATCTTTCTTTAGCCATGAGGCAGATGAATGGAAAAGATGACCAGAGGGATGTTCCTTTGTAAGAACCTTTGAAAAGTAGCCTCCTAGATGAAAACCTTTTCAGGAGGTTTATCAATACCTCACAAGGAAAGCCAGCAGGAAGACAACTGACTATGTAGCCTTGCATTGTGACTTGAAGGCTAATGAACTTGAGTTCTTTCAGACTATATAGGTCAGGTGATGACTGATTTCCTAAAGCTATTAATACCTACTGTGCTACTGAAGCCAGTGGGATTATATTGTTACACTATTGTAGTGTGTTTGCTATGTTATGTCATGGCTATACCTATAAGTTTTCTAGTTCTGAACTGAAACAGGAGATGTCCCCATTTGTGTTTGTTTGGATTTTTGTTTGTTTGCTTGTTTGTTTTCTTTTTGGTTTTTTTTAATTTTTTTTTTTAATTACAAAGAGGTATAACAGTCTTGAAATGCAGCGAGTTTCCTTCACAGAACCACTGTGTGATAATTTACTCCTTATATTATGATGAGCACTCTCTCTATTTATTGTGGAGCTTAATATGTTTTAATGGCTATTGTGACTCCCCCACAAAGCAAAACTCAAAGAGTGTCTCCATGCACATGATTCATTTAAGTGGATTTGTCAAAAGTTTTGGGACTTGTGAGCACATACTTTTTTTGCAACATACAGCTATAATTTTGCTTTTAAAAGCAGAACATTACTTTCCTTAGCTTTGGAGAAATCCCAAAATATAGGTGCTTGTATATTTAGCATTCACATTTTATATTAGGTGAAAGATAAGTGGTTTAATTAAAAAATTTATAATAAATTGCAGCTTGTAAATTTGCTAATTCACCACATCCCCCCCCCAAAAAAAAAAAAAACTGCACTTTTTAGATTCAGGCTTATGTTTTTTAAAAAATATTAGTTAATATTTAAGTAGGTTTATGGGATCTGCAAACTAATTAGAGGCATATCAATGTAGAATTGTTTTTTGTGTTCTGAAGATTTTCAATATTCTGGCAATAACTGTGTTCAGGAAAATGAGAACTGGAAAAAGAATGTCATACAAATTGACTTGCAGACAAGGTCTTTAGCCTGTCAGTCTGTCTAGTCAATCTTTGGTGTCACAACAAGATCACCAGCAATCTACAAAGCTTTTTATAATGACATTTTTGTAATATCTACATGCAGTGTTAGCCCTAAAGGAAACACTTTGCTCTTCTCTATGCTTTTGTGATGTTGCCACTAAAGACAGATTCAAACTGAGGCGGCTGTTTGAAAAATACTGTTTTATCAACATTGAGACTTAAAAATATCAACTGATTTTCTGAATTGGCAAAGTTGTTTATCTTTTGCAAACCTGAAGGTCAGCTTCGTTTTCTTATTGTAAAAAGTGCAGTGTTAGTAAATTCAAACTGATAGATAAATCTTTAATCAAACCATTCTTTTCTTTTCTATACTCTTTCTCTACTGTGACACTTTTATTTGAACAACTCTTATCATCCCCAAAGACTTGCAAGCAGAAATTTACTGAATTTATGACTACACAGCAATTATTTATTTTCTGATAGAAATATTAGGTAGGTAAACTACTCACAGGCAGGATGTTATAATGCCTGATTACTTCAATGTGAGGTCCTGCTGAGTCCCTGAACAGCAGACAGCTACCACTCAGGAAGGTCATGGTGAACCTCCATGGCATCTGAGGATGGTGCATTTGTTATTCCTGCTGAGTTCTTATGCTCCCATTTCCCCACTTTTTCCATTATGTCTTTACACTTTTTAATGGCTTTTTCATTACTGCCAACTCTGTGTTTTTACTTCTGTCTTTATTTTAGCTGTAGCTACATTAAAGGTCCAAGTTCTTTTGCTCCATTTTTGTAGAGTCTGGACATTAGAGAGCATTATATTTGGAACAAAGATGGACTTTGAATAATTTCAGAAAAAAGGAACTTGAAATGGATAGTTTAAATCAAATTTGGCCTCGTTCCTGCTATAACTGTGAACATACACTGTCTGCAGGAAAGGATAGCTTCTGGACTGCGCATAATGACTGGCCTTTTCAGCTCCTGTCTCCCATGTATCTCATGCCAATAAAAGGAAGTGTTGTGTATCTGATGTGCAATTCTGCTGACCAATTTTAGCAATTGATTAAAAAAGGGTAGAAAGTAAAGGATGAAAGAGATGAAATAAAGAATTCAATAAGGAAGTAAAAGTATGTCATTTAAGAAAGAGATTGAAGCCTTTTTTGGCATATGACACAAAAAAAGAAGGGCATGACTAAACCTGTTTTTTGCTCTTCTTGAAGTATTGTTCCAGATTATTGTAGGAAAGGTGTCAATTAGAGTCAGCTCTTTATGCCTTCTTATCTCTTTTTTTTCACAAGAAGATGTAGTTAGTTTTACAGTTTGCCACATAAAGGAGTTGATTTTTTTCCCCCTCAAGAAGGTATTTATGCAGTAGATATCTTACTCCTAAAGAGGATTACAGGCTTAGACCAAATAATCAGGGCTTGTAAATACTTTTTTATGATATTATAAGCAATATACTAGATATTGAAAATTATACCTATCTACTGCCTAATTTTGGCTCACCCACCAGGGCAAAATATATTTGCATACTGAGCTGAATCTTCACCTTCACTGAGGTGCTCAGCCCTCAGCTTTTTATTGATACTTCTGCTTAACAGCACAGAAAGAAATTCTGCAATGGAGGTGGACTCTGTTGGTATTAACCCTCCCATCACAGAGACCAGAGGGCTTCTGCACAGCTGCCACCATTCTTGTAGCCTGAGTAAAGTGCACCAAAAATTTGTCTTCAGGAAGGAAGGTCTTTGCAACAAGGTCAACAGTAGGACTTATTCAAAAAGCCTTCTTCAGACATAAATATATATATATATATATATATATATATCTGTATATATATATATATCTACAGCTCTGCATCAGCTGTAACAGTAGTGCTGTGTAAAAATTTACAGATTTAGGAAACTGTCTACTTTATTTAGGATAAGGAAATTTTTTCTTGCTATAAGGACTAAATGAATTCTGCATCTTTACATAAACTGGGGAAAAGAGCCCAACTAACCACACCAACTTTTCAGCACTTGAAATAGATTAATGTTTTTCCACTTAGTATTTCTTATAGCATAGCCCAGTTGAAAGGTATCAGTTTGGTGTGGGAGTTTTTTGGGTGGTTTGTGGTTTTTTTCTTTGCTTGTTTGTTTTGCATTCTTTCTTTACAACTTACCTTAAAATGATGGGTCTTTTTATATGTGTTATATGTTCCCATGCAGATATTTCCTTTGTCTTTTACTCTATTCCTTGTTGCATACGCATCCTTTCATTTTTATTTGGTTACTCTGCAAGTTGTATATAACTACAACAAATACACCATTCCTGTGTGTGATATCTCAAAAATATTGTTATTGCATAGATTCCCAAAGGTCCTGTGAGACTGGTATCTTAACATTTATTCAGTCTGATCCTCTACAGTTTGCACTATTTCAGCTCAAAAGACCACATAATTCTGTACTGCCTAAAGGCATGAGAGATTGGTTTTTCTCACAAGCAGAATGAATAGGTATTTTCAGCTCCCTCCATTTTGTGTAAAGTTAGTCTTTGAAAGCTTAGGATGATGAATTTGAGATTTCCTTTCAGGCACATGCTTACTTCTTTCCATCACTTATACTTTAAGGTCATACTTTTCACTCCTCATTGTTCAAGTGCAGTAGAGGCTTATTGAACTCTTCCTTGACAGATAGTACAGACATACTACAGTACTACTTTTCCTTTTGAAGACCTTTTTGTACCTCAAGTGCCTTGTGGTATCTTTGATGTTGCCTAATTGGAATCTCAGAAGTGAAAAAATAAATAGCTGAATGAAGACGTGAGTGGCAGGCCTAAGGTTGTACATAATCTTAATTTGCTTTCAATCTTTCTTTTATTCTTATGCCTTACAGTGAGGTAGCCCTCTAATATTATTGCTTTATTTATTCCTATCACCCATTTCTGCATTTGAGTTTCTCAGTTATCTGTCTCCCACACTTTGAACAGAAACTCCTGAATTTTCATTTGTCTTCATGGTCCCTCTGAATCCATCTCTGAACTTTTAACCGGCCTTCTTTTTAACTAGTAGTCTTTCTTGAACAGCTAATTTTTATCCTTTCTCACCTACTTGTCGCGCCTAGTTTAGGCTTAAGTTTCTTAGGACAGGAGTATTGTCTTAAAACTCTGTATAAATATGCTTCACAAAGACAGCTCAGCAGAAGTTCTGCATCTAATTTGGGATTTCCCAGTGCAGTGATAGAGCCCAGCTGCTAATAGTTACATGGAAAGAGGCACGGGAATCTGGTGGGATATGGATTACAGGTGGAAATTGCCCTTACACCAAGGAAGGGCAGGCACAGCGGTAAAGTTGAGGCACAGAATTCTCCTCTTCTGTTGCAGTGGAGCAGCTGTGCCAAATTTGTAGGGCTCCAAAAGAAGAGGGAGGTCAAGAAAATACAGTGATGAGTGGGAGGCCTTGAGTTTCTGGCAGTTGTATTGCCAGGAGACAAGAGAAAGGGCACTGCGGGGAGCTAGATTCAGCAGTGGAGGGGTCAGAGCCAGGCTCCCCTGGGAGGTGCACAGCAATAGGGCACAGGATGGTGGCCACAAGTGTCCGTGCAGGAGATTCCTGTTGAATTTGAAGAGGAAGCTTTTCACAGGGAGCAAGGTTAAGCTCTGGGACAAGTTGCTCAGAGAGAGACCTTCAGACTTAGATGTTTTAAAATTCATCTGGAGATGGCCCAAAAACAACCCAATAAAACTTAGAAGGTAGCTATGCCTTGGGGAGGAATCTGGACTTTTTTGATCTCCAAAAGTCCTTTCTACCTACATTTTTACTCTTATTGCTCACTCTGCAGTCTTATTTGCAGTGAGTGTTGACTTTATCATTTGCTCTTTTTTAGAAATAGCAATCTGTAGAGGTCTGTAGAGCTATTGGTGATTTCACAGAGATAAATTCAGTTCTAAGTCTTCAGGACTATATTTGCCTGACTTGGAAATGTATTGAATCTATTAAGTGCTCATTTCTAGTCACTTTGGATGCAAACATCCACTTCAAACTTCAGTAATTGGACAAACCAGGTTAGAGAAATAGACCCATTTTTAAAGGATATTTTTTTATGTGAACTGATTATTAAATCAAGTACCCTTCTTCCAAAAAAATATAGTTTTGAGAAAGGCAAGAGTATTTGTGGAGAGGCAAGAGCATAAGTGAATGGAAGAATTCAAGACTTGGAGACAAAGAAGGGTAAGTATCTTGTTTGTCATAATGGCAAGAGTGGAATTGATTTATAGAGTTTTACATCATTTAGGCCGAAGGAAAAGACGCACTTGTGAAGGTGAAACAAAATATTTATATCATCTTGGGGTAAGATACAGAAAAAAAAGTGATGACCAGGACAATCAAAGACTTGTTTGGCACTGGAGTATGATCTGAAGGAATGAAGTTTAAGCTCTTAAAACAAAATTGCTCAGATCATCTGGACACCAGATCATTCTAGAAAATAATGATGACAGGAACATTCTTTGTGTGCTTAAAATATTTCCTTATCTAAGATAACCCTCTTGCTTAGTAGAGCAGAATTAAAGTCCTTCTTCTGATTTCTCTGAGTTTAGAATTAGTTTTTCCCCTCGAGCACCATGCCAGTACAATTAAGAACGTTAATTTACAGCATGGCCTGGCAGAAAACACTAATCTATAGTGCTTTTTTTAGTGGGTTGGGGCCTAGCTGGCATTAAGCATAAGGAAGCATCAACTGCCCTAAAGGACCAACTCTAGTGCTCCATTTCTGTATACATTTAATAATTTCCTAATTTTCACTGTAGCTTTTGATAATCCTAAATAAATGTTACATGTGTACTGCATTGTGCAACCTTTGGAGGAATCTCAAACAACCTTATTATTATCTCTTCCCAGCATATGCTTAATAGTGTAGAGAAAATAGGTCTCGCAGATGGACACAGAAAACAATGCAGACATTACATTAATATAATCTTTTTAATTACTTGTGACCTTTTACAAAAATAATGATACTATGTTATATGTTTTTCTGCTTTAAGTTCTGCAGGAGCGTGTTTTTGAAACAAAGGACTTTCAAATAATCCTGCTAAGTTGATTTTATCCTTTAGTTTTAATGCATTAGATTTTTTTAATCTGGAATGTTTGACCTATTCATGGACAAGGTGCAGCTCAGCATCAGTTTAGTGAGAGACCTTTCCATTCTGATTTGCATGGACTGCTGTATTTCATCTTCTCTCAAATAATATTGAATGTATTAGCTGGCACCTGATAGAATCATAATTGAGTTCAACTGCCAGCTCTGGCCAGCTACTTCAAAATAATCAAATGTTTCTATTTTTTTGGAAGGAGCACATTCCTTCAGGAGTATATAATTTTTGGTTGTATATAATTGTTGTAGCGCCTCTTAGAGACACCTAACTCCTTTTCTACTTTTTGAGTGAGAATGGTAATTTAGAGTTTTGTTTTCTTCCCAGCGTAAAAATCAGAGTGTATTCAATCCAGGCAGAAATTACAAAAGTAAAAGCTTCACTCTTGCCTTTTCTTTCTTTTCCATGGAAGCAGTGTGTTTTATTTTGAATGTATGACAGACTGCACACTGCGGAGAAAGGAAACATAGTATTTCTCTGGTGTTAATTAATGACAGCCTGTCTTTTATCTAACTTGAAGGGTTAAAACTACTGATTTAACATTTGCAAGTGCCTTCGATATTCCCATCTGAAATTTATGATCTCTTGTACAGAACTAGGACTACAAACAACTCCTAATCCAGTTTCTGGAAAGTGACTATGTTAAATGAATATTTCCAATGCTATCTCAGTAAGATCTTTTTTATTTTTAGTTGTTGTGAAATTAGCAGAGAATAAATTTTATTTGAAGTAAGCAGAGAGGAAGCACATAGTTTTGGCTAAACCATGGGTTTGGAGCCCAGTGTAGAAAGGGAGACGACCCATCCTCTGATCAGCATCGAACTCCGATTTATTGATCTATCAGGCACTTTTTATAACAGTGTAAATTAAGCTCATACATATTGCAGAACCCGAGCTCATTATAGGCTACAGATAAAACACCGATCCCTCCTTTTGTTTTCAATACCTGTGGTTTGTTATTGAAACCAAGATTTGTGTTCTCACCCTGATATGAATGGTTCTCAAAACCTCCATGTCTGTTCCCAAAACAGCCAAGGACAGGATATTTACTTGTTATTAAAAAACAACCTGAGAACTTCTGCTGTTTACATAAACGTGCCTGAGAACTTTTGTTGTTTACAGAAAGAGGCTTTGAGAATTTGCTCCTCACAGCTGCCTTTTACTTTTCCATCAGCTGTACATGATTATGGCATGTCTGAACAAAACTCTATAAGCCATTTCTGAGCAAAATTCTCCAACAGCCCAAGAAGAAGGTGAATTTGCTGTTTCCTTACTTGCAAGAGAGAAATTTTTAGCTTGTGTTGTAGTCAACATTTGCTTGTGTTTAATGATTGGTCGTTGTTAGATAAATATCCAAAGGGGCTGAACCACTGCCTAACTTTTACCCAGGGTCTGGGGGACTTGGCAGCCCCTGGGTTCCCAGAGACAGGGTTTGCATGCACCCAACACGTTAGCTCTGGAGCTGGCTTTTGTAACCATAAGATGACCAAGGAAAGGGAAGAATTGCAAAGTGAATTTTCTATGCTGTTGGGTCCAGTAAATGCTTCACATCAGCTACTTCCTGTAGCATTGTATTAATGTAGCCAGTCCTGAAAAAATCATATCTTGTAAGGATATAGATTTTACATGCTGCTACATGCCTTGTGAGAATTCTCATGGTTCCCTATTTTTACTGGTTTTGATTATTCCAAAAATGCGAGCCCACATAGAAAACTAAGGAGTTCTGTTCTCATTTTTTAGTTTCATAAGACAGAGTTTTTTCTTCAGCCATAGCCAATCTCTAAAAGGGTTTAGGATTCTGTCTGTGATAATCTGCCACTCCTTCCTCTCATCTGTCTCCAGAACTTTGAGGCTGTGGTCTGAAATGCTGACTTGGTTGCTACTGAGCTTGGTGGAAAGATTACAGCTCTGAGCATACCTCGGCTGCTCTTCACTGCATCCTGCCAGAAATTATTATAGCCACCTCTCTGACAGTAGAATTGCATTTGTAGCCTCTCCTTACTGTGTTTCTATCAAATATCTTGAACTGAAAAGCCAGGTTTAATTTGACACTAAACATTTTGATCAGTACCAGCTCTGACTGTGCATGAAGTTAAGCTAGTAGACCTGAGGGTCCATGAGAAGAGAAATGCTCATGAGCGACTGGGGCATGTTGTGGATGCTAACTTTTTGCTTTTTGTCTTTGTCAGCCAAAAAGAAAGCTAGCAACAACTGTGTAGTTCTAGAAGTGTGAAAAGATGGGTGGAAAACTAGCAAAATATGTCATAGATTTGATGATCAAAATATTTCTTTCTAGATTTTCTTTTTTGCTTTTGTCTTGCTGTGATTGGATCCAAATGAAAGTTTTCTTCCTTGTAACATTGTATTTTTATCCCATGAACAAGTGGGCAGTGATGCCTCAATAGGAGATTAGTTTTTATTTTAAGTAAATTTAGAGAACTGAGGAAAGAACCCTGCTTAATGAACAGGTCTCCCAAAAATTAACTCTGAAGATAATGACCCAGAAATTTTGCTTATTTATTCCTGATGCAACATCAGTGAGGTCAAAACAGCTGCATAGAATGTAACTTAGAAATAGCTTGAAAACATGGCCAGAAATCTCTCTTCAGATTTTTTTTTAATTACTTTTGGTTAGTTCCTGGTGTTACCTGAAATTCTACATCATTGTTTTCAAAAGTCATTGTTGAATCTGTAGGTCACAGGGCAGTTGAAATAATTTTGAGTCTAAAGATTTACTTTTTTTTCTCCTCAAAAATTGTCTAGTCAGATATTATCCTGGACATTAGTGAGGCGTTGGTCATGGTTTGCTTCCAGTCATGTTGTGGTGGCAATACGGTTAAAAGTTCTTTGGCATGTCTTCCAGAAATGCATGCTTACTGTGGAAGATAAAAGAGGGTTCAAACCTTGGTGGACATATGCTTGTATATGCTCATATAAAGGCTGACTTTCTGATAAACTCTCACAAAAAATATATGGAAAGACACAGGTGCTGTGTGTCTTTATCTCACCATATGATTATTATTTTAAATCAATACAAGAATCATTTAAATTAAATTCACTAAATTTGTACGTATAGTTTCCATGTTCTAATGGGTCTAGAGCTGACCCATTAAATAATGAAAAGTTTTTGTAACTACATGTACTAGTCCAGTTATTAAAGGAAAAAAAAAAGGTTATAGCTTAAAAAGTACACTTTTGAGAGACTGTAACATTTTCATTTATTTTAACAGTAGATGCAGGTAACTGGTTTAAGTTGATAAAATCATAGGAGGTTTCTTTCCTGGCTCAGATCTGTTTTATGCCTTAGTTAGATACAGCAATGTTTATGTTTGCATTCAGGTCACAGTTTTTCAGAGCACAAATATTTGACAATCACTGTAATCACAGAAAGTTTACTCTGCAGATCAAGTTTAGTTTCGTACCAGAGATCTGAGAGATTTCCTTTGTAAAAGTTATTACTGATCATACTTGATAAGTGTTACAGACTTACTGAAAATCATAGAGAATGATCAAGGCATTGATCTCTACTTTCACGGATTCTTAACTTTATGTATTGTGTCCAGTTCTGTTCCAGTGGTGGAATAAGACAGTCTCTAATGCTGGACATCCAGATAAACTCGCAGAGAATCAGAACTGGGTAACCTACTGGCAAGTAGGTGACAAAGGCTAAAAGAGCATCTAAGACTCAATGTTGTAGCTTCTTTCCTTACAATATATGTGACACAGCTGACATGAAATGGAAAGGTTCAGTTGTTAGATCTATAAAAATACCCACAAAGCACGACCAAGATAAAAGGCAGAGAGTGGAAGGTCATATTTTCTTCTCAAATGGATGGTTCCTTGACTATAGGTGGTTTAGCAACTAAAACTTGTGAAAGAAATATTTATTTTTTAAATCTTGCCCCCTTTTTCCTCCATGAAGATCTTTTTGTTGTTATATCTTTTAGAAGAAAGGCTTTTCTTTTTCCTGTTCTATTATCACAAATCCTAAAGTATCTTGTTGTAGGACAACCTCGTCGAACAAAGTCACATCTGAAGAGGTGAAACAATGATAAAGGAATGCCAAAGAGTGAAAAATGTCAAGATGTCAAGCATGTCTTCTGGATAGGAAGCTATTCTCAAGAGTACATATTGAAAGGGAAAGAAATTAAGTTCTTTGGACCTAAGTCCAAAGTACAGTTTGGCTGTGAAAACTAGCAGTGCTTACACAGTGACAAGGTTTTGTCTGAAAAAATCAACCAGCAATGTAAGAAGAGCCTAAAGCAAGTCAGCGGTAGTTAAGATTTAACCTTGCCATAAAGAGGTTAAGCATTTTTTCTTTTACAAGTACAATTTTATAATTAGATTTATTATTACTGGTTTGTTGGTTTCGTTGTGTTTTAGTTTTATTTGAAAAAGTAAAACCAAAAAAGAAGAAACTGGATTTGTTGAGTGTGTTGTCCTGGCTCAGAATTGCAGATTGCCACAAGAAGGGATCTCTCTAGAGCTTTCAAAGGTAAAAAACTTCCCGTAGACTGCTATCAGAACTTGTATGAAAACCTTACCAGGGGAAAAGAGTCTTGCAGTGATTGTTAAGAGTCTGCCTAAATATGCACAAAACATGAAACAACTTGTGTGAGTATTCAGGACATAGGAAAAGGTTTTTATATTTCTGTAGAATCTTTAAATGTTTAAGCAACTATCCTATCCACTTCCATTGTGTTAATTTTTTGGCCAAAGTGGTCAAGAAAAAGGAATGTGACTCACTACATTAGGACATAGGTTGTGTCAGGGACGCCTTATATGTTTTGTGATATAGGATGTTTTGAAGGAAAACAAATGTCTCGATTAAGGTTCACACTGAAGGAAATTCAAACTACACAAATTCCTGAAACTTAATGCTGTGTAAGGAGCAAAAAAAGAGAAGTATATCTCAAAATCTGAAAGTAACTAATAATCTAGAAAATTTTTCTTGGTTAGGTCATTAATATAGTATGCATTGGACTGTGCCAGTAAGAGCAACAAAGTAATCAAAAAAGAGAAAAGGGAGAAAAATGAACCTTGTTTTATTCTCTGACTGCTGCATAAAAGTAATTTGTTAATTTAATACATGGAACAATATTTATCGTAGTATTTAAAATCAGTAATTATTTCAGGGTTTGGCTGCACAGTATATTTCTGATTTATTTTTGTTTTATCATAAATACCCAATGTCAGAGAGATTAAAATTTTGGTATGAAATTGTAGTATTTCAGTTACAGTCTTAGAGTAGGCCTTAGGACTTGCTGTGCAAGGCACATCCAGGGGAAATACCAATGAATGGTATGTTTTCTTGTAACTCTACGATGGACTTCTTGTGTTTAACAAAAGTAAAACCACAAAAAAATCCCCCAAACAACTCTGAATGTTTTTTTTTTAAAGTAATAAATATTTTTTACTAGTGATAAATTATCTGATTGCACATTAGACTATTACAAGGATAATTTTTCATTTAAATATCTCTTCCTTTATTGTGCTGGTTAATCAGATCATTGCACTGTTCAAAATGTGTTAGAAAGAATCTAGAACTGGGAGATTTAGCCCAATAATTTTTTTATTTTTTCAAAAGTCTTCAAACTATATTTTTGAGTAACTAGCACCCACCACCCTTAAAAAAAATCATTTCTCATTAGGACAATAAAGAAGGATAATTTAATACTAAATGTATTAGATACATCAGAACAAGGGACTGCACCTTTTATGATTGCAACATTTTGGTTTTCAAATCAGAGGTGCATTTCGTGTCACAGATATATTGTCAGCAGATCTTGAATTTTGGGTTAATAAAGGCTGATTATGAATTATGTTGGCTGTGGACATTCTTGCAGAGTTTTAAATTTTGTATAAATTTTTTTCCATTGCATGAAAGGAATGGTAAAGCTGATGGAGATATGTATTTCAGATAAACCTGAGATACAGGAGGCAAGCTCCTAGCTTTACACAGGAGCTTGGTGTCATGCAGCTGTGATGCAATTCAATACATATGTCAATGCTTCTGTAATCTTGTGTGGTGTTTAATCATTGTATGGATTTACTCTGTCATGTAAGTGAACAGAATATTGAAAGAAAGGCAGTCAGCATTTATGTAATGAAGTTAATCAGTTGTTTGATACATACTACTGTGAATTGTGATGATTTATGGTGTTTTTCACCTCTCTACTTGAATGTAGGTCATAAATACAGCTCTTTCGAATTACATGCTGTACAGCCAAAGACAGACATTTCAAAAGTGCACCTTGCTCTCATTTTCTGAGTGAAAAACATATTATATCCTGACGTGATTTACTAGTTGAAATTTGGAACGGATATCTATCTAAATTCAATTTGTTGCCTTTTAACCAATTATGTGGTTTGTTAATACATTCTTACCCAACTTGTAGAACACATTAACAGCTTCACAATTGACTATGTCATCTCAAAAGTGCAATGATGTGCTCATATATCAGAAACCTGCATTTTGTTTCTTTTTTTTAAGTTGAAAAAAGTATGTTTCTTGAGGTTAGATAAACATTAAGATTTAAAAAAAGGGTTTATTTTAATGTACAAACTAAGATTAGATTTGTACAAACTTTGCTTTAAGGCTGGTTTGTGCAACTTGATGCAGTCTATACCAAATGTTCAAAGTCATCTCTGTTAATTGCTCTACCTTTGTTTACATGTTTTGGCTTTTGAAGTACATTTTATTATGCCTTAAAACTTTAATTTTTTTTTTTATACAACTTGCATTCTTCTCATTCCCCAATTATCCTATATGTTGTCAGCAAGGTCTTTTACTTACTACTGATTAGGATGGCATGCACATGTAAAGTGAATAGATTTTCTTAGCCCCATTGATTGCTGGTGCTGAAGAGCAATATAGTCTGTGTATATGTGATATATTTTCCATATATATATAAAAGCATATCTTTTTTGGTAAATACCATATGGAAAGGTGTCGACACTTCATGTCATCCTTTATCTGTTTTTGTCACAAAATGGTGTCTGAGATGTAGTGTTTGTGTACACATAAAAAGACAGAAAATAAGTACATAACTTGCACAATTCTGATAATTCAGCAAGTGGCCTTTTTGCAAGTGTGGGTAGAAGTGGTAACCTAAGTAAGTTGTCTGTTTTACTTAATTCTCTTTCCCCACTGAAGAGGAAAACCTGCTCATGTTTGAAGTGGCTTTATAATAAAACTGCATAAACATACAGCTTTAATTGTAGATTCACATGATTGAAAGTGTAGTTATGGCAATTATGTGGATTTTTTTATCCCTCCTGTCTAGTAAAACTGTAATTGAAAAACAATGGGTATGTTCATGATCAGAAATGTCTGAGATTATTAGATTTATCCAGTTCAGGAGTAAAATATTTGCATAGAATCTTGAGTCAGCTTCTGAAGCTCTTGTCTTCTTTGATTGGTATGACAAAAAGGGTGTTAAATTATGTCAATGACTGCATGGAATTTCATATATGGAAATGTCAATGTACATATATACAAATGAAATATATTTATGCTAAAAAAGTTTATTTAGTCACAAATGATCACAGACATATCTAGCCACAACTCTAAACATCTTCACTGTTCACCCACTTTATTTTAAATGTTGTTCTCTTTTGTTTTATCACTTACTGACAAAAATATAAGTCAGATTTTATAGTCACCTGATCAAAATGAAATCTAGGTCTTCCTCTAGAGATGTAGGAGTAGAGCTGCAAATGTGAGCCTGAAATCTAGGAGATTATACTGGGAGAATTTTACGTCAAACTCTCAAATGTAAAGATTCTTTGGGGCTGCAGGCTTTCTTTTACCTCAGGAATGATTTATTTTACCTCAGGATGTCTAAAGAGTCCGGCTTATCAGAATGATTATTCCTGTTCTGTTAGGCTGGGATAGTATACATTAGTTTTAGTGCAACTGCTCTGTAATGTCTATCAGCCTAATTATACCAAAGGCACAATCTAATTGAGTGCCTGGAGCTCGCAGCAAGGAGCTGTTGGTGATGTTTTATCTGTGGTACAGTTAAATATTGTGCAGAAGTATACTTCTGAAACTTGTCTGCAGAAAGACTTCTGGCACGTGCCAACCAAGCTTAGAGAAATTTCACCTGGATTCTGATAATACTGAAGAAATTTTAAGACTTTTTTCTTTCACTATACTGCATGCTCACAATCATTGGATCATTATTGCTTAGAGTTTTATAGAGACGTTCTTAAAAAATTAGAAAACTCAAACAACGTAAAAACTTACATTCGCACACTTTTGCCTCTATATGTGCACAGGCAGATGGTAAGCTGACCAAGATTTTTAATTTTTTTAAATATTTCACCTTATGGCCATTAATATTTTCTTTTATTCATTGGTTGCATTATGATACCACCTACAGGCCCTTGTTAGTACAATACAAGGAGAGGGGTAATGTACTGATGAAAATGAAGAAGCCTTTGTTTGCTGCATCTCATAGTTCTTTAGAACATTTGTTGTTTAAATATAATTCTTGGTGTGGTGCTGTGTGTGGGTACCTGGAAATACCTTTGATAGAAGACCTTTTAAATTTAGGGAGTCAAAGAATCTTGTGGGTTGGAAAGGACCTCTTGAGGTCAGCTAGCCTGCTCCCTCAACTCAACCATGATCAGCTACAGCATCTTGCCTGGAACATGTCCAGTTGGATGGTGAATATTTCCAGAGAAGAAGATTTTTGACCTTACTGTCAAAACAGTCTGCCTTATTGCAGTGAAGATGTGTTTTCTCATGTTCATTTGGAATTTCTTATTTTTCAGTTTGTGCCTGGTGCCTCTTGCCCTGTCGCCCGGCAGCACTCAGAATAGTGTTTCCCTCTTATTCATTCTTTTCCTTCAGATATTTATACTCCTTGTTAGGATCCAATCTGAGCATTTTCTTCTCTAGGCTGGCCTGTTCCAGTTCTCTCATCTTTTTCCTATAGGAGAGATGCTCCAGTCCCATCACAATCTTCATGGTCATTTGTTGAACTCTATCCGTGTCTCTCAATATGTTGAACTCTCTCCAATATGTCCATGTCTCTCTTGTACTGGGGAGCCCAGAATTGGATCCAGAAGTACAGGTGTGGTCACCAGTGTTCTGTGGAGAGAAAGGATCCCCTCGTTCAACATTACTGGCAACACAATGACATAGTTGTAATAGGGATGTGATGTTACAGGATTTTGTCTTTCCTTTTGCAGAGCCACTTTAAATATTACCAAGCTGGAAATGTCTGCCAACAGATGTCACCATGTTTTCAAAGCCAAGAGAAATCAATAGTTAGTAATTTTAACTCAATCAGTTAAATTTTTCATGCTGTGGAGTTCATAACTCAGTAAATATGTTTCAATGGAGTCAAGAAAGAAGATAATTTGTCTTATAAAGCTGTGAAGGATACCACTTAGTATTAATTCATACAAAATTCTTAGCAAAATTTTGCAGTCTAAGTAAGTTTATAGGTAATATGATCTCACACCCTCCTAGTTCTGAGACTAATGAATGGCTTATAATGTCAATATTCATAAACAGCCACATTACTGCTAATAAGAACTATGAAACTTTCCAACATATCTTTTGTTAAATGAGTAATGGAAAGCCATATAGTGGCTTCTTGATAATTTAATTTCTATGCACCACATTGCATCATTTGCTAGTTTTCCTTTTGCTAGAAAGATAAAACGCTATTGGAAACTTAAAATTCCATTCATTTCCTCTTGCTAGTGCTTTCATTTGGACTTGATATTATTGTCATAATTACAGCACAGTGTTAAAATGAATCAAAACTCTAATTTTTCTGAGTTTGAAAGAAAATTTATGAGTGAGACCAAATCACTGCATAGTTGGTGCGGAAAACAAATGTTTGTCAATGGAATCAGGAGTAACAGAAAATTGAATGTATTTGTCAGCATGATGCCTTAAGGTGCCACTCTTAGTAGCATGGCAGTAATATGAAAATTTCAGTGAAAGGAAAGGAACAGGCTATCTTTTACTGATCTAGGGATAGAAATGTCTCTGGAAGGGTTGGCCTTGGTCAGACAGATCTTACAGAATTCTGTAATATGTAAATGGGAGAATTAGCTGAGAAGATTGTGGAAAATTGTTTTGGTTTTGTTTTTCTTTTTATTTAATAGAAAACATATCTTCATTGTGTTGCCTTTGATCACAGATGGTACATGTGTAACTTCTTAGTGAAAGGCTTGAAAGGTCAAAGTGTCATTTATGTTGGAACAGGCCTTCAAGATCACTGATTCAAAACATTACCCTGACGCTGCCAGGGATGATGACTCCACCACTTCCCTGGGCAGCCTGGTACAATGTCTGACCACCCTTTCAGTGAAGAACTTCTTCCCACTATCCAGTCCAAACCACCCCTGGTGCAACCTGAGCCCATTTCCTCTTGACCTATTGTTGGTTACCTTCAAAAAGAGACTGGTGAGTTATGAAAAGACACTGAGTGAATGATATGCAGAATCTATGCAACTATTTAGTACTGTGCTACTTCTGATAGGCAGATCTTAATGAAAACACTTAATTTGCACCTTTTCAAAGTTGTTATTCTCCATTTGCTGTGTCTCCTATGCTTGGGAAAAGGGTTTTGCGTTGTGTCCTGTGAGTCATCAGATCAAGGAAGGAAGTAATTTGCAGATTTTTCCACCAGAAATATCCTGCTATTTGTCACACAGACTGGAGTTTGGTTTTTTGGGTTTTTTTTGTTTTTTGTTTTTTGTTTTTTTTTGTTTGTTTTTTTGTTTGGTTTTTTTTTTTTTTTGGTGGTTTTTTTTTTGCCTGAAAAGCTTGTGATTGTGACAAATGCTGCTACATGAAAAGAGTTGCACAACAAGATCTCTGGCAGAAAAAGTTTGCAAATTATGTCAGTTTTCAGAGGTGGAAAGTGAAAGTGTAAACTTAAAAATCACTTATAGGAACATCCAATTTATTAACTTAGCTCTGCTGTAGTTGCTATTTCTGCAAAATTCTTCTCTATGACCCTGTACAGTGTTTATTTCAAAGAATATTTTCTCACTGATAGTAGATAGAAAATATTGTTGAAATGGCATTTGAGAGGGAAGTTTAATGCATTTTCCAGACACTAGTTAAAGGCAGTGTTCCTGACCCCTACAGAATCTTGGGATTCAACAAATCTTTGTATGGAGAAATTTTGAAGGCTAGGCATATCCTGACACTTTTTAAAAACCTATTTTCTTTTATAACACTGCTTTTCCTTTTCCACAGTTCATAAAAAGTTTATTAGACTAAAGTTGTGTGTGAAAATCTGTACTGGGGTTATGCACCTGAGCTGTTGGACTAACCATAACAGCATGGATTGTCTCTCTTCCTCTTTTTCTTACTCTCTTGGTGCTTACTTCTGTTAGCATCTTCTTCAAGTCATTCAGTAGTACATCTTTATGCAGACTTGAATTATGAGGAGCACCTTATGTACTTCACCCTACTTATTCTTTAATAACTTTTAAATTTTTTCATTTATACATTTTTGATTTCTTTGTTAGGAAAAAAAAAAAAAGAGGTACTGTCAGTAATATGGTGTCACATATATACAACATGTTTCTACAGCTTGCTCCCAAGAAACAGAAAAATAGTAATCCCCTTATACTTTGTTCTTACATTTTGTCCTGGACATTAAAGAATAACAGAGTTTGTCCAAATGTATTTTGATGAAATTTTGTGAATCCTCGCAATGAAAGAGAGCCAACATTATTCAACCAATTAAATTGCCTGGAACAGAGAAACTTCTAATATCTAGTGGGTAATTATAACTTGAGATAGTGTGTACTGATTGCTCAAATAACTGTATAAAATTTATGAGGTTTGTACTGGCTAATGAACAAAGTGAGACAGATAGTATTATAATTTGTTTGACTATTTTGCAGTATTGAAATACTATTTCAGATGATGTTTCTTGTACCAGCAGAACCTGTTTCTTGGCAAGGACCTGAATATATATTTCCTAGTTAATCCCACTTCCAAATGTCACTTACTAGAAGCAGCTTGTGCATAATAAAGATCATAATTAGGTCCTTTACTGGATAGGGAACAGACTGCTTTGGGTACCAGACATCCTTGGTGCTCATTGAGTATTGCAGTTCTTAGCAACTCTGATTATTTTGCAGTTGTAATGATCAGAACAGTAGTTAGTTGCACACAGGAGGGTGTTTTATCAGTAAAGGGAATGCATCCAAAAGACCTAACCCTAATTTTGATTCAGCCAATGTGACTGCATGCTCCATATGTTTGGTTGATACAGGAGTTGAGATAATTTAATACAATTCAATTTATTTTATGGATTTTATTTTGAGCTTCTTCTGTAAGGAGGGGAACCACACATACAATGACACTCAGATGCAAGAGTTGCAATCTGTATTTTAGTTAAAATTACATTTATTGGCATATGGAGATGATTTCTAACAGACATGGAAAATTCTCAAGTAATAAAACCATTGCTAACACCCATAGTCTAATTCAGGTATGGTCTAACACCTAATCTAATAATACATACTGTCTGTATGTCTATCTGTTATCCTGCCCTCCTCCACTGCTAACAACTTTTTAAACCATTGGCCAGTTCTTGCCAAGTTTCACAGATGGCTAGAAGGCTCAAAGATGTAAAATATCCTATCAATTTTACAAAAATAAGTACTACTTCTAGGAGAAAAGATTGCTGTGTGATAACACCTTCTACTAAATATCTCACAATCGGGAAAAAACTTGAGTTATTTTGATTTAGCTATATATTATGATATAGCAATGTGGTTCTGATCTTTCCAGGGCTGCTGTGAAAAAAGGTGTTAATTGCATCACAAAGAGACAGTCTTCAAAGTTAAGATAGTTGGGAATTAAAAAGGACTTCAAATGATGCATTTCTGCTATTCCTCCTGTAAAAGTATGATTTTATAAATATCTTCTATATCTGTGGTTGAATTTTTTGTTGGTTTTTTGGGGGTTTTTGGTTTTTTGTTTTTTTTTTTTTTTTGTCTTTTTGTTGTTGTTGTTGTTGTTGTTTTTAATTTGCCAGTGAAAAATTGTGAAAGGAATTTTCTTTCTTATTCATTCCTGGACTAGAAGCCATTCAATGTTATACCAGAGTGCTTCCACAAAATGGCAGAGCTATTCCTCAATTGTGCTAGTACATATGGAAGGAGATTTTGTTATTTCCTCTATTGGATTTTGTTGAAACTTCTGGAGTATTATTATTGTGATTATTTTCTTCTTCTCTTACAGTATGTTTATACATTAGAAGTAGCTGAAAAGCTATGTAGCAAATTTTAGAATTGTAATTTGAATGAATTAGAATTTATCATCCAGAAGCTGAAGTAAAATATGATTCTGAATGGAATACTGATAACTGAAATCAAATTCTAGATATGGAAAGTGTTTAGAACCTTCTGATATGAGAACACAGTTAGAAAATTTGCTTTAAATACAGAAAACAAATCTCAAAATTGAGCAAAAGTAGAAAGGCTTTATTCTTTGACACCAGCTGAAGGGAGTGAATGTGGACATAGGAGGAGGAATCTGCCAGAGGTATGAGAATTTATGGAATGTTAAAAAAGAATTTTAATATCTTATGGAAAATGTTAAGGAAACATTATTTATATCATGTGAAACACAAATTTGCCATCAAATACCTATTTAAACATATTATTTACAGAGTTATTGCTTAAAAATATTTTTTTATTGGATACAAACAAAAGGTTCTGTTCAAGACAATAGATTATAAATATTCTGTCTTAACATAGGATAGAGTTACTTAACAATGTCTTTACAGCATGCATAACATAGCACTATCACCAAAACATACTAATGGAAAACTTTATCTGACAGCATTATGGCTGTTAGGGATTATTGTGTACGTGTGATTCCCCAGTCTTTCAGAATGATAGCCAGCTAACATTGACCAAAATACACGTGCACTTGAATCTACTTATGAAATACTTTCTGGATCCTACAGTGTTGAGCCTAATGCCTCAAAATTTAAGCTCCTGTCATTGAGACTATTGACACTATTGGTACCCTGCAAATTTGCAATGGACTGCAAGGTGTTACAGGAAAGGAGTTTAAATCAAGTGTTTCCCTTGCTCAAAAAATTGTTTCTGTATCTGCAGCTACCATAGATCTTATGAGACTCTTCCTTGTTCTTCAGAAAGCAAGGCAGTTTTTGTAAATCTTGGACTGTTTCTTTCTCCTTATCATTTGAAAGTATTATAAAGCCCTCAGTTTCCTCTCCTTGCCATTATTAAAGAACTTATAGTTTTACTTGACCAGACTGAGTAGTATCATTGACTCCTTTTCACGAAGTGAGAAATGGATGTTGGATTTGTACTTGCACAGTTAAAGATGTGTTAAAGATAGATTGGTGAGAGCTACTGTGAAGTCTTAATAGGTAAGTAAATGAGAATAAATAGAAACTTCGGATTTAGCAAGTGAGTATGATCAGAGGATATGTGTCAGTATAAGTCTTGTTTGATATCACTTTCTAGGACACAGCACTAATTATTATTTGGACAAATTAGTTTAAGAATAGTCCTGGATATGCTGTTTTTTTGTCCAGCATAACTAAATGGATATATTGAAACAAGGAAATAGGCAAATTCTATATCAGCCAGAAGTTGTCACCACACAAAAAAAAACAAACTTGCAGAACGATTGTGATTTATGGCTAATTTTCTTATTAAGAAGAAAAAACCAATAAGCAAACAATCAGAAAGGACTGTGTAATAAGCCTGCCACTTAATCTTCATAGCAACCAATAAAAACAAGTGTTTACCTGCAGTATGTCTTAGGTAATTGCAGCTCATGGATTTAACTTGTAAGGTCAAATTCAATATTTTTCATTTAGTAAAAAAAAGAAAGGAAAGAGAAATCCTCATATCCTAAATACTTACTATGAACATGGTTTTCTATAAAATGCACACATATAAAAAATGTAATTTTTTGTGGTTCAAAACAGATTCATTTCCTAAGTACTCTTTGCAATCCTATCAGAATTGTAGAAAGAGAAAATTATTCCTATTTCTATGAGTTATTGTCCTTGATACTGAAAGTGAGAGAAGATTCTAGAGAGAGGTCATGGTGCTTGTCCTGTATTACATGAAGTGTAATAGAAACAAACATAGAAAAATGAGGAGAATTAAGTACAGGGAGTGTTTCAGCTACATTTTTGAGATCAACTACTCTACCTTTACTTGTAACACTTCAACCAAATTTTGAAAAGCCCCTGTCATCAATTTACTGTTCTTCTACTGAATGACAGGGTAGCTGAGCTAACACTAAGTCAAAAATGTAGTCTGCATGGTGTATCTTGTAGTGGCAATGGGAACTTTTAAGACAAAGATAGATATCAAAAAGGGGATATTCTTCCTTGTGGATTATTTTTAATGTTATATATCACATCTTTTCAGGAATATGAGGGGCTAACTTGTAGTTATCACTTCTACAACATTCTTTCAGGCTTTTATAGAGACTTCTCACCCACAACATCTGCAGAGAGTAGCCAACATATCATGTGCTCCAAAATTTCCAGTGGTTTACTTGCTTAATTTCTTTTTTGTTTGGTTTGGTTTGGTTTGTTGTTATTTTGTTGTTTTTCTTTTGGTTCTATTGGCTTTTAAAGTACATACATATTTCTAAAGGCTTATACAATCTCTGATTCTTTTCTCAAGTTTAAACAAAGTTATAGTATGGGCTATGCATTTAGTACTGTAAGTGAACTCTTCATTGTGCAACTCAATTTTATCTGTAGCTGAGTTGATTATTTATGATGACTGTTGGTATACCATAGGAAGTGCATGGTTCTGTCCAGGTATGTACAGAACCTTTCCTTCCAAAGCAAAATGGGGGATCAGAAACAGGCATAATGCCTTTATAAAATTATTATTTGAGAAAATGTGAATTATATCACAGGAGTAAAAATTGATGCGCCTCCTCAATAAATATAGTAAATAATCTGTTCTGTTTTGGAGAGTGGAAATTTTTCTGCAATTAACTGAGTATCTTGTACAAATGTCTTGTTCTTTTCTGCATCCTATACATGAAATAACTCACAGTGACAATGGCACACTTTATCTTCAGTACCATCACAGAATATTGTAGTTCCATTGCTACAACATTGTGAAAGTTGATGCGTTCATTTAAGCAAAGCTTAAGCCGTACCTTCTGCCAGATCACACATTTCACAATGTCAGCCAAGAAGATAATTTAGTAGGATGATTTTTGCATACTAAGAATCAGTCTGAGAACATTTGCACTCCTTTAAGTATTCAATTTATGCCTTGTCACTAATGATGAAGACAGAAATCAGATACCTTAAGCTCTGGGCCCTTATCCAGCTGGGCCATTTGCTCTGGAGCATGGAGCACTCTGGGTTGTGGTAGGGTGCCCTGATCACCATCAAAATCCCAAGCTGTAGAAGAGGGGCCTGTCGTCAATGGGGTCACTTATGGAAACAGCAGGTGTTTTCCTGTAACCTGACAGAAAACTACAGCTGCATTATTTTCATATGGAAGCCAATTTTCTCTCTTATCAGAACATCAATATAATTAGAACATTTCTTATAATGTTACATCCTAGCTCTCCATAGGAAAAATATTTGAACATAATTTCTTTTTCTAAGTTTATATATGTCCATAAAATATTTGCTTCAAATACAAATAACAAAGGAAGTAGATAGTATTTTTTTCTTTGATTATTCATCTCCTATTAATAGAGTTTTGTTTTGCAGGATTAGCTATTTCTACAATGGAGCACATTTTCCCTACCTTGTATTATTATATTGCCTTTTTCTCTGACTTCCAATGGTCTTATAGAATACAACTATTTATTTTGAAAATTATTACACTTTCTTGTGCATTACTGAATAAACAAATATAACCTTGCTGCTAGTCTGTGACAAAAGAACTACTTGGTAAAATAAGACTTCAATGAGGAAGGGCTTTCCAAGCACAAGAGATTTGAAATATTATACAGAATTAGATTTTTTTTTTGTTGTTATTTAAAGTTTCTGATTTTTCTTTTTATTATTAATTGTCAAATCTATACTCTGAGTTTCCATGTCTGGTACTAGAACCATTGGATTTATAATTTTTTTTTCTGTTTTTGGTGGTCAAAATGGGAAAATACTGTTTTAGAATGAAATGAAAACTGGAAAATGTAGCTTCTAGTAACTGAAATAATCAAATTATTGATTTTTGCTTAAAAATATATTTTCAAATATTTTGGAAAAAAATTGAAAATAAGAAGGTAACATTCTAATGTAGATGTATACAACATCAATTTTCTACAGAATTCATGCTTTCTACAACAAAAATATTCTCACCAGATGCAGTTGATGTCTATGTGAGTGGAAAACAGAAAGACTTGGGACCTGGGACCCATTGTGACCAGGGACCCATTCTCTGTAGTGAAGATGGTGGATTTGCTTTTACTCTTGGCCAAATACATAGTCTTCTGATCATGAATTTACTTTGGCTATGATCCTTCATGGTTATTTAAACTATTGCTCCTCAATACCCTAAATTTTAGAATGGAACAACATTTGGAACAGCATTTATTTAATTACTAGTAAAAAACCTAAAAATTGCACGCTTATTTAAAAACTATTAAGGTTGATGGTATTCCATGCAAATGCTTAGTAATTAAAAAAAACACAAACCAAAGCAAAAAACATGAAGGTGAAAAAATCAGGAATTCAGGCCAAATGAAGAGGAAAATAAAATCCCTTAATTTTACAGTTTCACAGGCATGGAAGCAAAATTTTTTTTTCAGCCTCCACCTAATACAATTTTTTTTAATATTAGAGAATATTACAGGGATCAGCATAATGGAATGATAAAACTGCTACTGATATAAACATGTGCATTCCTCATTTTGTTTTTTTTTTCCACTCTTTCTTAAAGACCATATTCTTTAATTTTAGGATAGTGTTATTGTGTTAGTGAGAAATAAGATAATTGAAAGAGTGAATAGAAGTTTGAAATAAAACAGCTTTTTGTCTTGGAAGGTAGGTACTTTTTGTTGTTTTATGTAGTAATGCTTTGATCTTCTCTTCTGGATTTTGTGCCCTTATAATCCAGATTGAATCAGAAATATTTTGAGGCAGATAAAAGAGAATGTACAATACAATTAAAAAGTAATGAATCATTGCTATATAATGTGTGTGTTAATGTGTGTGTGCAAAAATTGCATGCATGCTGCAGACTTATGTTTTAAGGTACCTTCTTTGCAATTCAAGGAACCTCAAGATTAAATATTATAGACTTACATTTGAATAACACAGGACCATTGAATTGAAATGTTGTTTTCAGCCAAGAGCTGAAATTCCATCTGCTCATCTCAGTTCTGTGCAAGTTCTCTGAGCTCATTAGAATAGGCTTCATTGAATGTTTCCTCTTTTATTTTAAATCACACATTTTGTGATAAAGCAGTTGCAGGACCTGTTACAGAAGAAAACATCTAGGCAGGTTGCCTTCTTAGTTAATATGAACAGAAATTTGGTTATAGTGAGGTTTGAGTTTTGCTCCTTTTTATCTGTCACCCAAGAGTAATTTCTAAAATTCTTGGGACCAGTAGACATTCAGCCATGATTCCTTGCATCAGAGGAGCAGTTTCTTTTAACCTAGAACCCTGAAGAACCTTGTAATACATGGGATTTTCTCAGAAAAGCTTCCTCCCATTCCTATCCCCTCCTCAGTGCACCTGGAAGTGTGGGCATGACTGAAAGGGAAAGTGGGTATTTTTTCTGTGCAAAATCTCAAAAATAATTCCTTTTATATTAATGAAATGTTTAGGACTTCTCTGGCTATTTGTACTTATACTATATTTTCCTGAGTTTCACACAAAATTTGTTTCACACTCACTAGCACAAAGTAAGGGGTCCTTCTCATCTGCATGGCTTTTTTTTTCTCCAAGGAATCAAGAATTTTATGAACCAAGTAACTTATTTTGCTCTGATGTGTCCTTTCTCCTCCATTTATTAAAAAGCTGTGAGCTATTTCTTCAGAATTTGTTTGAGGGAGGAATAAAACAAAACCCGCAAGAAACAGGGATGTTAAGTTAATGTTACTGAAGTCAGTCATACCAATAAAACTGATTACAATGTGACAAGCATTTACTCCTGGTTTTCTGCACCAGCTCATAAAATTCAAATTAATCCATTTTTTCTCTTTTTACAACATGTTTATTATGATATTCATAGAAAAATTTCTCGAATTCTTAGGAGTTACAAGCTATACAGAAAAAAGATGAAAGAAGATGCTTCCAAATCATACCAATCACAATGATTTGGCATACAAATACCCTGTAAACTAATTGGTCCAAAACCAACCCTGTATTATAGGCGTCAAAACCACAGTTGTCACCTCAGACTGTCTGTGATTGCACTTCCCCTTCATTAAAGAAATGCTTGTCTTTTTGGGCAGCACCATCACTGGAATTCTATTTACCCTATATTGACTTAATTGATTGTCCAGAATTTGCAGTTCCATAACTCCATCCAAGAAATGGAAATTATGGAGATATTAAAGAACTGTGTGGACACAATCCTGTGCCATGTGCTCTAGGATGACCCTGCTTGAGCAGTGTGGTTGGACCAGATGGCCACTGTGGTACCTTCCAACCCAACCCTCTCTGTGATTCTCGGATATTGAGGCATTAAGAGGCTTGTTGATGTTGTGTAGAAATGTGATTCTCACAGACCCATATTTCTTACCATTTTCCATTCTTCTCTCTGCTACTTTTTACATGTCTATAGACAAACTGCAATGCATAATTGTAAACAGGGAAAGCTGAAGGATTAGTTGATGTCTATGTGATTATCTCATTGTATTTTAGATTTGATACTTAAAGAAGCAAGAATCAAAACACCCAAAACCTTCACCACACAAAATCATCAAAGATGTTTTTATAGAATGTGATTTATATTGATCCTTTTGTCACAAGGACAATGTCAGATACTTACTGATCCTATACTTGAATTTGATTCCATTTGCATTTCACACATGAAGAATTTGCTTCAATGGCCTGAGGAGAAGAAAGACCTTTTTCTACTGGACCTTGATATATACATATATAAAAGGGGTCCCAATTTTTTAATTCCCTTAAAATATTAAATCACAGGAGCAAAAAAAAAAAAAAAAAAAACCAACAAAGGTAAAGTTGCAGTAATATAAACTATTTCAAAGGCCATTCAGTTTTTAAACCAGTGTGAAAACAGCTGGCTCTGTTTTGTGTTAACAGAGAGAAAAAAAAATAGGAAAAGTCTTCTCTGCACTAAAGTAAGAGGTCTGTGCCTCAGTCTGCTCACACTGTGCTGCCTTTGTAGTAGTGACCCCCACACCCTCATAGAAAGGGTCACTGCTGAAGCAGGCTAAGGATCTGTGTTGCTCATTCAGCTTCCTGAAATGACTAACAGTGGACAGGTTTTAAATGACCTGAGGTGGATCTCAGTGGAAGGAACCCCTTTTTATCCAGGGTTCTGATTTTAAGACCCAACCCCCTGAGGAAGGAGGATGAACCCTGTCCTGAACCTTCTGTTGCAGGGTTCGCTGTGGATGAAATGCACTGCTGCAGTCCCAACTGAAACACTTTATCAGAATTAACTGGAAAAAGTGTATCTTTAATTCAATTACATATTCCTGTAAATGAGCCCTCCAATTCCAATGCAGAGTGCTCCTATATTTTCTGCTCTATTTGAATGGAAGAAATGGGAGAGAGACCACTGAGAATAGTAGTCTAAGGTACAGAAAAGCTATTTATATGCAGGAATACAAATACAGTGTGAAGGCAAACCTGAATAAAATTGATGTAGAATATATAATGGATACACATAGATGGATAGAAACTTGTGCATGTCCAGATATAAATAAGTGGCTTATTAAAAATGTGTACTTTTTCCTTCTCTTGTGGCCTTTTCCCACTTCAATGTTTTCCACTATTATGTGTGTGGACAACAAGGAGACAGGTGCTGTTGTACATAGAGAGATTCCAATTTTAGTTTGATTCAGTATTCTCTGTTCTGTACAGCCAAATCTGAAGGACTCTTTCAGCCTATTGAAGTAATTGACATTAATCCAAACAAATAGTTATTTATATCTATGTTTTGTAACTTTGGTGAATTAGTATTACACACACAAATACTTTGCTTTGTCCAAATAAGCAAAAATACCACGCTGTTTTCTCTCAGCAAGTAGCATCACTTCTGAGAATATTTCTCTAATAACCTCATTCCACAGCAGCTGTCACCCAAATTAAAGTCATATATGATGAATGCACATAAGAAAAGCTGCAGAGAGGGGATGGGTTCTCTGATGGAAGATATTTTTGTCTTGAACAAAAGACAAAAATATTTGTCTTTTTGTGAGCTAGATTTAATACATGATCAGAATCTTGTGTACTGTTGTATTTTCAAGTGTTGTCCTGCAACATGATTATTTACTTTACTGGTATGCAGACTTAGATGTTAAAGAGATAATATGATGACAAAACAAATATTTATTTCTGTTACAGGATAAAATCCAGGGAAAAGCTAAAGTTAAAGCAAAGAAAAATATTTTTCACCTCTTGAAGGAATTTTTTTGTTTTACATATACCTTGCTTCTGGAATTACGGCAGCAGCAGATTGTGAAATTTGTCCTTAAAGATGGACAAATGAACACTATTGTTTCTAAAATTTGCCTTAATGGTGTGCCTTAAGAACAAGAGTAAAATTTTCGTACTCGTGTGGATGTGATTATGCCCAAGTCACTGTGAATCTTTTCTAAGTAGGGAAAACATGGCTAGCATTACCCTTTACTTATTGTGGAGTATTCAAGTGAGTATATCAAAGACCTAAAAATAACACTGCTTTTTTAAAAATTTTTCTTTTGATGCCTTTGTTAATATTTTATAAACGTTTTCAAAATAAAGCAAACCACAAGAAGTGTGTGCTAACTTAGCTGAATGAGAACTTGTATTCCTGTATAGATACAATAAATTATTAATTTTTATTTCTGTAATTTCGAGTGAGTCCAAAGAAGCAAACACACAGAAGGCTAAGCCTACATAATTTGACCTCTCTGCATTGTTGCTATACTTTGCATCTCACATTTGATAAGCTTCCTTATTATTTGAAAAAGTCAATGTATTTTATCAAGTAATGTTTATGTGAGATAATTTTATTTTCCTCTGTGAGCTTATTATTGTGCACTGCTTTCTACTGAACATTTAAAGCCATGCAAGTTATGTTCATTATAAATAAGACTATCTGTGGACTCAAAAGTGACTGTGAGGTGATTTGCTTATGGCTATGTCTTTAGCAGATAGAGTAAAAAAGTGCACTGAAGAGCATGCAAAATAATTTTTCATTCATTCTTGGATACAGTTCCAGCTTTATTTGAGCTAACTTGTAATAATCCTTCTCTCCTTAGTTAACATTTTTGAGCTAAATCAATCCAGCTTCCTCAAACGTGATCTTCATGCTTCTTATCCATGAACAATGCCTCTGAAAGTGCTGCAGAACCCCAGGGAAGATCTTAATGGGGTTCACCAATTCTGGATTTAGACTTCAGAGTAGACTTGTCTGTTCTAAACATGTATTTTGGGTGCAGTTGAAACTGTGGCCATGGTCACTATCTCTTTGGACCAGCTGCAAAGTCCAGTCCACAGACCAAATATTTATATGGCAGCAAGCTGCAGATCCATATGCGGGAGGTGTTGGTCATCCAAGACAGAATGTAAGCAAACAGCAAAGACTGAGACTATGTGTTCCAGCCTGCACAGGTGAATGAACAGCAAATTAAATATGGGGCAACCCTGAGAATAAACGAGGAACTAATGTGTTTATACATTTTTTATAAACATTTTTGCACTTTTGTAGCCTTTTTTCCATTCTTTCACTCTGTTCCTCTTATTTTTTATTTTAAAATAGGTTTTCTAGAAGAGTCAGTTGGCCTATAGGCTAGTCACCTCCTGAAAGTGTGAGAGAAAAGCATTCCATCAATGCTTCCTTCCCCTGTTATGTGTGCTTTCTTAAGCTCCAGTTTCTGGCAACGAAAAATTTATTTTAGAATTCTAGCTTAAATTTAAAAATAATAGCAAGAGGATATTTCCTTTAGCATGCAAGAAGGATCTAAAACATTATTTGATTGTACTTTCCAGACTCAAAAACCAAATTAAAAGTAGCCGTCTTTTTTTTTTTTCTCAGAAAGCTGACCTCCAATAATTTAGTGCTCTGGGTTAGCTTAGCTTCTGTAAGAGTTACAAAACCTTTCAGGCATCAAAAGTCACCATCTTGATAATCCATATTTCTATTCAAAAGGCATCCATATTTTTAAATTAGTGTGCAAAAGGGAATGAAAGAGAAGCTGGAAAAAAAAATCTATGTGCGCTTCTCATGGGAGAATATCTGCACATGCAGTGTATGAGACAGTATAAAGATACAGTGGGGCATTTATTTATTGCCATTTACATTGCCTTTTATTTATTCCCCTGTGTTATACAAATCCAAATTCTTCATCCCAATTATATTTATCCTGAAAAATATTTTATTTGTAAAAAAAAAGCAAACCACCAAAACTAAACCTCCATCATCCTTTTTATTTCTCTAGCTGACCATCTGCCTGCCACTTGAGAGGGTTGAGTGAATAAAAGAAAATAAAGGGGTATAAAAATTTTAAAAAGCCAGTTGGTTTAGGTAAGTGATGTACCTGGTAGGATTTAACAAACCAGTTTAGATTAAATGAATGGTTCTGTATCTTTTAGTCATACATAGAAGCAGATACAAATGTCACTTGTGTTTAACCATATGACACCTCTGAGTAAAATGTTACCTGTCATATTCTATGTGAAATAGGTTTGAAAGTTTTGATGTTTTTATCCCCTGAGAGACAAGAAAAAAAACTATGTGATTTCATGGTATTTAAGCAGTGGATCAAAAAGAAAGAAAAAACCCAGCACCTGAGGTTTCTATTCCCATAGAGTTGTAGGATTAAAATTAATTGTTTGAATTGCAAAAGTGTTTGGAAGCTAGAACAGTTTTTGAGGTTCAGGCAAGTTAATTAGTGCAGGAATAGTTCTTTTCATAACAAATGAGCACTGTGGCATTTTATGTTAGCAGTAGCTGTAATCATCTGTGCTAAGGAGTGGCTTGATTGCACAGAGCTTCATCTTGGTGCAGTCACAAGCCAGCAAAGAGCTGTTCCACAGCATCAGTAATGGTCATGGGACAGACCAGCCTTGGTTCCATAGTGAAAGGCATCTGCTTCAAACCACATGCCCAAAAGGAGAGAGTAGATAAATTCTCTGACCAGCTTAAGGAAGTTTTGTGACTAGGAAAATCATGGAAAATTTACCAAATTTGGTATCTGCTGGAAGGGCAACATAGCGTGACAGAGTGCAAGCAATTTAAAGATAGGAAAGATCCTTAATTGTAGTGACCACAAGACTGCAAAGTTTAAAATTCTAAAAAAAAACCAAAATTACCAAGGCAAATAGAATTGCAGGGACTTGGGGAGAAACACCTTTGGCTTGTTCAGGAATCTTCTTGGCAGGATCCCGTAAGAGTCTGAACTGGAGAACAGAAGCACCATGGGGAGCTGATAGACCTTTTAAAGACAATATCACCAGACTGAGTGGTCTATGCCAGTGTGCAGAAAGAAGCCACACAGGTATTGCAGAAGACCCATTGGGGTGAACAGCAGAATCTTGCCTGAGGATGAGCAAAACTAGAATGTACACAGAAGGTAGAATCTGGGATGGGCTTCCTGGTTATTTCCAACCGAGGCATTTCTGCCCAAGCGTGTAGAGGTGATGTTAGGAAAGCAGTAGCTCAGTTGGATCAAGAGCTATAAAAGAAACAAGACTGACTTTTGTGACTACATTGGCAGCAAAAGGCAGCCTAAGAAAATTGGGCCCATTGTTCCAGTGCGGCAGAGGATTTCATGACAAAGGACATGAAAAAGGTCAAGCTGACAAAAAGTTCATGAATTTCAACAAAGGTGAATGCTGAGTCTTGGATCTGGGTTGGAATAATCTGCCATGCAGCAGTGTGGGCTCTGTGCCAGCAGGGCAGAAAACATCTTTGCAGAGAAGGTCATGGGCAGGTCTTGGTAGAGAAAGCCAAGAAAAGAAAGACAATTGCATTCTGCAGAATAGTAGTAAGAAAGAAGCCAGTAGGCTGAGGGGGGTAAACCTCTAACTCTATTAAGCACTTGTGGGGCTGATCTGGAGTATTGTGTGTGGTTTGAGCACCCTATTTCCATAGAATACATTGATGTCTTGGAGCAAACTGAAGAAGCTACTGAGATGGTGGGGGTGATTGGAGTACAGAATGAATGAGAAGAGGTTAAGAGAGCTGGGTTTGTACAGTCCTAAGAAGATAAGCTGCCGGGAGGGTCTTATTGCTCTCTTCAGATACTAAATGACAGAGAAGTGTACAAAGATGGAGATAGAATCTTAATGGTGCATGACAAAATAGCAAAATACAATGGGTACAGCTGGTGCATGAGAAATTTTGGTCAGAAAAACCATATATATAATGACAACAGTCAAACAGTGGAACGGGATTCCCAGTGTGGTGTGCAATCTCCACATTAAAGATGTGCTAAACTTGACTGGACAAGTACCTGAATAACCTGATCTCCTTGTCCTTACTTTGAAAAGATGTCCCATGAGACTACATAACTCTACTGCTCTTTGGACACTGCTTAAAATAAGATTGACTGTCAAAAAAAAACCACCAAAAACAAAACAAAGTGTCATGAGTATAAAATAAATATTTAAAGTACCTAACTTTTAATCTTAAAGTTTGCTTTATTGTTTGAATGTGAAACTTTACTGTATTTTTAAAAAAACAGATAGAAACTGAAATGTAGCACTGCCACTTTGTTTTTAGCGCAAATAACAGATGTGTGGAAAAGCTCTTGTTAGGAGCTTCTGAGTTCTACCTTCTGTTTTTCAGAAAAATGCTGTATGCAGAAATATTGAGATAAGCACTGAAGATGCTTCTGACTTTATCTGAATTGCACTCTACTGTCAAAAAAATTCAATATTTGCTAATTATTTATGATGAGTCCACAAATTAATGGAATGAAAACCAATCATACAGTGCTGGGGTTTTGACCATATTTTGATTTTTCACAGTTGCTGAAAGATCAATACAGCATTTTGTATGACAAATATTTTTGTTACGTCAGAACATCATTAAGTGAAAACCATTTCCTCCATTCTTATTAAAAAAAATTATGACTTTATTGGAAGTAGACCCAGGATTTTAATATCACTTTGTCATTTCACTGCACAATTTAAACAGAAAGAAATAACAAAAATATTCCTAGTTAACTTCAAAATAATTTCCAGTAAGCATTCTTAGTTACTAATTTTTCTAGCAGTATAAGTGTATTTTTTTCTAGGAAAATATCTGAATATCTGAGGATATAAATAAATAAACTCTCAGTAGTAATTAAGGCTGACATGGATTTTAACAGAGGCATTGAGGTTTTTTTGTTGGTTTGGTTTGTTGTGGTTTTTTTTTAATCCAGTGAACTGAGTAATATACTCTTATCTGGACAAAATATTCCAATGCTGCTAATTTGCTAGGAACTCTGGGCTCTAAGGAAATACATAAATAATAGCCAGAGGTTTATTTCTCTATTAAGAACAAAACAGGCCTGTTTCTCTTTAACTCTAATGATCATACTGTACTTAGTGTCCAGCCTTTAACAATTTTGTAGATAAAACTTAATTTCTTTCGATGTGCCTGAAGTACATGCATGTATTTATATTATGTCAGTAAAGGAGTATCAGCATTATTTATGCCAATTAAAAGAAAGAAGTATTTATAGAAATTTGTTGATAATTGTTGATACTGAAGTAGAGGAGATACAAATTTTTATGTGTTGTTAACTGCAACTTCAACAGCATCTTGATAAACCTTAGAGGCTTGACTGTCAAAATTGTCAAAATTATAGCCAGGGACACATTAATGGCTGTGGTGTTGTTATTTTCTACCTTGAGATGGACTGAGGGAGGTGACCTTACTGCGAGATTTATTGTAAGACTTTGTGCAGGACAGAGGATCAGACTGTAGCTATAATTTTACTTCCCATTAGCTGTCAGTTAAAAAATCTGCTGGGAAGATGTCCTATTTACAGATTTCTTTATAGTGCAGCCTAAAATTACATATTTGAGCATATTCAGCTGACAGTTACATGAAAGTAATGATACAGTTGAGAGGAAATAAATACTTTGAAGCCAATGAAACGTAGTTCCATAAGTGAATGGAAATTTTCTAAGAACATGCCCTCCATGGAATGAATATAAGTTAAACATAGATGAAACAAGAAATAGTCTTATACATATTGAAGGGCTATTCTAACATCAAGCAGCATGTGATAATTATTTTTTACAGTTTTATTCTTGTGCATTCTGCAATTTTCAATTTGCATTATTTTACTCAAAACATTGCAGACTAATGACTTTCAGACATGATAGTCAGGGTGTGGTGTACCTGAGAATCCTCTAATAACTTCTTACAAAATGGTAAACTTGATTGATTGACTCAACTACTTTGCAGTAATCACTGAGGGTGGAGTGGAGGAGTTAGTCAATGGTTGGGAAGATTTTGAAATTGGCAGACCATTTTCTCATTGAGCTCAAGTCAGCTTCATGCTGTGTGAACCAGCAGCCTCTCTGGCTTTTGCAAAAAGAATGTCAAATTCTTTTCCTGAACAATTTCAGTCACAGATGCAAAAACATGGCTGTACAATTCAAGGGCATTTATCTTTGAGTTATACGGAGAGATGGGAATGTCCAGCTCTAAAAGGGATGTAAGCTGTGGGCAAGGAATGGTTTTCTGGATCAGTGAGAATTACATGTTTGGTAGAAACAGTGAATGCCTTTAAAATCTGTCCTATGAGGGAAATTAAAATTGAAATTATTTTACTCTGTTGAGCTATAAGGCTCTGGGACCTGACATTAGAATATATAATGATTTTCAGTGATGGAGAATCACTTTATGGAGAGACCCACCCGGACAGCAAGAGAAGCTGGAGCAAGCTTTGTGTGTTTTATTTTTTTCAGGCTTGGGGGTAAATTGATGGAGTTAAAATACTCAAGAAAGGAATGGCAGTCCCTCCCTGTTAACTTAAAAATCAACTAAACAATTGTGAATTGGTACATAATACAGAGGTAAATGAATACATTTTGCAGGGTAGTGTTTTGTTGGGGTTTTTTTGTTTGTTGGTTTGGTTTTTTGTTTTTTGTTTTGTTCTGGTTTTGGGGTTTTTTTTGTAAAATTTTTTGTTTTCTTTTTTTGTGTGTAGTTTAATTATTTGAGGTACCTATGCAGATATCTCTCTTCTAAGCACCACAGAAGTTGTATTGAAAAAAAGAACTATTTTCTTTTTTTTTCTTTTTTTTTCCCCAGCATAATTTTGTTACTATTCAAGTCTTTGGTCAACATTTTGTCCCTTCTTTTTGATCATAAATTATGAACATAATGTCTAAAGATCCTTATTTGGGAAACTGTTTGAGCAAAAGCATTTGCTTTTTCTCAGGGCTATCTCTGTTTTAGAATATACACTAGGAGGGAGGATAGGTTAACTCCCAAGGTGAGCATTCAAACCAATATCTCGTTTTCATCCCAACTGCAACTCTGTGTTCAGCTAAAAAGAAAACTCATTACCAGGTTCCTCCATCTGACTTGCACACTGTTTAAATAGGAACAGGTTGTGTGATAGCTGTAGCAAAGAAAAGAGAAGCAATACAGTGAATATACAAGGAAACTCATCTGTTGTTTGAAATGGCACTTTCCTACAACACAAAAACAAGAGCTATTTTCACAGCCTTGAGATTAGAATGGTGACTGCCATCGAAGAGCACCATGTCAAGTCACTGAGCTATCTTTCTTGCAGATCTCTATTTTTCATGTGATTTTAGGACTGCATGGAAAACATTGGAAAATTAACGAAGGTAACTGTTTAGTGGAAAAATGTGCAACAATATAAAATAATAAGAAAAAATAAGAAAGCAGGAACTAAGAGAACTTAACCTCTTTGATGACTAATTGTGCTTAGTTAACTATCCCAGTTAGCCACCCTTGTGAGTTAATTATCCTTGCAGATGGTCTTTTCTAGCAACAGGAAAGCATTTTTTAGCTCTACCTTATATAATGTTATTTAGTTATTATCTAAGTGATCTTTATTAAAATAATGTTGAATTATTTTAGAGCCTGTCCCCTAATTATTCAAGCCTGAATTTATATGAGTAGTCCTTTCTTTCTGCATTGCAGCACTTGTAAATGTAGCATGTAAGAACTTTGAGATTTTAAGTATATGGTTTGTGCATTTACACAAACATCTTTGAAAACTTTACACCACTGAAGAACATTTTTAAAAGATTTCTTCCTGCTATATACAAAAAATGATAATATTTAATTTTTGTGTATCTGATCGACATTTTTTGTAGAAACGCTTCAGTCAACAGACCAATTGTGCATTTGAGATTGAAATTATTTTAGAAAGCCAGCTTTGACTAAGTCCATTAATAAGTTTTTGCTTACCTTTTTCTGAATTCCTTGAAGGAAATTCTCTTTTATGGAAAGTAGAGATTAGTGTGAAAGAATAATATTTGCAGCTGATTTAAACCTTTACTGCCATTTATGATTCCATTATTTGCTCTAAAACATCTAGATGTCAAACCTCAATGCAAAATCTGTAACAGTTATATTTCTATAAAGGTAGAGGCTTAAGTGTTTACCAGAAAATCTTATTGTGTCCCAGAGATTCCTCAAGGTCAACAGCAGTCACTAGGAGATGCTTCTGTTTCCATTGGCCCTGTAGTATCAACTTTGTATATCCATCCTCACTGCAGCCTCAGAGAAGGAGGAAAAAAATCTATGTCCGGGGTTCTTGTTAGGCTGTTCCAGGACCCAGTTCATAGACTTTAAAATCATTAAAGATAGTTTGCTACCCAGTTGCCACTAATCAAACCCAACTAAAGCAAAGTTAAGGTTAAATTCAAGTGCTTGCATCTGTCTATAGCATTCAAAACAGTCTAGACCACATAGTTTATTAGGCTAAAGGGAGGGGCGTTGCAGTATCCTTGCTGCACAAGCCTTGCATCACATTGTTTGTTCCTCATTCCTTGAGCTGAATTAAATATATGATGTCAAAATGGCAGGCAATCTTACACTATTTCTGCTTGTATTAAACATCAAATTACACTTGCTCAAAAGGTTTGGTAAGGTAATTTATAAAGCACACTTGGTGGCCTCTTACATTTCTTTGCATGTAAGTTAACACAGTATAATCTGTACTTTAAAACTGTGTGTTGCAAAGATCTCTGTAGAATAACTGAATGATAATATTTCATTGGGACCAGATGTATTATATGCTGAGATCACCCCTATCTATATATAATGTGAAAGTAAACTAATAGGAGCACAAGAAATAGCAACAAGTGTTCATGATATATGAAAATGTGCAAAAAACTTGATAAAGAAATTACCAGTTTGTGCTTATTTATTGGCATTACTGCTGAAAATGCCTGCCTGAACCATGTTAGGTGTCTAATTCTGAAGAACTTACACAGAGAAATTGAAGCATTTTGATTGAATTACTGTCTAACTGTACACTTGATATCAGAACTGTTCACCAATCCCTTTCTTGGTACAATATTTTCTTGAAGGTTTAAAATCTATGATACAGAGAAATCATTCAGTTCATCCATATAGTCTATTTTTCACTAAGGGTTTGCATCATCAGAGCTATATAGAAGATTTTACCTGTGGATAAGTCCCTGGAATTCTCTGCAAGGCTGCACATTTAGTTTACAATTTCAGTATCAGGAGAATGCATATGTTTGCTCTGTAGACAGAGCAGCGCTGGCTCTTGAAGGGTAAAGCTAAGTCATGTCATTACATGAATCATTATATTCATTAGCATTCATTGCCAGAGGGATTTTGGTCACTTGAAAACTTTCAATATGTGACAAAAAAACCCTCACAGAACAGCAGAAACCAAGATTACTTTCCTATGTTTGAATTCAAGCATAACAGTTCACAAGAGACCATCTAGCATACTTATAGCATATACCATACTTCTGTACACCAGCCTAAGGGAATTGGGCATTAAATATTTTTTTCTGTGAATGATCTGTCATTTGTGTGAACATATTCCTCCCCAGTTGCAGGACTTGGTGTTTTTTCTTGCTGTAATTCCTGGCATTGCTCTCTATCCATTTCCCCTGCCTGTTGACATCCTACTGAGTGGCAGTACAACCATCTGGTTCATCTCGGCTCCCCACACCCACCACTGGTTTTATATCATCTGCAATCTCCAGAAGAGTGGACTATGTCCCATTTTTCAGGACATTTATGAAGATCTAAATAGTGTTGTGGCACCTGGGGTACAGCACTGGCTTCCAGTTGGACTTTGTGCTGCTCACCACAACCCTCTCTGCCTGGCCCATCAGCCAGTTTTCAATCCACCTCAGTGCTCTTGCATAACCCATACTTCATCTGCTCGTCTGTGAAGATGTTACAGCAGTGTCAAAAGCCTCCCTGATGAGGATGAAGTAATCAACACTCACTGCTGCCCCCTCAGCCACTAAGTTGGTCTCCTCATTTATTGAAGGGAATCAGGATGGTTAACCGCAATTTCCACTTCATAAATCCAGCTGACTGCTCCAGATAATTTGTCTTTCACGTTTCTGGAAACATTTTCCAGTGTTAGATGCTCCATCCCAGTGGTGGAAGTGAGGGTGATAAACCTATAAATTCCTGGATCTCTCCCCTTGTCCCTCTTGAATTTTGGAGTGATATTTGCTTTCTTTCAGTCTTCAAGAACCTCTTCTGGTTGCTACACAATAACCCACCATAGTTGTGGGTGCTTTCTGTCAGACTTCATGGGCTTATGTGTTCAGGTTATTTAAACTTTCCCTAATATGGTTCTTTTCCACCAATGTCTTCCTTACTCCAGACTTTACCATTGGAAAAAGAGGCCTGTGATTCCTGAAGACTAGTTTTCCAAAAAAGACAGAGCTACAGAAGTCATATTTGCCTCAAGGCAAAATACTTAATCAGAAATATGTTGGGCTTGAGTAATTTCATAGAAAGTTTTTGTAGACCATTGCCTGAATTAGAGTGTTGTAAATCACAGGTTTTCCAGGCCATGTGGGTGTTATATCCATGGAGTTAGAAGTCTGCCTACACCATGTGTTCATGTCTCAGTGTCATAGCATAAGGCACCAAAGTGCCATTGGGTTTAAAGATTCCTGTGCAAGGAATGCAAAAACAGCCTGGAGGTTTCAGAGGTTACTTTACATCAATGTACTTTGGTTTTTCCCCTTCCTCTGAGAATTTAAAAATACTGATGTCAGATGGTAGCTAATTTTATTTGTTCTGTTCTCACAGTGACTAAACTACACCGAAAAGAGAGTTAAGTGACTTACTTAGCTTGTAAGTGACTTGCTTATTTCTTGTACTTGAAATTTAATGGTTTTATGTTGTGTAAGCATATAGTTAATGTTGATTATGTGTAACCCTTAGATAATGGCTTTCTAAAACCTGCTGCACATTTTCATGGCAAATATATTCCCTGAAATGATTTATAGTTATTCTTTTATACTTCAAATCTTTTTTCCTTTCTCCCAGCCAGTGGAGGGAGAAAAGTTGTCACACTAAAAGCCTGACTTTGTTCCGCACTTGCACATGCAATCCATTTGCTCAGTGGGATTCCAGCTATGTATAGAAACAAGAACATCACACCGGGGGATGTAAGCACCTAACAGCGACCTGAAAGTTTCCAACCTTAAGCTTTGCTAAAGGAAAATGATCTTAGTGATCTTACTCTGCTGTATCTCAGGCAAGAATTAGAGAAAAATGAAAAACCTTGTCTTGCTCACTTCAAACTTACTTGATAATATATGTCATATTATTTTAAATTGTTATCTGTATCTTGTATTTTCTTCAAGACACAGAAGGTAGTGTTGAACTTTACTTCTTTTCTTAATCTGCCAGGAGCTTTTTTTGTTGGCACAACTGGAATATGAGTTAAATATAACTCCTTGCTCTGCTCAGGGGTGTGTAGCAGACCACAAAATTTAGTGCTGTGTGTTCTGCTCTGTACAATGAGCTTTAGCCCGTTTCGCCAGTAAGCCCACTGCAATTACTGAAGCCACTCAAGGAATGAAGCCTCTCACATTTCAAGTCAGGGCTTTGATTGCACCCTATTTTATCTAGCACTTGGTCAAAAGATGTACTGAATTGTTTCAGACACTTGTTTTGTTCTTTAATCATAAGTGAAAGGAATAGGCACATACAGTGTTTGTTTCTCCCTAGTAATAATAACTTCTGTATAGTGGGAGATGTGACTTAAGAAATAATATAAATAACCTTTTCAGAAACAGCATTTCAGCAGTTTAATTTGGTTCCCAGAAGTTTTTTCCTAAAAGTTACCTCTGTCAGTCACTGGTAGGACTGATGAATATACAACCAATCTTTCCTCAGCAAGCACTGAAAATACATGTGTTAGCTAAACTGCTTTCCTTTCTCCTGTGCCCATATTTTATAAATGTTTTAGACTTCCAGATGATCATTTTGGATCATTCTTTCAGCAGAGATTATAATTAGGGGTATTGTAACTGGATTTGTGATGCTACACTGTAATTTTCAACAGAACAATTGAGAAAATATTAATAATGATACAAAGCAGATGGACAGTTCATACTAACTATATTCTTTATTAAGAATTACACAAATTGCAAGATTATGAAAGACATCTGTAGGAGTACAGAACATTCAGCATCTTTTAAGAGATACAACACATGAATATTTTCAAATAAAGTAATTGCTATCTGAAATCATTTAATAAGATTTTTATTTCTGCCCAGGAATAAAATATACACTGGTAAAGCTAAGCCATTTCTGTAAGGTAAGTGTCTAGTCTTGATTAGTAAATATATCACTAACATCAGTAAACTCTTACACAACAAAGAAAGGATGCAGGATGAGGAAGGCAAGCTGGAGACCAGAGAGAAATAAGCAAAGTTAGTGGGTTGTTCTAAAAACTAGACAGATGATGCTTAATGCTGCAATAGGGTCTAGTAGAAATTGTGGAGCCCATTCTCATTTTAGAACTAACAGATAAATCACTGACCTGAACCCAAAAAATCTGCAGGAGTTACCCTAATGCTTTTAAGCAAAGTTTTAAACTCATATCTCTTGCTGTCACTGTGAGAAGGTGAATGTTTCTCTATTTGATTGAAATAAGCATAGTTACAGTCACTGATGGATGAGGCATGCTTTTTTTACTAGTCCCATCCAACCTGACCTTGAATGTTTCCAGAGGTATGGTGTCCACAACCTCTCTGAAAAACCTGTTCCAGTGCTTCACCACATCATTGTAAAAAGCTTCTTCCTTGCATCCAGTCTAAATTTACCTTCTTTTAGTTTAAAATCACCATCCCTTCTTTGATATCAACAGGCCCTAGTAAAAGATTTGTCACCACCTTTCTTATAATCACTCAATGTTATCTGCAGTAGAAGACAGGAGTCTTGCAGCATATCTCACTTGTGCTTTTCCCTGTGATCTAATGGCAAAACTGGTCCATAGCCCCATGGCCTTACTTTTCCTCTTTTGTTTTTCTGTTGGTGATTTGCAAATTCCTTCGCCTTTTTCTCTCTAGGAGTTCTGATAAAAAAGATACAAAAGTATTTCACCCTTTCTATTCCTTGACATTTTTCCCAGGTCTCTTCTAAAATATAGCAGCAATAATATTTTATTTTCCCTGGAATAGCCTTGGGGATCAGAGCATGGAACAACTCCAATAATGTCCTGGTTCGTGCCCCTCTGTTTTGTCCCGACTCCAACTCTGTTTTCATTTTGCAAGAGCACACACAGAAATGCCAAGTAAAACACCTGTACTGGCAGGTGTCATTCGGGAGATGAGAATTATGACATTAAATTGAAATAGGTGAAGAAGGCAAAATAATTAAGCACTTGATTAAGTACTCTATCTTCAGAAAAGAGGCTTTTTTTTTTTTTTTTTTTTACAGGATCTCTCATCTCTAAATTCAGGTTTCCTGCAGTGCCAGAATACAAATGTGAATAACAGAAAGTTGAAAAAAGTATTACTGCCAATGAAAAATAAATTAAAAAATTATTTTCTTGATAAAAATTTAATTGTAGCTTGGCAAGGATATGACGTTGGTAGCAGCTCATCTGTGTTTCTGTCCCTTGCAAAGTTACTCAAGTAGAATGAGTAGAGGTTCAGATCTCATTTTATCTGACTGCTGCTTGCATGTAGATTTTACCCCATGAAATTGGGCATGCCTCATTTTTCTGCTTGTAATATGGAAATAATAGCTATTTTCATACAGGGAAGGTTTCTCTTCAAAAATACATATTTTAATACATTTTTTAATACATTTCCACCTATGCAGTACAGAGGCTGTCTCTTTGCAGTGTGTAAGGAGTGATTCTGCAGTGCAGCACATGAAGGGGTCTTCATGTTGTCTGTCAGTATTGCCACCAGCTGCTGTGAATAGAAAAACATTTTGTAGCTGGTGTGGTCTTGACAAGAGTGTGACAATGATACTGACTTTTAGAAAGCAAACTGTTCCTATTTCATGTTTTAGTCATGATGCATTTTACATACCTTGTGAAACAGAATTGTGCTCAACACCGTGGCATGTCTAATATATATTATGTCTGAAATGACTCTTTAAACTTTAGTTTTTTAAGATGCTATCTGGTGTTTTGTAAATGAGGCTTACTGTAAAGGAGGTCCTGCATCACACTAGTGTTATAGGAATAATGCCAGCACAATTTATTTCTGCTAGAATCACAACTATTAATAACTCTGTTGAGCAGCAAATGTTAGCACTGCATTGCTTACTCAAACCTCTGGGGAATGCTAAGCAATCAGCAGCTTTCAGGTACTTCAGAAAATGTGTTTCTTACAATTGCCTTTTTTTTAATTGCATTTTCTCCAGGGGAAATTTTCAGGTTTTATATAAAAAATAAATAAAGCAAAAGTGTTTTCAAAGAAGCTTTATTTTGTATCCAGGTGTAAACATTTGCATTTGCAAATTAAAAAAAAGATACTGATATGATTGATGGTTGTAGACAAACCTTCGCTAATTCTTTAATACAGTTGACCAGAGGAGAATGCATTAGAAAAATATAATTAATTGTTGAGTTATTGATAGTTCACAGTTTGATAAAAAGACAAACAATTAAGCTTGCTTTATGCTTATTTTTTATATTTTTAATATAATTTTGTGGTATGTTTTTGTTCTTGTTGGCTGAAGATGTTGACTGTGTCCCACCACAGCTCTCCTGAGAAGAGATCTTTTGTTCACATTCTTGTTAGCTGTTATGAGAAAAAGTTGGTGTTAATACCACTGTTACATTGCTCTTTCCTTTCCCTAAGAGATTTTTTTAGTAAAATACCCTCTCCCTCAGTTCCTTGAATTCTGACGTGTGTGTGGGTTTTTTTGTTTTTGTTTCCCAGCAGCTAAGGAGGCAGTAGGTTTGATTTGGCAAACCACTTGGAAAAGGAGGAGTGGAGAAGTGTCCCGTAACCATTGAACAGTAAGTGCCAGTTTTACCTGCTATTTTAGCCACAGAAGCAAATAGAACATGCAGATGGATTGGCACGAAACTTTTATAATACTGAGAGGCATACAAAAATGTGCCCACCTAGAAGTATAACTACTGTGAAATACTTCAAAAAGAAGGCCAAGAGATCTGCTTGGATGTAATTATGGATCAGGTCATGAGCAGCGTTGAGGTATACAACGTAAATTATTGAAAGCCAAAACTGAAAAGTACCTTAAGTGGCATTCTGTTAAATTCATTTGGATACTAAGTAGTTTGAAATATTCAATATACAAAGCCTCTAAAATTAGAAAACGCAGTTTGGATGTGTGCACACTACTCTGCCCTTGGAAACTAGGAACTAATTGAATAAAGACATGCCTGTCAACAGTATTTGCATGCTATTAAAAACACTGCTCTGCTATATACTAAAAATGACTGTCAGCTTTGTTTTCAGCATGCTTGTCTGTTAATTTTAATGCTTTTTTGATTCATGTCAAATTAAAATTTCAATTTCAAAATGCAGGTGTTAACTGCTTTCAATTTCTCTACAGCAGAAACTCTCTCTGTAGCAAAAAGCACGATATAATAATGAATATTACAGGATAGATTTGGATGTGAGAAGCTGAGCTATCCTAATGAACTCTAATCAGTGAAGCTCAGCCTTAGAAGCATTTAAATGTATTTGTGAGTGTATTATGGACTTAAACTGTTGTTTGAGGATAGTAATACAAGAAAAATATTTAAACCTTACACTTAGTGTATAATGCATTCAAAATTTGATTATTGAACAAATTAGTTTAAAATGAAATTTTTACTTTTCTTGCAATTCAAAATATTGCAGCAGCTGAGGCAGAAGTTCATAGCACTAGGTTGTACTTCTGTTACCTGAGGAAATATGAACATGGCTTTAATTTAGTCTAGTGTATTTTGTTTATACACAAGTGCAGGGAAGGAGAATGCCATAAGACACCCCTGACAGTGGAACAAACTGCTCCTTGTATATTTTTGAATACAAAGAATATTGATCCTTTTACAGCAGCAAACAGCATGTAGGAAATTAAAAGAACAGTGTCGTGTTTTAGTGGAATAGGACTAGCTGGAAAGAGCGTATTTTCTTTTTTTTAATGTGGATGTACCTAGGAAGCAGATTAGACCCAGTCAAATCAATCTTCTTGTTCACTGTTAGTATATTTATGGCTGTCAGCTATGTTTCACTCTCATTTTTGTACCACGTCTGGCACTCATTTATTTCCTTGGGAAGTCATATGCAGCACAATAGCCAGAGAAATACTGATTCAGCTAAAAGAGATGAAGGGTTTTCTGTCCATTAAGTGAACTAGATTGAATTGAGATGGCAGGAAATGAGAGGAAAACCAGAGGAAGTGGACCACAAATTTGACCATTTCAGAGTGTTGAAGGAAATCCTCTGTCTTGTCTAGCTACAAATTTTTTCCATCCACAAAATTTAGTTTCAATACTTCTGCCTCTGAGGGACTGCACACCTTCCTCTGCTGTCTCCTTGGGTTTTGGATGGAAGCTAGCTTCAGCTGCTGAGTGATGAATACTGGTTTGCTAGAGAGGAAGGGCGGAACTGAAAAAGTGAGAAAATTGATAAATTACACAAGCTACAAGGGTTGTGGGATTTTAATGGAACAATAAGTGGTGTGTTTTGCTTTTTTTTTTTAATAAACATTGCATATTTTAGGAATTACTGTGATATTATAGGACATCTCCTGTGGTTGGTAGAAATATGGCTTATAGAAATCATCTGAAAGCAAGTTGCCATGGGGAGTAGCTGCAATACTGTATTAGTAATCAATGTCAAGGCTGTGTTGTACACAGAAGTCAGTCACGGAATTGCAAGTATCGTGGAATTGAAACCAAAAGATTTCAGTAAGATATTGGAGAGAATGATGACGATTGCAAGGCTTATAATCCCTTTACCAGAATTTTGTGAGCAGTACATAGCTGATGATCTTATTTTCGGAAACAAAATTCTGATCCTAGGTTACTTGTAAAAATCTTGCCCTGCCTAGCAGGATCAGAGGAGTTGCTATCTAAGGGTTTTCCTATGCACTTGGCACTAATTATACTCTTATTAAGGAATTTATTTGAAGAGATGCTACAAAGTACTTGTGTTGTGGGCATGTAGAATATTTTCTCCTGTATTTCCCTAAAGATTATTTTTCAGGACACAACACGTACAATGAGTTTGTGTCAGGGATAAAGACTGATTACTTTGACATTAGCTGAGGCCTTGCCTGTGCATATGAGAAGGTTCATGATTACTGAGAGTGTTCAGTCACTGATGAACAGTTGTTCTGATGGTCTGCAATTGTGCAGAGTGGGAGTATATTGACATCAGTAGTACATAGCTGTTACTGTGTTTATTTAAGAAATACTGATAAACTAAATTGAGCTGGATTTTTTTGCGTTGATGTTATTCTGGTGATTCATGGTATTTTGACATGTAAATTTTTGATGCATTGGATTTTATGGTTGTGTGTTGAAATAGATAGAAGTAGAGCTGTACCATAACTTGTTTGCTTTCAGTCAGTTATTTTTTCAGTTTTTTTTTTACATATCAAACAATTCTCATCTTGTAGGTTGTGTCTTAGCACTAGAATGTGTAGTCAGCTTCCCTGGAGTCTCATTTTCTTTCTCCCTGGTGAAAATGCAGTAAAAAATGAATTAGAAAAAAGTGTGGTCTCTAGTACCTTACTTTCATAACACCATTGCTAAAGGCAGCTGTAGTAGATGAGATGGAACCCTTCCTGTCTATAACTTCTTTATTCTAAAATATTGCTTATGAAGAGGTGGTGTTGTTGTTTTGGTTTTTTTCTTTGCTATCAAGAGAAAATAGATGTGCATCAGAAAGTGAATTTTAGAAATGCAGAGGGATTTTTCCCTGTATTTAGAATGCCTGTGTTTAGAATAAGATCGTGTATGTATATAACCAGATTGCATAAAAAACCATTTTGATTTATTACAGTCCATATAATAAAAACAGTGAAGGGTTGAAGATGAAAGGGAGGAAAAAACGTCACTACAATCCACAAGATGTTTAGCTATATAATTAAGTTTTTGGTAAAATTTAGTTACTAACAGTAGAAAATTTGCTTTCTTTCATGTATAAATAAGGCAAAAGACTTGGAGGGTATGGTAAAAATTAATAGGATATTTACTAGAAGAAATTATGGCTAGGTAGTTTTCAGGACCAAATATTATTGTCATATATGCGTGCTTTGCATTTATTTTTATCTGTTAGCTAAAATAAGTTAATTGTTTCTTTCAGTAGTCTATGAACATGGTATATTTGAATGATTTTCTATCCAAGGTATGTTAAGGGCATCTTACAGTCTATATATAGGATATACTTATCCTTTAGTAATCTCTTTTAAATGGGAAAACTACATACCAAATGTCCTTGTTCATGCATTAAACTCCTGTTTCCTCATAGCAGGCTGTATTTCTTAGACATTTGTTTGAACACATGCTGAAATGAACAGGGTTGAACTCTGCCTCTTGATAATACATTGGTCTGTTCTTGACCTTTTTTTACAGCGGGAGATGTCCCTGATTGACAAAATCCCTGGTATAGTGCAAATACACTGGGATGAGCTCTTAGAAAATTGGCTTACACATGTGTGAGTGTACATGTGGTGTCTGAGCACTGGCCTTTAACCCAAATGCCTGGTCATATTGTGGAGCTCAAGCTCTGTCCTTTGCTGTCAGAGCTGGAGAGATGCTGTTCACAAAAAGCATTGCTCTGATCCATATTTCCTGTTTACAGACAGAATAACTGGAAACGTAAATGTCAAGAAGTTATGTTGGACATATTTTGAATCCTGATTACATTTTTCCTCTTTATTTTTTGTCCTTTTTCTTTTTAATTATATATACATTTTATAATTGAACTGGGCTTTGTACGTTTCTAAAGAAAACATAAACTCAGATTTTGAAATAGAAAATCTAAAAAAAACCCCGCACAACACACTTTTATTAATTTAAAATTTGGAGTCCAAACTGATCAATACAATTGATTATGAAAATATTTGTAGAAGACAAGACTTCAGTTTAATGAATTTCAGTCCTTTCCCCAGTGTTTTCCAAGAGTAATGGTTGTAGTGCAGTATAACATTGAACTCCTTTTTACTATTTTCTCTCTATTTGTAAACTAACAGAAGTCAAGAATAACTGTTTTCATGAAATGTGGTGGAAAGTATTATGTAAATTGCTACAAAAGCTAATATAATCTAGAAAACATAGAACTCACTATTTTATAAATTTCATACCTTATAGAAATAGGTTCTTTAGATTACAGAAACAGAATATTTAATTCTTTGGAATAGTAAAACAGATAACTGCCTTTTTTGCTTTCTGTTATTTAGGGGAAATACTACAAAATATTATTACTCTAATAATTCATCAGTGTCAATTCAGAATTGTTTTAGTTCTTCAGTATTATTTTCATTACCTTTGGATTAAGCATTGAATATTCTTTACTGGAATATTCTTACTGGATATTTTGTTCAGTGTATTTATCTTTTCATGTGTCTCTTTTCCTTCTCATGTGCAAATCTGCATTATTGCAACAATCATGTAAAAGCTCTTCATTTTTGTGCAAGGGGCAGGAACAAGTGCTTAACACCTGTCAGTGTTGCTTAAATCTGACACAGGTATCTTTTACAGACTGCTCAATATCAAGATGTGTACAAACCCAATAAAGTCAGCACCTCATAATTCAGAGTCTTAGAAAAAAAAGCCTTGTATTCAAGTTTTAAATTTACAGCAAGCTGCATGATGTTGCTGGTGATGATGGTGTGTAGGAGGTGATTTCATAACCATGAAAAAAAAAATGAAGCTTTGTTCTGCTCCTTGAGAAGTGATGTTGCCTCAGAAAACAAACAAACAAAATATTTCATGGCTGTTTTTCCTTCATAGGATGGGTTTTAGAGTGAAAGATAGTTGCAATTCAAGCTCTTATTCCATCAGCCATCAGCTGGGGTTAAAGATCAGCTGGGGTTAAAGAGCAGCCCCTTAGTCTCCTATCTGCTAAGTTGCCTTAGCCTCCTTTGCAATTTCTCTATGAAGAAGAAAGAGGTTTAAAGCTTCTTTAATACTATTAAATCTGCATCAGATCAGGATTATGAACTTTTATTAGCTTTTTAAGCTTTTCTAATCACTGTGGGTAGTTTTTGGTTTGTTTGTTTTTGTTTGGTTTTGGTTTTTTTTATAATGATCTGTCTATCTGAAGATTATTGCTTGTTGATAACTGAATCCTTTTTATTCCTAAAGGCTGATGAGGTTTTGCTAGTAGTCTCACAAATGGCCGAATCCATATCTAGTAATAGTAGCTCTATGTTAGAATATGAGGAAATTCATGTACTTTTGACAATGAAATATTTATTAACTTTAATCAAAAGTAGCAGGTTACAGATGAAATTATACGTACACAATTTTAGTTATTATTTGTCTTGATTGTTTCCATTCTGCATATTCCAAGCTGCATTTGAAAACAAAAAAAAAACCCACAAAAAATAAAAAACAAACTGGGAAGCTGTTGCACATTAAAATTTCTTTTTCATTGTTCTATCTCTCTTTAAATTATTCTCTCTCTAGTAACTTCGCTGGATGACTGCTTTCATAAGTAGGATATAACTTATTAAAACTTGTTCAAGATAGTTTTCATGTTTATTTAGGTATCTTTGTCCACCATTTTCATGACTTGCTTGAATAGAGTTCTCTGAACACAGTGTAAGAACTGTTGAATAAGGCTCAAAATGGGAATGAGATACAAGCCCTTGCCCAGAAACGGATTCTTTCTGTGAAATGTTTTCCATCTCCATTAAAGTGAGAGTGCAATTTTGCTAGTCCTTCAGTTCTTTTTCTGATGCTCATTTAGTGGTGATCAACATCACTAAACCCTCATCCTGCTCCAGAAAACATGCAAGTTACCATTTGAGGCTCTCTCTGAATGCAGAGTCCAATTTTTTTTCCTATTAAGCACACTGTGAATGATTTCTTGAAGGTCTCCAGTTCACAGTAGAAAGTCTTGTATCATGCACCGCGCTTTTATGAAAAATACCATGCGTTTATGGACAATATCAAAATGATCTTACAAGGTTTCGCTTGTCATTAGACTACTATTGTGATAATTGAAGACAAACTTATTTTGAAACTTGATTTCTGCATTCTTAATTTTTCCTGGTGAATTTATACTTATAATCTTATCTATGCATAGAAGCTGTTCTTCTAGCACCATAAAATACAATAATGTGATTTTTAAAAATGTTCCATTTTAAGCTAAGTTTTAGTCAGACAAGCCAATTAATGTGAATGAGCTTTTCTTTAATAGGCCTAAAGTTAAGTAACTCTTTTTTTGTTTGCTCAATCAGAACCTAAGACATGATCCTACTGATTAACCTAGATTCTCCTTCCCCTTCTGTTTCTGAGGATTTGCTGGTGTTGTGTTTTGAACATTAAATCTCTGTTTATCTACCTGTTTATACATTCCTGTGAAGTAGTCAAGACAAGAATGAAAGCTAAAATTTTCACAAGCATGAAATCAAGTTGCATATACAAAGTCTATGGCCATCAGTGGGATTAGTATATTTAACACAGTTTGCTATTTAAGTTTTAAACTAGTTTGTGAAAATTGTCCACTGTGTGAAACTCAAATGAATCTTAAGACCAGTAGTAAGGTCTGACTTTGTTTCAATTAAAAACAACTTTCCTAGAATAACATAGAACTTTTTAAGGAAGAACTGAGGTGACATATCTAGAAAAAAAAAAAAAAAAGTAGTAACACAAAAGTTATAAAAGCCTACCTTGCTGGAATGAAGAACTGTCTCTCTGCCTCAGAAAAGAGGCTTAGGAAAAACAGTAAAAAGCAATCTGAAATAAAAATAAGTCTTTCTGCTCTCAAAAGATGAGTAGGAATGAACATGATTTTGTGTGTTTTAGTATTAGCACAAAACTAATTTCTTTAAGATTAATATAACAGCATTAATTAATTAATATAATGAAATAATATGTGTTCATAGACACTGTTACACAAATAAAAATTGAGAGTTGAGTTTTTTGTTGTTGTTTTGGTGTCATCTTGTCTTCCTGAGAATAAAAGTTGTGAGGATATGCATAGATGTTAGAAAAAACAAGGTATCAAATAGTCAGACAAACAGAAGAAAATGTCACTGTCTTTCTTATGTCAATATTGACTTTCACTGATAACTGAACATTATTATTTAACAAGTACACTGCCATTTTTATAGTTATTTTTACCTGTTTTACAAATACCATGTTGTCTAATGCACAGTTTCTTAAGACAGAGAAGGCATTCCATTCATCCTGCTTATGGATCCTCTCCACTTCAAGAAAAAAAAAAAAAAAGCATATATGTATACAATACAAACCAGCATGCATACAAGAGAATTTTCACTTTCTGATAGAAAAAATGCAAGATTAAAGAACCAAAGACTGGGCCAGGTTGGAATGAAGCACAGTGGGTCATCTGGTCCAGCCTCTCAGCTCAAGCAAGGTCATCCTGGAGAATATTGCACAGGATTTTCTCCAGACGGTTCTTGAATATCTCCAGGGAGGGAGAGTACACAGACTCCTCAGCAATTCTTTCCAGTGCTTGGTCACCCTCAAAAAAAGAAGTTCTTCTTGATAGTGCCTATAAACAGTTTTTATGATTGAGGTTTTTAGTTGTGGAGTTTTCTTTTTTTTTTTTTTCTTTTTTTTTTCCTGTCAATAGCTTTGAGTACTGGAAATGGAAAACTGGGCAAAAACTAATTAATCAGGGAAGATTTGTTTCTAAAGTTAAACAGACCAGTGCAACTCCTGAAAGATGGGAGCTTGTAGGAATTTTGTCCACATTGGTACACACCTGTACAACATGCATATCTAGTGGAGACATCAGAGTAGTGAAGTTGTGTGGTTAACAGATTCTAGTATGTTTGGCCGAAGAAATTTCACAGGAGCAATCACAGACTTAAAGACATCTGAGTTAAAGTGTTATGTGATAACCAGGGCCTATAGTTACCTTTTCCTTATTTGCCTTAGTTTTTTTACAAGTACACTGAAGCTCAGTATCTCTGGTAGCATTACCTAGGTAGTCTCAGCTTTAGAGAGTCGTACTCACATAGTCATCTGGGCGGTGTGGACTTTGCAAGACTTGACTGTCCAAAAGAGCCCCCATATGCTTCTGGGATGACCTGTATATGCTTCTGGGATGACCTGTGGAATTCATCTGCTTCTCTCACAAGTCTCTGTGAAATTGGGCCATTCCTCTTGGCTCTGTCTCTAACTTATCTGTTGCCCCTTGTTTTGCCATATTTGCTGTTTTCTGAACACTTATTCAGTTAGCCTAACCCAGACAACAAATTCCTCTGCCGTTAAACAGTTGTGTGCAGCCTAGAAACCCCCCAAAAAATGCTGCACATTATGTATTATTAAGATTTCTGTAACAAGATTATTATTAATAGTGTACATGATTTTAAGAAGTTTAAAGTGCAGTGCTGAACTACTAGCAAAGAACAAGAGGTAAATGCCTTTAACTGCTTCTGAAGCCTCAAACATCTGCATTAGATCTCTCTTCCATTTATTTTTTGCTAGTCAATGGGATGCTACCATAGTGCTCAGAGGAGCTCTTGCTATTCATTTTTGAGAAATAATTTGTTAAGACAAACAGTACATGTGGACTATACACAAGTGGGTTATTGCAAGTTCTTTCTATTTAAACTAAGTAATTGCTCATCAGTGTCTCATGTATTTGCTTTGTTCCCTGATTGGTGACCTGACCTTAATAAATGCGAGGAATGAGTCAAGAAATCAGTGAGATCTTTTTCTGCTAGCAAGTTCCTTGGGAAGAGAAACAGCACATAAGAAAAGCCTCTGCTGCTTTGGGAATAAAATGGGACCTTTGCACTGCCTTGCATGCCTGTATTACCCTTGACTAGCACATGGACCTCAGGTATAAATGTAGATAGTTTCCTCTCTGGTTGAGGAACAGAGAGAGACATGAGTCAGATTAATGAATCATCCCTCTGTGTTTCACAGTTGTTCCTTTCACAGCAGGTAATGGCTTGCATGACTGTGTGTGCAATTATATTTACAGAAACAGTGGCTGGATTTTATCTGACTAATTGTGTTGTTACTGTGTTGTGCTTCTGACAGTCACTCTCTGTGCAAATCATTTGGGTAGAGTTGCAAAAATATTTCTTCAGTCATTGGTTATGCCATTTCATTTCATTTATCCTTGGTAGTTTCCATATCTCTGTTTATGATGAGCAAAATAATTTTTATGCCAACTGAGGATGGCACTGCATCCCTTAATCTTGTTTTAATATCATGTTTAGATTATCTGTTCATTATAGCCTGTGTGCATGCAGTGCTCATTATCTGCCTGTGTACATGCAGTGCTGTTTGCAGATTAAGAACTTTTACAGTCTTGTTTGCAAACTTTTCAAATTCCTTTTTGTTCAAGAAAGATCTATTTCATAACTCATTTAACTCTCTTTCGTAAAATGTCTTTGGTCATCAGGGTACCAAATCCATTGATTTTTAGTAGTGTTTAATAATTTCCTGTACCTATTTATGAATATAAGAATGCTTTCTAATAGCTATCTTCAATATTTTTTTCAAAAATAAAGGGGTCTTAAATAATCTCTAGAGTTAACCACTCCCATTTAGTGGAAAAGACAGCATAGCAGAACACAGCTCATCTTGCACATCATCTAATCAAAGCATCAATTACATAACCTTTAAAAATCTTGCTATGGCAATACAACTTTGATTGCATAGTGGTTCTGATATATTTTCAGCAGGTAAGGATCTTATGTGGCCCATCTGTTTGGGTCTGGCAATGATAAACCTGCTTCTAATGAAAATTTCAAGGGCTGATAGTGTTTTGTTATGGAGCATTGATTGTTTGTATATAAAAATTTAACATTTTTGTATACAAAAAACACTAGAACCCCCCTCCCCCGCAACTTTTTGAAAAATTTTATTACTGTTGTTGAATAAAACAAAACCATTTTTATTTGAATAACATTTTTTGAAATATATAGAGGATTTTGTGGTTTTTGTTTGTTGTTTTGTTTTGGTTTTTAATTTTTGTATTATATTGGGAGTCAGTGTGCTTAGAATCCTTTATTTGTACTATTTAGAATGAATCTCCTTGGCCATGTAGGGTGCTGGATTAGTCACCTAGTGTAATGTGGCTGGTTTTCATTTTTGTGAGTGGTGCTTCAGGTCATGCTATCCATTAAGAAATCCATTAAAGCTTGTGTTTAGTGATAAGCTATGCACAGTCCAGAAGAAAATACCCTGATCATGACTCCACATTTATTGTTACAAATTCGTTGAACTCCTATTAAATCTGCTATTTTAAGACATTGGTAAACAACAGTCTTGACTGTCTTATTTTTCAAAAAAGGAATGATAAATCAGATGTTAGCCCAGTAAGTATTCAGAAGTTTTTTTCCCAACATAAAGACCTTCTGAATATGGGATTATTTTTTTTTTTTGGGTGACTATTTATTTTCTAAGCTTCTTTTGGCTTTTCACACTTCATTCATCTTCATGGTACAGCTAGGTAGGATTCCAGTGGGTTTTCTTTCCCAGTGAAGCCCAACTAGATAAAACACATGACTAATCTCCTTTAATCCAGGAGGGAAGGTGTTTGGCCAGAACTGCTTGCACTGGTTCAGCATTTCTGTGCTCTTTTAATTGCAGGTGCTGCTAGGCTTTCCTTAAAATTCTCTTCATAACAAAACTGGAACCACAGTTCATGCCTCCTTCTGTAAGGAATGTGATACTTCTTCTACTAATAATTGTAGAATCACGGAGTATCTCGAGTTTGAAGGGACCAAAAAGGACCATCAAACTCCAGTTCCTGGCACTGCACAGGACATTCCCAGGTGTTACACCATGTGCCTGAGAGCATGGTCCAAGTATTTTTGGAACTCTGACAGGCTTGATGCTGTGACCATTTATTTATCTGGGGAGGCTGTTCCAGTGCCCACCCATCCCTCAGGTGGTTGTGACCTTCCTTGACACAAGTACACGTCATTTCCTCAGGTCACTGACCAGCAGAGAGGAGAGATCAGTGTCTGCCCCTCTGCTTCCCCTTGTGAGGAAGTTGTAGACAGTAATGAGGTTGCAAAAGCTCTTATTCATATGATGTCTATTTTCTTTTGTGACCCCAGCTTTAACTGATGCAACCTGTTCCAGCCAACCAGGTAAGTTTTTAATGCTTAGTAAATTAACAGGCAGTCTAGACTCTGAATAGTGTAATTATTTCTAATACTTGAGATAAAAATAAAAGAAAAAGAAAATTAACTTTTATCTAGGACTTGAATCAAACCTATTCTGGTTGATTGCTAGGGCTGCAGCTACGATTTTAAAGTAAAGCTTGCAATTTTCTATTTCACCTTGACGAAGTATAGCTTAAAAAAAAAATCCAACAACAAAAACACCCTAGAAAATTCAGGGTGTTAATGCTTGAGTGGAAAGTCATCTCTGGTCTTACCTTCTTAATTTTTCAATCTCATTATATTATTAACACAACATAGTATTTTTACAAAGGAAAACATCTGACTAATGTTATGTGCTAGAAATAAAGAAGAATCCATACTTATGCTGGGTTAAAGGTTTAGGTACAAGCTGTCTAAAATCAAACATATAGCGCAAATATGAACAAATCCACTATCTTTCAATTAAACCTCTGAAAACTAGTGAAATAAGCTAATAATTATAATTATATAATATAGAAGCTTATATAATATATAAGCTAATAATAATAATTATACGCTAATTAGTTATTCAGCAGTTGTTAATCCAAAAAGATGGCTAAGATTTATTTTCTGTGGTCTTTATGGAATAGTAATATATCAGTTTCTGTTACTTCAAAGCTACTGGAGCTGAGTACTAAACAAGAAATATTAATTTAGAAAAAATTAATTATCAATAAAACTTATGTAATACTTAACTGAAGGTAAAAGGAATATTTCAAAATCGTATATGCCTCAAATGGAAGAAAAATTGGAAATAGAAAAATAGAAAGGCTTTACACTTTAAAAAATAGCCTGGATTATGAACACCTTTGGAAGAAATCCTAGGTGCTACAACCTGTAGAATTTATGGAGTCTTCTGACATTTTCTCCATGGAGCTCCAAAGCAGTAAGAGGAATGGAGTCTCATAAGTGTGGATTATTTGATGTGTGTGTTTCAGTCAGGATGGTGTTGAAAAATCCATCACACTTTGCTGTCTGAAATAATTTAAAACAACTTAACGATGACTCTGCAGCTAAATGCTACTGTTACCTTTAAAAAATCCCATGGGTAGAGAAACTTATTTTTACCTTTGCACTGACTATTTTTTTGGTATCTAATTACAACATTAGAGCATGTAAAACCCACATCTGTAATGCCAGATTGTCTTTCTGTTATGTAAACTTCTTTTCAGAGGAACAGCTAGCTTGCCTACCCATGAGAAAGATTTCTCTGTTGTTTTGGTTTTGCTGCTTTAGAATGCCCAAAAATATGCGATTTCCCTTTAATAGTATTTCAGGATATGTCTGCTGTTTTTTGTCTCTTCCTGAGCTTTTGGTATAACTGTTTCTTTCCTTGTAGGTAGATAGGAGATAATGGGTAAGAAAAAATAAAAAGGATGGCATTTCTTTTCCTCTTCTTGATTTTCATTTGGGCAATGTCAGCAAGAGTGATGTACTCATCTAAGTAATTAATTTTGTATAATGTGTTTCTCTGATTGTAAATTGAATCTAAGAATATCCCAGCTTTTTGCACATACTGCATAACAACTTGTAGTCATTAAGCCTCTACAGTTGTTCTTATACTGTTTTATTTCTTTATATGGTATATATTTTTTAATTTTTTTGATATCAAATGTGTTAGCAGTTGCCTTGATCTGTGAATTATATGTGAAAATGTGAAAGTTATAAGAGCTTTTTGGGTATGCAATGTAAAAATGGTAGGGAAAAATATACTAGCTTTCTATTTCCCTTGCCATTTTCAGCATACCAATTCCCAGAAATCCATATTCCTTGTGGAATTTTGTTCCATAATTTTTGTTCCAAATTCATATTTCCTTTATTCAACTGTCTTTCTCTTGAACTTCATTAAATATATTTCTTACATTTCGTAAACTGTTGGATTTTTTACATCTTCTCTTACAGCTTCAACTGTTTCCACTTGAACTTTCCAATCTGCGGCTCTGTCTTGATTTGTTTTCCAGTGATTTCACAGAGTCTCTTTCATATATTTTTTTTCTCATGCTATGTTTTTTTATAATGTCTTTTTTTTTTTTTTTTTTTTTTTTATTCACCTATCCACCCTTTTGTTCACACAAGAGAATTTCTGTTGCCATAAATGAAAGAACAGTCTTTATTTTTCATGGAGGTGCTTCTATTTTTTTTCAATTTTAGTTGTTGTTTCTGTTCATTCTGTACAGGGGAGTTTATGTAGAATAATTTGATAGGTAAACAATAGTTGGTATTAGATTACTACAGACACTTTTTGGGTTTTTACTAATAGATATGCTCTTTATCAAATGCTGTGTGTAAATGTGAAAGAGTGTTACAAGAAATAAGCCCCCTTGACACAGTATAGACATCAGCTAGATTTGCTGGTTTATAGAGGTGAGGAGAGGGGCATTCAATGCTTTTTTCTGTATATTTCTTTAGGAAACTGATCAATTTCCAGAGTGATAAAGACTATGTTTCAGAATAGTAATATACCTACAAATAAATTTAGCAATAATTTAGGAGTTTGATATCTCATGCAATTATCTGACCAATTAATGGAAATTTATTTATGCTATTGAAGTAAAAAAGGAGTCCAGTTTCCCATTTCTAGAAGGTCTGCCAATATAGAACTATAGTTAAAACATTTTTGGTTATTGGAATCGTTATTTAACTATTTCAAGAGCATTTTCTTAATTAGAGTTTTCTTAGCTTTCAGTCTCACACACATAGGTGCAACTAAAACAACAAAAAGGCAAAATAGTCACGTGCAACACAGTTTTAAATGCATTCTAAAACAGTTTTGTCACTACTTCTGTCAGACTGACTAGCATGTGCAGAAGACAGACAATTATATATTGTCTCTCTGTTACCTAGGCTGAGAAGAACTTGGTGCTTCAATTTATTGTGTAACTTCCCATAGCTCAGCTCTACCAGCCTTGGGAATAGAGAATGGAGATCAACTACAGATGAACAACTTTCCTTCATCTACCTAGAAATGTCACTGTTTTTTCTGCCGCTTACCTGAGGTCTTCAGGAATACTGTATGTTCACTTGGCAATCTATCAAACTCTTATTCAAAGGATGTAACAAAAAAATCACATTCAGTTTTCCTTTCTGACCCTAGTGCATTATTCTGCCTTTGGTCTCCAGGTGAATACACCATTGTTTCTTCCATGCTGAAGGATAAAATATTGGCAATAAGCAATAAACACAGGCAGTCCAGGATGTAAGATTTTTTTGGGGTGTTTAAATATAAATGATAGATATTTGAAACTGCTCAGATTTTGATAATCAATTTTTTTTTTCTAATAGGAGGAGATTTAGAGGGCAGAGGGCATAGAGAGAAGTCAGAAAGCATATAAACAATTTTATTTATTACAAGCTCCATAGCTAATTGCCACTCTGTCACCATGGAACTTAAAAGGGATATATAAAAAATAAGTGGAATTGTGCTAAATGTGCATCTGCAAAACTCGATCGTTCAGAAGAATTCAAATGAGATTCAATTTGATGGAAGACAGAAGACACTGAGATTCAGGGCAAGATCCATTACAAAAGTTGCATCTCCTTGTGGTGGTGAAATATACACATTTTGCATCACTCTGCTCCTGTTAGTTTCCTGGGAATTCATTATAGGGTCTTACACTAAGCAGTAACTACTGTGCTGTAATGATTTCCAGCAATGTTGGTGGAACTTTCCCATCTCACCTTATTTAATTATTTTCATTTTAACTCACTCTGACAGTCTCTCAAGCTACACAACTCATTTTCATGAGGGCTCCCAGGAGATGGCTATAACACAAGTCTACTCTGCAGCTGCATGAATCTTTATAACAAAAGTCATAAATCAAGAAACTGACTCTGAAGCTGCAGACAAGAGCAATGAGCAGGCAGCATCTCAGTGTGTTAGCTTCAATTCAAAGGATTTCAGAAAGTTCATTTCTTTTTTTTTTCTCCTCTGTTTTTCTTCTGTTTCTTGCCAAGTCTTTGCTTTACTGTCTCCTCTGCGTTAACTGTGTGAGCTGTTTCCGTCCGAACTTTCCCCTGCAGACACACTCTGCTGTCTTCAAGGTAGATTTGAGGTTTCTTTTGGAGTGGGTGTCAGGTCTTTATTAAATGCTTATTCTAGACCTTTAGTAGGAGAGTGCTGAATAACGACCTTTGTACTGAATATTAATTAGGCTTTGGCTTCAAAGATGTTTTCCAGAGGTGTAACACTTCAAAGAATTGACACTTAAATCCCCTCCTCTTTTGATTGCTGAATTTTTCTTTTTGGAAATGATTCTTTAGGCTTCATGTACAATTCAGGAACTGTTGAAGGCATCAACTTCTAAGTATAACAGGAAGTAGATATTGCAATGTTTTTTCCTGCTACTGTTGTTATTATTATTATTAAGTATATTTGTTCAGAATAAACGATTTTAAAACTTTAATTTTGGGTTCAGGTGCTTAAAATTAAATCTCTTAATTGAATTTATTAAAATAATGGTTTTACTAAATAAAAATGTATTGCCTCCTTGTTAATGTTAATGCTAAGATGAACAGACCTTTTTTAGTCGAAAGACGAAAAAAGCCCTTCATATTTTGCTGTAGTATTTTATTTTTCCAATGTATTTGAATAATATATTTAATATTATAATACATATATATATAATTTATAATATATATTATATACATATGCACACATATATCTATATCTATATATCTATTAATAAATTATGTCCTTAATATTTGTTCTGGCTCATATGTGACTGTGGCATAACAGTTTGGAGGCTCCATCTTGATTGTTTTGGTTTGTTTGGTGTTTTTTTTTTCCTATGGATGACTTCTGAGAGGGAAGAGAAACAAGTTCTGTTTAGTAAGTCCTGATTTGTTGGTAGCTTCTGTACTCATATACACAATTTATGAGGGCAGAATTTTCCATCTCAACTATTTCCACAGATTTTTGTAAAAGAAAGTTTAGTAGTAAATAATCTAAAATATATTTTAAATGTGCTATTTTGAGAAATCTCAATGCATTTACATACCAATTGTAAGTTATTACCTGCTGCTTCTGGTCTTATGAATGGCTCCCAGGCATTTCTCAGGATAGAAACAAAGGGAAGAAAAATAATACTTGAATGGATAAAGCTAAAGAGTTAATATTTTGTGAGACACTTCTTAATTTTAATATACATCTTAAGTATAATGATGACTAATCTATTTAAATAGATCATCTGTATACATAGAAATCTATACAAGGAAACTGCATGCCTCAAAGGTAAAAAATTATTTTTAATATGAATCAGCAAAGAATGCAGAAAGGCAAGGAAACTAAGAAATATACCCAGAAACAACTATGAGACCCAGAAAGGCTGGATTTTATCCCTGATCTAATTTAGACATCATACAACATTTGACTGTAAACAAAATCCTATTAATTCACATTTGAATTTATGAGAGATAATAATTATTCATGTTATATAAACCTTTTCAGAGATGGAATGCCAGAATTTTAAGGGAATTGTGTCTTGGACTTCATAGGGATTGAGGGGAGACTAAAGTGCTTTGGAAACAAGTAGGGGAATGCTAGATGTCTAAAAACTTATTTCTTCAGTTGAAAATGATGTATAGAGTTTCATTTTGAGTTCCTGCACAACCTCAAGAGACTGAAATTCTTTCTTCACTTCAGCAATACCCACTATCCTGAACTGAGTACTAGCAATGGAAAATAATGTCTTTTCTGTCTATTTCTAATGTTCAGTGGTCTTGAAGTATTCTTCCATTGTTCTGATGAGGAATTGTTTTCAGCTAAGAGGTTTGGTTATGGACTTGAGAGAAACATAAGTTCAAACAAAATTGCAGCCAAAAGACACCTAAGAAATTTTCTTCCACTGCAGTATTTTTTCTGTCTGATTTCTAAATTCTTTTTTGGTTCCTCTTTAGGGATTTTGAATTTATTCTGTTGGGTTCCTATGAAATCTAGAAAGAAAATTAGTTTAATTTTGTTTCTGTTTATGTGGTTTATGTTTCTGTTTATGTAGCTTTATGATACTCAAAAAAGACCAATATAGGAAAAGTCCAATTTTTGTAGTTTCAATTGCATGTTTTCAGACTCCTGATGGACTGACTGATACGGAGATAATCTTTGACATCATCAGATAACTGAACAAATGCTTATTTAATGTAACTGTTTCTCTAAGATTGAAGAAATATTTTACTTTCAAGGTACTTGGCTTTAAGCACTACATCACCTTCCACATATATTCACATTTTATTATTGTAATAAATTAGGTTACATTTTCCTTTTTGAGGCTGAGAAAATATTGCAAATATACTGAAAATACTGATATCAAAACAACGAGAAATTCCTGTCAGTATGTTATAATTTTATGATGTCCTAGATGATATTGGTTTGAATTTATATAAATCACAAGGTGTGCTTTATATAAAATGTGTAAAAATGCACATTTTGACTGAAGCTTCCTGTCAGTATGCTCTAGTATTGACTCAGAATTTTAAAAGCCCATTTTGGTGGCATTCTTTCAAAACCCATTATAGACTAGATATTTTTCATCAAGCTGGATATCTGTGTGGTGTATAGAACATCAAAAACTCATGTGAAATGATTCAGCGATCACTATTTAATGACACTGTAGCAGTGATTTTGTTCTACTGCCAGACCAGGTCAATGATTTGTAGGTAAAAGCCAAAGGAACTGTTCTGAATCATGCAGGTTTTAATTATGAGTGTTTTCACAGCTTGTGGGAGTCATGCTGTCTTACTGTATTTTAACATAAAAATCAGGAAATGCTTTTACAGGAAGCATTGAAATGAAATTTTAGTTCCAATGGTAGTCTTTGACTGAGTGCTTAGTACAACTTTGAGTGTAATCTAAGCTCAGAAACTGAAAATTGCTGGTTTTAGTGATGAGTAAGTGTCTTTCTTTCCTTTTCATATTAGATAGAAAATGGTCGGCCGTGGAACTCTATTGTGAAGACCTCAGAAGAAATATCATTTTTTCCAGTCAGCTTTTCATAATGTAAATATAATTTGAGCTTTCCCAAATGGGCAGCTAAACCATGAACAAGCAGAAAAACCTAATTTGGACTGTATTTCTGAAGCAGACTTCACCTTCACTCTCGGGACCTTATTGAAGGATTACAGCTGAAAAGGACAAGAGAAAGAAAACCTTGAACAGGAATCTTATCCTACAATGAGAATTACAAGTACATCTTGTATCTGCCCAGTCCTAGTTTGTCTCTGTTTTGTACAAAGATGTTATGGAGCTGCTCACCATGGCTCCATCAAGGTGACCAGAAATCAAACCAAACACATAGAAGGCGAAACAGAAGTGCATCATCGTCCAAAGCGTGGATGGGTGTGGAATCAGTTCTTTGTTTTAGAAGAACACATGGGACCAGATCCTCAGTATGTAGGAAAGGTAAGGTGGTTGTTCTCCTTTGGCTTTGGTTTGTTTTTTTCCATTCCCAGAAATGTGGCACTGATAAGAGGCAGATCATTTATGTCCTTAGATGGCACCTCTTCTTTTAAGGGAAGACACCTCTTGGATTGCTACATAGATTTACAGTGAACTTGCCAGTTGCCTGTGAATACTTTGTTTATTATCAAAAGGATAAATAAAAGTATATAGGATGAAGATTCTAAAATGTGATAAAATAGCTTTTATTCTGAGCTCAGCTAAACAGAGTGTGTGCAATTGATCCTGTTACATCAATTTCTATAATCCTAAATGCATGAGGTCACTGCTAATGGCTTTTCCAGACTATTTCAGAATTATTTTCAGTTCTGCTTCAGGGAATATTGCATATTCAGTCTAAGCTCCGTAGGGTATTCATTCCACTCTGTAAGGTGGAAAAGGTCTCCTCCAAAAGGAAATCTTTTGTGGTTTTTTTCATACTAGGAGATACAAGGTGTGTTACTCAGAGTTCCTCAAAAGTCTGTAAGAACAAGCTCTGCATTTATATTCTGATATATAGAGTGAGCTTCAGATATAATGTTCACACTAATGTAATTGAACTGAAGCCTGGGCAGCTGAAGTCCGATCCATCATATGTAATGTTGTCTGTAGAGCTTGGGTTTTAACTTGCACTAAATAACACACAATCCTCTATATAACTTTAACCCATGATATATGACAGAGGAAGTTTTCCTCTCCTTGAAGACTGTCTTGCTGCATTATGATAGATTTTTTTTATTAGATAATCTACATGAGTCTTAATTTCCTTAATGAAATCAGAGAAATACATAGAATATGAGGGGTAAAGTAAGATCGTTATTGGGGAAGAGGGCATGGAAAAAAAAATTCATTTTAGTTTCCCTTGAAATTAGAATTCTGAAAATTATATTGTAGAAAGTGATGCAAGGGAACCAGTAGCCTCTGAAATCACACATGTCTGGTAGTGAGGGCTTCCAAATTTGAATAGTATCTTCTGAACTAAAAATAGGAAGTGGAACAACTTTATTTAAGAGTCTGTTAACTCAAAGGATAAAAAAAAATGTCCTGTTATACCAAACGTAGTAAAATATTAAGTATTTCAGAATGCCAAAAATTACTGAGCTATATAAGAAGAAAATGTAAACTGAGAAAGGACCTTTCTAAATGGAGGTAATTATTTGCATTGGAAGAGAAGCTTTTAAAAGGGGTAAGGGGATGAGGAGATATGCATTCAGGCAGCTTTACAATGATTAACATTTTCATAAATGATTTTGGAACAGAAAAAAATGTTGCAAAAATATTGTTGATACAAAGCTTTGCAGAAGAATGAAAACATTGTCTGGAAAGAGCTAGATATTATGAATATGGTTTGGATATAGAAATAAAGAGTAAACCTTGGGAATAGAAAACAATGTTATGAATTTCTGTTATACACTAGTGATTTACTGTAATTGAGAGAGGAAGAGAAAGAACTGGTTACCAGATCTAGTGTCAAGTCTTAAAGAAGGAGAATGTAATACTAAGCTGCAAAAGCTGATATATAAAAAAAGTGATAAAGGGCACTGAAGACATTGTGGAAAATAGTGTTGACCTATATGCTATTCTGATTACTTTCAGCTAAGAAAAATGATTTATATGTGAAGCTGTACAGAAAGAATTGAACATTATGGCTGGGATAGTAATGGAGAATAAAATATGCTTGTTTAATTATTTCCATAAATAATAGAAGTGGACACATGATAGTCTATAAATACACCTCCAAATAAAGCACAATGAAAAATAAAAATTATTTAGGTTGATTACAGTTTTACTTGAAAAAATAAGGTTTTGGTGGCTGTGAGTTAATTTAGAATTTATGTTTAGTAAATTTAGAATGAAAACAAGAAAAAATCAGATTCTGAAAGAGGTTACTAACAGGAAAAGAAAAAAAAGCTGAAGGTGTTTCAAAGTACAGCATATTTGTCTTTATGAAAGCATTTATAGACATGATGCATGCCAGAACAGAAGCCTGGATTCAGTGAGCTAAAGCATGGTCCCTTTCAATTTTATGTTCTTATGAAGCTATTATATATTTCCTTTCATCCTCTGACCACTCTGTTAATGCCACATTTACAGAGATCAATGAATAGAATTTCTTTCAATCCTTTGTGGTCAAAATGTGACTGCATGCCTTGGTTGAGAACATTTCTCCCTCTATACTTACCAATTTTTCTCCCATTTTCCTCAAATAATTCCCTCTGGTGCTTATAATTTTCTACTGTGAGTACTTCACAACATTAGTAAGCTTGTCTTTGCAAAAGCTGTGGGGAACTTGAAAGCAACTGTACTCTATTTTTCATTTGGTTTGATTATTCTGATGACCTGATTTGAAGAAAAGATCAATTATATTAGCTCAGGCATATACTTTCAATTAAAAAGAAAAAAAAAAAAAAGGCGGGGCAGGGGGAAGCCTGAACTGAGACTGTCATAATATCAATAGTTACCAAAATTTCAGTAGTGGTCATTTAACACAAAAACCCAGACATTTTAGAAAAAAAATATTTTTTACTAATTTTGCATTAAATTGTACACACCTCATCAAGGTCTCATTTTACACGCCTTTAATTTGACAAGTAATTTTGACACAAAGCCGCTCAGTTATAAAGGAAGTCAGTGCCCTTCAATTTCAGATTTCTGTTGGGTGGTAGCATGCTGTCAATTCAGTCAATTATTAATTCTGTAGACTACTCTGCTTCACTGATGACAGTTCTTCCATTTCAGATCTGTCCTTTCACATATTTCACACCCAGTTTGGGAGTAACATCACAGAAAGCAGAGTCATGATGTACAATGGTGTTATAATGCTCACAGGCATTGTCATGGAAATGCACAGTGAGGACAAGAATGGGGTAGGCCAGAAATGAAAATGGCAAGCTTTCTCATTCTTACTGTGAAATGATTGTCAAGAGGATGGATTAATTCACTGCCATCATCATAAAAACAGTGTTAGGACAACAAATTATTATAGTATTTTAGTATAAAGCATCCCCCCATTTCTCACTCATTTTTTCTTTTCTCCAAGAAAATGTTATTTGGAGAATTCTGTATAGAATTAATCCCTATTAACCATACTCACAAGGTTTGTCTAGGAACCTGGTGAGACACAGGTCCTGGAAAGATTAGCTTATTGTAGAAATGGAAAATGATCCTTTTGTAGATATTGTCTGTGGTTCTGAGATTATTGAGGCTGATTCCCTGCTGTTGCACGTGGGGTAAGTCTTTAGTGTTTCAAAATATGTTTCACTGATGGAAGAACCCAAATAAATAGTTTTGTATTTAAAAAGGTATCTTTAAAGTGTTTGAAACCACAGTGACTTCTTTTACCAAAATTATTAATTATTTGTGGATGGTTTCTGGAAAACTTATGAATGATCAGTGGTATCTGGAAGTGTTAATTCAGAGAGACTATTCACCTGCAGGTGAAAGTATGTGTGTGTGTTTGTCTGTGTGGGTGTGTTTGCACTGCAGAATCTGTGGAAATTTGAGAAAGGAAGATAAAATATCATTGCCTCAGATAAGTAACTTGAATGCATAGACTGAGCTTTCAGTTATATGAGAATTCTTATCTTTTGTGTGCCCCTGATGTAAATTTCTAATGAAATTATAGCCATGAATACAGAAAGGGGCAAGGTTAGTGAATGCACTAGTGTCTGATGATGAGTCAGTTACCTACTGCACCAGAACAGAGGAATGAAGATTTTCCTGTAGAAATCTAGAAAAATTCAGGCTGTAGTACTGCAAGCTTTTGCATCTCTCAGTTGTCATAGCTGATATAGTTTACATTTCTCTTGCATTTTCTGCATGTTTCTAGGTTAGATAACTCATGTCTCAACATTTGGAAAAATAGCAAATAAAGAATTTTAGGAAATTAATGAAGAAGACTATGTGTTTCTATCCATAACATTCTTCATTTTGAACCTTCACACCTCAGTCTCCAGAGGGTCTGCTCCTTCTTAAAAGGATATTTCTAAAAATCAGTTGTACTGGAAGCAAGTCATAACTAATCATTTGCTGTGCTTTTTCTTTGGAGAGGGAAGTAAATAAGCAGTGAAGCAGGAAGTAAATAAAATGAAGGTCACTGTGGATTTGGGGCTGAGTGAGTCATGCTATTAAGACTGAATAGCAGAAGACTATGATGCACAAGACTGAAAATTTATCTGTGAACCCTTTGGATCTCTGAAATACCAAACCTATACCTCTTAATCCATTTCAGATGACTTCTGAACAGTAAATAAGAAAGACCGTTCAGGTATTCAGATCTGCATTGGTTTTCAAGTGTTTTTTTCTTCCCTAGTTTGGGGGATGGCACTTCACTTAGTTCTTACATGTTTACCTGTAGTGCAAAAACAATTTCAGATTAACATTGATAGAGATAAGGAAGTATGGAACAGTTGGAAATTAGTGTGAATATAGGAAAGGGGAGAAGAAAATAACAATTTTAATATATCTTGAAATGTTTCTACTGAAAGTTAGATTAGGAAAGGAATTCCAGATGTTATATTGGATTTACAAGATAGCAATTCTTTTAATTCATCATTTTATTCTTGAAAACATAAATACAGCATAACAGACTTGACATTCAAAATTATTTTTTCAAAGTAATATGTGACATGTTATTGCAATAAGTTAGTTCTGATACAAGACAGTGAATCTAATCTTCCCTGACTAGATCAAGAGAATTTCCCATCTCTGATTTAATGACAGTAAGTGGGCATCATGTTTTAGAATAAGTGCCAAGAGAAAAAAAAAATTGGTGTTTAACAACTAAAACATTTTTATTCCATTCTAGAGGTTTACATAAAAAAATATATCAGACGTTTCAGCATTTTTAGCACAAGCAAATAGTTCCAAAATTTATTGTGGTGAAAAGGAGTTTTATTTTATAGTAGAGAAAATTGAAAGGAAATTTTGGATGACATAGTCTAAATATTTGCACATGATTTGTTAGCCATTTTTATGCCTCTGTAAGGTAGACAAGCGTCATCAGCAATGAAAACAACTTCTCAAATAACATGCATCTCACTTTCTACCTTTTGGGTTGCTAGCACAAATAATGTATTTATATAACATAATTTTCCTCTATACCTAAGGAAAATGTAGTAGCAAGAACAACATGAATAATAAACCTGATGTCAGTATAGCACAACATTATATGGCCCCATATCACATTAGCCATCTCCTTTTCTTTTGTAATTTTTACAAAAAAGCTAACTCAATATTCTTTCCAAACTCAAAGCTTTCCCAAATAAAAAGGCATGCATATGTACTTGTTTTGTCCTGAGTTCTGTTTGCACAGACAACTTTGCTGCCTCCTACCTTCATTTGAAAAATGTCATTTGGTTTCACATTTAAAAGTTGAAGGCATAGTACTTGAATTCTACAAGTCCACAAATGCTGTGGATCTTTTTTTTTGGGGGGGTCAGGGTTTTTTTAAGTGGCATCTCTAAATATTTAAAGGTCATCTGGGGGAAAATCACATCCAAGAGAAGAGGGAGCTTTCATCAGCCAGATCAGTCTGACTTTCTTCCAGTGTGCCCAGCTATATCTGAGGTTTCCTGAAGCATGGCACTGACAGGGGCATTTTGACTTGACAGACCAACCAAAGAAACAGAAAAGCATGAAAATATTGAAGTTCAGTCCTAGTCCAAAGACATAGGATAAAGTGTTTACCTTGTTTAACTTCATTTAAGTCAACATGAAATTGCACCAAAAAGAAACTGGCTCTTTTAAGTCAAAACAGCTACATTAAGTCTAATATGTCAAAGTAATAACTGTTTTTGTAAGGAAGCTTTATAGAGTCTGTCAGTTCTATATTGCAAAACATCAGCTCTCGATGTGAAGACTGTTATTTAAATTAACGGTTCAAAACAATTTTGTCAAGGTGATCTAATATTCCCTGAAGTTATTATGGACTGAAGAACTGTTTTGGTTTTTTTTTTTTTTTTTTTTTTTTTTTTTTTTTTTTTTTTTACTTATTCTTTCAGGAATTTGCCACACCAGCAGCCAGTCTTTATGCTGAACAATGGCGTTGATGAAACCAACATATTTTGTGTGAAACTGCCACTTCTTACTTAAATGGTTTAGCAGTAATTTTTTTGAGAGAAAATCCAGCCTTGTTCCCGCCTTTCTTTTTTTTTTTTTCTTACTTTGGTAATGAATTGGTTTAACATTTCGAAGTGCTGGCGTGCCCCGGCACTGCCCGGGCCGGCCCCAGGCGGTGCCAGCGGCTGCAGCGGCCCCAGCGCAGGGCACGGCTGAGCCCCTGAGCCCCGGGGAAAGCCTGGGCAAGGGAGGGCAAAACGCTGCCCGGCAGCCGGGGCTGAGCCAGGGGAAGCGAGCGAGAAACAGCCCTGCGAGCCCCGAGGGGACAGCGGGAGCAGGGCCGGGGGCAGGAGAGACCCGGCAGGGATGGCCCTGCGGCCTGCGAGAGAGCCCGGCCCGCCTGGGCCGGCCCTGCGGCCCCGGGAATGGACTCAACGTTGGAACAGGGAAAATGTGAGGAGAGCGGATGCAGAGGGGAGCTGCTGTGGGCTGCCCGCTGACCCCCATTCCCCATGTGCCTGTGCCCCCAGGGGACAAGAGAGAGACCAGCCAGGACTGAAAGTGAACCTGAGAAAAAGTCGGGTGTGGGAAGAAGTTGTTTCTAATTTTTTTGCATTTTTTTCTCTCAACATGCAAGTCTATTTTAATTGCCAGGAAATTTAAATCAATTTTCCCTAGTTAAACGTGTTTTAGGTACTAGTCAGTGATCTTCCCGTTTTTCCCAGCCCATGATTTTTGCTACATCTCATTTTCTCCCCCTGTGATCTTAAGAAAGAAGCAGCTGGGTTGGTGACTAGGAGTCAGCCAATACTGACTCACCATGAAGATGATGTGGTCCAACATGCCTGCTCTGTAATTGCATCTTTAACTCATGCCATACTCTGAATGCATAACCTCTTAGCCTCTGATAGTCTTTATATGAAAACTATGTAAGATGGCCATATAATTGGTGTCTGTTAAAAAAAAACAAAAACAAAAACAAACAAAAAAAACCAAACAAAATAAACCCCAAACCAGAAAAACAAATAAACAAAACCATAAGAAAAGTGGTTTTGCACCAATTACATCCATCAGATGAAACAATGAAGAAACAAAGATAATTTTGCATATTTTTATATTAATTATGATCTTAGTAACTTCGTTTTTAAAGGATATTTACCATCTAATTGTAAGTCAATAGATAATGAAGTTGAAAGTATGCTGATAAACTCCAGTGTTCATTAGCATGCCAGTTACTTCTGGAGTATCTTCTTGACCTTATCTTAAGAGAGGTACTCATTCATGTTCATTGTCTGTGCAACTTTCAACACCTACATGCCTTGTTGTCTTTTAAAAAAAATTGCCACATCAATTTGCTATTCAATATAGTTTATCAAATCATTCAGGATATATTTGTAAAATTATATCTTATATTTTATATTATATATTATGCATATTATCTTGACATGGCTTGTTTAAGCACTGACAGGAACACTTCTGTTGAATGATTCAAACTGTAGTCTAAATAATTTCATTTACTGTATAACAAACTACAAAAGTTTAAAAAGGTGAAGTAGATTGAACATCAAAATTAGGTCTTTTTTCATCTAGACCTATATGACAAATGAAACCATGCAGAACATGCTTTTCTGGTCTGCTTTTCTAAGATGAAGATGCTGTAACAGAATAGGAATTTCAGGTCTAGTAGTTTATTAATTACTCTCAAAATATCCAAGAAGCAGAAAATTATGAGACTGCAGTATTCCTAGACTCAGCAGAGGTAGCCAAGGGTGATTTATATACCATATTCTGTACAGCTGTAAAGATATTTTTTCAGTTTTGTTGATTTTGAATGTGGTGCCTTCTCAGCAATTGCTTCTTTGCCTTAGAAGTTACACTGGCTAGATGTTATCCTTCAATTCTCATAGAAAATTAGTATCTAATGCCAGATTGTATTTTCTTTTGTTCTAGAACACATGCACACTTTTTAATGGCAATAAAAATGTGTGAGACAATAACAAGTAAAGCAGGAGAACTGAGGTTTAAATCTTAAAGTTCTCTGTCATTTCTAATCATATAACACACAGTCTGTGGAACTAAAATCACAGTGACGAATATTGAGATCAAATGTTTTTGTAAATGTTTAATTTCTAAAATACTTCAGATTTTTATCCTTATTGTAGTAGAAAAAAATGCCTGTAAAAAAATGAAAGCACTATTTCAGAATGGTTTTTTTAAAGTTTTTTTTGCCTAGCTGGATTAGCTCTGGTTGGTCCTTGGAAAGCAGTTGGTTCTTGTTTAAATAGTTATTCCTTCAAATTTATCATCTGCAATTTAAATATACTTTAAATAACAATAAGAAGAACTCCAGCCTCTTTGTTTGGAAAGAAAGTGGAGAGATGAGGTGTGCATTCAGATTATGCACAATGGTTTACAGTCAAGAACCTGAGCAGTGATAGATCTTTACATCTGAGATTAGAGCAGAATAATTTTAAAGTAATCTTTGTATTCTTGTGATCTTGGGACCATTTGCTAAAAAGTCTGTTCTCTCAAGAATTTTGCTGAGGTTTTCTCAAAGATAGGTTGCCCGTATGGAGCTATTCAAGACAGGAGATAGAACTGTTACAGAAATATCTTTGTATCAGGTCTTCATTTTAGCTCTTCTAATATTTTTTTTAAATTTTTCATCAGATTACAAACAAAAAAAAATTCCAATCATCAGAGTTAATAGTTTGTATTTGTAAACTCACACTTCGGATTTCAGTCAGGCTTAGTGTACAATTAATTTGTGCGGCATGAGATCATTGCATGTCCTTGTCTGTTTTGTTGACAGATATATGTAACCTTAACTGTTGCCAAAGTGTGGGGTTTTTTATTGTCTTCCTGTGAATTTTAATAATGGATACTTAAGCTATCAGTATGAAAAAGGAGAGCTTTTCAAGGTTTCATATGAAAGACATACTAATAACTGCAGTTCTACTGAAGAGATCTTTTCATAATATTCAAAGGTCCCACTTGAGGCCTTCTTGTGATACTGATAAAAGAGGTGCTATCCAACAAACAAGCACCCTCCTTTACATTAAGAAAGTCAGGAAAGGGTTTCTGTATATGGTTGCAAAGCAAATAGAAATGTTTATAACTAATATGGATTTCCATTGAATATAAATGCCCATAATAACAATGCATTTTGAAATATATGGTCGATTTTTACCTTTTATATATATATATATATATGTAATACTACTTAGTATTAACTATAAATCTTAATTGTAAAAGTCAATAGTGGCTTAAAGAAGTATGATTCTGAATTTGGAAATATTACAGAAGCAATGTTTAGAGTAAAGCACACTCTAGATATATGAATCTTTCTATCTGAATACCTTGGATGGAAATCATGGCAACATAACTTTCAACAAATTAAACCGCATCTGACATCTGTATGGATGTTTCAGATGTAGTATTAAAACTGTGAGAACATCATCATTATCCTGCTGACTGAAATAACAAAGTTGCTGATGATATGTTGAGTGTTCAGATAGATTCTAAGACAGGAAAATTGCAGCAATGATGGGAGACTTCAGTTACTCCCTGGAACACAGGTTGAATTTTACATTGAGCTTGAACCCTAATATCAAAAGGTTGTAGGCCTAAAAAATATCTGCCTCAGAAGTTATCTAGTCATCAATCTAAAAAAGAGGAACTAAATCAAAATTTAAGCAATGCATGAAGCTAATGCAAAATACTCAACACAAAGACATGAAGGGCTAAAGGAGGTTGGGATGACCAAATCATACAGTAATGAGGGCAAATAAAGGTGTAGCCTTTAAAAAAAGTCTGTTTCCAGATGAGAGAAATAGAAAGGATTAAGAAATGTTACACGTTAATTGTGAAGCAAAAAAAAAAACCGCTTTAAAGTGAGTTTGAGGAAAAACTGGCAATAAAAATTCTTCTTTAGAAATATGAGAATCTGGAACCCTACCAGAGGCTACTGTAACAGAAGACACTTCTGAAACATTAAAAATCTAAAGAAAACAAAACAAGACTTTTGCAGAAAAGCTAAAAGAATGCTTTTTAATCTCTTTAGGAGACCTTGAACAGTTGTTTTATGAGGAATGTATCAAAGGTGAAGTCTCAAACTGAGGCATTGTGGGAGAGACTCTGGAGAAAATCAACAAATGAACAGTAATTATCACACATATCTGCTGCAGTAACCCAAGAAGAAATACCTCACCAAATAACTTTGGCATATAGATATATAAAACTACTTCGGTGCCTGAGGACCAAAGTGTGCAGTTATAGCAACACAGTAAACAAACAAAAAACAATCTCAAAGCAATCCCCAAAACTTTCATGCGAGGAAAAGCAATACCACTTAACATTTTAAACTATTTGTGGAAAGCAGGTAGGTGACAAATAGCTAGGTGACAAATTTTATTACTGAGAAGAAAAAGGGAAGGACCAACCATAATGAAGTCTAGCAGAAAGACCTTCCAAGAATGACTGAAATTTAGTACAGATAAAGATAGAATGAGGCACATGAGCAGCAACTGAGTTGAGTAGTTTTAACTGCATTAACAGTTACAACTCATTGAAAGAACTGTGAGGTTCTATGATCTCTAAGATAAAACTCCATCAGCTAAATGCTTGGAAACAATCCGATGAACAAACTGAATATTAGAAATCATTGGGAAGGGAAAAATCCCCCACCAGTAACTCTTTAAAACCACAGTGCACTTGTACCTCAAATGCAAATCATGGTTTTCATATTCTTATCTATTTCCACAGCAAAAAAAATATTTCAGAGAAGATCTACCAGGCTGATGTAAAGTATAGAACAGTCTCTGTATGAGAAGAAACTAATTGGATTATTAGCCACATTATTTGATAAAATCCATATTTTCAATTAACAGCTTCATTTCTGGAATTTTTATATTCTTTTATAGCTGTTGTTTTTCTGGGTACAGGATTTTTTATGGGAAATTATGGCTTTGGAAGTAGTATAATAAACACCTGAACAGGGGAGGACTCTTCTGGCTGAAATAAGATGAAGTGGGTTGGGTAGTGACCTAGAGAGTATTAAGTAATACAGTAGTATGAATCAGGAATGGTTTTTTACTTTCTTTCCCTTCTCTCCAACAAGCAATAAGAGTCATACTAAGCTGCCAAAAATCATAAAACGCAAAAGAAAAAAAAAAAAAAGAAGAAAAGACCAACTAAAAAAAAGAAAGGTTGACAGCCTAAAAATAAAGGAAACAATGCAGTTGTTCATGTATGTATGAAATTGGTGAAACTGCTTAGTATAGCATTATTTGATATTTAATGCCACATCAGTGCTCCTAATTAGTCCCTCAATAATGAATTGAGATAAGTCATCAGGTAAAAATTATGTCACATTGACACAAAGGCCATGCATTCAATAAATCATGCATTCAATAAATAAGTCCTCAAATACAGATAGCTCAGATAAATGTTAACAAAAAGCACTTTTACCTGTCACACATCTGTATCATAAGGGTTTGTTGCGATACTAAATATTATTCCAAGCTTGACTGTGTCAGAGAATATCAGTGATGAATTCAGAATTTCCAGTCCATCCTCCTTTCTTAGAAAACCTTTTCTCTATATGTCTAAAAGACTACTAGCAAGTCTTGTTTTACATTTTACTTGGAAGAAATAGTTTCTTGATTTTCTATCTACATTGCATAAAAACATAGTGACATGATTCTTTCCAAGAACAAGGAATAGTTTTCATACTTAAAGAAAACTGACAATTTACTCATTCAAATTTTATTTAAATCATTAATCATAAAGATAATGTAAAATTTTAATATAGGTTACAGGTAAAAGCTGAAATACGTGCAGTATATGGTACTGTTTCTTTAAATAATGACAACAGTGTGTGGGGAAATAAAAAGTCCAACCCGAACCAGAAAACCTCTTCTGTCTCACAAGTGCTAGTGATACTCTGTAGCTCCAGTTGAGTGCATTGTTTAGGAATTAAATCATATTGTTATCTTGTTTGATTTGGTTCTTTCCAGTTTTGACTTTGGGGTATCGGTTAGAAAATCAGATGCCACTGAGAGGCCTCTGTGTATGAACCCTAAACCAGTGACACCCAGAGTCCACTTCCTTCTATGTATTTATTCAAAATAAAAACACTTTTAGGGGAAAAATCTGTAATTTGTTCTTAGCTTTGGCTACCTTCTTATTTACAGAGCTATTAACTTCTACCTTAGACTATACTGTCTTTCATCTATTATGCATTACTTTTCTCTTGGTGAATCAACTGCAGAAAGTGATAGTTTTTATTAAAGAGACACCTCTGCATCCCTCAAATATACTTCTCTAACTTCAATAGGGATATTGATAATTATTACAGTGGTTAATAAAATCACAGAATCACAGAATATGCTGAGTTGGACGGGACCCACTACGATCATCCAAGTCCAACTCCTGGTCCTGCACAGGAGCATCCCAAGAGTCACACCATGTACCTGAGAGCATTGTCCAGATACTTCTTGAACTCTGTCAGGGCTGGTGCTGTGACCACTTCCCTGGGGAGCCTGTTCCAGTGCCCCAACATCCTCTGAGTGAAGAACCTTTTCCTAATATCCAGCCTACCCCTCCCGTGACACAATTTCAGGCCATTCCCTCAGGTCGTGATACTGATCACCACAGGGAAGAGATCACTGTCGGTCCCTCCTCTTTGCCTCAAGGAAGTTGTAACTGCAAAGAGATCTCCCCTCAGTCTCCTGTTCTCCAGGCTGAACAGATCAGGTGATCTCAGCTGCTCCTCATACAGCTCCCCCTCAAGGCCCTTTACCATCTTCGTAAATTCCTTTGGACACTCTAACAGCTCAGTGTTTTTCTTACATTGCAGCACCCAAACCTGCCCCCAGCACTTGAGATGAGGCCGCCCCAGCTCAGAGCAGAGCAGGACAATCCCCTCCCTTGCCCGGCTGGTGATGCTGTGCCTGATGCCCCCCAGGACACACTTGGCCCTCCTGGCTGCCAGGGCACTGCTGGCTCATGTCCGACTTGCCATCAACCAGGACCCCCAGGTCTCTTTCTGCAGCACTGATTTTCAGCATTTCATTCCCTAGTCTGTCTAAACATCCAGGGTTTCCCCATTCCAGGTGCAGAAGGTATGCATAAGACCTAATTAGGCAGCATATACAAGTGTACTTGAGCGAAGATCAGATGGTTAGAGTAATGTTTCTGATTCCTTCTCAAAATAAGTTATTAAGTAGAAATATTTTTCTCTGTCAGCCCTTTGTAGCAAACTATGATTTAAAAAGCCCTAGGTAGAATTGTGACTAAAGTATCAAGCCACACAGGCAACCCAGAGGGAATGCAGAAGTTTCCCTTCTGGCCCAGTAGGTAATAAATAAGTTAACTTCAAATTTCTTGAAAATTGCAAGACCCATTTCTGATATCTATAATAAATGTCCTTCCCATCCTCCTCCCCTCCTTCCCTGCCCTGCAAAAAAAAAAATGAATCCACATCCAAAACCAACAAAACACACCAAAAAAAAAAAAAAAAAAAAACAAAAAAAACAAACCAAACCAAACTGAACAAAACAAAACACAACCAACAACCTGAGAATTTACAACTGTAATAAGACAATACTCTTATTCCAAAAAAATTATCTGTAATGTTTCAGTTCTTGAATACCAAGTGCAGAAAAGGAATCTTCTCTGTGTGGGGGAGTGTTCCAGTTTGTCAGCCCTCCTGATTTACCTTGAATAAACTTCTTTTGAAATGTTTCTAATTTCTCTTGGTATTCCCCTCTGTTGAATTGTTGCCAGTTACTTTATTTTCTAACACCTGCATACCTCCCCCATTGTCAGTACTATCAAGGAAGTGGAGGCAAAATTAAAAGTCTGTTCATAATCTGCAGAAATGCTTTGTCCTCAGCCTTCCTTATTCAGCTGGATTCCATTCACTTAAAATTTCTCACATTGCAGTTTCTACTTTCCAGTTTCCTTCTTCTTATCTTTGCCTTGTTTCATGTGTAACTCCAAAAGATCACCTTGCTCTAGCTTCTTGTGGGCCCTTTGGAGGCTAAGAGGATTCAATCTTCACATTAGTGCAGCTCCTCTGGCACTTTATGGAAGATTATATAAATATGTCAGCATTATGTGTGTGGGCACCAGAAGCTGAAGGAAAGCTATTCAATGCACCTTTCTTCAAATCTTTTTCATTCTGAAAAGTACTAAATAGGAAGATAATGTATGTTTCAAGACTGCATGTTGCATTAATATATTAAAGCTACATGTACTGCTAAAGGGGAGCAGGAATGGCTAAAGGAATAGCTAAAGCAATGATTTTGGTTTGTATTGCCTACAGTCTTGTATCCAAAGATTCATGGGAGATATCAATTAATTCGCCTTCACAGCATTTTTCTGAATCTGAATTTTAAGATTAGTTCTATATCAAGAAACTCCTCCCCATTCCAGCATCTATTATATAAAAGGAAAAAAAAAATTAAAAATGTGTACACATGGAGTGGCTTCAGTTTTCCTGGATTTTGTCACCACAACAGACAAATGTATTTTACATCAGACAGATGCAGGCTTGCTACCTATGTCTATTCTAATATGTCTGAAGGCATAAACCAATAACACAAAACAAGGGACTTTAACAAGCAGAGTTTTATCCTGAAGTGTTCATCACTCCACTGAAGCCTATAATTAACAGGTAGTCATGCAGTGTAAAAGGGAGCTCTGCACCTCCCATTTCCTTCTTTTCTTCTTCTTTGTGAAGATTTTGTGCAGAGAGAAAGATATATCTCTATTGTCTTGTTAAGAGAACCTAAGCACTAAAGTGTTGGAGATCTGCAGCTTTCTAGAGAGTAGGTGTAGCATCTCCTATGATAATTAATAACATCTAACGTACCATTAACATATTATAGAATTTTATGCAGTTACACTGAGTTTCTGACAAAACTCTAGCAATCTACCCTAATGTGACAATAATCTGAATTTCACAGACTGGCTTCTCAGCTGATGTAAATAATTGGATTTTTTTTCATTAAATTGCATTGTGTGATTTTGACACATTTGTAGGGAATTGTATACAATGTAATTGTATGTTGAAATCCGTGTCCTAACTGGTTTTTGTTTCATGCACCCTCTGAAGAATTTTTGACAGAAACCAGTTATTAATTAAGTTTGTGAAGCTCTCCCAGAGGTGAAAGCATGACTTAGCTTTGTATAGTAAGATGTCTTATGGAAGCATATGTGTTTATAAGGTGACATGTAGAGTTTTCTCTTCTGCTAGCCATTGAATAATATCACATGTGGAGAAAAAGTGCATTGGAAATACAGAACAGAGCTTACAGGAGCAAGACAAAGTGCAAGTGTGGAAAGACCCAAGGGGTCTCTATGTAGTGTTTGTAGAGTGTAATCTCAGATCAGACAGATTTCAGGCATGAAATGACAGTGAACTTGTTTGGTTAAAATATCCCATCCCTTTTTTGAATGCCTTCTGCTTTGCGTCAGTGCTTTAAGTCCTGTCCCTTTTGCCAGAAGATGTCTTTAGGCTTTGTATTAGTTACAGGAGATGTTTGAATTTTGAAACAGATTAAAATGTTTACCTATGAGTATAAAATGGATGGCTTGTATTTAACATCTATAGAGAACAATTTTTGTAATTCTTTTGAAGTTCCCATATCTGCAGATCACTAAGATTTATTTTTTTCCTTGTTCCTTTTCAAGTTAAAACAAAAGAAGTGCAAATCTGAGGTATCAGAGTTCTGAAAAAATAAAATTAAAATCTTAAAGTTTTGGGCTTCATCATAATCAGTATTTCTGAGAATTTCACAGAACCCTGACTAACTTCAGAAAATTTCCTAAGCATCAAATCAGTGCTTTATGGTTTTGTTAACATTCAGCTGACAGTCAAAAGCTAAATTTGGAATTGACTTTTGTTTGATAGGTCTTTGTTATGTGTCAGTAACAGGATATGGATGAGGTAATGGATAAAAGAATCTGTGTTATTCATACAGTTGGAATTTCAGAGTGTAAAGGAACAATTCTCACCCATTCTGCAGAGGTGGGACGCCCAGCAGAGGACACGCTGAGAAGCTGTGTGGCTGGATTAATTGTGCTTGTGATACATACAACAAATAGAACTTGATTAATTAATTAACTATCACGTTTGTTGATTAGGAGAGTTGCAAATGTCTTGATTTATGGCCTTTAATGGTGAATTTTGTTTCCTGACAAGGAGGTAAACTGAGAACCAAAGACATTTGTTCGTACATGTTTATGAATCTCTACATGAAGGAGGAGAAATAAGCCCCCATTCTACTCTGTATTTAACTATGTGACTGCAAAATTAAATGCATATTTTAGGAGGAGAGTTTTTCTTTCCCTGCTGAAACTAAACAAACATGTGTGACAAGAAGGCCAGTTTCACATTCTGCATAGGTTTCGCTGTTCCTTTTTGTTTCTCATTCTGTCAAAGGTGTCAAGAATATTTTTATGGGTCAGATTCTGACATGACATTTTTACATTGGATTATCTTCTGTAGAGCTAATTTATTTTGTTGATTGGCATCTTTAAATTTTGGATGCTTACTTTTATTGTTTCCTCTTTTGTTTTCACAAATGCTCATAATGTTGAAATAAGTTAAACTGCCTGTTAATATTTTTCCTCTTCCTCTGTCTTGAGGATTTCTACGGTATTCTGAGTACAGGGTGGCAGTGGAGGGAGGCAGCATCTGGAGTCAGAAGGTGAAGCAGCAGATAGCACTGCTAAAGGACACTGCTGAGTCCCTAAGCAGACTCTTAGGTCTCAGGCTGCCGTGAGGAGCAGTGCAGAAGTGCATTCTCTCATAGCTCAGGGCAGCCAGAACAACACCACAGTGACCAATAGCAAGCCATTGCACAAGACAGGTAGAGAGAACATGGAACAATTATGCGCAAAATAACTTGGCAAGTTGGAAATAACAGCCAGAACTGGAACCATGAGGACTGTAAAAGGAGAGTAAGACTACAACCGACTAGTTTTAGCTTCACCATTTATTTGCCATTAAGTTACCCACTGCAATTTTGAACCATAATTTAGCCATAATTGAACCATAATTTAAATTACACTGTAGGTCTCTGAAATCTTTGGATTTCCAGAACAATGGAAAGGATTATTAATTAAATAAATCTCGGTACTGTTATATCTTCAATTGGATCTATTAGTTGAGTAGTTCTACTGAGTGGCATTATTTTCACAGTTTTAATACTGCCTTTTTACAAAAAGTTAAAAAATATAAAATTCCAGGTTTAGGGTGCTAAGCAGTATACAAATATCCAAGAGCTTTAGATTTTTTCCTTTCTGTTCTGCTTTGTAGCTCCAAAGGGGAAAGAAGTTTTTGTTATGATTTGCTTAAAAATGAGAAAATATGAAACTCCTCGAAATGGGAGGATCCCAAATTATTTAGGAAAGTTTCCTCACTTTGTTTAAATGATGGGCGGAGATAAAATTACACATATAGCAAGTATGTAACTCTATGAGTTCAAAATGTACTATTTTATTTAAAAGTTCCTCCATAGATGTCACCTCAGTAAAAATTTCTTTTGTCTTTTCCACAAATGATGAATTTCTTCTGATTTCCTTGTATTGTGTGTTTGCAGAGTACAGCAGAATATTGCCTGTTATGTGTATATACAATATATATGATTCAGAAAGACAAATAATTAGCACATGATAAATTCTCTAACTGAGAAGTAACACATGACAGTTCTCTAACATGAGTGGTATGATCACACTTTTTTTGTTATTTAAGCCCTTCATTCATATGGGGCTAATCCTAAACATAAATAGCTATTTCAATAACTGTAAGAAAATGAATGAATCTGTTATTTTTTAAGCCTTACACTTCTTTAGAAATTTGAAGTAGAAACTAGCTGCCTTGTTTCTATGCTTGTGGGTTTTTCTTGAAGATTTTTTTGAATCACAAAAATATGTTGTATTTCAGCACTCCTGTCTGCAAGATAAATTAAGTGTTGCTGATGTGTAATGAAATAATGATTCCCTGAAAAAAAATAGACCCCTTTTCTACCCTTTATAAATGCTACCTTTAAAAGTTAGAGTCTAATTTATTCATAGAATTGAACCTTTACCTTTCCCTAACCAAGGAAGGATAACAGATTGAAAGGAGATGATTTATACATGAAATAGCCAAAATGCTTTTTAAAAATTAGAAAGCAACAGAATTTTAGGTCAGGAAGAAACATCAAAAGACCATTCATTCCATAATGATAGCCTGTTATGGGACCAGCTAAGACCAAACCTTTTCTAACAGAGTTTTGTCTGCCCTGTCTCATTTAATCAGTAATCTTTTCCATCATCTTGTTCGTTTCTTTATTCATTTTCTCTCATGTTTTCATTTTTGTGTGTTTTTGTGGGGATTTTTTGGGGGATGTGGGGTTCTGCTGGGGTTATTCTGCTTTTTGCTCTATTTTGGGGTTACTGTTTGATGGCTTTTTGATTATTTTGGGTGGTTGTTTGGTTGGTTGTTTTGTGATTTTTTTTTTAATTATGTCTAAGACAATTGTCCATAAGCCAGACTCACTTGTAGATTAACTACTGAAACTATGTTATTGAGTTTGGGATCTATTAGGGGAATAAGTAGAATCTTTGCAAACTAAAATGAAATCATATTCATAACTAATCAGATTGAAACTTTTATCTATCTTAGCATGATTTTTAGGTGTATATTTATTATTAGGACATCAGAAAATGTCACAAAATTCCCCGATGTGGTAACATTATTGCTGGACATTCCAGGGCCCACTTGATTTTTTTTTTCTGGAGCCCCTGAGCCAATGAGTCTTTTTGCACAGCGAGGTGCCTCTTCCATGCAGAGGCTTCTTGGAGAAGTCCTTTATAAGAGTGTCCAAAAATAGTTATTTTAAATACTTGGTTAGTAGGGAGCATTTCTGATGATCTAGCCTGGATACCTCACCAGCCAAGATTTCGAAATATCACCTTTCTCCTCCTTTTGCTTGAGTCAGGGGAACAGAGCTGTGAAAAAAAAATGCTTCCTCTATCATAAAGAATAGTATTTTTATTGTTAATATTGTCATTATTATTGGAGAGATTGTCCACAATTGGTATTTTTCATGATCAGACTAGTCTGGAAAAAATCTTTTATTGCTTATTAAATACATACTGGAAATGACATTGAAGGCCAGCTGAAAAATCTTTTGTTAGCTGCATTCATATACAGTAATCTGTTCTTGCAGTGTGTCAGGAGAAAGTGGGAAAAATTGATATTTACTAGAAATTTACTGATTTAATATTAGGTAGAAATTTGTTCCCATTTCACAGGCCTTCAATTTTCCCTGGAAAAAGTTTTGAGATGAAATGGAACATGAAAAATAATTATTTACATGAGAAGGAAAGAATTTAAAAACTCACAAAACAAAGCCCGAATTGCGTGTAGCGTAAGAGGTAAAGATACACAGACAGAGGTAGAGCAACAGCATTACTGCTGTAAGATATAAACGGAATTAATCAGAAACTAGGTGTACTAATCCCAACTGTGGGCTGTGAAACCACTTTCTGGATTGTTGTCATTAATTAAATTATGCTTTCACAAGACTTCACTTGTCCTTGAGCATTTTCAGAATTTTGCAAGCAGCTATCCCCCTCACATGCTAATTTGAATAACAGCATGATACTGAAAGGACCACTTCCAGAGAGAAAATAAATGGCAGGCAAACTCATGCTCTAGTGAATGTGTCCTTGGTGTTTTTCTGCAGAGCTGTTATCACAGCCATATCAAATGCTTTAAGATGACTGCTGGAAGCTTTCTTCTTTCTATTAGAAATCTATGTAGAATTGTGGAAAATGTCTTAATTTCCCATTCCAATAAAACCCACAAAATGGGAGTGAATTATTCTAAAATTCTTGGATATCTAAGCTGTCTTTTTCAACTTCACAGAGATTGTACGTGTGCTGTATATATAAATATGTGTACACCTGTCTTCACACATCTAAATGTGGGTATTCTGGTGGGAAGGGGCAAGTTGTGTTTTTAAACTGAAAATGCATTTTTTGCCTGCCTGTGGAGCCTTTGGATTTGTTTAGGAAAGGCTGAAACACAGATGATCCTGAAACAGAGGTCTCCTTAACTTTGAATTACTTACTCTAATGAAAATTCCACATTGGCTGCGCTAATTCTTAAACAAACAGCTTTAGCTTTGGACTTTTTTCTATTTGAAAACATACATATGTTTTATAACTCTCTATTCGCTGCAGAGTTTTGCACCCAATGATCCTTCCAAAATTCTCCATATCATTCAGCAAAAAATTTAACTGCCAAAATCTTATTTTAAAATTTTCATATGTCCTTGACACGACAGTCTATCACTGCATTCAGTGTAAATGCTGCAGGAAGTGGGATTGTAGGAACTGCAGTGCGCATGGAGCATGTAAACAAGGGTGTTACAGGCTGGGATGCACAAAGGAACACAGTGTAAAAAGGGAAAGTGAAGAGGCATGATGGAACTTTTTAAAAAATAGAGGGGTGCAAGATAGCCCGAGGAAAAGAGCTTGATCAGATAAGGATGTGATATTCTGGGCTGGGGAGTGGGATTTCCCTCTTTGGAGTAAAGGTTCAATTAAAAAATCCACCTCCAGTATATAACATTTAAAAAAAACCCCAAAAGGTGAATCCGTTCTGAAAAATTGGAAGTCTTGAGGAAGCTTCTCCCTTTGATCTCCTGTACCACTGAGTAGTCTGCGGCCTGAGTGCTCACTGCTCCTGCCCTGACCTTACACAGACAGCTGAGCCTGAGTAAGCAATTTATTTAATAATAACCATTTTGAAAACCATCTTGCCCTGCCCTTCATGACTTGGTGTGAATTAAAACCTTGGAGGCTTGTACTAGGTATGGCCTAAGTAGTATTTTAACTATGTGATGTCTGCAGATGTTTTGGAAGCTGAAGGAGCATCACTGGTTGCCTCAATAGGCCTCATCTTCAGAATGGAATGTATTATCTCATTTTGTTTATTTTCACACAATTTGAATCTAAACTTGGGTCTCAAGAGGAAACAACTCTTCTCCTGTATGTAAGCCAAAAGGACCTTTGTAATTCAGACTGCAGGATATTTGTATGAATAAGTTTTTAGTATGATTTTTTAAGTGCATCTATTTGATGATTCTATATATAAAAATATTTAAAATGCATCAATATTTTCTAATCTTATGTATTGTAAAAAAGTCAAGCATTAAGTAATGAAAAAAAATGTAGTTTTGAAGTCGATCTCCTACCTATTATGACAAGCCATAGAAGACATATGCAGTATTTTTAGTATAATTTCATTTGGAATTAGTTGTGAGCCAGATAGATGAAAAAGTTACTCCCAAGTAAAACTACTGCAGTGCTAGTGTTACTAATCTCTAAGGGAAGTTATAAGTGTCTGTTCTTTAGAATGTAGATTTCTTTTTCTCTCTACAAGTTAGATCAAGTCAGAAATTTATCCTTCTTAGGACTAAGAAAGAAAAAATATACTTCATTGGCATTTACAGAGGAACTGTTTTGATGTAATCTTTCTTGTTTTACTCCTACTGTCAGTATTGTTGTGATGTTGAATACTTATTCTGTAGCTTGCTCCTCTCACGTATATGTGAAATTCTCCAAGATGTGAATTTACGTCTGAACAAAAATTTTGTATATATTAACAGAAGAGGTGGGAAGCAGGAGTCATTCCTGGTTTTACCTAGAGTTTTCTTGAGCATGCCTTCAGAGAAAGTGATATTTTCTATGTTTCCAACATTTGTCTGGGTTTTCTTTAGTTCTAAGAGCACAACATTGTTTGGGTCAGAAGGAACATATTTCCAGTTGATTATGTAATTTGAAAATTATATTTTGAGGGGGGAAAAGAAGTTGACCTCTTGTCAAAATCAGATTTTTGTTTCTGCTGCCTAAATAGTAGTCATCTTTGTTGCCCTGAATTCTTATGTTAGGACTGTATAGCACCACTGAACATAGAAACCTGCTAGATTATTCCTTACATGGAATGCATAGGATTTTGGCAATATGAGTAATATTTACTCACTTTAGGATGACTAAGTGAAAACTTGTATTCAGTGGGTGTTTGAAATATCAAGCAATATGTTTTTATTATTTTCATTTTTTCCTGAAAAGGAATAAATATTTTTGGACCTCACAGTATTAGGTTAGGAAAAAAAAGACACTGGAACATCAGAAACATAGCCCTGCATCTTGTGCTGCGACATATGTGCACTTTCTCCTGAGGCACTTAAATGTAAAGAAAACAGTCTCTTATGGAAAATGTGTTAGTGAATAAACTCTACATCCAAAGAAGACTCTATGTGCTCTGTATTGGCACTTTCTTGTACTGCTAGCAAGAATGTGTAGTATAATGAACATATATAAATGTTCATTTTAATGGCCTCCCAGAAGGAACTATTTTTATATTATTTTCCCTGTCATTTTACATATTTTTTAAAGAATAATTTGTACCTAAGCGTTTGGCAGCCAGTAGTTTTAGGGATTGCAATCCTACTCTGCCTGAGCAGTTTTTCAGAAGGGAGAAGGTGTCAGAGCATCTCTGAAGAGAGAAATCATCGAAATGTTCATGATAAATTACATCTATATTGACGTACCAGCACACCCATAAGAAACAATAAGGAGAGGAATATATTGCCTTGAAGTGTGAATAGTATGGTTCTGGCTTTTAATATAGTTTGAATACTGGTCCTGGAGAAAGATCAAATTTTAACAGATGTCTTTTCATTCCTTACTTTAGTTAGTGATAGCAGTGAATGAAACATCATATCTGGGATTCTTTACATGTACAGAGAGAACATTGGTGCTACCTATTGGAATTAGATGATAGTGAACATAGTTTAGTTCTTTCTTAATCAGAAACATAGATTTTGTATTAAAAGTAATATGCAGATAGATTATATTACTGTTCATTTTAGTAAAACAATAAGACTTTGTTGAAATGCTTTCTGTTAAACACTGTCAAAGGGTAACTGGAAGAAAGTAGTTCTCAACTAGATTTTTCCTGTGTTAAATTCAAGACAATTCCATGGTCCAGATATATCTGTCCTGCAGAAAAAGGAAAACAAGTTCAAGCAGGAAACATATGTGACTTTACAATAGACAGCAAAGAACATAAGTATTTTTCAGTCAGAAAAGTAGAACTTTGAGGAGAAGATATTATTTAATTTTAACATATCCATTTATCTAGAGCTATGTAAGATAAATTCTTCTGCACACTTTCCACTTGTTTAACATATGGGGCAATGTTCATGTAAATGCTATTTCTTTTACTAGAGCAATTCTAGAATACCAAATGCTGTGCAATTTTACATCCTGATGTCATCTGCAGATACTTCTTGTACATCCCATTATAGAAAAATATTTTACAGCTGGTTTTAAAAACATATATTTCATGGATTAAACACAGGACAAATTAAGTATATTCCAAATTTAACTATGAGTCTCTTGAAATTTGGATGGCTTGGTCTCTTTGGTTGCTATTTCAAAAGTCTGGCATATTTTCTTATTACCATTGTTAAACTATGTGTTGTCAGTCACAATAAAGAATGGCTGCTGTCCATGAAAAGATGGAAATTTCCATACTGTGCTGAAAAAATTTCATGCAGAACTTGCGAGTGTATTATCAGGTGCAAAATGCAGCAAAACTTTGCACATTACACCAGGCCTCTACATGAGTGCTGTTTCAAAACACCAGTCAGTCAATAACTGTAATATAAAACTGTTTTAAAACATTTTCAGAACTTGTGTTTTACTAGTCTGGAAGTTGTACTGAAGTAAATGTGAAAATGAGGGGTTTGTTATGTCTTAAAATCAAAAACTTGCGTTAGTGGCAGTTCAAGTTTTTATGGACTGCAGTGGGTTATGGTAAATCTAGAAAGACAAAAAAAGCAGTAACACTTTGAAAAAAATGTGCTAATAGTAAAAATTACCTGATTAAAAAACACACGAGCTCGGAAATTGCATTTATTTTTGGGAATGCCTGTGTGAAGTAGGGAAATAGAAAAGATTGCTTAATTTCCCCAGTTTACACATATATTTGTGTATCCAAAAAGTTTTTGTAACAGTCCACAAAAAGCATGGTAAAATTAAGGAAAGTTGTTTACCTTCCCATTCACTGACATTTATAAGTTTCAAGTTTTTTATTCCTACTTGTGAAAGAATAGTCATCTTTGTAACAGTCAGGATCACTTTGTCTCTTTGTTATTGCAGCCATTGCATGACATATCTGTGGAGAGGGCTGGTGACAAGCTTCTGCTCTGATCATGAACCCTCTGACTTACACAAAAAAGGTGTTCAGAGTAGCAGAGCTGGGATTTTTCGTTATCAATGGATTTTGAGGCACAGATGATCTTTCAAATTTATGGAAACATTCACTCATTCCCTCAACGTGATGTTGGGGATCTTTTTTTACTGCGTCATGTAGTACTTTTTGTTTCTAGCAAAGAGGAAGAGTTCTACATTAGAGGAAGAAGGAAAGTGTCTGTACACACACAAAAAAAAACCAAAACAAAAAAAAAAAGAAACCCAAAAAACCAAAAAAACCTCTTTTTTAAGAGAGATGAAGAAGAAGAGTGATCATATGTGAGAGTTGTAATGGAAAATCTATGCAGAAGCAGTTTATTTACAAATATAAATTTCACCCAACAAGAAGGAAAGCTGTAGACCACATGAAAGAGATGAAATAAAATTCCAGATGCAAAACCAGAACATGATTTTAAGGGTTTAATAGTGCATAAGCAGTGAATCAATACCCCAATATGTTAATATTCTGATATTCAATGTTATGATACTACTTCCTAATATTTCAACAGTATATAACGAAGAAGTCTTAACAAATAAAATGACCAAAAGAAAAAAAATAATCTCAATAATAAAAACATGTATATATTTTACCTGGAAAATGCATTATTATGCTTTGATAGGGAGTTCACAAAAATATGGAGATTAAATCCTTCCTTAACAATGATATATGCAGTCCTTGATGACACATGGTAGTGTATTCTTTTCAGTTTCCTCAGAATGAAATAACTTTTTCACCTGAAATAGAAGCCATTGGACAGTAGCTAACCTGTTTTCTTTGCACAATCTTAAAAATTTCTCAGCAAATTAGCTTCAAAGACATCAAACTCAAAAATGTGTGAACGTTTTGTGGAAGAATGGGATAAAAGGAAGCTGGTAAATTAATTATCTCTCCTTGATCTTTTCCACATAATATTTTTTTCCTAATCAAAACTCTGTAATTGAGCAAGTAATCAGGTCCGTGGCAAAAAATTTTCTTCTAGCTGATTTTACATGGCTCACATCAGAAACTCACACATTTATTTTTTTTCTCTTCTTATTAGTATTTCTTAGGAAGAGCAAAGTAAAAAGAAGTAATTTAGAATATCACATGAGTACACAGCAGATTTGTTTTCCCAGAGCTTAAAAATTAATGTACTGTCTTCAGATCTTTCATAGAGTAAACAGTATTAGCTGTAGCACTGTCAAAAAAAACAAGCAAGCAAATAAATGGTACTTTGAAAAAGAGTTTGAGTACAATTATACTTACACCTATGTGCTGCAGGGAGTTATTTCTGTCACTCTCGATATCAGGAGAAGCTCTATGCATGGAGATAACACATAGTACAAAATTCACAGATAAGGATTTTAGAGAACTAATAGTTTTTTCACAATCTAAATAATCCTTAGGTTAGCATTCCTGTTCAATAAAAGATAGACATCCTTTCTCTTTAGAAGACCCTGTTACAAGGGGTTTTTTTTTCCCTTTTTGCCTTCTGTACTGGAAATAGAAAGAAAAATAAGAGTTTGATTTTTCTCTTTGTCCACGTGAAAAAAAAAAGTGCAACGAGAGTAACTTGACAAAAGAAGCACCAGAAATGAAAGTCAAAATCACCTGTAGAAAGTCTGCAGAAAGAGTATGTGGAAACACACTGCTTTTATACGTGCTTTTAGTCCATTGTTGTCACAAATGTACAATGTTTTTCAGTGAAGAATAGTTTTTCACTGAATCAGTGAAATTCCAAGCCCTGAACTCTTCTATCCCTTGGGGTTTTACAGTTTGTTTTTTTGGGATTTTTTTAGTGTATTTACTGTTTTTCTGACCTTGACCTCTTCAAGGTCTTAAGCAAACATCCTTTCATGTGAAAGCAGGTTGACTTGAGCAGGTAATGCAAGTTATGATATTGGTACCTAGGACTGCTTTTGGCATCTTTGGGGTTAAAGGCATCTGTGACAGTGTAGCTGAATGCTGAGGCATTTACAGACAAAGAACTTCAGTGGTCTGAGTGAGTGAGAGGTTTGCAGACCCGTGCCCAAGAGCACTTCCGTGTACTGAAAAGCTTCTATTTCCCATTACTGCTTGTGCCCATCTGTAGGGATGGTGAGAATTTGAGAAGTGCTTTATGCTGTCATGTCATCACCTTATTATGATTTGGTAACACTAACAAAAACAAAACATTCTTCTTACAATGATGATGATGTGTGGTCAAGGCTTATTTGAGTAGCAATGTATCATCAAGGCACTTGGACTCAAACTGTCAAATTTATGGTCCTCCTGAATGGATCTAGGAATGTAAGTTATCACCATAGAATTCCATAGATTAAAGATTTATTGATTTTAAAGTAAGATTTATGGACAGTAATTGTTAAGGGGTACTGAAAACTGAAAACCAAATATGATTTTTTTTTCTTATTTTTAGTAATTTGCTTCTGTTCAAATCTTTGAAGCTCTTAAAAATCTCTAAAACCCATACACTTTGTAAATCATAGTTCTTGGGGAAAAATAAATATATTCTATGCCCATCACAGCATTTGCCTAAGTGAAAGATGTCTGAAATGAAAGCTTACTGCTGTGAAGAGAGCTCAAATATAAACTTCACCAGAGTGTAATTATTTTTCTTCCATATGGAAGAAGCACAGTATGGACACATAGTATACTAAAAGAACAATTTGGGATTCTATTTTTCTTAAAAATATGTAGTGTTCTTTGACAACAAAATGACAGGCATTTTATACATAAAAATTTATTGTGTTGTTTTAGAATTACTTACCTTTTTTTTTTTTTTCCTTTTTCTTTTTCATTCCCTGGAGTTCTTTTGTTTAGAGAGAAAATAGAAGCTGGTGTTGACCACTTGTGGCTGCTTTAGTACGCCTGATGTTGTTTCAGATATGGTTGCTTATGCACCTGCATACTCCTGCCATTGCAGCCTCCCTAATGGCTGCAGCAAAGCAGCAGACTTCAGAGAAGCCGCTTGCAAACAGAAACATCTTGCAAGAGCAGATGTTTGTGTGCTATAGTGTTATATTGTGAAGTTAATATTGTTTCAGTTGTGTTTTTCTTGGATGATTGCAATCCAATTATTTTTCTTCTATCTCAGAAAACTCATTCAGCAGATGGGGGAAATTGCGGTTTTCTATTTTCTTCCTCTGTTTGACAAGGGTTTGGAATAACTTTTTTGTCAATTTGTGGACACTGCTACAGATAGTACACTTATCTCTTTGGCTAATGATTCCCTCTGAAAATTCCATCAAAATGTGTGACATTGCCCTGAGCAGTGTCTTTCATTAAAACATATATTATAGCTGAGACCAAGGGAAGCAAGTCAGCAGCAAATCTGACAATGTTTTCACTGCATAGACACAATGAACATTTCAGTAGTATCAGCTAGACTGCTTTTGTAGTGTGTACCATTAAGAAAAATTTTAAATGCAGTTTTTACTACAAATTATAACGTTTCTTTTAAATTAAATGTTTTCTCTATATAAATGTCAAAGGAGGTCAGTATGATTGTAGTTCTTATTAGAGGGAAGATTAAAATATTTTTACTCAGTGTGTTAATGCTCTGCCATTAATTCTTTATATATCTCTCTACATTTTGATGTTTTTAGTGAGGCAATAAACCATTCTGTGTAACAAAAGCAAAGTAACTTAATACAATACTCTATGTTTTGTTAAAGCTCATACCTCATGTTGAGCTAATTTTGTCATTCCTCTGGGCTGGGCACTCCTTGGTAGACACTACTGCAGAAGTGTTGTACTGGGTCCCGCTTGTCAATTTAAACTATTGACAGTGACAATAAAAATAAGAGGGGGAGATTCTGATTCTCCTGCTTTCCTTGAAAGAATGTGGTGCTCTCAGAACCAAACACAATATTTATTTGGGACATAATGGTAGTTATGGGAGTTACTACCATAATTCAGGCTTTGCTTTTGGAATCCTGTACAAATTATTTTATTTTTTGCTATTTTGCAACAATAATTTTAATTATCTGCAGTTGTTTCAAAATACTTTAAGTGTTCATGTACATAACCACTTTTGCTCAGATCAAATTCATTAGATTAGTGCAAGTTCTTGATTTTTTCAAATCAGCCTTGGATTTTAATTTAGTTCATATAAGGAAATTCTTCATAATATTTTTGCTTCCAGAACAAGGTATATCCAGATCATATATAAAGAATTTATTGATAGTCCAATTAGAAATACTGTATAAGTCATAAGCAGTCCACTTAAAATGCCACCCACATTACCCTCCAATAATGCAGATTTTTCAACTAAAGCAAACAGGAGCAAGCAGTCATGCAGTTAAATCAGTAACAGATAACTTTTCTGCTTTACAAATTCCCCTCTTATCCAGGCTTTTTCTCTTCTGGTCATGCATGGTTTCCTGGGTGCAGCTTGTTTTCCTGAGGCAAGTGCAGGGGAGCATGGTGATCACTGCGAGATATTGACATTCCGCATTCCCAGGAGAAGTAGGATGGTGGCTTTCTTCTCAATTTTTGCATTGAGTTCAGGTTTTGCAGTTCCTATTGATGTGTTTTATTCCCATTGGGCCTCTTTCCTATTGTCCAGTAGTTTCTGCCTATGTGTGGTCTGTTGCTTGACAAGTAGGTATGTTTAAATATTTGGATGTATGATGTGGCTAAACATCAGCCAATACAATGCGGGTGTATGAAGTGGATTGGTAGTGAATGAGGCCAGTGACCAAGCAGCAGTCACCTGACCCTTGGGCTGTGATTAGGCTTTAGCCACTTGATCATTTTTCAGTTACAAACAGTAACCAGACTTTACTAGGTGGGTAATTAGCCCTCAATCTCTGAATTCATTTTACAGCAGTTAATATGCTAGTACATCAAAAACAGTATTTAAAGATTTATAGTGTCAAAATTAATAGAGGAATATAAAGAATTTACTTATTAACTGAAATATTTGCATCTATCTGCAAATCATGCATTTGATTAATGTAGCTCTTCTGCAGTTTCTGCAGGAATTCGAAAAGAAAATGAGCTTTTAAGTGGACTGATGGAAGAAAAATGTTGAAGTCTTAGCAAAACAGGGACACCTTGGTTACTGTTCTGCAAAATCAGTCATACACTGCTGATATGGGAAAGTTAAAGACTGAGGAACCATCATAAATCTTTCTGGATGCAACTTGCTGCTAAATATGTCACGAAGCATAGGCCACCGGGTTGACAAAAGGGGATATTCCAGATATGTCCATTTGCTATAATTTTCAGCTTCTTCTTTCCCTAAAAAAAAATCAGAGAAATGAAGACAGGAATAATGACTGAAGGGGATGAAAGTTGAATATTTTCTGGCAGCTTCTGGTTGTGGACAGATTCAGAATATTAAACAGATATATTCTTGTTGGAAGCATAACCAAATCAGTGCTAGTGTTTGCAGAATGTTTTCAGCCCATCACTTAGACTAGAGTTCACATTTCCACAGGGAATTCGGAATTCTGCACTGACTGCAGTTTGGAGAATTGGAGACATTGCTGTCAGAGATCAGCAGAGTCAGGAAGCGCCCTGGCACTGGGACACTGGAGACTCCCCCAGTGGCTCATGACTGGGCCATACCCTTTATAGGGATCTGGTTTGAGAAGAATTCCCCAGGTCACACCAGTTGGGTCTGAACAAAACATGGGTTGGCTTGCATTTGTACTGCTTAGTGACATTCTCCTCTGTGCCAAATTAATCTGAAAGAGAAATAGCTATAGCAGTTCCAAGCAGAGAGAAAGGCCACTATTGTTCAGCTGGATTTTGCCCCCTCAGTGTCTTTTAGAAACTATTATGGGCGGCGCTGCAGAAATATACTCTCCCAAACCATGTATTTGTAACCTAAGAGATGAATAACATTTATTCTATTTGGAAATGTTTTTGTGGAGCAAACCTCTTGTTGTAGAGATGATTTCATAGTACAGAGAGAAGAGAGAGAAGTGCACCATGCTCAGGGACATAAATCTCTAGTTAATCTAGTAAACATTGTCTGAAGTCGAGATTCCCAGGGGCTCTCTCAGCACAACACATATTGCGAATAAGCATTTGAGAGAAGTCTTGATATTTTTCCACTTGGACCAATTTGTACTAAGATGGAAGAATTAAAGAAGACAAACAGTTCTTTAATCTTTACTTTGCAGGAAAACTGAAATATAAACAACTGACAAAGAAAATACCATTTTGCTATGCAAAATCCTCCTTTGTGAGTTTAAAATTCAGCATTAAAAGTTAAAAGGCATAAATCAAAGTGTTATATTTCAAACAATATAAGACATATCTGGAAGTAAGGAAGCAGGAAATTCTTTTGGCTTTTACTTCTTTTCAGTTGTTGCCTTACAACTGCAGTTTAAAATTTCTAGTTGTAAATGGAAGGCTTTCAGTGATTATTAATATGCAGATAGTTTATTCTCATGATACTCTTGCCTATATTTTTCAGTTGAAGTTTATTGAGTAACACAATGTTTAGTAGGCTTAGCAAATAATTTGTTGACCATGAAAGCAGCTGAGTATCTTTTGTGTTTCCTAACTTTTCTTTTAGATGCAAAAACCTTGACTCAAAATAAATCTGTATTTTCTTCACTGATGACAAGTAAAGAGTGATTTCTTCACAATAAAAAAACAGCCAATGTTATTAATTTTTGAAATGGTCCGTGCATTTTGTGCCATCATAGCAAATTTTTGAATGTGCCTTTATGCAGTATGGGATTGGAATGGCATGCCTATGTTCATATTTGGTGTTTTAAAGAACCTTACTTTTTATATTCTACAACAATTCCTTATTCTGTGTATTACTTACCAGGCAATTTTTTAATTGATTCATCTGTTCATGATTCCAGTTATAGACGCAGTGATTTTTTTCTGGGATCTCTATTTGATATACCTGAATATACTTTTACATATATCCCTGTAGAGGTAAAAGGAAAGAAGTATGATGGAAAATATTCAGATCATTTTCAGTTTGGATTAGTTTTGAGCTCCTTATAAACTTTTCAAATTTGTCATTTTACTGTTGGCATTTGCAATCCCGAGCATTGAGGGCTCATTTTATCCCAAAAGGATCCTACAATGCTAATTGTTTTTGAGAAATTAAAGTATCAGTAAAGCTATTCTAGAATACCAGAATACCCACTACTCTTGCTTTTAGAAATAAATCACTTCAAATAACATTTAGACTGTAAGAAGTTTGGATTCTTGGTATTTTATATAGAGTGAATTATTCCTTTGTTATTACAGTGTTATTCTAAGGCTAGGAAGCAATTAATTTTGCCAATGACTACTGTAAATGAAATGTGTAAGACTGTTCTGCTGCCCTATAAAAACACCAAACAAATAGACCCTTTTGCTACTTCTTTCTTTTTTTGACTTAAGAAAAGAATAAAAAGGGTCCACAGTAGTGACCCAGTTTTGTGTTGGTTACTCAGTCAGATCTTCATGAGACTCAGGTAAGTATAAAATGCATTGACTGAAGTTGTGCTGAAATTTTTATGAGTTGAAAACCTTCAATTTATAAATTTCCCTTTTCCAAGCCCCTCCCATAAAATATATAAATTATATGCAACATCATAATTTCATGGATTTATTAAAAAATATTAAAAATCTCATCAAGAACCATATGCTTACTGCTTTTACAAAAGACAATGCAGATAGTTTCAAAGGCAAGACAAAGACTCAGAAGAAAAGATACACCTTGTGTGTGAGAAAATACCATCAACTCTGTATCATGTGTTTTAAATTAAAAAAAAAAGATGTTTTCTACCACACAAATCCTATTTCCTTTCTATTCAACCCTCTATGGTTTTTGAACTGAGAATGAAAACAGGAAAGTAGCACCTTGCATCTTATGAATTAAAAATACCTGTTATTTTCCTTCTGCTTTGCTCAGGTTCTATATCAAAATTTTGTAATGACACACTGCAGATATTAAAAAATATTCAGGGCAGTAGGATAAGGATAAAAATGTCTTCTTAAAATAAGAAAGTTTCCCTTCTGATTTCACATCACAGTATAACTGCACAATACCTGAGGCTGTTAATTTCTGCATTATCACTTTGTTCTTATTATGCTCCTCAATAAATACATTATGTTCTTAAAGCTGTTTCAAATGAAAATAAAACAAATTCGCAAAACTCACTTTATAGAAAAATCATCCTTTCTTATCAAAGAACACATGTTCATGTGGTTATAAACAGGCAAATTCTTTAAAGTCAGGTTAGGAACAGTGAGGCAATGGGAAGCCATTTCACATTATCTTTTAACATACCAATCTACTTAACTGGGTTTTCTTTCCACCCACCCTTCACTTCCCCAACAAAATAACACTTTACTGTGCTAAAGGAAGAGCATAATATATTTAATTTATATTTAATAGCGTAAGGTGTTATGAACAATGAAAATGCTGAAAGTCCCTGTCAAACTTCATTATTTAACAATAAACAATTTAAATACAAGCAAGTTAGATAAGTTTCTGACTAAAAATTAACAAACATAATCTAAAGACAATGCCAATATTTTCTTGTGGAATAGAGTAATTCTGGACAGACATCTGCCACTGGCACAGTGTGCAGTTTCCTTTCACAGTAAATGATGTTGTCTTTTGGGTCACAGAGGAAAGTGTAGGTGGGACTGAATTACCATCATTGCAGTAGACAATTCTCAGTGGGAATGCATCTGGTTTAGTGGTTAGGACAGGATTTCAAGCAATGAATGATGTAAAATAATCATGAGAAGGACTAAAATGAAAACCAAATAAAACTAAAACCATCACAGTTACTAGAATATTCTTGACTTAGGGAAGTTTTCTAGAATGGATGCATAACCCAAGAAATCCCAGTTTAAGAAATTAACTATGCTGGGTGGAAAATTACCCTCAACAAAGTGACTGTGTTGCCAGAAAGATCATATGAGAATTTATGGCAAGAATTGGGAGAGGTCACAACAAAATAGGAGGGTGCTGACAGTAATACCTTAGTTTTTATACCTTATGAAATATTTAGTTAGTTTTATATGTTTTTATGTGTTTCTATTTTCCAGCTGCACTCCAATTCCGACAAAGGTGATGGATCAGTCAAATACATTCTTACTGGAGAAGGGGCAGGGACTATATTTATTATTGATGACACAACTGGAGACATTCATTCAACCAAAAGCTTAGATCGAGAGCAGAAGACACACTACGTGCTTCATGCCCAAGCTATTGACAGACGGACAAACAAGCCACTCGAGCCCGAATCTGAGTTCATTATCAAAGTGCAGGATATCAACGACAATGCACCAAAATTTACAGATGGACCATACATTGTTACTGTGCCAGAGATGTCTGAAATGGGTAAGGAAAACAAAGTGTGCTATTCAACAGTCTTTTAACAAGTGCAAATGCCACATACTGTTTGCCAACGTTATCATCACATCATTGAGTGCATGTTAAATATATTGGAGTTAAGAGATGAGAAGAGATGATAAGAAGATGTGAAATAGAGCCCATATGTTACTTGTGACATTCACAGTAAGGAAACAGTATGCACATACACATGCTGGTTGTAAGAAAAGAGTCACTATTAATCTTGAATGTTTCAACATGCATGTTTTAATGTATGTTTTAACTACATTCTTTGGCAAATTGTAGTTTCCATTCTAGGAAAAAGGTGTATTCATATATCCTCATTCAACTGCAAACTTTAAGGCATTCTCTTAGGTTTACATAAGCAGCCTATGCAATTCACAGAATTAAACACAAAGGAACAGCAATTCCCTACATTTTTTAGGCATATATTTACTTACCAAGTTTCTTATAAAGTGAACTGAAGTTCAAAAAGATACCAATCTTTGGTTTTCTCTGTTACATCCTTCAAATATTCTTATTCTATGAGGTGCTGCATCATGCAATCAGCTTTCTTTATTTAATACTTCTCTGCTGTTGGAGTTAGTTTATAACTTTCCTCTAATAGAAGAATTGCCAGCAGAATTTTTTACAAGGACAAAAGTGCAGCATTTCTGTGAGTAATATCATAAATCCAGGACAATGCAAACAATACATGTTTGTGTGAATTACTACAGTGAATGCATGGAGCTTCCAGTAAGAATCTTCTGGCTGTGCACAAAACCACTTCAGCTGTCTTTGATAATTCACTGTGGCACAAAGCTTTACTGCTAGAATTGCAGTTCATTTCAGTATCATCTAAACTTTTATCTCAGTTATCTCCCATTACACCACAAGCTGTCTTAATGAGGAATTAATTTCCTTTACCAACTGTTTCCAAAAATATGTAACTCTATATTTCTCTTTCTTTGGTTTTCTTTGTCTTTAATGGAAACCATTTTAATTGATTATTTCCTTCACCTTTAGAGGCATTTTATTTTCTGCATTGGAGGAAAGATAATGGAAGAGAGATCAATATTATCTTCAAAATCAAAGTAGCTGATGTAATAATTCTTTATTTGTATTATATTCATAAAGGTTTTATTTTTCTTTCATCTTCTCAATATTGAGCATTTTTCCATAAATGTAAGTCATATTTCTGCAGTAATCAGAATCTGGTATTACTATTCAGCTACATCATACATGGTACTGTTTTCCAAAGAATGATTTGAATAGTCTGGGATGGTATTTTGTGTTGTAAAACAGGGTGTATTATGGTAAACCAATGAAGTTTTACTAGTAAAACAGAGAATTCATGCTTATGTTTTGCATAAGGCACTTTGATATTGATGCTGAAAACCACCACGCTCACTAGTACATTAACCAGGAAACCTCAAAATTAATCAAATTTTAAATTAGCAAGCCAAAACAACAGCAATGTTTTATAAATAAAATACTTTACTGGTTGTACCTGAGGCAAATCATTAAAATATCTGTTTCACAAGGCTTTTGTGTTGCGTGAATAAAGCTGAATTTTCATATCCTAGCATACAGGCATTCTGTTGTAGGTACACATTACATTTTCGTTGCAGATTTATTATCTCTATTTTCTTTTTTCTCCTCTCTCTGAAAGCATTTTTATTGTCTGCAATTTCAGGAAGACTAATTCTATTACTACCTCCACAGGATGCATTCTTTGTGTCAAATGATGCAGATACCTCTGTCACTTTTATTCATTCTATAATTAGCATAGTTTTTGACATTTAACTGTGGAGTCTATACATAACTGAAATTGTTGATGTTTTTCTGTGAATTTCTAAGGAGCTCTCACTCTGAGTATATCTTCTCATTTTTACATTATCATTTAAAGATCTTTCAAAGGTACTGTCTCTCTGCAGCAGTTCTCATGCTAAGTGGCATTATTTTTGATCTCCATTATTTTGTATAGTTTCAGAAGCAGGTTCGTGTTTGTCTCCTCAAGATCCTAGCTGGTATTTTCCCCACACTTTGAACTGAATTTAGTTGAAAAAGCTCTAAGACCTTTATAGCTTTTCTTTTTCAAGTCACTGACAAGTGAGTAGAGAAAAGTTTTGTTAATTTGTTTTTGGCAATTATTAGACCACAGTTTTCACTGTGACACAAAATAAACATACTATTTATGGTTTATGTACTATTCTGGGAGAGATGAAAGAAAATGTCTATTCCTTGCCTTCAGTGATTTTTTTCCATTAAATTTGGCTCAAGAACCAAAATTTATATCTGAAATTGTTTCTTCTGTAGTGTGAAAAACTCAGTTACACTGAGATTTCTGTAGTCTGCTTTAAGGTTTGTGAAATTCATCTTTATATAATTAAAGAAAATAAGAATATTTTTCAGTCAGTGAAATGCTTTCAGATGTGTTGTAAGCTGCAAAATGAGTGAAAATCTCCATGGAAATGTTTAATGCAGAGATAGTTTGGGGGTGAGACTAAATGACTTCCTGATGACGCTTCCAACCCTAACAATTCTGTGATTCTCTGATAAGAAGGTATTCTCAATAAATTCTGCTAAAGAAATTAATAGGCAGAGTATATATTTCCAAACTTCTTTTGAGAGTATTCCAGTGTGAGGTAGTCATAATTTCAGATAATCTGGAAGACAATGTTGTTCATAAATATGATTTTTATTAGAAATGCCTATTTAACTTTCTTTAATGTGAAGTTAAATCACATTTTGTTGACTTGTTAGTGTTTTCAGACAGTACTAAAAATTCCTTTAGTTAGGCATACTATCCCTGCATTTATTAAATGTCACCTTTTTATAATTTATTTTAAATTTTTGTTAAATATTGATCCATTTGAGATTCAATAGTATAGAAAACTATGAAAAGTAATGCATAAGTATTTACATTCTCAACAGACGTATTTTATGGAACTGCCTCATTAAAAATCAAAAATTTGTCTTCAGAGAGACAAATTGCAGTATTCCCTTTCAGCTTTTCTTGAAAATACAACTTCATAAACTTTTTTCTTGCAAACTGTATATTAAAAAAAAAAAGAGAAAAACCAAATGGAGATATTTTGAAATAAAATACAATTTTGTTCCCCATTTGAATTATTTTATTATTTTTTAATACTAGGAAAAAATAAAAACATACAAAGTGGTATTCAGACCATACAGACATCTTTTACAACTCTTTATAAAGCATTAACTAAGAAAACAGAATGCCCAAAATGTAAGCTCTGAAATGTAGCTGGAGAGCATATGAAATGCTAGTTGTACTCTGAATAAGCAGAGACTCCAGTTGGGTGAAAAATGTCACTTTTATTTCCTAACTGGAGTGACAAACTTCTTTCATAGCAAAACTTTCTTGACAGGAATTTTCACAGTAAGTTGGTAAAGGAAGAATAGAAGGTAAGGGTCTGATGTTCATATCTCTCCTGTGGTGTCCAGAGAAATTGGATCCTTATCTTTTGTAGCTGATTACTTTTTTTGGGTTTTTTTGACTTTTTAACATTTAAAATAGCAAGAGAGCACTGCTGTGTAATTCTCTATGTAAATCCTTAATGACACCTAGCTCAACAATGAAAAATTATGCTGCATCTAAATGATACAAATGTATCCAGAATTGTGATTTACCTGTCGTGATGAGCCTGAATTAAACTAACTTTGAAAGGAGTAGTTGGAAGGTAAAAGTACCCTCTTTTCCGTTTTTTTTTGGGGTTTTTTTTTTGTTTTGTTTTGTTTTGTTTTGTTTTGTTTGTTTGTTTTTTTTTTGTTTTTTTTGTTTTTTTTTTTTTTTTTTTTTTGTAAAGGCATTCTAACCTGCAGCTTTCACAAACTGCCTTTCCTCGGTGCTCAGCAAATCACACAAGAATTGGGCAAAAGGCTGGTGTGGGGATATCTTATAAAATGCTGAGTGTGCTTGTGTGAGATAGTGAAGAAGTTAAGCTTCTCAAGTGCTTCATTCCACTGAATGAGATTTTGAGGTAGGGTGGGAGGTTGAGTTAAAATTTGAGATTCTAAGGGTTCTTTTAGGTAGAAAGAGAACACTTTGCCACTATTTGATGCTAAATTGCTATTATCAGGTGTCTCATGTGAGAGAAATACAGTTGTATTAGAAAAATCACTGTGGCAAATTTTGGATACAATGGCATTCCATTCATGCTAAAAAGCCCAGTCAGCTGCTTATGTCAGATGCTGCCTTTCACTCATTTTGTTTCTTTTCTCTCACATCAATGAGTTATACAAGTGCTAAGATTCTTTTAAAATAAGGAGAGATAAGAAAGTCTTCAAAGAAGGAGAGAATTATGAAAAAACAATATTTCTGATTTTTTTTCTTCTGAAATAGCCAAAATACTTTTATCAAGTTCAAGATCCATCTTGATTTCCTAGAATTCTGGGGAAAAGTGCTAATGGAAACTCACACTGTTGGCAACCGTTTTCCTGGAAAAAGGAAAAAGTATAGACAAAAAGGTACAGAGGTTGCCCAGCATTCTGGATAGTAAACTCTGGTAGGTGACTGACTACACCAGTTGAATGGATATAGATATGCTTTTGTTTTAAATGACTACAAAATAAAATCATTCTGCATCCATAAACTATTAATCTTCAGTGATTCCACAAGATTGAACCATACAAGTTCCTCTCAAGCTAGAAATTATTTGCAAACTGGGCTGCAGAAATATATCATTACAGCATTCCAATATCATGGGCTAGCTGGAGGAAATGTCTGCTCCTGGATGTGACCTCTTTTTTTATGTTTAGATAGCAAATAAATAGGCCTGAACTGATTTCTGGAACATTTTAAGAAAAAACACACAAACTTTCATTCACGTTTGTTTACCTTTCCGCATGAACACAAACGCAGTAGTTTAGTTACCTATACCATTAATATCTCAATAATTGTGAACATACAACTAGCTCCAGCTTGATTTTATTACAGTATTCTACTTCAAAATCATGCAAGGATCCCTATACTTGGTTTGTTACTACATTTATTTGTGAGACTGAATACACTCGGGCTTTTCAGAGAGCAGGAGACACTGTATTTAAGTATGCAGAGCACTTAGATACACTTTTGCTAAGTCCCTAGTAGAGATACAAACAGCAGCTCTTGGTGTCCAAGTTAACATGGTAAAAGTGAAGGAAGAGTTTTCAAAGAGGGTAGAAACCAAATCTGTGGAGGTTTGTATGGTGAAGTGAGACTCCATGACTTTGCATACTTCTAAGTCAAGTGCATACTGAGGATGTGCACATTAACAAATGTTTCTGTGCAATGGAAATTGATCTAAGAGGCTGAACAACTGGAACGGAGAAACTGATGTCCGTGCCACATATATTTGTGAAATCTTGTTTTAGATTAGCTTTTGCCTGGTCTCTGAGATTATGTGCCTATTAGCAGTCAGAATAAATCAGATGTGCTGCTAAAGCACATCTCCTGGTTTAGTTGCATCTGAAAAAATCTAGGTAGCATGCTCTGAAACAGGTCCATAAGGAAAATCAAAGTGCAACAAATGAAGGAGATCAAGGGTTTCAATTCAGAAACACACTTCTCCTCTCCACTAAATGTGAAATTGAACACCTCAGAGTTGATGTGATACCTCAGGGGTTAATTTAGATGAGAATCTGCTTTCAGATGCAGAGTTATGTGAGAGCAGCCTGTTCTGTTATTATCATGGTATTTTAATGCTGGACCAAGGAGGTGTATAAAGCTGTGTCTGCATAAAGATAAACAAATAGAATGAAGTCTGAGCCTTTATTAACTCACAGTCTTACATGCACTGATTTCTTATGGGAAGTGTTCAGCAGTGATAGCAAAGATTCATCATTACATGCCTTGAAAAAAACACTAAAATGAAAAAAAATCATTTGTCTCCATTCCAGCTGTGCAGTACTTATGCATTTCATTTTCTCAAAAGGGTTACTCTTAACTTATCCCACCTAGCGATATGCTACAAACTGTGATTTTATTCTTCTAGTGGTTTTTATTACTAGCATAAAAAATAATTGTCTTTTGAACTCATATTTCTAATTTGCATCCTCAAACAGGTTCTAGAAGTTATTTCATTTTCACATCTTTGATGCCTTCCAATAGCTAAATTTTTATATTAATTTAGCAACTTTTATTCATTTGGGGGCATTTTTACAAGTTACTTTTAATACTTCAACATTAATTTGTATTGCAGATAAAGATAATCCTGAAGTCCATAAATCTGTTATTTAGAAGTCAATATCCAAGTTTATGATCTATGTGTATAGAACATATGTAAATATGTGTAGTATGTAGTTACTATTTATATTTACATCTCTGTAATTTTTGTTTAAGTTTGTATGTGTGTAATCAATTTACGCATACACATATAAAGACAATTTTTTTTCAAATTGGTGTAATTATTTTTCCTTAAAAAATTATATAATGGTAGCATGATATTAATCTCTTATTTTTTAGAATGTGGGGATTTTGGAGCTTTTTAAAATGTATTTGAAAATATTGGTTGGAAAATTTTATTTATTGCAAGTTAATGTTTATTTTCCTATGTATACAGGTACGTCTGTTCTACAGGTGACAGCCACAGATGCAGATGACCCCACATATGGAAACAGTGCCAGAGTAGTGTACAGTATTCTTCAGGGACAGCCATATTTCTCTGTTGACCCCAAAACAGGTGGGTTATTTTATATTTCTGTTAAAATGATTTAGCTATTATGTTGCAGTTAATTAAGTCTGGTAGGTGAAATGCAATGTACACAATGCAGATATGTGGACTTTTTTCTTAGTGTTTCCGGAGGCTGCTTCTTACTTTAGCACTATGAAATTTATAAGTTGCTATGTTTTGTTGAGCACTAAAATGAGCCTGCTGTGTACAGAATTAATTCTGCATCATGTCATGATGTGAAACATTCAGCCAAACTGCAATAGCACTCTTTCATCTTTTCAAGCCTCTGTTTAGGAAGTGACTCAAGTATGCCTAACACATGATTTTCAATGGTTTGTTTTGTCTGAAGGATAGGCTTGGGAGGATTATTGGATGTATGCTTCAACACTTGCCAATATAAATTGTTATAATTTGTGGTTTTTATAAAATCTCAGGACTGCCATTTAACTGAAAATTCATTCTAGGTTTTGAGAAGTATAATGAACTTAAATGTTTATGCTTAAACTCTATGCATCACCTTTTTTTTTTTCCCACAAAGTGTAAGTCATGTATAATGTATCCAAACTGTTTTATTTAAAGAGAGGAAAAAATCTCTTTTGGGGATGGGAGTTGTTATTAGTTTGTGATTTTTTGAAGAGCATTATTATAACGATTTTAACATGATTATACATTTTAAGTGTGTATTTGAAGTCTTCAATAATTGGTAAATATAATTTAAGAGAGTATATTTTTATTTAAATTTTTGACTGTTTTTCCCTGTCTATATCAAAGCTTTAATACTGAGGGGGGAAAAAAAGGCACACTGAACAGTGTAGTTTTCCCTAGTTAACTGTAGGGAATAATAATGACTTTTTAAATGTGCTGGAGTGAATTAACTGTAGTGTAAATGGTTTCCATTTTACTGTTTTTGCACTTACGTTGCTTGACTTGTGTACACTGGTCTCTGTGGTACCTGGAGATGTACCCTGGTTTCACTACAAGAGAATTGTATCTGTGCCGTCTCAGAGAGCTTTGAGGTTAGTGCTGCTTTGATAAGGAGACCAAACTCCCTGATCCTCAGAGGACAGTCTGTCTCAAGCTAAAATTTTCTATAAATTTGGGGGGTCATGTAAGAAAGGCCTGGAATGGAAAATCTGTGGTACAGTCCTCACATTCTTCTTGCCCTTAGAAATATAACTAGTTCATATTTCTAAAACCGTTTAGGCACTCTGAAGCAATAACCTGCATTTTTTATTTTTATAATAGTGTAGACCTTGTAGTCTGGAGCTGCTATTCAGTCAGTGAGGAATCATAATAGAAATTCTCTGTATCAAGTCTATATCACACAAAAAATAGCATTGTTGTATGTATAATGAAACAACAGATGGTAGTGTATTTTCACTCCTCAAGCCTTAGGCTTTGACAGGGATTTAATAACACTTTATGAACTCAAACTCTTTTTGATATTTGTGTAGAATATGAAAATTATTCTGATACCATAGTCTATGAAAAAGTGAAAATGAGATAAATAGTGTGACGGTGAAAAAACAGGAGGAAGCTTTTTGCTTTTATATGTTGCCTTTTTATAATTGCGGAACAGCAGTTAATTTAATTTGCCATGATGAAATGGGAAGAAGAATATTGAGAAAGATGGGAACTTCTTGATGAATAGCATTTTTCACTGTAAAATTTCACTTTGAACTTGTGGGGTTTAAGACTCATGTTTAAAGCATCACTTTTCTGAATTTTCAAGCATTTCTTTGCCTTTCTTCCTAATGCCTCAATTGTTCAATTCCAGTTTAACTATACTTTATCTGGAAGTCTTCTGAATTTACACTTACATGCACAAGCTTCCTTTACAACAAAGGAGGTCCAAAAACAGGAAAGAGAAAAGTCCCAACATTCATGACTGAATGTTGTTTATGCAGCCTGGTGTCATGATCAGTAAAGTTTCTTGAAGCTATCAGAAATAGAGATCAAGCTCTAATGTGAATAATAATCTTAAAACGTCTGCTACTTCTAGCTTAGTACTGCCTATACTTGGTTTTAAGCAACTTAATATCTGAAGACATAAAAGTTATGGATTTTTAGAAGTCTAGGGTAGAATAGTTTAAATAAGATTATAGAATAAGGCTATAGAATTCATACACTTAAAGTATAATAAAGCAACAGCACCAAATTACAAACTCTGAAGCAGGAAAAGTGTTCTTGGCAGAAGAGCTTTGTCAGCTTACCTGATAAAAGGCTCTTCTTCACACAAAATGGGGCAGAGGAGCAGTTCAGGGAGAGTAAAACTCCTGCCCTAAATAGACTGGAGCCTGAGCTCCTCCTAGGGTAGACCCAGGACAACCTCAACCCTATGGACCAGTTCTGAAACCCATCAGGAGGAACCAAAAAGAGACACTGCCCTGACCACCCTTCCTACTGAGAAAGTTACTGCTTACAGGGCTCTGGGACACATTATGAGATGCAGATAATGGGAATGTACAGACTTACTCTTGGATATCTAGAGGAAGGACCGTGGACAGGGAAAGGGATGACTGAGATGGACTGGGGAGAGAAAAGCAAGAGAGAATGGAGAGGTAAGAGGATAAAAGGGGCCAGCCATATGCAAACAGGCTTTGCTCAGCACTGTTATCTGGCCATGCCCTGCCCTGGATCAGCAGTCTGTTCTGTGTTCTATTATGCTCCATTTCCAACTCCATTTCCTGAGTAAAAGGTCTCTCTCTTGCATGCATGTGTGAGTGGAGATTTAAGTAGATTTAAGTGCTAGCAGCTGGAGCAGGGCAATGAGTTAAAGGGGTCTGGTGGGTGTCTGGTGTCAGCAAACTGGAAAGTGCAGACTGTAGGTGTATTACACAGGTGTCTATGCCAGTATGGTATTACTACATGGTCAGCAGTCTGGATGAGTGGTTTGGGTGATGGATATCCATTTGTCCCAATGTCCAGACCAGAAAGCTCAGGAGTTAGCTGTTGGAGGAGCCATGACCAGTCTAGAGCAACTGTGTGGTGTGTGGTTTGATAGTCCTGTTTGTAGTTGTGTATCTCTGTGCTTGAGGCAAGGGGAGACCAGGGAGCCAGGAGCCAGCTGGATGGCATTGGGAACTGAGTGCCCAAGGGGCCCAGGTACTGCTACTGGATGTACTCAGTGTGTAAGGCTGTGAGGGATCAATAAGTGTACTGGCATGAGTGGAGGTGTGGGACGATGTGCAGGATGAAAAAGGGGTGTGTACCTGGAGCTGGAGGGCAGCTGAAGGCCCCAGAGCTGGATGTCCAGATGACGCCGAGTGCAAGGCTACTGGATAGACCAAATATAGCAAGTTACAGGAGCAATCCATGCTGGGTTGTGAGTATATTTCCAGTTATAAATAATCCTTCCTTCTGGTCAGCTGGAGAAGAATGAGGCTGTTTGTGCTGTTTGTGTTTGAGTGCTGAGCCATCCCATTTGCGTGTCACCCGCTGCGCATTGCATCTGTGAATGTGCCTTGTGGGAACAGTGCATGACCTCACATTGCTTCTAAATCGTGGATTAAAAATAGGAAGGTGCAGCAACCTCATCTCCATCAGGCCACCAGCAATCTAGTTTATCAGTTGATTTGCTCTAAGACCTGTGTTTTGTTTTGTTTTCCTCTGGGGAAAAGTCATGAATTCTCTTCATAGAAATTTGCTGCAACCATGTAATTTTGGCTGTGAATGTCAAAACTACTTTCCATGCATAACCTAAAGTTTTAAGACTTTCAAAATCCTTTGATGGCTTTCTATTAATTGCTCTCTATTTGTGTTTATTAATTACTTCTGGTAATTATCTGCGGAGTGTAATAGTAACTAGTTATGTAATTAAAAATTACCTGCAATAGCCTCTAGTGTTTACTATCTGTTTTCCTCCCCATCTGCAGCAAAGCTCTCAGCTGAAATTTTATAAATAAGAATGTTCTAATAACTATGGCAAAAGAGAGGGAAGGAGTAAATGTTTAGATCTTATGTATATTTGCAAAGATTATTCATATAAGATTGTATGTTTTCTTAAATCAAAATATTCAGGGAACCCTAGAAAAAATTAAATGCTTATACTTTTATAGTATCATTAACTTCTCTGTAAAGAGAAAATAAAAAGCTAAGTTTTTAGTTAACAGGGGAGCAAATAATTTATTCAGATACTTAGTGTTTTAATATGGTTCTCCCTTCTCCTACTCCTACCTTTTTACATATGCATCCCCTCCACTACCTGTCTTCAAATTTTGAGCATCTTTTGAAATGCCTAAATACACATGAAGTCTTTTCTGGAGAGTTTGAACTGCAAATTCAATATTCCACCTTTCCCAAATCATGAGGTCTTTCAATGCATAAACTTGATCTGGGATCGATCCTTGCTTGTTCTTTGCTCATGTCAAGTGTGGCTCATCAAACAGCAGCAGCCGACATTTCACTGGTAACCAAGCCCCCAGGAGCTCTGTTTTCTGAGGAAACCTCAAGTTAGACTATGTGCTTTCAGTCACAGTTATAGCAGCACACTTTCTATTGCTACATGCTTTGGGAATGAAAGAGAAACCTGTTGTCCACTTTGACTGCTTACATGGTAAATGCTATTTGGAGTATGTTAGTTTCACATGGCTCTTTGTAGGTACATTCATCTTTCTGAACCACATATACAGAGCAAAGTAATGTGTAGGGCATGTCTTTTCAAATCAGCAGTTCTGCTGCAACTGTTGTAAAAAAAGGGATAAAAACTCCATTCGTTGCAGTTTTGAATTTAAGTGTAGATATTGGCAAGACAGAAAACTCATTTGTCATTGAATTGAATATGGAAAAAACATCAGATATTAGTATTTGTATTTATAATGTTCTGCTGTTGCATCAACAGTACTACAACGATCTTAGTCATGTATTAGATTGTCTGGTTTTTTGTTTTACTTTAAGATGTTAAATAGTAAAGAAATATGTATTTCTATTTATCAAAGAATGTCACTGCAAATTAGTCTGGGGTAATCATGAAGTGTGAGATGAGTATCAATCTCCTTCTGCTTTCTGTCTTCACAAAATATGAACAATAGCTTCAAGGATCCCTACGAGAAATTACCTACTCACTGATTATCTAGTTTGGTTCCTGACTGAGAGCACAATACAAATGCAAATAAACACAGTCCCTGGCTGAATAGATGCTTCCAAACATAGAGATGAGCCTCATAAACACCAATAACCCATCCTGGAAGTTCAAGATTTTTGTCCACATCTGTAACTATTCTTATGCATTTTTTTTAAAGTTCTTGGCCATGGTTCATATGGGAATGGCAGGTTTTGTGGCATTATAATAATTAGAGTGTAATTTAAAAGTTACATGTGCACTCCTCTGCAAAACAAGAAAAATATATTGTTTATCAACTTATTCTCAAGTTCAATACTGCTAAATAAGCATGACTACTTAAAAATATAATTAATTAGTCTATTAAAATTCTTCTAGAGGTGAGATATCAATAATTAATTTAATGAATTAAGGCCCCCTGCATCTCCTTATAATTGACAAGATAATTTATATAAAGGCAAATTGAATAAACTTTCCAGTTCAAAAAAGAAGAGCAATCTTTTTATGCTTTAGTAGAACAGCCTGTCATGGTATTCCAGATAAGAATCTACTGTCCTAATTGAAATAATGATATTTCATGACCCTATGTCCCTGCACACATAGAAAATGATATCACAAGAAAATACTATAAAAATCAATTTCTGCCACATTCTTGAACAAGCATCCGTATTTTTCTTATGAAGAATTCTTACGTTTTTTAGTTGAAATATCTTAGTGACATCTCTTTAATGAGCATGTTTACTGGGTTTAGTGATTCCCTGCTGAAATGCAGGTTAGTTCATATTGGACTGCTAAGTGAGTGTGAAAATGAATTTTGTTTAGCAATATGATTGCTTTCTGCTCAGAGGCTCCAATAACTTTTAAATGACCTTACAGTGCCATAGCAGTATCTAACATAGGTTGAATGCTTCTGATCTGAAGGAATATCTTATGACAATGCCCAAAATCCATGACTAAGGGCACCACAGCCAGTTCCCAGGCTCCTGTGGACATCTTATTGGGTACTTTGCCTCATCTACCCACAGTTTTTGCAGGTGGGCTTTTAAACTGCGATTGGACACCATGTGTGTAAAGGACAGTGAAGCTGGTGAAGGGTCAGGGTCTGGAGCACAAGTGTTGTGAGGAGCAGCTGAGGGAAATTGTGTTGCTCTATCTGGAGAAAAGGAGGATCTGAGGAAATCTGATTGCTCTCTAAAACTGCCTGAAAGGAGGTAGAATGTACCATGGTGGAAGTCTGTCTCTCCTCACAAGTAACAATAGAAAAAGGCCACAAAGTGGCCAGGCAAGGTTTCGGTTAGATATTAAGAAAAAAAAGTCTTCACCAAAAGGGTTGTCAAGCATAAAATTTTGATAAAGACACATTCTGCTTGAGCTAGATAAAGAAATGCCTGTGATGAAATTTCTGAATTTTAAATGTTCTTGCATTGCAGAACACTTATTTATAGCTATTGGAGATAACTCCATTATATGTTATTGGTTTCTACTCAGTATCAAGGGGAGGTCACAGTCAAGAATCAGTTTGAAAATTTAGTTATTGTAATGAGTGTTACATTTTTCTAAAAGTGTGCAGGATTAAAATAATTTTGTGAATAGGTACTGAAATTTTATCTTGAAGTTGTAATAACTGTATTTCATATTCAGGTTTACATAGGTTTGATTTCCCTCAAGGAATTTCTGAAATGTTGTAACAGAAATTACATCTCTAGTGTAGACCTTTTCCAATGTCTGCACTTCACTGACAAGAGGATCACTAGGAATTCATACTCAAAATTTGAAAGAGTCTTACCTTGTTTTTATAATTCCACCAGGTACTGTACAGTGCACTCCTCCATTCCTGCAGGAACAGAAATATGTGCATCATCTAAAAATATTGTCATGAACACTTGTTTGAGAGTGTCATCTGTCAGCTCTAAGCTAAGAGTAAATACTGTAATGTCTTTTGCTTTCAGTTTAAAGTAAATATTGAATTTTCTACACCTACAGTTTTGACACTTTAAAAAAAACTGCTCTGAACAATGGACTTAATTCTCACAGTTTTCTTTTGTGTTCAAAATACTTATATACTCTTACTGTTTTCCCAAGAGTCATTTGGAGAAAACTCAAGCCATCAGACAGCAGAACAATCTACTGCTTCTTTTAGGTTTCTGGGGACGACATTTTGGTACAGTTAGAGACTTTGTGAGGGCATTGGTTCAACTAGAAACCTTGTTGTTTAGACCTTGTTTTCTGTTATCATGGAAACAATGCAGGAAGTCCTTTTCTAATCAAAAGTGTACAAAGAGGAGGGGCAGAATGTTCTGTTCAATCTAGCTCATTTACTCTTAGGATTACTGATATTTGGTGGTATATCATCCCTCTTATATATCCTTATGCAATTTTTGGCATCCACCTACAGGAAACTTCGTGCAGCAGGCTTTGCAGGGCACAGGATGGATTGGTCACTCATCAGAAACAGTGTTCTGGCACTGTATTTTCCTTTTTTGATATCTACCAATATTTCTCTCCCAGCATTCATCATATAGTTAAAAATGACAAGCATAAGAGGCATCAAACTGGGAAAAAAAGATTGCCTGATGTTCTAATCTTGTTTTACTTCTCCTGTGAGATGAACCCTGTGTTTTGGAGATTGAATTCGACTACTGTACTGTGTTCCTTTTGTTGGTAGACATGCTTTTATTTATGTGTGTATATATTTTTAATCTTTCATCTGTAAATACACAAACATGTTTTTCCACTTAAAACATGATATCTTCATCTGGGCTAAGCCTAGTAGACAGCTCAGCCACACACAACCTCTTACTCTCTCCCCACACAATGCAATGGGGGAGAGAAAAGAAGTGGTGCAACCGAGATGAAGACATTTTAATAGGGAAGGTAAAAGTAATGTACACAAGCAAAGGAAAGCAAGGAGTTGATTCATCACTTCCCATGGGCAGGCAGTAATTCAGCTCTCCCCAGGAATGCAGAGCTCCACCACACGTTACAGTGGCCAGGGACAACAAATGCCACAACTCTGAGTGCCCTTTCTTTCTCCTTCTTCTCCCCACTTTTCTTGCTGATTGTGATTTCATGTGATATGGGATGTCCCCTGGGTCAGCTCTTCCAGCTGTGTTCCTTCTGAGCTCCCTGTGCACCCTGAGCCTTGTCAATGGTGGAGTGGTGTGAGAAGCAGAAAAGTCCACGTTGCTGTAAGCACTCCTTGACAAGGCTAAAACATCCCTGTTTCATCAGCACTGTTTGTGTCACAAATCCAAAACAGGACCATATGACCTGCTATGGAGAAAATTATCTATCCCAATCAAGATCAGCACACAGGTGAAGCACTGTTTTTATTTGTGTTACTAGACTGAAAGTCCTGAACTGAAAGCAGTGAGACATCCATAATCATGTAGGATAGATTCTGTCACCACATCTTTTACAGTCTTTCCCTTAGATATAAAATTGCTCTTTGTTCACCATTTAAAGTCTTTGATTTTACTTTCTATTAGACATTGGAAAAGGTTCCCAATCTTAATATTTTTTAGGCTTGGCTTTTCATACTTCCTGGCATTCACATATTTTCAGAGGCATTGAGGGCTGTAAGGAGTTTGCTCTATTTTATAGGTCTAAAATACCATGCTGTATCTGTTAGAAAAAGTTAAAGATCTTGATATGAGGGAAACATTACATTGCAAGTGCCTGTAAAATGTCTGTTTTTCCAGAGTAGAGCTATTTTTATAAACATGTGTTTGTGTCTTTGAACTTTACACAAGGGAGATATGAACCAATAATTTAAGTTCTCTGTTTTTAAACATAGAAAGCTTATTCATCCAAACAAAGTATGAAAATTACATGTGTGATAAAATGTGTTTAACTTTAGGGAAATGGAATGAATAAAATTTCACCCTAAAACAAATAATACATTACTGTAATTTTTAGCTCAACTGGGATGAGAATCAGGACACTGACTGAGAAGATTAATGCACTAGATTGTTAAAAGGCTCTGCCCTAGTCCACATGTTGACAATGTTTCACAGAGTAATCTTTATTGTTGTGAAAAAAAGGCAGTGACTTCATTGTCTTTAATTCAGGTAACGGGGGTCCTTTTTCTAGACAAGGGGTCATTATTTACATATGTAGTTCTAGAAGAATCACCAAGGCATTGAAAAAAATTCTCCTCACACACACCCTTGAAATTTTGGCTAGGGAAATGAAACGAAGATATAGAACCAGGTATTAAGTTGAACTTCCCACAGGCGTCCTAATTCATACTTATGTCTCCTTCTTGATCCGCATTTCCCTTTTCCAGCTTAATTTTCCCTTTTGTAAACTGTTATGGATATTGCTATAGTTGAGGATAATAATTTCCGAAATGCAGTTAAAGGTGACAATGGAACTTAGCAGTGGCAGTGAAAGTGAGGCAAAGTGTCATTGCGGTTCTATTCCAAGGGCTGTTATCTACTGATTTGGTAATGTTCAAATGTCTGCTTATGGTTGGTGATACCCTGGTTAAATATATTTTTAAAGGATCTAATTTCTTGAAGTTCTGATTTATGTTGTTTTAGGTTTTTTGGCTTATTAGTTGGGGTTTTTTCAGATATATTGTGTTAATAATGTTATTGTTTTAATAATAAGCTTCATTGTGGTCACATTTTTGCCTTTCATATTTGATATTTTATACTAATTCACATTAGAGTGGACAAGACCAGTGGTCGCAGACATGTGAAAAGGAAATTATAAATATAGAACTGATTGAGGATATTGTTTTCTTTTATATAATTTTTATTAATAAGTTTATTTTATTTTGTAATTCTTACAAATCCTGTGATTTAAAAACATAGTTACACTCAGAATTCATGAATAATTTACATTAGGTCAATAAATATGTATGCATCTGGTTTCCCATCAGTCTTATCTCTGAGAACAATGCATACATTTTCAGTGACAATTTGAATAAATGTGTCTGATAATATCTTGTCTTGTAATAAACCATACAGAACAAAAAACTAGTATGAAGACAATGATTTGCCAAAGAATATGTATAAGGAAAATGCTCCTCATGAAATCTTAACTAGGAAAAATAATCCCTCTGCAGTTGAGATGCCTCTCAAGAAAAACTGAACAAAAACTTCATAAAATTAACAAAACCTCCATATCTATTTGCCATATACATGAACAAAGAAGTACAATATGTATATAAACCAATTTTACACCAGTTTTACAATGATAACCACCAAGATGACATTTGGAGACTGTGACAGTGTTCACATGGGTTCTTGGATGAGGGAAGAGACGAGAATGTTGAATCCATGTTTCAGAAGGCTTGATTTATTATTTTATGATATATATTACATCAAAAATATACTAAAAGAATAGAAGAAAAGGTTTCATCAGAAGGCTAGCTAAGCTAAGAATAGAATAGGAAAGAATGATAACAAAGGCAGATGCCTCAGACTCTCTGTCTGAGCCAGCTCTGCTGTGATTTGCCATTAATTACAAACATCCAAGATGGGCCAATCACAGACCCACCTGTTGCATTCCACAGCAGCAGATAACCATTGTTTACATTTTGTTCCTGAGGCCTCTCAGCTTCTCAGGAGGAAAAATCCCAAGGAAAGGATTTTTCATGCAAAGATGTCTGTGACAGGAGACTCTTATAATTCAGTTCATATCTGACAAGAAAGGGAAAAAGAAATTACTTTCAGAAAACACCAAGAAACTTGTGATCTATCCAGAAAATTCAACATTTTCCAGTTTTGTCTTCTCTGTTTGCATATTTTTCTTTTGAATATTCACCTTTGCCGCCTTCCCACCATCAGTGCCTGTGCAAGTGGGGAACGTGAAGTCTTGCAATAAATTTAGTCCGTTTCCCTTGGTGGTGTCCATCTTTTCTGAATGTGCTCTGGAGTGTGTTTTCATTCCCTTGCCAACTATGTCAAGCCCAGGAGCAGCAGCAGAATCAGTACAAATAGGCTTTCCCTGGTCTCTAAGACTGAAGATAGGCTCTCATCAAACTCAGCAACCAGCAAATTCACTCCTTTGTAACTGCCTTTATGAGTTGCCATCATATTTCTAAAAGTAAAATTTAGGAGAGACTATAACCAGACTTCCTGTGACTCTGGGACTGTATTTCCAGTAGAGGATTCTGTTTATTTTTTTCTTTTTAAATTTTTTTTTTAACTTATCTTTGCTTACACCTACATACTGTGACTTGATTTGTGAATGATAGTAAGAGTTAGTTTTTCGGTTTGGTTTATTAAAGAATTAGATTGGTCATAATGTATCATCCTGGCTGAGGTGGTCCTGTGCCTGTCCCCAGGTCCAAGGAGGTGCCAAGGCCTGGCACTGGGGCTGCTCCAGTGCCCCTGTTTGGGGGTGGAACAGGCTGTGGCTGCCACCACCATCCTAGGACCCTCCTGTCACCTGGCCCCTAGAAGCTGCCAGCCCCTCTGGTGCCCTGACAGTGCTGCAAGTGCTGCTTGTCAACAAACTTTTGTAAGGACAAAGTTTGGACAACATCTACTTTTGTAAGGTGGATGTTTTTCTTCACATTTTAAAAATAATTTTTAAAATCCATCCCTCAGTCAAAAAAGAAACCAAAAATAAAAACCCCAGAGCTTTCCAAATTTGCAGTCAGTACATTGCTTATGAAATATTTTAAGCATTAGGTAAAGCCCCTGAAAATTCTCATGCTAGAAGAGGCAGAAGCAGATCTGTGTTCACTATCCATTGCAGAGGAGTAAAGCTCTGTCTGCAGTCTATAATTCAGGACCCTGAGGATGTATTTTTTTTTTTCACATAGTTTTGTCTTGTTTTTCTCTTGGTACACTCTTCAGGATTAAAGCATGAAATTTTTTATTATATTTATGACCATGATTCAATTTTAAAGTATTCTTAAATTACTGATCCTCTTTCTGTTTCCTTAGCAGGCCCTTATTTCCTTCCTATTTCCTTATCTAAGTCTCAGTATTTCTATTACATAGAATTTTCAAAACGTGCTTACGATGTTTTCAAGGAAAGGTTCAACTCTATCTGTAACACTAGGAAAGGTGCAAGAGAAGAAATCTGTCTGGAATTTGGGGAAGCACTTGCAGTCCCAGGAGCAGATATAGCTATCATGGGAGCAATCCTAAGGGAAGTGGATAGATTAAATGAGATTTTTTTCTCTCCCAAACTCTTCTTTCAAGAAATACATTTTAGATCAATAGATTGCATCTAAAAGCGTCCAAACAGAAAATGCAACAATTCCCTGTATATCTAACCACTATGTCAGTTAGACTTCACTTTACTTGAATGGAAGAGGAAAATACAGTGAGGGACTTCAGAAGCTTAGGCTGTTTCTGCCTCAGAAATCTCTCTTATGATGAGGTTTTCTTTTTCTCTATTTTCTTTGTCTTCAACTTGAAATGGCAACAGCATGTATCACAGCGTAGAACCTTTCACTTCAATGGATGTCCCAAGTCTAGGCTTTAATCCAATTAATATCAGTTCTGATTAAAAGTTACATTCATGGCAAAATGGATCTGTAAAAATCATCTATAAAAATAACTGCATCCGTGAAATACATATAAGTGTGTTTATTTGTGTAATCCTTCACATTTGCGAAAATATTCTTCTGTACTTTAAAGAAGAATCCTTTATTTTCAAAGGGGACACTATTATGGTAAATTTCTGGTTTACTTTGACCTTTTGAAGAGAATACAAAAAAGAATACTGGTTTAAATTAGGCAAATTAAACAAAGTTTTAAGTTTTTCAATGCAACTTTGCACTCCTATATAATCATGCTTCTGGATTTTTCCTTGTAATCCTCTGTTTTAGTAAGTAGATTAGATTTGTTACAGATCTGATACAGTCTCCAAGAGATTCTCAATAATCCTGATAATATATATTAACTATTGCATTTTTCTGATTCTGAAAAAAAAAATTGATACATTTAACATCAAATTTTTTTTTAAAGTACTCAATTTTTTTCTTCTAACCTCATATTTATGTAGTGCAGTACATTGTCCAAGAGTTTCAAAATGCTCTGGTAAACAGCAGTTGCAATGTATGCTGAGCTATTGGAAATAATACAATTAATTAAAAAATGTAATAACACATATCACACCATCTTCTTGTTCAGCTAATATCCCATTAATTCAGGAAACTAAGAGTGAGTAAAATGTAATATGAAGCACTTGTAGTACAAATTAATTTGACTTGTGTAATGGTTTTTAAAATTCTTTTTCTTTACATAGGTTTTGGATAGTCATCATCCTTTTAAATTCTGTATTTCTGCTTTTCTTGAGGTAGAAGCTTTTTTTGCTGATAGTTTTTCCATGATAAAGATCTCGCAAATTAATTTTTAATTTGGAGTGCTGAAAAAACATTAAGCAAATATACCTAAAATCAGCATCTGGTAATTTTAATAAATTTTGAAACATCCATTTCTGGTGTTGCTCCTTTTCAGAGAAGAGCAGATATAAAATAGTTTATTTAAAAAAAATGAAAATTTAAATATAGTTGCTTGGTCTGTGACTTTTTGCTACAGGGTGAAAAGAGGGTGATACATATTTACCATCCATGTGTTTTACTTAGGATGCATTGTTCTTTAAAGATATGAAGAGTTATAAATTCTGGTTTCTCATAGGAATGGCCACCTGGTGTAGGAACTTGTTTGGGTTTATATGTTCCCTTGTTTGGGAACTTTGAAGTGTTTATATATCAGATACACATGTTATCACCAAAACAAGCCCTGAGATACATGGAACTGACCATTTTTCTTGACCAGCTAACCACACAAGAGGTGAAATGCCCACAAATATATTTCATTTGAAAGTGGATTATTCTGGCTTCACAGGAATTTTGTCCACCTGGCAAGACTTTAGGAACGCCCAAACCTCCACAAACATTTTTTGTAGGTGATCTACTGTATTCATCAAGTACTGCATTAAGTTGCCTGTAAAATCTAGTAAGAATTTTTTTTCTTCTTGATTCATTTTCAATTAATAATACAACTAACAGATGTTGCCAAATGACAGCCACAATGCTGTGGTATTTTAAATTTTTTCTTCTTTTCATTCTGAAGATCCTTTCTGATGGAAATCCTCAGGGTGAATTTCAAGGCCTTGAAATTAAAATTTATTCATCTAGCTGCTGACACATATTCCTAGGTAGAAGCAGAATAACAAATCAAAACAAAATGTCCTTTACATTTTCTCCTAACTCAGCCATTTTACTTAAAAGATTCTAAATTATAACTAAAAATTTCATTTTTTATAGGGCTGTACTACATGGTAAGAACATAAAAATAGGTTAAAAAGTAGCAGTAGTTTTAAATTCATGTTAAGTTTAAGATTTTGTAATTTACTTTACGTTTTCTGTGCATTACTATCTGTCTTTTATCGATTGCTAGGAATCTTGTACCATTCATTTTATGACAAATACCGTCTCCTTGTAGAGCATGAGTTGAAATACTCATTGGTGCAAATATAGAGAGGAAAATATTTTTTTATTACAGGATGTAAGACTTGGAAGAATATCCAGACACATGCCTTTTGCAGTACTTGCAACTTTTGTGGTACTTTTGTTGGTACAATGATGTTGGCTGTGCTGCAAGGTGCCTGTGGCTCAAAAGAATATCAGAGTACCTGTCTCCAAGAGTGCCATAGTTATCTCAATTCACTTTACATCTGGGACTTTCTTTAGGGATCACTTAATTTATCTGCGCATAAGGACAGTCCAGCGCATTCCAACCAGTCAGCGTCCCCTGACCACATCTGTACTTCCTGTCCTCAGGAGCAAGCAGGATCTGGGGGCAGAGGCTTGTGAAAGGACCAGCCGGCCTTTGAACCGGTGTTCCCTGCAGCTGTGGGCTTGTGTGGACATTCTCTGCTTGCAGAACCCTGCCTGGTACAGTCAACAGAAGATCAGAAAAAGGCTTTGATGGCATTTTTCTTTTCGACCGGTCAAGGTGGAAAGAAGCAGGTCATGTTCAGACCACAGTCTTAAAGGTCTTAAGATCATTAATCTTAAAGGTCTCCCAACCTTCATGATTCTTGCACTCCATGTTAGCACTTGTTTGTGCTGGCCAGTTTCTTATAACATGGACACTGAGGCTGTCAGCATACATCTGCCTTTCAATATACATCAAATGGCAAGAGAGTCTGTCTGAGGATCACTGGTCCTCATTTCCATGGTAAAGGGGTCTTCTCTCCAGTCATAATCATCACAGTGCCTGTGCAACACTGTAATGTCATTGGGTTCCATGGCAGGGTCTTCTGATTTCCAGTCCAAATCAGTTTCATATAGATTATATTTCACAGCAATGGATGGATGGATGGATGGATGGATGGATGGATGGATGGATGGATGGATGGATGGATAGACAGATAGATAGATAGATAGATAGATAGATAGATAGATAGATAGATAGATAGATAATGATACTGTTCTGAAAAAATGACTTAGTAAACTGTGGTCTAATCCAAAATATAATATGATGACATTGCTCCTTTTTCATTGCCCATTGATGGCCTACTTCAATGACTTAGCTGTAACAGAAGCCAGTGGTAGAAAATCTGATTAAACTCTCTTCATTTCAAAGGGATTTTCTTTTGCTATTCAGTGAAATTTGCATTAAGCTCCTGAAATCAAACCTTTCAGTACTGAAGCAGAAATTTTTAAGACAAAAATGCAGGATCTAACTGTACTTTATTGTCTTTATGTGTGCTTTGGTTTGTTACAGTGTCTCCTTTCTGTCATTAGAAATACCAACAGATAGAAAAAAAGTCTATTTGAGGAAGAAATATTTTTAAAAACCTTCCTTTTTTTCAATCTCTTTATAAATATCACATGATAACATATTTTAAGAAATACTATGGAGTAGTTTTTTTTATCCTTTTAATTTTAGCTGAAGATAACTGTTTATTTCTGAGGATAATTTGAATAACTATCTTACAAGAAGTGGTAAAAAAAGATTATTTTCTGAATCAAAATGGAATTGTTAGTGGTATGCTTAGTAGGGATAAATTTTCACTTATGAAGTAATTAAATAAAATTTGTCTGATCCAACATCAAAGCTCTGATTTGCACTCATTTCTTTTGAGATTGGCAGTCACTATATTTTAGATAGTTTAGTGTAAGATGTTAAGTGGAAGGGATTCCTGTCTAGCAGAAAAGTGAGAAGGAAGAAGTTTTCTGCTCAACCACCTGCTTTCCTGCCCAAGAAAAAACAGAAAAGCATCCTTGTGTATTAGAAGGTGCATTTATCTTTGAAAAATAACTTCTACATAAAACCTTCAGATAAGCTCATAGTTTGTCTTTTGAATATATTTCTTATGTTACTGGCCATTCTCATATATATTTTTAGTTTCTGTTCCATGATTCAGTAACTGTTGATGAAGCAATACGTAATGATCTAATTTTGCTATTCTGCTTGTTGGAAATGTGGGTGTAATGCTGAGAACATAACATAAGAAGTAAGATGTTTAAAGTTAGAAATTGCTAATGGCAAACCTAGGTGGTAGGTTAGACTGCTGTTAACTCTGAATTAATTATGTAAGGTGCAAATTCTCCTAACTGGAAAAAAGTATCAGCTTTCAGATGTTTGGGGTTTTTGTACTGTGTTCAGAAAAGAGCTTATAACAATACCTATGATTGAGGTTAAGTAACAGTTCCACTATGAGACATATAGGCTTTGATACATTTTGTTATTTAAGCTGAAATGGTCTGTTATATAGCTGTTATGTCTGGTGATTGTGTTATTTCAGCAAAAGCTCTATAGGCTTACTATTAACATCTATAAAAATCTATCCTTGGAGGTCTTTAATGGATATCGTGACTCAGAAACTGCAGTAGGTCAGCTCTAGAAATCAGAGATGAATCTGAAAAATTGACAAAATCTACCCAGTACAAACTTGCTCAAGTTGTAGACTGCTCAAAATAACTCTTCTGTCACTGTTAAAAAAAAAAACTAAAAAAAAAAAACTAAAACCGAAATCCAAATGGGAAAGACACTAGTATATGATTATGTAATTATTTAGAATCCCTTAGAATACATTTCTATAAGTTGAAGAAGATCTATAAGAACATCTAGTCCAGCCATTAACATAACACTGCCAAATCCACCACTAAACCATGACCCTAAGTGACACACCTACACTTATTTTGGTGACTCAGACACTTTCTTTAGCAGCCTGTTCTCAAGACTGAAAACCCTTTCCACAAAGAAATTTCCTAATATCCAACTTAAACTCCCCATGATGCACAGGCCATTTTCTTGAGGCCTTTTATTCTTGTTTGTCACTGATTGCCTGGGAGAAGAGACCAAAACCCGCCTGGCTACAACCTCGTGTCAGGGAGCTGTAGAGGTTAATAAGGTCTCCCCTCAGCCAACTTTTTTGCAGGCTAAAGAACTCTTCCACATATTACCTCCAGACTTTTGACCGACTTTATTGTCTTCTGGATACGCTCCAGAACCTCAGTGTCTTTCTTGTAGTGAGGGGGCCAGAACTGAACGCAAGATTCAAAGTGCCAAGTACAGAGAAAAATTGCTGCCCTGGTCCTGCTGGCCACACTGTTGCTAATACAAGCCAGGATGCCATTGGCCTTCGTGGCCACCTGGGCACATGGTGGCTCATGTTCAGCTTGCTGGTCATTCTTGCGACCATGGTCATTCAGCTCAAGGCACAGAAATGCTCTTGGTTGTCTTGGATCTGTGTTGAAGACAGAGGCAAAGAATGCCTTAGACACCTCTGCCTTGTCTATGTCCCTATTTGTGAGATGACCATCCTCATCCCGTAATGGGCAGATGTTATTTCTACACTGCCTTTCAGCATTAATATGAAAAATTCTTCTTATTGTCCCTCAAATTTGTGGCCAGCTTAGTTTCCTATTTGAGCTCTGGCTGCATAAATTTTCTCCCTACAGTGACAAGCAGTATCTCTGTATTCTTCCCACACTTGACCTGGTTTTCACTGGACATACATCTTCCTTTTCTACCTAAATTTCAAGAGAAGATTCCTGCTTGGCCAAGCCAGCCTTCTGCCTTGCCTGCTTGACTTCTGACGTTTGGGAATAGCCTGTTCCTGTGCCCCTAGAAGGAGATGTTTAAAAAGTAACCACTGTTGATGAACCCTAGCAATTCCAAAAACGTTTTCCCAGGGACGTTACTCACTAGTTCCCTGATCAGCCTGAAGCTGATTCTCCTCATGTCCAGAGCTGAACTTTTTCTGGCACTTTTCCTCCATTCACCAAGGATTTTAAACCCATTCACTTAATGGTCCTTGTGGCCAAGATGGATGCTGACCACCATTTCACTCACAAGAGCCTCTCTGTTGACAAGCAGCAGGTTAAGAAGGGCATCTTTCCAAATTGGCTCCTTTGGGACCTGCTCCAAAAAAGCTGTAATCTAAGTTTTTTAAGCATCTTCTGGCCTGGGTTGCACCAAACAGTGTGATGCTCCCAGCTGATGTCAAGTCCAGCATAAGGACAAGGGTGGTTGACTGGGAAGTATCCCTTAGTTCCTCAAAGGTTAATTTTTCAGTGTCATTGTTCTGGATAGGAATTCTGTAATAGACTCCCACAAAGCCATCCAAATTACTAGTTGTTTGTCCCTCGATTCTTACCTAGAGGATCTCAACTGCACCATTGCCAACTGTGAGCTCCCTACACTCTAACCCTTCTATTACATACAATGCCACCCCTCCGCCTCTTCTGCTCTGTCTATCTCTCCTAAAGAGCCTGTAACCATCCAACAGGGAAATCTAGTCGCTGGAATCATCCCCACAAGTTTCACTTATATCAGTGATATCAAATCTCAGGGACTGGGCCAAAGCTCTGAACTTATCTTGTTCTTCATGCTGTGTGCATTAGTGTAGAAACATTTCAGGTGTGGCACGTTGTAGACAACACCTTGTGCAGCAGATTGAGATATCCTATTAGTGCTCATTTCCTCAGGATTTGGCACATCATCCTTTTGTTTACCACTAGCAAGCCTGGTATTTTCCCTTTCCCCCTTCCAAGCTCTGTCAATGAGCTCTGCTGCTCTTGGGCTAGAGCTCCTTTCCTCCTCTGAGAAAGCCACATGGTGTCAGTGGGTCGGTATTGAATGAATCATCCCACGGTCAAAAAACCCCAAATTTTTCTGCCTACATCAGCTCAGAGCCACACATTGACCTGATGGATTTGCTTATTCCTATCAGTATTATTCCTTGTTAAAGGATATCTGCATTCCTGTTTCTTCAACCAATCATCTCAGAGCCCTGAATTCTCTTTTGATTTCTCCTAGACTACTCTGTATTTTGATGCTGCTGGCTTGAATAGCCAAAAAATGATAGCAATCAGAGAGCCTTACTGGAGACTGTGAAATACAATATAATGTGATTATAATACCTACTATGAAATCTCTACCTAGAACTATTCTCTCAAATGAGATTGTGTGTTTACATTTATACTCAGCATGATAGAATAAATCAACAAACATAATAAAAAATATCTCTGATTATCAGTGGTAAACAATCATAGTTCATGACTTTCGTAATCCAGACCTATTTGAACTGGTAAATGTAGATTTTTTTTTTTGTACTGTTATTCCTGGTGTGTATTAATTTCTGCAACTCCAAGATAAAACTGATCTTGTAAACAGTTGTATGCGTGCTTAGCTTTAATACTAACCTGTGTTTGCATTGGCTAATGCCCTAATGTATATGAAATGGATTAAGATAATGCAAGTGGATTTTTTAACTGTTTCAATCTGTGGTCTTACATGTGTGAACCCCTATACTTCATGAAGTCTTGATATCCTTCAAGTGAAAGATGAGGTTTTTTTTTCATTTGACTTAGAAATTTCTTCCTTCTAAGCTATTAATAGGAGATAAAACACTATGCATGGGTTTTATAAAAAAAAGAAACCATGAGATACAAAAGAATGCAAAAGCTTTTTCAAAAGGGTGGAATATCAGATATTACCAGTAACAAGATGACTATATTTAAGAAAAAAATGGTGTTTGGCAAATAGGAAAATAGGAAAAACATCTAATACTTTTTGAGAAAGTTAGAAATCTTTTATTTTCAGGATTGCAAGAGCTAAAACTATCTTTAATGAGATATTGAAGAAAAATAAGAATAATCTTAGGGGTAGATATGAACTGTGTGTCTTTCGAGAGTCTGCTTTATAAAAATGGGAATTTGCAGAAACCATTAGAGAAATTACTCTATTAGTCTAGGCAAGACAAAATGAAATAATGGGTGACAATCGTATCTGAAGTAGAATGGTAGTATTTCATTAAAATGTCTATGACTTTTACATCTGTAAAGACCTTAGGACTGTATTTATGTAAGCAATACTTTTCTTTGAAATTAATATTCACTGTTTTTGAAACCATGTGCCCTCACAAAATCTTTTCTATCAGAACTGGTACAAAAGAAATATCTCACTGGCACCAAAAATGTTCTTGTTCTGCTTCTGGGTGTCCTTATAGGGACTTGAAGTGGATCATACTAAACATTCTGGTATCTTATTTCCTGACATATTCTTATTCTCTGATGACAGGAAGTGTATTTAATAAATAGCAAAAATCCAGATACCCCATTTTGATTCTTACTGTGTGAGTGGACACTGTTATGTTGGCTGTGTAACACGGGAAGTCCCATGTAAGCATCCATTATTTTATTGCAGACATTTACCTTGTGTTGCTGTTGACAATCCCTGCACATTTTTTGTTAAACACGTTGTAGAAATGTTCCCCTTTTCTGTTATTAATAATTCAAATGTCATTTCTTCAGAAATGGTCTTAATTGGACATGACATTCTTCTCTTTGGTAATGAGCAATTGCATACTCTTTTGCATCTTAGCAGGTCAGGAAAAGTTTCAGTATGATTGGAGCATACAGTAGATTATACCAATTATACCCAGGTAGTGATTTTGTCTGACATTTTAAGGAATCACTGATTGTTGATTTCTTGGAAAATGTGTTAGAACATCATCATTCTTACTCCCCACCTTATGTCGGTCTTTTTTTGTGTCAAGTACAAAATAGTCTAATTATTTTTGCATTAAAAAGGGTTGACTTATTTTCACATGGACGAATAAAAAAAAAAGCTCACAATACTAATAAAGCCAATAGAGTCATGCTAGTATATCCCAGGCATGATCTCACTACTCTGATTTCACAATATTTGCTCTTAATTATTCATAGTACATATGCTCCAGTAAAACCTCATGACAGCCATCATCTTTACCATTCATATTTTATGCTAATAGTAGGTGATTCCATCTTGTGACTCTTATTAACCAGACAGGTGAGTGACTGGTAATTTTAATGAGACCATTGAAAAACAATAGCTTGGATTTCTTTGTCAGGAGCTGTAGTGATAGGACAAGGGGTAATGGGTGCAAATTGAAAGAGGGAATATTAAGCTTAGATATTAGGATGGAAATTTGTTACTGTAAGGGTGGTGAGGCACTGGAACAGGCTGGCCAGGAAGGTTATGGCTGCCCCTTTCCTGGCAGTGTTAAAAGTCAGGTTGGATAAGGGCTTGAGCAACCTGGACTAGTGAGAGGTGTCTCTGCCCAGGGGGTTGGGACTGGATGATATTTAAAGCCCTTTCCAACACCTTAACATCCTATGATTCTATGATTCAGGGGGTTTTGTAGCTCAATATGAAGATACATAGACCTTTAGCTTGCCACTTTGTTGATTCTTATCTCATTGATATAAAGATAATAAATGTAGTGTTTGCACATTTGCTAAATTATCTAATAGAGAACAAATTTGGAATTGATACTACTAACATAATGAAAATCTTCTGCTCTGCTATGGAGCAGTGGTTTTGGCTGCTATCACTGTATGTTGATGAAGAAACCTCTTTATTTTGGGATGTGCATCCCAGGCAGTAGGAGTGGGATGTCATACTGACAAAACTCTAGCTTATGTGTTAAATGGTAAGTATTACAGCCATGCAAGCTGGAGCTGAGTCAAGCCTTTTTTCTCAGCTATGAAGTCATGACTTTGTGCTGTTATAGTTATTGGCTTGACAGTTTTGTTAATACCAATAATGTATTATTTGTTCTTTCTTTCATTTAGCTACACTTTTGCTTAATTTTGAAAAAAATCCTGTGCAATTAATTCTAAAAGAACATATTGAGTACTTTTTTACACTTGCATATATCATGTTTAGCTTCTCCAAATTATATCAGCAGTGAGTGTAGCCACCACAGCAGGACATTGAAGTGAGCCTGATAAAAGATTGGTCCTTTCAATGTTGATAATTTAATGTTAAGGGAGTTATTTGTTTATTTTGCTTGATTGCATAATTAGTTGGGGAAAGGATGGAAGAAATTAATGTAAAACTGATTTTTTTTCAACGCCATTCTTCAGTGGAAATAAACCATCAAATATTTTTGTTCAGTCATTGGTTCAGAGCCTGTGACACCAGATATACAATTACTTTTAATTCATTCATAATAAAATTGAGAAATTTAGGAGTGGAATTAAAACAGTGCCAATAGAAAGATGATTATTTCATAGTCCATTTTATCTAGTGGGAATTAGGTAGGAGATGGAGTTTCATATTTTTCTTTGCTTAGGGTGTTTGAGCCTATGCTTTGCATACAAAGAATATAATTTAAAAGGCCAGACTGTTATTGTTTAGCTGCACTTTCAGGTAAAAATATGGAAGTGGCAATGATTGTTTTTGCCCAAAATGAAGGAAAATATTCTACAGTGCAATTTTATTGTTTTGATACCTTTAGAGAGAAAATTTTTAACTCCATTTTGAAATTAGTTTATCTAAAGGTTTGTTTGCTAAAATATGCCCATGCAATGGAAGTCCCAACTCAGGTTCCCATTCCACTCTCTATTCATGAAATATTTTATATTGAAGGGCAAACATGGGGTTGTTTTGTCCTCTCTGAAAAGCTCTTCTCTGAAAAGGACATTTGTGGCATTTATAAGAAACGGTCCTGATTCTAGAACCTTTTGTCATTATTACAGTAGGTTTGTATTATATTTTCTATATTCAGAAAGAGTAGTCAAATATGTAATATTAATTAAATTGATAATATTACATTTAAAATTAACTGTTTAATGAAAAAGTTTTAAATTATTGAAACAGCACTGAAACGAGTGGTGAGTTATTAATGATTTATTGGACACAACCATGATCAGACAGCAAATTGGAATTTTTTTTTTAATGGAATTTAAAAAATATTTTATGATAAGGAAGTGCAATTTTTAAGTAATTTTAAAGCCCTCCCTCAGAAAAAGATCTGGTCTTTATTTAGTAACTATCTTTGCTTTGTATCCTTAATGGAATTGTTTTCCAGTGAGTAACACCTTTAACGTTTCAAAGTACAGTTCCTTGAAAATATATCTCCAAAGAAAACATTTCTTCTGAAAGGTAGTACTCCTCAGATATTTGTGGAAGTGTGGTCATGAAAGGAAAAGGAGAGGAAAAATAGACTGGGCAGTCAAAGGAAGAATAGAGGGGCACAAACAAGTGTGGGAACAGTGACTGTTCATTTGTGGATGCTGAAATTGTAAGGCATCAGCTGCATCAAATGAATGTTGACAAGTCCATGTGTCCATAGTAAGGCTTTTTATATTGTCCCTTGCAGCATCCTTCTGGACAAGTTCCCCAGCTGTGGCATGAGCAAGTTCACAGTGTCTTGGGGGAAGAACTGGCTGAAGGGCCAGAGCTCAAAGGGTTGTGGTAAATGGGGTTACAGCTGGCTGATGATTCATTAATGGTCACCAGTGATGTTCCTCAGGTGCAATTCTAGGGCCAATCTTATTTGATCTGTTTATCAATCATCTCCAATGAAGGCACCTTTAGCAAGTTTGCTGATGATGCCCAAGTGAGAGGTGCTGCTGACTCTCTTGAGGGACAGGAAGCTCTACAGTGTCACCCAGACAGATTGGTGCTTTTGGCAGTGGTTAATGGGATGAAATTTGACAAGTTCAAGTATCAGATTCTGCATTTAGGATGGAGTAATGTTGGACACAGCTACAAACTGGGAGAATATTTTCTGGAGAACAGTCCTGTAGAAAGGGACCTGAGGGTGCTGGTCAGCAGCAGCTCAATATGAGTCATCAGTGTGTGCCCTGGCAGTCCAGAGGTGGCTGATCCTGCATCCTGGGGTGCATCAGAAAGGGCATCTCCAGCCAGTAAAAGCAGTGATTATCCCACCTTATTCAGGGTTGGTGTGACCTCACCTTGAGTACGGTGTGAACTTCTGGGCCCCACCATTTAAGAAGGACATGAAGGTCATTCAGGGTGCCCAGAGGCAGGAAACAAAGTTGGTGATAGAGCTGGAAGGGATGTCTTGTGAGGAGCAGCTGAGGAGTTTGATTCTGTCTAGTTTGCAGAGAAGGAGGGTGAGTAGTGACCCCATTGCTCTCTACAGCTTCCTGAGGAGTTAAAAGAGAGAGGTAGGTGCTGATCTCTTCTCCTTGGAAATCAGTGACAGGATGTGTGGGAATGGTTCAAAACTGGCCAAGGAGAGCTTTAGACTGGGAGAGGTGGTCGATGCCCCAAGCTTCTCAGTATTGAAGACGCATTTAGATGATGACCTTAATAACATGTTTCAACTTAGTTGACCCTGAGCTGGTCAGGCAGTTAGACTGGATGATCATTAGAAGCCCCTTCCAACTGAAATAGTCCATTCTATTCTCTGGTATCCTCTATTCCTTCTGAATTTGTGAAAATGTTAAACTCCCATAGCTATGTACATCTTACTGCTACAACTCTTGCTAAAATATGTGTCCCCACCCTTCTCCTAGGCCTCCTTCAAGAAAGGCCGCAGTAAGGCCACAGTAAGGCTGAACAATCTCAACACTCAAAGCCTGCCCTCACTGGAGAGGTGCTTCAACCCTCTTGTAGTTTTTATGGTCTTCTTTTCGACCCACTCCGAAAGTTCCATGTCTTGCACTGAGATCTCCACAGCTGGGTGTACTACTCCATAAAAAATTTATATTCATCATAATTTAGTAATTTATTGTAAAATAAATAATTACAAACTAATCTTTATTCTTTATAATATATTCAAAAACTGATACATTAAATTTTCAGTATTTCTTAGCTTTTGTCATTAACTAATCTCCTGAACTGTAGAATACAAGAAATTCTAAGATTTTGCTTCATGACAGATGTGCTGTTTCAAGTTATGAACACAGTGGTCCTTAACATCAAAATATTTTTTAGAAAACAAGGTTTTGAAATTTCAGTTCCCAATATAAGGATTGTACTGCACTAAATAATGTAAATAGAAAAATGTAGGTAGAAGGAGAGAGTACAATTTATTTCTATTTTGAATTCAATATCCTTTCACACACTGATTTTCACCTCCAGCCAAATTAATTTCTTTCTGATTAAACTGGTGTTGTCTTTTGCATTGATTATTGACAAAGTGAAGACTTAAATACATGTGAATTAAACAAGCAAATCCATTCAACAAAATTAATAGCAGTTTTCTGTGTTTAAGTCCTCTGCCATGTTTACTGTAATTTTGTGCTGCATTTTTATTTTCAACTGCTTCTCTACCTGCTTCTGGAAAACAAAGTTCCTGGTTTATCATTTCACACATAGTAACTACCCAAGGGAAAGAGTTAGATAAAATCTTCTTTCAGATTGTCCTCTGTTTCTATTATTCTAGTGTTCTTTATTTGCCCACTCATGACATTTAAGCCTTCAGTTATTGTCTCTTTGTGTGTATGTGTGTATTCCTTTATCTTGAATGTTGTTAGTAGTTTTTACATTACTATAAAACATCACAGAGTTTTTGATTCCTGAGTGAGTGGAATTGAAAATCTATGTAAGTCTTGCCTTTGGCAAAAGTTGCCATAATCTCTAAGAACTGAATTTACCTCTCAGACCTAAGCCTGTACTTTATTAGATATATTTGATTATATTTTACCTGAACCATGAATGCATGAATAATTCAGTCTTGACTGAAAAGATGTAAAATCGAAAATCCTATTGAACAAAGCCATCTTAAATAATCAAGATATTATAAAAGCTTTCTGGGTTTGTGGTCCATCTAGCACAGTATCCTGCCACTGACAGTAGGGATGACAGTGTCAGTAGGGTAACTTGGGCACCTTTTGCTCCTATAATACTTTCCCAGCATCCATAGCTGTTGCATTAGGGTTATAAGGGTTTGTCACATATTGCCCTAGTCTTTAAATATCTTTTTTATGAATCTGTTGTCTGCAACTTTAGCAATTTCTAAACTTGCTACTACTCTTCTGTGGTAGCAAGTTCCAAAAGTTCACTACCTGCATTTCAAAGTAATTTCTACCTATTTCAAACCAGCCTCTCTTACGAGTTTCATTTACTGTTTTCAATTATAATGTTGTTGAATTTGCTGAACAACAGTTTAGTGTTTATTTTCTTACATTTTATTACCCATCAGAACTTAGTGCTGTCTTCTGACTTTGAGATTTCACTCCTTTGTCTTTGATAGAAATACAGAATAATAGTACAGTAAAAAAAAGCAAACAAAATGATATAACAATCCTAGTTTTCTTGCAGCAAAATGCATTAGCTTTCCCATTCATAAACCTTGAGTGTATCTTCCTGCAGTTCTCAGTCAATAGATCAAAGAAAAATAGCCTCTCTAGTTCCTCCTTGTAAAGTACTTACACTGAACAATCAATCTACTGCTTCATTTCTGTTCCTGACTTTCCTTGGACTGTAAGGTATGTGTTTTTGTACTTGAAGGCCAGAACTTCTTCAGTACTTAAAATATGGATACATTAAGATATAATGAGTGGCACAATGTCATCCTCTCTTCTATTCGTAATACATATCCAAACGTGTTGAAAATTTAATTCTCTTTTGCAGCTGCCATTATTCCTGTGATCTAAACCTACCAACATTAACTAACACCTTTGCTTTCCTCAGTTTTAACCACAAGTATACATAGGCAAAGTTTAGCTAATTTTTTGTGGTTTATTACTGTACCTTTCCCTGCACTAAAGCTGATCTTTCACCTTTCTGCCCAGGTTTTTATAAGTTTTTATAAAACTTCTTGCAGGAGTTGGTGTTCTTTTTAGTTTCCAGCACCAGCAGCTTGGCTCCATTACTATTAAAGTATAGACACTGATGGTTTTCTTTAGGTTTCTCTTGTCTCAAAAGGTTCCTGACTTCCAGTTTGAAAAATTCTTCCTATCTACACTACACTATCATCCACATAGAGAGATCATAAATCCTTACTTGCATCTCAGGTTTTGTATATCACCCTGGCAGTTTTCCATGGAGACCCTGGGCTTGAGTTTCCTTGCTGTGAAGCCATGAGCAATCCACCGGAGCATCCATTTTTCATTTTTCTACATCCCTGATAACAACATAAATATGCCTACTGAGTCCTCCCTTTCACCTCCCAGCTTTCCTGACATATTAGCAGACCAGTGTAACATTTGCACCTAGCAGACTATTGCTGCTATAGAATACTCTTTCAAACCTCAGCTATGGACCTTTCAGATTTTCTTAGCTCTTTCTGGGAGGTACAATAGCAGTAGATGTTGTCGAGTAGGTTTGACAACATGGTGTTGGATCTTGTTCGGGTGCTAGATCTTTATATGATCCTTTTGCAGTAAATTAACAAAAACTTATTAGTAGATTGAATAAATTGAATATTGCTTAATACTAACAAACAGAGTAGGAAATGGCACAGAGAATGGACCCAGAAAGAGTGATCTGGAACAGCTGAGAAATTGCTATATGCTAAAATACCACAGAATGTGAATACTGTTCAAGTCCACCTTTCTTTGTCTGAGCTAGTCAGTCTCAAATCCTTTCATGTTTTGGGAAAATGAGAATTTCTGTGAGTTCTCATTTCATAAAAACATCTAAAAAATCCTAGATCTATGTAGTTCTTTTAGTTTGATAGAAAATCTAGACAAACCAGCTCAAGCTTAACTATTGAAGGTATTTAAAGTAAAATCAGATGAGTACACAAATGCCCAATCAACATGGAGAGGAGAATTACATTAGGCTTTCGCATGTACTGGTCCAAACCTCTTTTGGGTGACAGGTGTATTTTCACTTGAATGACTGAAGTATAATGTTTTTCACTTCAAAATTTGCTTCAGAAATTCAAACCCTATTTATAAAAATAGCTTGGAGATATCCAACAGCCCACAGTCTTTATCCTTTAACAGTCTTTAATGAGTTATTAAAAAAAAATTATTACTTCCTTATAGATTACATTTTACTGGAGCTCAAGGAATGAATGAGTAACAGTGATCTCCAGCCTGCTCTTGGTTAGGAAATCAAACTCATAGTTTCTCTTTTTCCATGGCTTTTCTAGAATTTAACAGCTTAGCTTTCTACACTTTAAGGAATTTTAATATGACCTAGATGATAAACAAATTGAATTATTTAATTGAATAATTTAACTAGGAGAACTGCTTGCCTTTTCCATATTTACTTGTTATACTAGAAGAATGTACTATTTTGAAAGGCTTTAGAAAATTCCCATTAGAGATGCCGAAGGAAAAAAGATATTTAAAAGCTTAATTTTTTTCTCTTTCATGCCCAAGTTGATGAATCTGTGGAACATTAAAATCCTCAAAAACATAAGTCTTTCGGCATAGTTTACATTTGTTACTCTGATTCCAATTTTCCTTCTCCTATAGAAAGTTTTTCTTCTGAAATTGTTGTTTGTGTATGTTCATCTAGTTAAATATGTCCTTCTGCATCTTTGTTACTCAGTCTTGAGTTCTTTTATGGTTCTTTGAAGGAAATGGGTACTTCTGTCACTTTTTGTCCCATTGAAATGTCTACAGCATCCCAGAGGCAAGGTTTCACTTCATCAGTTGAAAAGATATTTCATTGCTTAGAAGATAGCATGATTGCATGTCTGAACGAAAGTGTAAAAGTAACCTCTGATCATACCTGTATAAATATCTTCCAAGATGCTATATTTTAGTTGAAATTTCCTGTTTGAAAAAAAAAAAAAAGTAATCAATACTGTGTATAATACAGAGGGTGCAAAATATTAACTTAGTAGAAACTTAGAATATAATGTTGACTGAAAGATGTACAGGGCACTGTTGCAAGTGTTACATAGTAACACTCCCCCTTAACAAAAGCTTTCATTAAATGACTAGAAGACCCATTATAATAATCTTTTAACTTTGTTTGACCTTGGTGTATCCTCAGCTTGAATCTTGCACCAAGTTCTTGGTACTCAAAAAATGATGGAGGCTAAAAGCGTTCAGTAAAACTAACAAGCAGGATAAAGACTTCAGGGAACATTTCCTGAAAAGACAAATTGAGAGCCTTGTCCTTGTTTTCACAGAAGGAAGTGACTGGAAAAATAAATTTTATAAGAGTCCTCAAATATCCAAAAAAAGACTGTAGCTAAAGGAAAATTGCTTTCTGTGTCTGTTGCATATGGAAAAGTTAATTAATGTGGATTCCCAGATTCCATAAAATGTCGTCTTTTGTTTAGATTGGATATAAGGAAGTCTTTTTATATTGTAGGGGTCTTTTTTGTGTGGGTTTTTTTTTTTTTTTATTTATTGTTTTTTAGTTTTTGTTTTTTTTATTGCAGTGAAGTTGGTAGAACACTAACACAGGTTGCACAGAGAGGTGCTGGATGTCTCATCCCTGGAAACATTCAAGGTCAGGTTGGGCAGTGTCTGGATCGAGATGCCCCTGCTCATTGTATGGAGTTTGGACTAAATGACTTTTAAAAGGTCCCTTCCAACCCAAGCTGTTCTATGGCTTCATGAATTTAAAAGAAGCAAAACCCACAAATAAACAAAAAAACCCCACACATGCAAGAAAAACAAAACAAATATCAAATAAGGAAAAATCCAAAACCAACAGCTGCCACAACTTAGGTTTTACAGGGAAGAGAAAATCCTCTCAGCCAAACAGTATCCAAGTTATCCATGTTATTCAAAAGGATTTGGAACGCAGATAAACCAGCACACAAGCTCAAAGTGATGCTAGTGAGGGAACAGCAGAGCAAGCTACCTAGCTGGAGTTGTTTATCCTGGAGAAAAGGAAGCTGATGGGAGACCTTGTCACTCTCAACAACCACCTGAAAGAAGGTTGTAGAAGGTGTGAGTCAGTCTCTAACAAAAAATAGAAAAAAAGGACATGGCCTCAAATTGCACAAGAGGAGGTTTAGATTGAACATTAGGAAAAATCTCCTCACTGAATAGAACACAAAGCAGTAACTCCTCATCCCTGGATGCATTTTAAAAACACGTAGATATGGTACTTGGGAACATGGTTTATTGGTGGACATGGTAGTGCTGGCTTCATGGTTGAACATAATGTTCTTAGAGGTCTTCTCCAACCAAAATGATTCTATGACTTTAGGACTTGTAGAGTAAAGAAGTAACTAAGAGGCATTCTGCTACAAATGTTAAAAAGCCCCACACCCCACAGTTGCAATGGGGAAACTGTGAAGAACTTTTTATATATATATATGCCTTGTGCTGAAAGTGGCATGCTCTTTACAGAAATATTTTCAGTTGACATTTAGAAAAACTTTATAAAATTTATATTTAATATGACAATAATTTCAGCATTGAGAGGAAAAGCAAACTAACAACAACATTTATGAACAAATTTGAGAATAAGATATTAAAATTCTAAAAAAAGTTACAGAATATAGAATAGAAAGATTAAATTAAATTAATTCAACAACTACATGATTTGTTGTATGCAGTTTACATAGCTTGTTAGTAGGGGTGCTTTTTTCAATGATCAGGCAACACAAAATGGCAGCATGAGAAATGAGAAACAGGCTACTCATATGTAATGCCATAGTTTCTCCTGGTCTATCTGAGCTGTCATAAAGAATACAGGAAAAGTTTACTTGGAATAAGTATTTAAACTGCTCACAGTGTGAGTGATGTCTCTATACTGAGAGTTTTCTTGCAGAAGAGCAGTTCTGCTGCTGCACAGAAGCCCACCAGCCTACAGTGTTACACACCTTACCATATGCCAATAAGGGTAGGACAGGAAGGGAAATTAAAAATATTTTATGTCTCTATCAAGCATGTCTTTATTTCAGTTCTATGGTATGGCCACATAAATATTTGAATAGATAGCTTTAAAGAAAAAAAATAGTATATTCTGTCAATAGGCATTTTAAAAATAGTTCATAAATCGATGTTTGTTTCTGTTTTCTCAGTGATGCTTTATGTTCACAGTAATAAGATAACTTTTCCATCAGCATGGTGGAAAAATGAAAGATCCATCAAGTAGGTTTACACTATGAGATTGTCAATTTGTTGATTATTTACTAGAGACCAGACCTTCACTGGCAAAAAGAATAGGACCAGTAAGCTGCACTGTTCTCTTTAACTAATCTATCCAAGATGTATGCATTTACCAGTAATAAAAACACAAAAGTAAATACTTTACTTTTACTGTTTTAATACTGAGTTTTTTCTCCTTTACATCAAGGGAGAGCATTTAGATTTATTGCCTAATTTTCCAGTGTACATCCCTGTGAGTAAAGAATTAATTCCTGGCTATGAATGTGTCAAGTAGCCAGTTCTCAAAAAGATGGAGCCTCATCTGACGAGGAAGAGTGTTTTCTTAAAATAAACATTCCCACTGCATTACTTCATATCTCATCACAGCTTAAAAAATTAAAGGAAAAGAAATAAACAAATGGAAAGAGTAACAACAAAAATCAAACAATGAACAACAAACAAATTTTGGGGCATTAGGTCTCGGTAAACAAGATCAATGCAGCGCAGTGTTTGTCTACACAGGAAACAGCCCAACATAAATGTGACTTGCCAGCTATTTGTACTAAGAATAAATTGCCAACTGTTGATGTGGGTGGCATCCACTTCACAGTTAAGCAATCAATCACATAGACTTTTCATATCCCTTGTTTTTGCATTCCTGCAGATGTTCACATAGAAAACACAAAGATGTAAGGATTTTAATCCTAATATAGTTTTTCACAGTTACCATTTCACACTTCCATACTTATGTAAAGGTTTATAGACGGTACTTCTTAAAAGTATCAAAAGGAAGGAAAAGAAGTGTTTCTAAATATGTATGTATGTATGTAAAGAATAGATACAATGGCTCAAAATAGGATGGAATGTAATTACAGGATTTTCATGCAGGAGTGATTCTAAAGTGAATGAACAGAGCTTGTGTATAAATTAAAATGCATTACTTGTTTTACTGATTCATTCAGATTAGTGAACATAATTTTTGATTAATATAAAAAATCTTCCAAAAGCAAAAAAATACATAGCAATATTTCCCTCCTTGTTCAACTGCAGCAAATCCCCTTTGAACATATAAATATTCACTACTGTGGAAAAATTGAATCTATCCTTGGGGCTTGGGAATACTCTTTTCTGGCAGACACCTGAAGTTGTGTCAAAGCTCTTTTATCTAGGATGGTGGTCACAGTAATATGGGGCCTCTGGGATAGAAGAAAGGAGAATGAAGGAGGAATTACAGAGCTCCATAAACCATTGCTTATTTTTGAAGTAAGCAAAAAATTGCACTTTTAAACTTCCTTTGGATACGGTCTTCTTTTTTTCTCCCCTGTGACATTTTTCAAGACTATCTAATCTGACTATCTAAGTCAGAACTTTTAAGTTGTTTTGGCTCTGCTTATATTCCATTCCTGGGATAGTAATGTACTGTCTACACAAGGGCAAGCTACACCAAATGCACAAATAACATATTCAAAATTTTTATACAAAAGATTCTGAAATCTACTGTCTTTTTTGTCTTTTTCTATCTGCTAAATTTGTACTTATTTGGATGTCTTTTTGATCTGTATCAGGATATTTAGCATATTTATTATATTAGAAATAATTTTACTGTTCTGAGTTTAGATAATCCAAGTGAGGTAGCTGTCCCTTTAAAACTAATCAAAGGTGGACTCATGTACTTCCTTATTTAGCAATGAATTTAGACGTATAGAATGTTAGTGGATCATATATTTAAGCTATCCCCAAGTGCGGCACTTAAGGAGCCAGCAGAAGAAATGAATCCATATTCTGTTCCTTGCCCTGCCTACCAAGATAAGGTATGGAACAGTGGTATTTTTTTTCTCTTTATTTAAGAGAGAGTGAAGACTGAAGAACATCATGAAATCTGTCAATGGCAATCTCATCAGTGCTATTATATAAAGGTTACTGCAAGAAAATGGATTCTGGCAAGAAGTAAAAGTGTAGGCCCTATTTAGAAGAAAGGAATGCAAAGAAATCTGTGCTCAAATATTTTCTCTTTTGTAGAATAGAATATTAGTCTTCACAGTGTCAATTAGATATCATTGTCTTAAATAAGTTAACACCCAAGTAAAGTTTTTTTCAAGTGGCTTTGCAGCACTTTATATGCATCAGCAAAACCACATTTGGTTTGTGTAGCTTTCAGTCAAGATCACCTCCTGAAAATTACCAGTTTTTAACTCCTATGTTTATTCAAGTTAACAAATGCGATGTTAGATAATTCAGCAAACTAAAATGTTTATTAAAAGCAGGTATTCTTTAGATGGTCTGTACCTTTGCTGTGAGGAGTTACAGCTAAAAATTACCTGCTTGAGTTCCATTCAGAAACAAGTGAGAAACAAAAAGCCTTCCAACAATATTCAAAGTAAAATAGAAGTACAGTCATGTTCAAAATTTGAAGCTAAGTATCTAGCACAAGCCCCACTGAGAATCCAGTAAAATTATTTTCCTGGCTTTTAGACCTTTTTGTTTTAAAGGACATAATACAATCTGCTTCTGCTTACTCTAAAAATAACTATATTTACAAATCAATAGAGGAAAGGGACAAGGGATAATCCATACAATGTGGTTTGCACTGTGAAGCTTAGATACACTTTCAGGTGAATTTTGGCAAAGTGGTGTGAAAAAAGAATCAGACATCTAATTGATACCAATATAATTGCTCATATCTGCAAAGCCAAAGCAGAAATAAAACAGAGATACTGAATATGGTAATGAAATAACTGTGAAGATTTGTGTACTTGAAAAGACACCGTGTGGGTTGACTTTTTCTTTAAATCTGTTTACATGCGTGGTCAGTTTTACTGTTTCAATTATATGTATTTCAATTATATTTCCCTAATGCATCTAGGGAAAGTTACTTTACATAGAAATTACACCTCAGTTAAATATTCCTTTGTGTGTTCCAGAACCACAATTCCAATTATACTTTGGTTAGTCCTAGCATGCCATTTAAAACCTTTTTGAAAGGCTTGCAGAGGAAAACTGACCTGTTTCCTTATGCTGTGAACATGTAGAGAATGGGTCAATTTACTTAGATTCTAATCCTAAATGGAAGAAATTACTTCCATTGAAATCTAGTATAATTTGTTGCAGGCTTTCTGTTAGATAGCACTTTCTGAAGATGATAGAATACATTAATTGATTTTGTAGTTCAGTGACATTAGGTTAAGTGATTTTCTCAATCGCACAGCTTGGCTTTGAGACTTGCTTTCATTTTTCTTCTTCTTCATTTGAAAGGTTTTTGTCAAATATGTGGGAGGCACTTGATGGGAGAAACATAGCATGCAACACATAATTAGTATGATGAATGTATCTGCCAGTGCCTGCCTTTGGTTAACTTGCTGGATTTTAGAGCAAAAGCATTAGTTGTTTAGGAGGAAAAGCAGAGGATAGATGAGAGACAATGAGAAGAGTAAATAAAAATGATCTTCAGTACTAAGGGTTAGTTGGAAACTATCGCTACAGTATTAGAAAATGAAAGCCATTTTTTTTAAGTAAAGTTACTGTCAGCATTGTTTAGCAACCAGTGGCTGATATTGCATATTATCCAAATGATGCTTATGTAAGATTCAAGACCTGTTTAAAATTCTATGTATTCTGTAAACAAATACCAAATTTTCTTGTTCAAAACCTCAGTTCCAATACCTTGTTGTCTAGTGGAGAATGAGTAAATTCATCCATCCCTTATCAATCCCTTTTCATTTCTCCTTTTCTCTGACAAACATAAAATAGCTACACTGCACAGAGCAGAGTTCTGTGAACTGATCATGCTGGTTTAAAAGATCATCTTCTCTTGCTGTGTTTGACAGTTATCCAATACCTATGGTTTCTTCATCCCTGCCTTATAATGAATGAAAAAGAAAACATATTCTGTAGATGCAGTTCTCATAGGTGGGGGTGGTGAGGGAGGGAAGAAGGGTGGGGTGGAGGGCAACACATTCATTTTCTTGTTAACATACCTCCAGATTCTAATAAATAACATGGGAGCATTGCTAATAACAGAAAAAGACAAAAAAATATTGATGGTTTTGACTAAGTACACATATATCACCAAGGAAAGTTTAAATGAAGCCAAATGTTGCTGAAATTAGACTTATATAATGGAATAAACAAGATAAAATGGCTTTGCAAGTCTGTTCCCTCCCACTTGAAACCTGTACATGGTTGACCAGAAAAGAGTCTTTTCTTTTGCATTTGTAAAGCACTTCATGTCCAGTTCTGCAGTAAGCAGTAAGCTTATGCAGACCTTGAATTTTCATTTGTTTCATTTTTTCCAGACTTATATAGGTGTACATCTGTGCACTTGTGCTGAATTTGTTCCTGATGGAATCACTTTGAAGGGTATTGCACCAGCTTAGTTTTAACTATGTCTTGGACCTCTGACTTTGAAGTGTATTTGTTATCAGAGACAGTAATAGGATCTAGCTGCAAAGCTAAGCTCTGGTTATAAATTTATATTTCTCCAATATTGCATGTTCCAGTGCAACTTCTATTATGTCTCACCTCTAGTAAGAAAAATATTTTGTACTGACAATGTATTCCTAACTGGGGATGCTGGTGGATGAATATCTGGGCATGAGCTGGCAGCATGCCCTTGCAGCCCAAAAAACCAACCATCCTTGTCCAGCAGGTGAAGGGAGGTGACAGTGCTCCTCTGCTCTCCTCTGGTGAGACTCCAGCTGCTGTATTGCATCCAGCTCTGGCATCCCCAGCACAGGAAGGACGTGGGCATGTTAGGATGAGTCCAAAGGAGGACCATCAAGATGATCAGAGGGCTGGGGCGACTCTCCTGTAAGGAAAGACTTGGATAGGGCTGTTTAGGCTGGAAAGGAGAAGACTCTAAGGCAACCTTACAGCAACCTTCCAGTACATAAACAAGGCTGATAGGAAAGAGTGAGAGAAACTTCTTAGCAGAAGCTCTTTCAATCCAATAAGTGGCAATGATTTTAAACTGAAAGAGAGTAGATATGGGCTGGATATAAGGAAAAATTTTATACAGCGAGAGTGGGGAAACACTGGAAAATGTTGCCCAGAGAGGTGGTGAATGTTCTACCTTTGGAAGCATTTATTGTCAGTTTTGGCAGGGCTCTGAACAGACTGATCTGTGTTAAAATCTCCTGCTCATTGCAGAGAGATTGGACTTCATGATTTTTAAATGCCGCTTCCAACACAAATGTGTCGATGATTCTACTGTTTTAACAAACCATTTAAAAGCTAAGCGAAACTCGCAGTCAGCACACTTCAGTGTCAGAGATGGCTTATTAAAAAATACTATGGTTGGTAACAAAAATTATTATAATTATAAGATGGGGAAGGGTGAGTGGAAGCGGAAGTAAAAGGAATGACAAATCTAAGCAAATGTGTCAGCACAGATAAAATCACCTGTTGTTATGCAGTAGGAGATTCAGCTGTGATCTGTAGAGAGCAAGTTTATATAAGCAGTTCCTTCTCAGGACACCACTCAAGAAGGAAGTATGACAGATTGCTAGGGGCTATGCTATCAAATGCTTTTAACAAAAAATAACTTGAACAATTTAGAGTTATTCTACCACATTCTAGGCAGTCAGCCTGAAAGACAGGCATGATGATTGAACAGTTTTTCAAGGCTGCATGCTATATTCTGTACTAGATATAAAAAAAAATTGTACAGCTTCCAACAGCCACCTCTGGCAGAATATTGCAATAGTCAAGCATTTTAGTTACGCACACACTTTTTTTTTTTCCCCACAAAGTCATCAATATGTAAAAATAAGAATTTTGTGAAAGAAAAAATCTTTTTCAAGCTTTTGAGTATATATAATTTTCCGTCACAGTTGACAATGGTTATGTTAGAAGATATGTTTTGGTTTTTTTTAAAGCTTGGATAACTGAAATCAAAACATTTCATACAGTCACAGAATCACAGAATCTCAGAATCACAGAATTAACTAGGTTTGAAAAAACCTTTGAGATTATTGAGTCCAGTTGATGACCTAACACTACCATATTATGAAAAAAGGGAGTAAAGACTACAGTCATTAAAAACCTTTTTTTCTTTCATTCTATAACTTTTAACAAATTGCATTAGAAGGCATAAATTAAGGTTTCTGACTAAAATTTTCAGTGTTTCAACTGCTGTGATATCCCTTGCAAAATAATAATTAGGATGCTTTGCACATGAATTATTGGGTCCTCAGAAATTTGGAGGAATCTGTAAATCCCCTAGTGTTAAAGTAGCTTTACTAAGTGTTGTCTCTGGGAAAGCTTCAGAGGAATTATGCCTTTGGGGATTCTTACTACTTATCATTTTGGACATACACAAAGTTGAGTACTACTGCTTTGTTTCTTCATAAGTGTATATGTCAAGATATTGCACTTCCTTTTCATGTTTTAAATCACCGCAGAGATGAATAGAGATAATGGCACAAAGCCATATTTGTGCATGAAACAAATTATTTTCGTTTCTAGTTGACTTTCTTATTCATTTATTCACATAAAATAGCTATATGGTTTATGTATCTTGCATTAAGGCTATAGAAATGTAGCAGAAAATAAAACCTTTCCATTTCAGCTGGTTCTCAGGGATGAGAAGGGCTGTGAGAAGCTGGGCTTAGTTTCTGATTACAGCCAATCTGGTACTGGAAGTCTCCTGGAGATCAGTCAGAGCTTTCACAACCACAGATTCACAAATACCACAGTTTTGTCACTATAGGTGTGGCTGTACACAATAGGAACGCGTGCAATCACAGATTCACAAATAGTGCAGTTTGCCAGTCTGATGCCAAAGGTCTGCCCAGGTTCAATGAGAACTGCCAGAATCCAGGTTCAAAAATGCTGCAGATTATTGAAGCAACAGAATGGCAGGTCGAGGATTGCTGGTGATGAATGCAGTAGCTACAGAGTGTTATACGTTTTGAGACAAAATATAGTAACAGATCTATTAGCACTATACATATATATATATATTTACATATATATATATATATATGTCTCTAAAAACTATTCCTGTGTCTGTTCCAATGCAGTTGGAGGGACAAAGCTCACCTAAAGTTGTCCCTTTAGAAGATGGGGAGAGATGGATTTCATCAATTCATACTGATCCACCAGAAATACTATTTTTCCCCTTCTCTGTCTTTTTACCCCAAATTCCTTCTTCCTCAGTGAGGCACTGCTGTGCCTCACTGAGAGGCTTTTAGGCCTCTTCTTCACCCCAGATATCCTTCCAACGTTAGGCCTGGTCCGAGCCTAGTATGAGACCACCAAGGGGCCTAGCTCATGTTTTTCCCACAAAGACTCATCAGTTCTTCACTAACTTAAAGCAATTCCATAGCAACTCTGGCAATTTTCCACAAAATCAGAGAAAACATATCATTTAGACTTGAAACATGTGATGACGCCTCCTTCACTTCCCTTCAAAATTCCTTCTGAAGTCAGTTTATTTAACCAGAATTTGATTCTATTCTTTAGGCTTTGCAAATACTCTGTTGTTGTCAAGCAATATTATGCCAGCTGGTCAGAAATACATATACTAAACACAAACACTGCATTCAAGTAGAGGATTGTAAGTGATGAAGGAAAACTCATTTTCCTTCCGGTGTTTTGCCATTTGACAGGTTTGCAGCTGTGTGTACTTGTTTGAATTATTTCTGCATTACTATAAGCATTTCAGTCTTTTAAGTGGGGAATGCACCTAATGGTCTGGAAAATTATTTCAATGTTGCTCAAAAGCTGTATGTGACACTGTAGTGTATGGTGCAGTAAATTCTTGGCAGTTAACACAACTATGGATGGGTTGAAATATAGTTATAGATAGTACACTGTAAAAAAACATATAAAAATAGCTTTTCTTCTCGTTAAATAACTTTTTAAAAAGGGGGTAATACTATCTAATGATAGTATGCTTATATATAGATTTTTTTAGCAAGGTATTTGTCTTAAACTTAACTATCTTTCTGAATCTCGTTTCAATAAAATTGAAAATAAAAAAATTAAAAAACAACCCCACAAAATATATTTATAGTCAGTGATGTGTGTTTTAACCCATCTGTGTCTCACTGAACTTCAGTTTCAAGGAAAATAGAACAAGAGACAATGAATTTGTACTGTTACTTGTGCTAGACATGTTAAGACTAGTCATTAGGAAAAATTATAATGGGATTTTTAAAGCACTGGAAAACATTGCCTGTTAAGAAACCCCAATTTTCTTTAAAGATGTCTTTAAAACCTGTTAGATCAACATGTGCCAGTAATAGTTCAAACACAGCTAATTCTTCCTTAGGAGAGGAAGTTCTGTTTCTCTGTGATTGTTTTACTTTATACTTGGGCAGATACACTTACAGAAGTAAGATTTAATACTTTAAACTGGTATCCTTGTAGAATGTATTCCTGTAGAAATTAAAGATTAATTCAGGCTTGTAAATATATTGGAGAGGGAATGTTATAGACTATAATAATTTCATTGCTTCCAGAGTGATTTTCACAGTAAAATGATTATTTCTCATCTCAGAGGAAAAGTGAAACTTATTTTGTTTGGGGTTTCTTTTCTGGGAAAATGTAACTGTTTCATTAAAAATGCGAAATTCAAACTTTTTTTTTTTTTACGTCTATAACATATCAGAAGAAAATCAGCCAAGAACTATTGAGGAGATTAATGAATATTCTCTCATGATGCAAGAATTAGCCTAGCCTGGAAAGAAGCTACTTGCTCCTGAGCCATTATTAATGAATGGGCTGAATGGATTTCTGGGAAAAGCAGTTAAGGAACAAAACACAGATATACTAGGAGGCAGAAACACAAATCTCACTCACTGGAGGGAGGAGTCTCCTGTTTCTATTTTGTACTTTCAGAAGTATATATTCATCTGTATTAGACACCTACGTGTATACAAACTGCAGTTGCTCTGTGCATTGTCAATAAATTCTTTACTTTCAGGATACACCAAACCATGGAGCATCTAAAGACTCAATTTACAATTTACAGTGGAAGATCTCTTTACTCCCTGGGTGTATGACACTGGCTGTGTAGGTGCTTATTATCTATTTAGTACCTCAACAGTAAATCTAAACTGGAATATATTTTACTGGGACCATCAGCTAGTTAGATTTACTGTGTATGGGAAAAATGCACGGAATTCTTAAAGCCTCTCAGGATAAAGTTTTGGACAGATTATACAGAATGTACCTTGGAAAAAACCCAGCATGGATAGAAACATTAGTTAGAAATTGGCTTTTTTTGTTGTTTTTTTTGGTCTATGTTTTTAGTATAGTTTTACAACATTGTTTACAGTGTAAGATTCTAATGTATGTAAATCTGAACATTAGAGGCTAGGTTGTCACATGATAAAAGTATTCTTTTCATAACCTTTGTTTCCCCAGTTCAAAAGGAGGGAGGAAAGGGTTGAACACTACACAGGTACACACACATGCATATATAGCATGAAAGGAGCATGAAATATCCTTCTTTTATTTTCTTTCTCTCTTCCTTTATATTTGAGTCCTTGTTGGATAAGTTGTTGGCAACTCTTGCATTTCTATCCTATAGCCAATATTCTCTTTGATCATAAAAGCTTATTGTATTAAACTCATTTTATTGCCCATAAACAGAGAACTGGGAACATCACCACGCTGCAAACTAAGGTAGCCACAGGAAAAAAAACAACAAACAAACAAACAAACAACCCAAAACAAAACACAAACAAACAAACAAACAAAAACAACACAGGGGAAAAAAAAGTAAAACAAGAAGAAAAAAGAGTCCTTTTAACAATACAGAAATATTCACAACTGATGGTGTAGTTCAGTGTTAAAACAACCTTTAATAATGGTTCTTATGTGAAAAAAATCTATACTAAAATGATTAGAATATTTCAGGGGATTTCTTGAAATGTGATGTGTTCCTAAACAAGCTCACTTCAATTGACACTCAAGAATTGTTCAGTGTAAAGCTGAAGGACACTGAAAGTTGGTGGAAATTCAAATGCATTTTCATAAGCACCTTTAGAACATTAGGCATCATCATTTGGTTTGTATTGCTCAGTAAAATATCTGTATAGTATGTTGGTATATTTGTTTGTTTTCCATTTTGCACCACTAAAAAGAGACCATATTTCCTCCAGAGAAAGTGTAGCCTTAATAATGAGGCACAAATACAAAAAAGCATTGTGTAGCTTTCAGACTTCGTAATTGCAGGGCTGGCATTTAAAAAAAATTTAAACACATTTTAAAGTGTGTTCATATATTTTCTCACTGTTTGCTCAATATGTCCCTTTGAATATAGTGTTCACTAAATTCAGTAAACAGATATATAATTATCAAGATATCCTTTGTGCCATTATCAAGTATTAATTTAATGCATACATCCCTGGTGTGACAAGTCAGTCTTTTCATATGCCTGTATAATAACAATAGTCTTAGAAAAGAAAAGAAAATATTCCATTTTGACAGATTCATGAGAATTTATCGTGTTTATGCAGGACTGTCATACACAGACATATCTTCAGTCCTTTGCTAGAAATAGCTTTCAAAAATGTATTTAAAAAAAACTATGTGGAACTGCAGTGACTTCAAAAAAGGTTTCCTATGTGCTGGATTTGTAAAACTCAAATAAATAGTGAGAACTTGTAAAAGGCACAGAGCTGCAACCATAGAGAGTGCAAGGGAAGATATTGTGTGCCTCTGGACATTCAAGTGCAGCATTTTTCCTGAAATCAAAATGGAATGGTCATCTGTGTTTGAATTATATACATACAATATGCAACAGTCATAGTCTGAGCAGCACCTTTCAAAAACTTGAAAATATAAAGGGAGTGTTGCTACAGGTCAGAGGTGCTGCTCTGGAGCCAGCTGGCCTGGACTGCTTGCTAATCATCCCTGAATATTTGCTATGCATCATGATATGTATTGCACATAAAAATTGGAAGTGTGTGCCTAAGTAGTCAGTTCATTTACTGGTCTGTGAATCACTGGGTTTGTCGTGGACATGCATTCATTTCCCTGGACATGGCAGGTCCTGGTTTCAATTGTCACTTGTCACTGATAGGGAAGATGAACTGTCTGACAAATAATAGACCAACATTGGACTGCTGGAACTTTGGCCCTAAATGTTCTGCTATTTGGTCAATATCACTTAGGCAGTCATAAATTTTCAGTAGTTTACAAGCAGCAGTATTAGCCAGGACATAATAAATGATCAAACCTCTCTTTCTCCCTAGTGTAATTGCTGTCCTCTTCTTTACAGAAAGAATGAAGCTTTTTTATTCTTCTGCAAATCAGTTTTATAGATACAAGAATCTAAAGATGAAGAAAATTATTTGAAATTTCATTGTCCAGGATTAAGGCTGATTTTGCAGAGACAAGTGAGCACACTTAATTGCAGGCCATGTTTTCAAATGACTACTTAAGGCATTTACAGTTGAAAATTGCACCTCTTATCTATATTATATTGCTATTGTGTACAGAAAATTATCTTGCTAGGGCTTCAATTTTTTCAGAATTAGAACAAAAATAGTAGATGTAATGCTCTGAGAAAACTTTTAGAAACCTCAAATATCTTGTCCTGAAAAAGGGAATTTGTTACAGGCAGAGAAATATAGTAATGTCTTTTCCAAACTATGCATATATAGGGCATTAAATTATTTTAAGATCCTGAGGATATGTTTATCATTTTCCTTTGACAAATGAAATCTTTTAAAAAGGGTACTAAAAGTCTGTTCTTCAATCTTTCTGTAAATGACTTCTGTAACACATTTCACAAAAAACCCTATGTGATATTGTATTACTGTTATGGATCACCCTGAGAAAGTTTTCTGCATGTCAAAATATAAGTTTAAGGTTTACTTTTTTGTCTCCTGAAAATCAGAATGCAACTTTTTGTTATGTCTTTGTAAATATTTAGAAGAATTTATTAGGATAGTATATCCTCTGACATCAAGCTGTAGATTTTCCCATACACAGGAGAATGTTTGAAAGTAAAAAAAAATTATAAGTGTAAGAGTTTCTAAACAAAATTAAGCAATTATTGTTGACGCAAATGGGCAATGTCTACTCATGCTAAAACAGCTATGGTGCACCATTTTCACGTCATGGACAATTATATATTGGAAGTTTTCTTACAGAAATGGCAGAGCTACTTAAATGCAGGAGAAAAATATCTACAACATTTGTAAAAATGTGAAATTCCTTAAAGTACTCATGCTCCATTTTAATTTTCAGTTTTCTGAGTTACCACAACTATTTTTTTGCAAATAACTGTCCTAGATTCAGGAAATACATGGTTCTCTCTAGTTGTATCTTGACTTAGATTTATTTAATTTTCAATATTTGATTGAATTTTAAAAAGCTGAGTTTTAGGAAGTCAGAATTTTATTTCACACTCACAGTGTTTGTTTACTAAAATATTTTCTCAAAAGATGCAGTTCTAAATTTGTCCATTTGTCCAATTTCATTGGTAGAAGTACACAACTCACAAAGCTTCTTTCTGTAATCATTGCATGCTGTATATTGCAGCATCAATATACCAATAATGTGCTTCACTTGCATGCTGAACTTTCTCCAGTAAGACAAGATGGGAAAAGACTCTAGAGAGTCTAAAATGTATGATGGAAAGCAGAGGTAGAGAGATTTTAATTTCATTGCCTGCTCCTAAGAGGAAGAAAATAGCCCAAATATTGCTGTGTTTGTATCCTGTTCTTGATCTAAAAACATTGATTCAAATAGGTATTTTGTTCTTTGCCTGTGATTTTTACTAACATTATGATATAAACAGCACATAATTATTATCCAGATTCTCCAGAGCTGTAACAGCAGCCTTGCTCATAGAAGACACTCTTCCCTGATGTGAACTTCCATCACCAGTAACACCTGTAGAGCAAAAACTCATCAGCTAGATGACTGGATTTACAACTTAGTCCTAATCGTACTAAGAAGCTTTTTTTGCCTAAAAATAACAGATAAGATTCTTTACTGGTGTCAATCAGCACCACTTCATTACCTTGATATGAAGTATCTGGATTTATCAAACCTGACAATATGAGATGCTGCTCACCCTCATTGGTTGTGTACTTTAAGAAGGTCTTAAGAAGGATGGACAGCAAAAGTATTTGGCAGTTCCAAACATGGCAGGTGATAACAGGTGCAATATCTGCAGTTGAAAACCTCCTGCCCACTCTGTTTGGGGCTCCCCATTCATCCTGGTACCCTGGATTTTTACTTTTTATTCTAATACATGAAATAAATTATTTTGAATTACATATCAGATATGTAGGTATCTTATTCTTATCTAGGTAGATTTCTTATGCTGTTTTATATTATTTCAGGTCATTCTAGGGATTTAGAAAATGGAGCAACGCCTTCAGAGAAATGCTTATTATAGTAGATTCAGTTTAGAGGATAGACTTGTACAGACATATATAAAGAAAACTCTGGGTAAAAATGTCTCTGTGCTTCACTCATTTAAAGAAGAAGGCTGGAAAGAATTCAGAATGGAGATTTGTATACTGCTCTGAATTGCTGTTTCATTTTGTCATAGAATTAGAAACAGGGTATTTTTATATATCCTGTGGAGTGGTGTTAAGAACAATTAGGCCAGGAATAATAATTTAGCTTGACAATAGGTAGTTAAAAACAGAGAGTGATTTGATATTAAATAAACACCCTTCTTCTTCAAGAACTTTAAAAAATAATCTTACTCCCCATAAATGTTAGTAGAGTAGGGAATCAGTTTTGGGGGTTTTTTTTTATTTTTCATTTACATTTAAAAACTGCAGTAATAGATTAATTTAGGGTAAGCCACGCCAAGGAATATAGCTTTGCTTTTTGTAATTGAAAGTTTATTTCTTAATGATTAGTTTACAAGTACATTTGAATAAGTTTCAATGAATCTTCATGCCATTATTTAGAACATGCACTTAGAGTAATCACTGACCTTTTGTACCAAACTGTAAATCAAGGTAGGCCGATTATCTGTGTTGTCCTACTCTGAATTTTTTATATGAAATGGAGAAATTGAAAATCATTTAATAAAATTTTATTTGCTTTGGAAAGGACAGACTGAGGCTATTGAGATACACTTTTAAAAATTATTCCAGGTCCTCAGAAGGCAAGAAGTTTCTCAACATAGAACCCCAAAGGAGGAAGAAACCTCTCTGACACTGCTACTGGTCTATTTTCTTGCATTTTTTTTATTAAGCTTATTGATGACTGAGCAAGTAATTTGAATCTTAAGTTGGTAGGTTTTGTTCTTTTCTCATAGAGAAAATTAAACCTGAAGGTACAAAACAAAGACTGGTGTATTTTTTAGAAAATTTAAATGAGAATGGTAAGTAGGAACAAGAAAAGCAAAGATTTTTTTTTCCTTGCCTATTTTTTACAGAACCCAGCCTGGAAGTTTGCAATATATGGTGCTTGAAATTATGGTACTTGTGATTGGATTCATGAGGTTGTATAACTTCTCTTAGTCTGGGTGACCAAGTCATGACTTTTCCAGGACAAATAACAAAATATATGCAGAGTTATTCCTAAGTAAGTCTTTCTCCAGTAAGAGTTTCTCAGACAGAGCTAGTATTTACAATGTTTTGATTTTTTAAATTCAGAATAATTTCAAAGGCATACAATGCTTGTTTCAAGAGGTGTTCAATACTAATATGTACAGCAGAAGTTGAGCACTTTGTTGAATAATGAATTGACTCAAATTAGAAAGAGAAACAGCTGTAAAAAATTGATTTGTGTCATATTTTATGTTCTGTGTGACCTTATTGTGAAATTTTTTAACTTATTGTGAGAGTAGTGTGACAGTACCTCTTTTGACGAGTTACACCAGTAATTCAGTAATCCAGTAATCATTTTCTTGATAGCAGTGTACTGTAACAAATGAACAACAAAGACTGCTGTTTTCAGCCAATTGTAAGATTTATTGTACTTCCAGGTAGAGATTTATCTTTTCTCTGACTAGATCGATCTGACTTGAGGTCAATAATTCCTGATTGAATCTCTACAGAAGTCAATAGCCACCTATTATGTCACCTAATACACAAAGATTTTGTGGATGTCAGGTCTGTGGAAGAAAATAACATTTGTGAACATGTTTCACATCCTTTATGAGATTCCTTTAAATTTTATTTATATATCACAATTATTTTTGTGTCCATAAGAAAATTCTGAAAATTGTGGTTCACCTAAGGCTACCACAGACACATTTTCAGCATTCAAAAATATCTATGTGTTATCTGCCGTGGTTCCTTGGTCAGCCTTCTGTTTATCCAGAGTACAGTCCTTAGATATTTTTTCTCTTATGCAGAGTTTGAACTAATATTTTTTATTGTGTGAATAGATAAGGATTTTTATACAAGTATGGAAGCTTCAAAGAATTTCTAAATTTTTTTGGTCATTAATTTTGCTTTTCAAGAGAACATTATGTTAATTTTTTTTCATAGATATAGAAAAAAATATTGAATTTTTCTTTCAAGGACCTCTAAGGAAACCAATTACTCGTATTTTAAGGCAGCTGTTGTATCATATATACATATTTACACTCTGATGCACTAAAACTAGCACTTCCCACAATTAAGAATTGGTTTTTTTATTAATGGAATTCTGCTGGTTATTGAATTTATTAAAGTTTTTCTTTGAAAAGTAGTAATGTCCACTGCCATAGGACATTAGCTGCATGGTTTTCCTTGTAATCCAGGTACTTGGGATAGATGGAAAATGATTCACATTCATGTATTGACACCAGTCTCAATGTAATTCACTCACACTCTGCAGAGAACCATGCTGAAGTGCTCAGTAAGGCTGCTCCCTAAGTGACTTATAAAAATTATATGTTATGCCATACTGCTGTCCTTAACATATCGTGCAAAGGCCAGTGAAGCACTGCAGCACAGTAGAATGCTCCGTGGGCGTGTGAGGAGTGAGCATCCCAGGAAGAAAAGAACACAACCTATGTGTAAAGGCTCGGTGTGTTGGCTGAGCAGGTTTTCTTACCAATAGATAATCTGAATTGTATGTCTTGACCTCGTCCGTCAGTTGTAATCAAATTATTCAGCAGAAAAACGTCCAGTTGTGGAATCTTTTCAAGACTGTATGTTGAATTCAGTTTTTTGGGTTTTTTTTATTAGCTGGACACTATTTTGAACCTATTAGAAAGGGGAGATTTATGCTTATAGTTATTGTCTCTCTGCTTGACCACTTATCAAGGTGATCTACTTTGAAATAAAGCCAAAATATAATTTGAAATCATGGGCAATTATGTTAATTATCTCCAATTATTTAGATATATTATTATGTACTTATTAAAGACAAAAAGTTTAATTTGCATTAAAGCAAATTAATTTACTGATAGTAGATGGGAATTATGAAGTAAAGTCTGTGGCTTCATCTTTATTTTGTTTCATTATGAAGAAAGTAATAAGGAGCTCTGGATTATTACTGGAATATTAGCAGCTTTAATCTTCATCTGCATCTTCCTTTGTAATTTTCATTCAAGTTGCAGATTAAATATAGCTTTGTGTAAGCCAGAATATGTGTGACATTACAAGAAGAAATGCTCAATATTAGCAGTCCAGCACTCTACTCTATTTTAAGAGAGCAGGATTTCCATGTTTGTGAATATAAGTAGTTAGGTTTTAGGTTGTTTTAAGATCTTTCTTGTCAAATGTGATTTCCTTTGAGAAGACTCTTGTACTAATTCCAATCTGCTTGTTCAGGTGTTACAGAATGCATCCCCTTTTTACCTAATTGCTTTGTTCGTCATGTGTCATTAGGTTGTTCCTTCTCACAAAGGATTAAATACACCTATAAGAAGTTTATATCTGAAGAAATTGCACTGAATGAGTAATCTCTTCCAGCATTCTTTGCCCTTGCCTCCATAGTCATATCATTTGCTTGGTTCCTCTGCTTGCATATCTGAGAAGTAAACTGTTGTGGAGACTGCCTCAATATCTAAATGGCATTAAGATAAATGTTAATCATGTATATCTGTATCTAGGTGGGTTCCACAGCTATCTTGGCCTAACATTTCATTCTGTTATACAATCAGCCATCACTTGTTACCATCTTTCAGCAAACAATTATTCTGTTCCCTGTCCCTTGAGGTTCAGGTTCTTCTTTGCTTTTTAAAGTGCATTTTTGAATTAATTCTCAAAAAGACCTATTTTCAACAGAGAAGTAGCATCATACTTCTGCAGGCCTTATTTCAGACACATGCCTACTACATTAGCAGGAACATATCAGAGTTTGAGCATCGTGTTGGTACAGGTGGAGGACCTGACCATTTATCCCTTTTGGCTCCCAGCCACGTTTCTTCAGAGCTATAGAAATGCCAATAGTTTGGGTTCCAATTCCAAAGAACTCATGAGTCTTTGCAAAATCACTAAGATGTTTTCTATGAAAATATAATTATTAAATCTTGCACAATTATGCAGAGAATTAATATATAGTGCCAGGTTACCGAGACATATGAATATTTTTATTCTAAGTCTGTCTTTAGGCTTTCTTCTGCTTCTCCATACCACATCTTCAGCAATTTTTTTGGAAAAAATGTCTATTCAAAAATGGAAAAACAATTTTAAAAGAGGTCAAAACCACTCAGGTGGGATATTTGCTTGAAAGAATGCTTAACTGTATTTCTATGTCTGAAAAATCATAGGAAGTTGTGTGCAATTTGTACTCCAAAAGAAACTACTTGCACGTTTTCAGGACTTAGCATATTGATAAATAGTTTCTGAGGAATGAAACATTTTTTGCAGATTCTTTTGCAGAATCTGCACATGAAAAAAACATGTCAGAATTTCCTTTTCTTGACTCTGAATTTTTTACTTTTTTAGGAACAGAATTAGATTAATGGGGGAATTATAATTTTTTCCAGCTCCAAATCCAGGAAGGTTAGTAGATTCTCCCAGAGTAAAGTAGATAAACAAGTTTGCAGAATTTAAATGTGTGTCAGTTTTCTGAAAGGCCAAGCAAAACCAATTTGCAATATGAGGCTGGCAAATTTAGGCAAAGAGAAAAAAAAGAAAAACAGAGAAATTAGAAAGGATTTAGCCAATTAAAAAGATTGGGATAATGATAATGTCTTTCCATGTGCTTTTCTGGAAAATAGGCCATGCTAAACAAACCTGATTTCTTTGTTTTGTGAAATGCCAGTTTATATTGAAAAGATAATTGACATGCCACACGCAATTCTATTTAAAGAGATAGCAATTAGTAGTAGCAACAAGCCACATATTAAATGGCTATGAATTGGCTACCTGGGAGGTAGGAAAAAAGTTATCACCAAGACAGAATTGTCATGAAAAGAAGAGATTCCTCCAGGACACTACAGGGATCAGTGTAAGACCAATTCTATTCAACTTCTTTCTGTGTGGATTAGAAGTAAACAAAAGACAACCATTGGCAAAAATTTTGGATGACTATTTCTGTAATAGATATCCCTTTGATTACAGCACTTACATATTGCGCATTGGAATGTATTCTCTTCTTTTTGGAGGTGTTGTGGCAGCAAAATTTTAATTTAATTAATGTGATTGTTCTAATACTAAAACTGAGAGGTGCTGTGATTACATTTGGTATCCATGCAATTGCCACATAAAATGGTGCATTTTCACTCAGTTAGAGAAAATTTCTTCAGATTCCTTAATTTAGGAGGCATCAACAAAATACTTTTTTTATTTTTTAATTTCTGTCTGTTACTCATAAAGATGTTAGAGAAGGTTATTTTTACTAACAGTTATTTTAAAAGATTTTTTTTTCTTTTGGGGGTATTCACTGTAGTATAATCAGTCTGGTCAACCCACCCCTTATTTTAATACCAAATAAATGCTATTCTAGCCTATTTCTTTAAAATGTTTATTATTTTCCCTTTAAAGTACTCTTATTTTTCAGTACTTTTTTTTTTTTTTTTTTAGCAGTTGTCCTTAAATGTTGGATTCATGTATTTCATTTCAATGATAATTTTCTTTAAGGAAGGATATGCTGTCTTTCAGTACTATAGTCATGACCAGAGAAGAAAATTGATCACTAATTGTCATTTCTATAGTGCTGTGACTTTGATCCATGAAGTGTGTAGGTACGTCTTTGTAAAGGAACAAAATATTAGTTGTATAAAGCAGATCTGAGTCAAAGGGCTGGATTAAAAAGCATCTTTGTTATAGAAGAATTCAGAATGTGGATTACGACCATAAGCTTTATATTGCAGATTTCTGTTTACATTTATATTTTGAACTGAATCACAAATTCAAGTCAATGTCTATTGAGAGTTCTAAATTTTAATTTCATTTTGAAATTTTAAGAAAAAAAAGTATTTTTTGACTTTTTCAGTATCTGTCTTAAAATGGAAAAAACTGGTTTCTCTTTCAAGGTAGAATAATATTAGAATTTGAAATGTGTTTTAATACATACAAGATGTTCAGATTATTAAGTTACAATAAAATAGGCTAAATTCATACCCCAGAAAAAGCAGTGATAAAAATAGTGCTTTTCTTCCAAAAGAAAGAATAATGTTAATAAAATTACCATCTACAATACTTCAAATCCCTCAGTAAATTGTAAACTCCCACATTTAGTTGGCTATTAAGTAGATGTTTAGAATTGCATTTGAATCATAATTGTCTATGACCATGGCAAGACAGATATATAAGAAACTAGAAAATGGGGAATCAAATGTGACTTACTGGCCCTTCATCAAATATCTACTGACCATGCTCATGTTTCAACAACAGAATGAAAATTTTCCAACCAAAAAAATACTTCCCCATGACAAAAAACAGTTTGCCATTAAAGTGGAGTTGTGTGACTGTTTTCTTTTTGTTTTCCCCACTAGATAGAAAACCTCTGAGCTCAAAATATTAAAATAGACCATATTTTATCTGGGGCAATTCAGACATCATGCAGAAGTAGGCTGTAAAATAAAGATGACTAAAATTCTGAGGTGGTTATTGAATGTAAATGAGTTCTTATTTTGTGTAAGTAATAAGATAAATTCTTTAAAGTGTACCAGACTAATGGGTAAGTACATATTAAAATACTTCAGTAAATGTGTAGCTATGCACCTGGCTGTGGCAGATATTTTCTTAGTATTTGTCTGCACTTGAATTAAAAAAGTCTTGATTTTTGCAGTCTCAGTTACAGTGGATCCTTCTGTTGTAGCTTTTCTTTTAAGTAAGTTCAATGGTTCTTCATAGAATGCTAAAAAAGACAACATAGCACATTGTCAGATGCTGCAGAGCATATAGGTATCTTTAAGAAAATTTTGTATAAAAGAAAAGGTGTTTACTGCAATTCAGTAATAAGAATAAATTCAGAGAGCCTGAGATGGAAGTAAAACTTGCCAAAAATGAAGTAATTTTCAGGGCTTTCTGAAATCCAGAGGTGTTGGGGAAAAGGAAAGAAAAGGAGCTATCCACAATAGTAGATATATCAATATTTCATCTCCGAGTTCTTTTTCTCAGTTTTATCTGATACTTTGAGGATAAATACAGGACCATCATGAAGAAATTTCTTAACTGCAATAGGTTGTGAAGAACTGTCAGTACTGAGAAGGAGGTTTATGTGGTTATGGGCAAGAGCAAGAAAAGCATAATCAAGTTTAACAGCATTAGATAGTCAAAGTGCTTACAAGACATATTGTTTCATTTTAGTTATTCCTGTGAGTAACAGGGGGTAGGACTTGATCCTTATTGGTCCTATTCACATTAAGAGATTCTATGGTTCTACAGTAATTCTGGTCTCAGTCATTTGGAAATGTCACTGGGGAAAAATACCATAGGTTTATTAGTCAATTAAAGATCAATCATCAATGTAATGTATTCCATATAGAAAATAAAAATGTTGCAATTGAAAAAGATGGTATTAAAATCTTAATTGGAAAGTAAGTAGGTTTCTCATCATACATGGTCAAGAAAGATAAATTCAAATTGGAAAAAGTGCTTTCCAAAATTATTGAAATTGTCACACACAAACAAAAAAAAATATTTAAATTTAAAAACCCTGGCAAAACTGGTGTGCTTTAGAGGTGAATAAACTTATAAAAGAAGTTAGAAGAAAATGTGGTTTTTTGGGAGAGCCTTTCATGTGGGAAAAAAAAATCTCATAATTTTAAGATGGAAATAGGTATGAGTTTTTGTGAGGGCAGAAGTCCAAACCTGTGTGTTCTTCCCAGCTCCATTCCAATAGATTGACCCTCCCATATGTTGTATTTGAGTTTTGACATAGCAGTCAAACTTCTGTAGAAATTCTTTACTTATTACCAGAAATAGTATGGGTTGTACCTGTAATGACGTCTACATCTTGGGTTTTTTTAATTTTCTTTTTCTTTTCCTACCAAAGATGGATAAATACTGAAGGCATAGCTGAGAAGTACTTGGTTAACAGGGTCACAGTGCTGCCTAAAAATATGAGGCAAAATTAGGATTGTGTTTAAATTTAAAAAACCTGTGACAGCTTTCTTTTTCAGTTTTTTTTGGTAAATGTTTTAGTCAGGAAAATATCTTTCTTAAGATTAACTTCCTGTCTTCTTGTGGGATGTACACCAACCCTTGCCCAGGATACAGAAGATACTTAGGAGCAATTCCTGCTTTAAAAGAAACTGCTGGATCATTTAATTTTATCTTAGTGGAAAAGGCAACTAAGTTCTCCTCACACATTTTGGGATCAATAGTGAAACTTGAGATTATGCATGATTTTAGTGCTGCACTGCCAGAAGTTGTTGGAGCTGCTAGTGACAAGGACGGAGCATTAGAGTCCTCACATTAGTTACATACCTCAAACTGATGATACAATTTCAGGATGCATAAATGGATCTGAAACCCAGGAAAAAGAGGAAACTAAATCTTCTCTCACTCCCTGCCTGCAGCCCATCAAAACTTTAAAACTAGTTTTCTTACTCTAAACTTTGCATACAAGGTTTTGAAACTAAAAGCCGCCCCAATTTAATTTTCTCAGTTTTCAGAGAAGAGGAATCTTCTGCAGGTGAGAGAGATGAAATGATTAGTCACCCATAAATCCTAATTAACTATCTACAAGCCTTGATTAAGTGTCATACCCCTTGAAGCAAAGAAAAGTAACCATAAATCAGGGTAATTTTTATTTGTTTAAATTAAGTGGCTAGTACTAGGGAGGATAGCGTAGAAGGCATGTTCTACTATGTTATCTTTGGTCTGTTACAAGTTGAAATGGAAGGTTCTTTAAAAAGTTCCATATTTCTTACATGCATATGCATAGGCATGATACGTTTGGTTTCAATGTAGAAAACCAAAACAATTCATTTGAAAAGTCAAAGCAGGACATTGTCAGTTCTAAGACCTTCCCATATTCCTATTTATCAGTAAAATATATTTTCAGAACAGTAGTACTAGATTTTGTAAACCATATTTATTTTTATGAAAATGCATATTTAAATTATAGCAGTTCCTTTTATCTAAGTGACTCTGTAAATTTTCTTTTCTAAATTTATAATGTGTATAAGTTGTGGTTATTTTCAATATATCATGTTGCAATTTCTGAAAAAAATATCTGTTTCAAACAGTATCATTTTGAGGAAAAAAAACACTGATGAACTAAACCAGACTTGTATACTATTTTTAGCCAGCTTGTCCCAATCTACACTTCTGATGGAAAGTAACTTACAGGGCAAAACTGTGTTAAAATAATTCTAAAACTTCGTGGATGTTTAAAAAAAATTCTTTGTGCACAGATCTCCTTGTTTTTGTGTGATTTGCTTTCAGAAGTGAATGGACACAATGGTATAAGCTACATGAAATTTTCCATTTTGTATATAGTAATGCTTAAATGGTTTTATTGCAGAAATGCAAAGAATGTAATTTTAAAATACAAGAAAGATAATGCTCTTGAAAATACTTTTGTACATAATCTGAAACTGTGGGAGTCAAAAAAGCTTGAGAATTGTGCTGTACATAAAGTTCTCCTGAAGAGTAAGGCTCTACTTAAGATTCTTTGCATTAGTAATTATTATATGATTAAAATTTACCCAGAAGGAACATCTGATGGTGTTATGGTATATCCTTATTGCAAGCAAGAGTTCACTTTCAGAGTTCAATAGAAGTTATGCTAAAAGTTTAACTCTATTAAAATGTAATGTTCATAAATTGAGCATTTTACATATTTCTTTATTTATTTCTATAAAACTCACTCCAGTCTATTACTGTCTTTTATGCACTGGTGTGCTCAGAACTGCACCCAGCACTCCAGATCTGATGAGCAGAGGGGAAGGGTCCCCTCCTTTGACTGGCTGACAATGCGTTTCAAGATGCTGGCCTTGTTTGCTGCAAGGACGCATCACTGGCTCATGTTCAGCCTGAGACCCACACCAGATTCTTTGCTGAAAAGCTTCTTCCCAGCTGGTCTGTCCACAGAATGCAGTAGTTTCCTGCCTTTCTCTTTACTTAATTCCATGACTTTTCTGTCAATCTGTGATCAAAGAAATTAGCCGGGTTTCATTTACAGCTATCATCACAGGTGCAAAATGTCTCCTAATTGAAGCTGTGCCCATCGAGTTGTCTCTCCCTACTTTTATTTTAATTTTTGCTTCTACATGTATGGGTAACTAAATGTGAAAAGCAATTCTGATGATAATGGATAAAAAATAATGCAATTTTAGGATAATTCAATTTTGGTTTTCTCTCTCTAACATAGTAATAACAATAAAAATATTATCTTTTACTTTACAATTATTAATGAAGCCAAACATTAAAAAAATCTACATTATTGTCATGTACCAAAACCAAAAAATATTTTTTTTGAGATTTGTTAAATAGGAAAATCAAGCTTTTGGATAGTTTTAAGAGATACATGAGATATTAATTAAGAAATAAACTTTTGTTAGAAAACACCTTGTGTCTTATTCCTTGTGGTAAGAGTTTCAATTCATTGTTTTTCTATTAAGTAGGTATTTGAAGAGTTATATGAGAAAACACTGTTATTTTGGCAATGTAACTTTGGATCAGGAAAGTTATAGGTTATATTAATTATTTAATAATATAATAATTCAGTAAATACTGTTTCAATTTTATCATATTATGCAGCAGACATTGCCTAGAGGCATCTGGAGCTGTGTTTTATAAACGTATATATATGACACAAACAACTAACCATTTAGCTCCACCTTTCCTTTCAAGAAAAGTTATGCCCAGCCTTTGCTCCTGCTTGAACAAGCTAATTCTGATGTTTTGTTTTGTTTGTTTGTTTTCTTTCCCTCACAGGAGTCATCAGGACTGCCTTGCACAATATGGACAGGGAAGCCAGAGAGCATTATTCCGTTGTCATTCAAGCCAAAGATATGGCTGGGCAGGTCGGAGGGCTGTCAGGGTCAACAACTGTAAATATCACACTCACAGATGTCAACGACAATCCACCCAGGTTTCCTCAGAGTATGTACAATTTCAACATATAACTGATTTGAAAATCATGTTGATTTTCAGTGAAGTAAGAAGCTATTAGTGAAATCCAGTTAGTAGTCAAATTCATGGCAAAAAGGCAGCTTGGAAAGCATTTGGAGTCACCAATATTTTTTAATTTTCCAGCATTTCTGGATAAAACACAGAGATGGCAGAGCTAAAATACTGAAACTAGTAAAGATTTCTTTCAGGCTAACCGCTGAATAATATTGAGATGGGTTACAAAGGTATACTGTTCTCATATGTGAGTTATTCTCCAGCCCCTGTTAAATGCATATTTTGATAATTTTGTGATTTTGATCCCATGAGGTAATTAGGATGTTCCTATGGTAGATAACAGCAAAAGGCAATTCATTAAAATATTTAACATGCCTTTGGCTGCTTCCATATGTATCTATCAAAATTTTTTCTTCTGCTTTCTCTATACCAAACAAAATTTTTAAGGTCAATTATTACATTTCAAATGGTCAAAATCTAAGATGTTTCTCATTATAGTTAAGCAATGGTGGAGCCTGACTTTATCATAGTTAAATGAGTTCCTGATATTGATTTCAAACAATATTATCACATGTATATATGAAGAGTAAATACCAGAACAGAATATCCTAATGCAACCACTAATAGGAAGTTAATTTCTATTCGGCTCATTGGATGCACATTGATCTGACACTGTAGCTGGGATCTTGTAGTAATTCTGAATTCAGTCAACAATTTATGTAAAAATCTTCTGGAACATAAATGCATTTTCTCTGCATATTGGCTCAAGGCCAACGAGAATGTTGTAATCTGGTCTCAGATATTGCATGAGCTGTTGTAGAACATAATGAGCTGGTAGGTCAAGGTACATCCACAAGGAAGTGCTTTAAGCTGTTTGAATTAAAAGATTTATAAACAATAGTAGAGATCACAAGGCTCCAAGGAAAAACAAAGCTCCCTGGCAATACACATTGTATAAAATCTGGCTAAACAGCAAGTAGGCTTATTAGGAGTGTTGCAGAAATGAGCATCTTCTCTGTGCCTCACAAAGACTTGAAAACATAAAGCTTTTGAAATATACCCTTAAGTAAAATATTTTTGATATTATGTTCCACAAATTCTTCATTTCATTCATCATTAAATTTAATACTTCCTAATTATTTGAAAGGCAAAAGGAAAAGCTTATCTTTGAACAAGAGCTGAATTAAAAAGAAAGAATGTCTTAAGTTTTCTGCAAACTCAATGGATGCAGGAATGTGTCCCTATCTATTAGGTTTCAAGAACTGGCCTCTTTTATTTTGAATGGAAGGACTTAGATGGCAAATTGATTGGCAGGCAGAAATGTAAATTGCCATGTCTATTTATCTGTATTATTATTTTTTCAGAAATCAAAGAAATACAAAATGTTCATGTAACAATTTATACATTCTGAAGGATTCTAATAGCATTGAAAATGACAAAACATTTCAGATTTAAAGAAAATTTATTCAGACAGAATTAAATTGTATTTTAATATTTATGCTTTTTAACATAAAATATTATTTCTAAAACAATTCTTGTATAATACAAACATTGCTTTCTTTCCTTACAGAAGATTCCTATGCACAGTTATGAGTGACATTATTTCTTTACTTCTTTTCAAGACTACCCCTTGTAATGAGCAGTAGATACATGTTAATAACAAAGAATGAAAATCCAGTTGATCTTAAAAAGGCTGTTTTACCATCATGAACTATATACATGAGTCTTACCCTAAAAGAAATAACTTCTTTGTTTATTTTTCGTCTGTTTCCTTTGTGTGCCATGATTTTCAGTTAAATTTCTCTTCAATTTCCTTATTAGACGGAATGCTAAATGAGACTTACTGAGGCTTGTCACATTCAGAATTGAATTCCAGGGAAGTGCTAACCAAAACTGCCTAAATCGAGTGTATAACCCTTGGGACAGGCTGAGCCTCAGCTAAACCACAGACTTTCTTTTGGTTAGTTTCCTTTTCTCCGTTACCATACTTGTGAGTTTTGAATCTGATTCTAACTGTATGAGTACCTTACTTGAGAACGTGCTGGGAAGTACATCTGATTGATGCTGTTATTATTTTCTTTATTTACAAAAATACTTTGTTGTATATATTGAAAAGATATAATTTTCTGGCTTTAGTAGATCAGTGTTCATTAGACATGCAAAATGCAGTAAGATATGCAGGAATTTTTCCCTTAGAGAAACACTTACAATCCCTACTTAAAACTTAGAAATAAAGGTTATAAATATATCTGCTTGAAAGGGTTTATTGTGTTTTTCTCTGCATTCATTCTAAAAGACCTGACTTTCTTTTAAAGAAAGTCCTAACAGAAGAGCAATAGTTTTCCCATATATGAAAAAAATCTTGTAGGAATAATATGAAACAGGACTGGATAATTTTATCAGTCTGATTTCTGGTACAGGAAACACACCTGAAAAATTCTGATTGCAAAACAGTAGTATGTCTCAAAAGTAGGAAGGTGAATGTGAATTCAGCAGGAGAATAGTCTGAAACCTCACATATTTTTTGCTTATCAATTACTTCCTGTGCCTCTTGTATAATACTGGTTTGTTTTTCTTACATCATAATAAATTTCCTTTCTTTTGGGAGTCAAATAATAAATGGATTACCTATTCAATGTAAGCTGACAGACAGTGCTCTGCATAGGAAGATTTTTCATCTCTCAGTTCTTGTTAATTTCATCACTGATGGATCTGTGTGGTTGATGACTGAGGGCCCTAATTTCATAGTCATAAATTTATTTCATAATTTGGTAGAAGATATTCCATCTTCTAATAGCACTGTTATCAGCCTTGAGCTACATCAGAATGTTCTGTATATTTTCTTTCATTAATTCTCTCTGGTGTTGCTTAAGATGAATAAATTCTCTGTGTTTTGTTTAATATGAAGAGATTCTGATAGCATCAAGACCATCACACTAAGCAAAGGCTTCTACTGAAATGCTTTGTACATCAAGTGCTAATGATTATGTTCTGGCCAATGTGTAGAAGATCTAGAGTTCCTGTGTCTACACTCTAATTTGTAGATTTTGGTTTTTGATACAAACAGCTCAGTTCCTTAGGATAAAGCAGAATTTAAATGCAACTCATGGCTTAAAACAATTTTTATAAAGCTTGATTTTTGAAGCTTGATAGTTTCATGGCAATAGTAAACTTAATGTGAAATTATGCAAATGCATAATTAGTTTGGCCTCTCTTTTTACAATGCCATTGTATGAAAAGTGCACAGCCATGTTTAAATAGGAATGTGATATGAAGACGCTCCTGTTAGTTCTGAAAAAGTAAACTCACATCCTAGAAGGAGACATCAACTCTGTTCAGTGCTATTGAAGTATCCACTATCTGGCCTTGTTTATATAACTCATTAGTTAACTTAGTGTAAAAGTATCTTCTACTCATTTTCTTTTGAAAGTCATACTCCAATGTGGTCCCTTCTGTGTCTCCAGTTCCATGTAATACATCTAGTCCTCATTATTTCCTGTCATGACAACTGTCATGATTTCCTGCCATGAAAAGTCAGCATCCTCTCACTCTCCACTGCCATGTGCTGCAGCCTGTCCTGCCCTACCTGGTGACGAGTCCATGGCTATCTGCCTTCTCTTTTACAACTTGGCTCCTGCCCGATGTGTTGAGGAAAGCAAAATTTTCTCTGATTGTTTTTTTTAGCAGGTTTTTCTCCTTTTTTCACCCTGTTGCTGATAAGAGGCTTATAGAATCATTATGAGTTTTAGGTCTCTGTCCTTCTGCTAGATTTGCCTGATACTGGAAAAGGGTTAAAGATCGCTGAAGAGTACTGAGTTAAAAGGATTGCAGAAGTTTTGTGTCCCCAGTAACTCAGATATTAAATAAGGACACGATAACTGATTTCTCATAGGATGGCTGACATCTCATCAACTGTACCTCTTTAAATTATATTTTTTGCATAACCAGTACAATCAAGACCCTGTTCATTGCTCCATTTATGCACTTGAGAAGTGGGGCCATATGAACCTAATGCAGCTCAAGAAGTCCAAGTGCAAGGTCTGCGCCTGGGTCAGGGCAGTCCCAGGCATGAAAACAGAGTAGAAAGACTGAGTGAGAGTACCCCTGAGAGGAAGAACTTAGAGATTCTGGTGGGTGAAAGGTTGGGCATGAACAGTCGATGGGCACTTGCAGCCCAGAAAGCCAGCTGCATCCTGGGCTCCATCAAAAGACTTGCACCCAGCAGATCAAGGGAGGTGATTGTCCCCTTGCACTCTGCTCTTGTGAAGCCCCACTTGAAGTGCTGTGTCCAGATCTGGAGTCCTCAGTACAAGAAGGATGTGGACCTGCTAGAGTGGTCCACAGGAGGGCCATGAAGGTGAAGAGAGGTCTGGAACACCTCACTGGTGAAGGCAACCTGAAAGAGCTCAGGTTGTCAGCCTGGAAAAGAGAAGGCTCCAGAGAAACCTCACTGCAGCCTTCAGTACATAGGAAGGACTTAGAAAAAAGATGGAGAGTAACTTTTTACGTAGTCAGGTAATGATATCAGAAGGGGGGGCATTTTTGAAAGGGAAAGAGAGTAAGTTTAGACTAGATATCAGAAGGCACTGGACCAGGTTGCCCAGAAAAGCTTTGGATGTCCCATACCTGGAAGTGTTCAAGGCCAGGTTAGATGGGGCTCTGAGCGCCCAGCTGTCCCTGTCCATTGTGGAAGAGTTAAAAACAGATTGTCTTTAAGCTGCCTTCCAACCAAAGCCATTCTGTGACTCTATGATTCTATATGTGGATGAGTCCAGCAATGATCCAGTATCCAGTGAGTATTAGGAAGAATGTCAGTCCAGAAATTATTCTACTTTTAAATCTTGCTTATATATTAAGATTTTTTTAACTATAATTAGACTAATATCTTTTCCTTATTTGATGCTCATCACTTCTTGTTTGTGTGACTTACATTTTGTTGCACAACATAGTTGTGATGCTGAAAAGTATTTTTCTTCTCGCATCTTTTTAAAGGTAGATATATGTTGAATTGATTGAGGTTTCAAAGTCAGTGCTCAGGTTTCATAATGGATGCCTAGTAAGTGACATTTCCTTTGTGAGTACAGTTGGTAATCAGGAAAATACTGATTTTCTGACTTTACAGGGAATTATCCCAAGGCCCCTGACTTTTTTTTTTTTTTAAGTGGCTAAAGTGTTACATTAGAAACAGAATGAGGTGCAGGTATCAGGTTTTTATTTCTGACAGTTTTCAGAAACTTCCTCCTGACTGTGACAGCCAGGAGCAAAAGTAACAGGGGAAAGCTGCCGTTGTGTGCCTATATTACCTGGTGAATGTGTTAATTTTAAACAGAGAAGTATGTTTGGGCTTGATTTCCAGAAGTACTTAAAATCACCTGCTTAGCAAGACTGCTACAAAATGACAAGAAGTTGTTTTAGGGAGTGGTAAAATAGACAAGCCTTGCTAAGTGATTTTTTTAAATTTCTCTCTTTGTAAGAAATGCTGTATCTCTGTAATGCGCTAGAATCAATCATTCATCTATGAGATGCCTTGGAAATATGATAAATACATTACTTGAGATGTGTTCATTAGGTTCAAAAGGGAGTTAAGACGTATGAAATAAAAGTATATGTACACATATGAGTGTATGCTTCCATAGACTGGAAAATGTTATCTAAAGTGATTTGTTTAATTGTCTTTTTGCCTTTTTTTTTTTTTTTTTTTGAGAAGAATGGTATGCTGTGACATTTGCATAATATTTGAAGTTAAAGCTCCCAAGTTATTTCATATGACACTGAAATCTGACATTAATTATTCAATGGCATTTGATCACATAGGAAATCTCATGATGTTCTCTTTCCTGAGCAGAATAAGTGTGACTTCTGTAATCAGCTTTTACTATAAAATATAATTAACTAAATATGATGCTTTTCAAGGGTATTGAATATCTTATAGTAAAAGTCTCTTTTAATGAAAATTAATGACAATAAAATTTGGTGACAGAATTTTTTATGGAATTTAAATATTCCAGGAAGTTTGATGGGGGGAAAAATATATTTATGTAAAAGTCAGATTAAATATTAATCTGACTTTTAATTATTAATTATTAATGTAATAAATATGTGGTCTACATACTAAGTTTTAGCACCACCTAGGTGCATCAACTTTACTCATAACAGTACCATGGAGTGTTATTTCATTTTATTGAATATTGTTCATAAGGATTTCTGTGTACCAGATCCATTATTAATTACATGTATCATCATATAAAAATAATTTCAAAACACTCTTGACAGTAAAAAAAATGTGCAGGTTTTATTGGCTTGTTTGTTTGTTTTTCTATGGGTTTTTGAATAAGACTGTAATGGATTTGGGAATGAGGGAATGTTGTTTGTTTTTCTCTCAGAGTAGACAACTGGGAGCAGGACCACTCCATTTTGAGGAGTGTTCTTTGGTAACCCTTAATTTTCATGTCCTTTATGAAGTTAAACCCCACTGTGATTACAATCCTAGCTGTGTTAGTGCCAGGGAAAAGCAAGCATGCAAACAACAAAATAAATGCAGTCCAAATGGAGTTTATCCCTTATACAATATAACCCTTTAACCCTTATATAATATAAAGGTATTGCTATTGCTCTCTGCTTTATCCAAGCTGCCTGATGCAGCCATGGTTCCCTTTTAAATAGCATAAAATATGCTGAACAGAGCACAACCTCTAGAGACTGCTACAGATCACATCCAACAATTAAATTCCCCATTAGTGATTATTATGGAGTACATATGTTGTTTTCCCATGTCATTTGCATAGAAAATATGTATTTGGGGATTCAATACCTAAAGGCAAGTAGTTAAATCTGAAAATCTTGGAGAAACTCAGTTTTCTTTATGTTTCTGCTTTTAGCTATGAGCAGCATAAACATCACAATTTTTACAAGAATACAGAATATTTTTGTTCTCCCAGACTGAAAGTTCAGTATTCTGAAGTCAGAAAGTTTTCAAGAACTTTCAGTTATTGTCTCTAAAGGCAAAGTGTCATGGAACATAAACTCATCACTGATTAAAATCTTAATCACAGTCTTAACTCCTGTTTTACACTGAGATGTAAGAAGCAGAGACGTTGAGATTTATAAGTCTTGTTTCAGCCAAAGAAGTCTCTTGAATCAAAAAAGAACATTTGGGGTATTTTTCCTAAACTGACTGAAGGTTTCCATGTTCTTCAGACTTTCAAGGCAAGCAAAAGTTTGAAGGGTTTGAGTTTTGAAGTTTTTGATTGTCTTATTTGCAAATAAGAAGTAACGTCACTTATAATTCAGATAGATTTAGAAAGTGCAATAGCATTGGGGTTTTGGCAGGGAAGAAGAGTAAGCCGAACATACCTCTTGAAAATTTCTTAGTTTAGTTTCCTTAAAGAGAAGTTGTCACCAAAAAGAATATTCAGACCAAAATTAGTAGATATAAAATTGACTGAACTTCTGCAACCATAAAGGTTTCAATACTTATAATGATGATGGGTTAAAATTGGTTTTATTACATTAAAAATAAGCATAGTAAAGGAGCATGTGACATATGTCCAAGACATACTGTGACAAATAGGCTGCTAAAAAGACTGCAGTTGCTAAAGAGAAATCCAGAATAGCCTATTACAGGTAATGAAAACAAGCAGCTTTGTGAATGAAGAATAGCTTTCTCAAAGATAGCTACCAAGGAAGATTGAGCACAGTCCACAGCTGAAGCTCTGCTTTAGTTTTTATCGAAGATGGCAGGCAGTGAAACATGAGACAGACCTTTGTAAACGACAGGATCATAGGTTCACGCGAGAGTTGAAAAAGTACCCAAAGCCCAGCTTAAAGGAGGTTCAGTTAGATCAAGTCACTTAATTAGAGTCTTGTCTAGTAGAGCCTTGAAAGGTCCTTTGTAGGTCCCTTTCTGCAAAACTGCTTTACAACTGGCTGGCCCCAGCGCATACCAATGAATGGCATGATTCCTCCCCCTGTGCTGTTTCTGAATGTCATGAGGTTGTTTTAGGACATTTCTCCAGCATGTCCAGGTCCCTCTGAGAAGCAGCCCTGCCCTCCAGTGTGATTAACACTTATTTCCCAAGTCGGTGTTCCATACTGTCTTTTCTCCCTCCCATGGTTAAATATGGTAATGTCTACTGTTCAAGACATTGTAACCTATAAAAGTAAATCAAAATTATCAACAGAATAGAACAGATTAATAAATACAATAATTTCAATAGTATATTCATTGATTTTCATTAAATGCTGTTGCACTTCTTTTTTGAGAGGTTCAGACAGAGACAACACTCTTTTCTGAGAGTAAGATACAGCATTGGAGGTTGCCTGTACGCTGAAATTAAAGTCTACTGTTCTAAAGATAAATAAATTATTTCTGTAGTATAATGACAGATAAGCCATTAAAGTTTATTGAAAGATGAAGATCATATACTTGAATTTGGAAAGCATTTCTATTAGCATAGATTAAAGTCCTGAAAAGTGGTACCCTATACAGTGCATTACCTGGAAAAGAGTATTAAATTCCTCATATCATGAGCAAAGGGAAGGCATGTGAATGAATGTGATAAAAGCTAAGAACCGAATCAGCCAAGATTCTTGATCTGTAAGAAACAGGCCAGCTCCTCTAGAAAAAAATAGACCATCCCCAAAAGATTTCTGCTCCACAACAGCTCCTGGAAGTCTGCAATTCTGGAAGAATAAGAAAAATCTGTTCAACATGGTCAGATTTGGTGGAAAAGTTTTGCTATAAGCTGATCTCCTCAGGGCTCCTGTCTTCCCAATCAAATGTTTTAGAGGGTTGATACAGACTCATAGTTTGCAGTATAGAACTGTAAATTCACAGTATACACATCCCATATTTTACAGTGTCCTATCAAACTTTTTTTATCCAATGCCCAAGGAAACATTCATAGGATCAGAATCACAGGTTGTGCTGACTTTAAAAGAACACATGGGAGTCATTAGGTCCCAATGGAGAGCACCCAAGGAGTTACAGCATGTGCCTGAGAGCATTGTCAAATCCATCTTGGACTCAAATAAGCTTGGCACTGTGACCTTTTCTCGGGGAAGTCTGTTCAGTGCTTGATTGAGCCTTTTGTCAGTTCCTCTTGCTAACAGTAAAGTTTATAACTATTTAGTATTTAGCATTTCCAATTTTACCACTAGCCTAAAAAAAGAGTATGTAATATAGTTTAACCTTCATGTTGCTTAATTTTATATTCTTGCATGTTTGGTCTTTTTAGATAATATTTTTTTGTATTTATCTATTTGTCTCTATGAGATATTGTCAGCCTGTCTCTATGAAACAGTGGTTAAACACCTGTTGGGACATATTTCTGACCTAAGAGGTTTTTTTTCTTTTTTCAACAGCTTTCTTTTAATTCTATTTACATTTTTCCTTAACATTTCTACAGTTCTACAAAAACTGACATAATTCATGAGTCATTTAGAATATTCATTTTGCTTGAAGTTTTAGTATTTCAGAATCTTTGAAGCAGGTATCAGTAAAACAAATTTCTGAAACAGATGGCTAACGCTTGGAGTGTGATTATAAAGCAGAGCATAGTGTCATGCAGATAAACACATTTGAACAAGCTTAACTATTTGAAAGTCTCCAAGTAGTTCACCCTATCATATGAATTATAGCATGTTCAGTTCCTCATGTGACTTGATTTTGTAACATATTCTTAATATTCTTAATATTTTTATATTCTTAACCTCTTCCTTTTTGGAAGAGCAAAAATGTCAAAAAAACATATTTTGCATTTATTTTAACACTAAGTAAATTTTTAAATTAATCTCATCCCATTATTATAATTTTATGTATGAAATAAAGCAACCAGCAATACAAAAGTGTCAGTTGACATCATCTGTAAGCACTAAATTTTGCAGGGCATTTCTTTGGAAATTTGTGTAGGTGGCTTTTACATGCATATCAAAGAATTGCATCAAAAGAATAACTATGAGTTTTTATTGAATTAAGTAATTGTCCTGTTACATCAGTGTTGATATTTTTATTTTTTACATGTTAAGTTCTAATTTTTGTCTTGTTCTGTTGGACATTTATTATGTTTCTTTAGATTTCCAAATGAATAATGACTATTTTTTTTATTTTTCTATGGAATCTCCTTTCCTTTAGACTAATAAAGATCAGTGCACTTGTCACACGGCTAGTTGTTTACTAGTCCTATGGACTAGTATGAAAAAATTAATTCAAAACAACAAATAGGTTTAGGAGCTGTTGTGCAAGAAATTATATAAATGTATAATTAATCTTCAGTTTTCTGGCAGATGATGATAAAGGCATTTATATTTTACTGATGATATCTATTCCTTTTCCAATTGCCACTTCTGTAGGTTGATAATTTCTTCAATCCACCCAACCGGTAGTGGGTTTCTGCCACACCTCAGGTTTAATCTCTGAATTCAATTTAAATTTTGCCTTTCTTTTTATACATGCTTAACAAGGGCACCTCTGCAGTCATGCTACCTGGCTTCAACCCAGTAAACAGTTAACAATATGTTAACTTTTATATGTCCCCTTTCAAATCTGCTGATCCACTGTGCTGCCGCTCAGCTTTGCACTATGGCACTGGCTGCCACAGAATGCCTTAAGAACATGAAGGGAACCCGGTAGAGTTTCAGAAGATCTGTAATGGCAGAAGTTATTTTTCTTTTTTCCTGTGTTGGTGTTTGGGCTGTGATGTAAACTCTGCAGACTGTTAGGGAGGCATTTGGATTGGGTTATTTTAGATGGGAAATTAGTATGTTGCTGGTATGTGCACACCTTCTGTTGGATGTGAATTATTCTTTTCAGGTCTGGTAGATTTCATCATCCCTACTGTATTTTAAGGGTAGCATTATTGGAGAAATCTTCTTGAAGCTGTTTTTCTGGCCTAGTTGCAGATGGAGATTGAGGTTTACACAGTGACATGTCTCTTTGCCACTTTTATTTCCATGTGGCAGCTTCTTGTCCAGCAGTAAACTTTGTACCTTTTAGAAAACTTCACACAAAAGCATAGAGACAGTTAAGAAGATTATCTTTCAAAAAATATTTCACTTACTAATTATTAACCTAGCATGTTGCAAAAACACTGAAAGGAGCAAGAGTTGTAAAGAAAAATGTCTCTGGGCATAAATGTGTAGTACTTACTTGTACCCATTGTGTTTATTTTAATTTACTGTGGATGACAGTGGACATTTTTGTGCAAATGGTAAAAAATTAAGATTTATTATATTTTTCTTTACTAAAAATCATGTGTTGAAAATTTTGATGCAATGTTGCAAAAATATTTGGATTTTGGGAAAAAATGCAACATATTTTTCAATTCAAAATTACTCACTTGACCATGCATTTAATTGTAAGTTTGTTAAATAAATATATTTTGATTATGGAGAATATAAACTTGTAAAAATACTATTATGAACTGACTTCTGTATTATGCAATGTACAGCAATAACTGTGAAAACTAAAATCCTACATTAGGTAATTTGAATCTTGAGTAGGGAATGAAGGCATCCCAAGTAAAATATAATTCACTTTTGAATTCTTCCAGGTTTCTAAATAAATTCATAGGTTTATTTGTCACTTTATGAAATACATAAATACTCTTCCAGAGTCAGACATCTATCGAGTAGGTAATGGTTCTCTAATTTAGTTTGACTAGAAAATGTCCAAGCTATTATGTTGTTTTTTTTTTCCCTCAGAACATTATCAACTCTATGTTCCTGAGTCGGCTCAAGTTGGATCGGCAGTTGGCAAAATCAAAGCAAATGATGCAGACACTGGTTCAAATGCAGACATGAAGTACACGATTATAAATGGTGATGGCGCTGGGGTATTCTCCATATCTACTGACAAAGAAACCAGGGAAGGAATTCTCTCTCTGAAGAAGGTAAGCCATAGAAGATGTAAAATTTGGGTGAAAATTCTACTTTTGTCCCCAGCCTGCTGAAATCTTGCCGTAGAAATTTTTTCGGTGGCAATGAATGTGTAATTCAGTTTTCATAGACTGTTATTCTATGATTTACTTTCCAGTTGGTATATAAATGATCCAGTATTGTGCTAAAGACTTAAAATGTTACTTGGCAAGCTATTGCAGGGTTACCATTTATATGTAGTTCCTATATTTGTCCCAGTCAGCTGAGAGTTCTTATGTGGATTTATTTGTTGTTATTGAGTCTTGTAGATATAAATTATATGTAACCATACACCCTAAAAATTAAAAGTGAGTATATGTTCAAAATTACTAATATGAATTCTGGTCTTGATTAATGGTTGGATAAATGAAATCCTGAGAAAATATGAAAGAAGAGAATAAATAAAAAACTGTCTAAAGCATGATTTTAATTTTTTGCTTCCGCATATATATATATATATATATATATATGTGTGTGTATTTAAGATATCAAAAATAGTTTCTAACTCAAGGAAATATTATTTTTATAATTCATACATATTTAAAAGATCTCTTTCAGTATCTTAAAAACCTTTAACTCAGTGTCTTTTGTAAAGGTTATGTAATACCCACCTTTTACAACCACATATAAGTAAACTGTCATTTTTATACCGCTGAATTAATTTCATGATAGCCTTGTTATAGCTAAAAACATAATCTGGTATTTATTCTTTAAAATAAGCATTATACCCTTACCATGGGTGCTGTTCATTAACTACAATATTTACTAATATACAAAACATGAAGCAGAAAGGAAGAATTTCCAACAAAATGAAAGACATAGAAAACTTTGTTAAATCACATTTCTTATTAGTTTTGGCAAAGTAGCTTCAAAAATTTTTTCACTAATATTTAGAATATGACAAAAGCATGGGTTGCCTGTTCTTTTACATACACATGACAATAATTTAGGTCATTTTTTACATCAAGACAAGAGGAGGTAAGTTTTGCTTATGAAATATTATATTCCAGTTGAGCAGAACTTTGGCACTTGAAAGATACATAAATTTGTGTATAATAGCTCTGTTATTTCCTTGGATACCTTATCCCTTTGTACAGTATTAAAAATTTACCTTGTTTTTTTTTTTACTTTATTTTCTTATTTTTTACTCAGATCTTGTATGCAGTTAAATAAGTATATTATATGCTGTATGCTGTAATTGCTTTCAATTTAGATTGGGTTTCAAGCTGAATTTTTTTCAGACCCCACCATAAATAAATAATCTTAGCTGAGGACAGAACTGTTTTGGTTTTGCATATCAGATACCAATGCCTTCTATAACAGTAAAATAGAATGTCTTGTCTTCTAGTACTTCTCCAGAAGAATTTACAGTAGGCACATCAGAAAAGCCAGAAGTAAATATATTATTGTGTCTAATGACATGAAATCGTCATCCAAATATTAAAGATTTCCTTATGTAAGATTCTGATGGATAAATAAAATTTTTCAGTGCCTCTACTTGTATGCAAGGGCTGGGAGTGTTAGAATCTTTTTTAGTCTCATTCTGGGCTGACCCAAAACATCCAGTACTTTCATTATCTTTCTTACTGACAAACCTGTGGAGCCATTCTTCAGTCTCAAAAATCCTTCCAGAAAGGGTTGATTACAAACTGTCATGAAGTATTTCCACTTTACCTCATGCATTTCCTCATTTGAGTAAGAAACTGGAGGAAACCCAAACAAAATAGCCCAGTAAAAGCTACTATTCTCTGTATCCTTCAAAAAATGAATGGTCATCATGCCCCCCTTTGTCATGATTTTCAGAAACATGTGTTAGAACTTTCCTGACCTCAAGTCAGCAAGTATCATTCAGGTTTCCCAGAAAAAGTGTCTAACAGCCCATGTCTCTTCAATTTTGTGTAATGAAATTGGAAATGTTCAAGAAACAGTTATTTCCAATAAAATTCTGTAACTCTTTTTGGGAGTTGCAGTTACCCTAATACGAGATTTCTTTTGGGAGTCTCATATTAGAAACTCAAACTGCAGTATAGTGCAGACCAGCATATTCCAGTTAGCCTTGTAAGTGGTCACTTGAGCTACATTTGGCATTTTCAGTTTGGCATAAAAATCATAATATCCGATGGCTACATACTGAAGTTACGTTGCTAATTGTAATGAAAGGATGTTATTAATTGGGCAAATAGAAAACATGTACAAAAATTCTCTTTAATTAATCTAAAATATAAATGTTTTGCTTTCTTTCTGGGGAAGACAATGATCTTCAAGGATAATTTTAGGTAAATACAGAAATATTTTGCATATTTAGAGAGACAAGAAAAGTCTGTCTTTCATCTTATATCTACAGCTAATGATTGAGATGTTATAGGAAGAAAAAAAAGCAAATGAGAACAAAAATCTAGTCTGACTATATTTAAAATGTCAGCTTTTTCTGATTATCTGAATAGATTTTTCCCTTTTAAAAAATGTTATTGTTTGATCAAGGAACTCGATAAAATAAAGAGTTTGTGTTACTACAAGACTTTGTGTCTTGTAGTCTTCTCTCACGTGTTTTCTGAGATAAATGAATCTTCCTGTACAAGTTAATTCAGTTGTTGTCAATATAAACTGAGTTTTCCAAAAAGACATCAAAGATAAATGCTGCAGTCCTTTTTAAACCTGTTTATTCTTAGAATATGCATGCTGCAGAGAAATGAAAATCACTAGTCAATATTTGGCTACTCATAACAAAACCACCATAAATTAATGGACATCAGAGTTAGAATTTATTAAACGTATATTTCTTTATGAATTGACTTGAGAAGGATACTTAGCTGTTTTTTCTTGTGTAGTAATAGATTTACCAGGCTACGGTTAATTTCCATGCCTTTAGAACTTTTTATTTTTACATTCAGGAAAGGGAAACAGAGAATAAGAGGGTCACAAAAGCCTTATACTGATAGAGTTTAGAGAATGACTTAATTGTCCTTAACTACACAAAGGAGAAATCAAACAAATATATAAAGTGTATATAAATTCTGATAAATTTTTCTTGTACACCATCAGTCAAATTCCACTGGTATCAGTGGAATTCTGCCATGCCATAGAGGAAATAAAAATTCTCGTTCTAAAAATAAATATGTGCATATGCAACTTCTTTAATGATATGACTTTGTTTGGAAACTGTTGGAAATAGTCTACATCTGCTCTCTTACACTGAGAAAGTGTTTTCCTGTAAGAAGTTGCTTTTATTCAGTTGAGAATAAAAGAGATGCCCAAAAGAATTTTAATGTCGTCCCTGTCACTATGACCATTTTTTATTTAAGACATGAAGTTATTTTAATTCAGGATACATCAGTCTCTACCTTTTTCAGGGCCTAGGATTTACTGATTAAAACCAAAAGGTGACAAAATTCAGACAGTACATTATCAGGAAAGTAGAATCTGAGACTCATCCTAAACCATGGGCTATTTCCAAAACTAGTATCTTTTTCAATATTCTGTTGCAGAGAAAAATTGAAACCATCCTGCTTCATTTATATCCTTCTATATACGAGGTATGACAGTGGCTGCCAGAATATCAGAGAATATCATCCCTTTCCAGTGACACAAAGAAATGTTTAAGTTAAACAGAAAAGATGTTGTTAAGTTGCTAGCAGGCTAAACTGGAGAGCAGAATGTCTCTGAGAATTTATTTTTTCTTCCAACAGCCACTCAACTATGAAAAAAAGAAATCATATACACTTAATATAGAAGGAGCAAATACTCACCTGGATTTTCGCTTTTCGCACCTGGGACCATTCAAAGATGTAACAATGTTGAAGGTCATCGTTGGTGATGTGGATGAACCCCCTCTCTTCACCATGCCTTCCTATGTCATGGAAGTTTATGAAAATGCAAAGATTGGGACTCCTGTTGGCACAGTAACAGCACATGATCCTGATGCTGCAAACAGTTTAGTGAGGTATAGTAAATCCAAATTATAGGAATTAATTATTCAGTCATGATATTGAATTTCAAAAGCTTAATGGTCAATGAGATCTGGAATGTAGGAAGATGGTTTATTTTAGTACATAATGGAAAACATAGGTTGGAACAGTATCGTGATCAGTCTGTATAGATAAGATTTAGTAACATAACCTTCAGCCTTTATTTCATTTGTACTATAATTCCCATCATTGGTCTGAGCAAAGGCCTGATTTTCCAGGGGTGTCCTACTGTAAATCTTTAGAATTTCATAGCACGGTTTTCCTCCTGCTGTCAAAATTGCACTGGCCCTCTGCGCACTTGCTGCACTCTAGTTGTCCCAGGTGCTTGTGCAAGACAGCAATAGGTTTAGATACATCTTCCTTTTAGAGACAAGTAGGATCGTTTTTGCAAAACATTGGTTGAGGGTGAGCCCAGTATTTTGTAACATGCTTCAGCTTCAGTAGAGCGTCAAAAGAATTAAATATGTGCAATAATGAATTTTGTGGAACAATATAAGAACTTTATGTGTCAAAGGTCTAAAAGGTCTCTAAAAGGTCTCCAAAAAATATCTGCAAAAAGATTTTTGATGCTTTTCCTTTCCATGACATAATAATAAAGCCTTTGTAAAAATCGTTTTATTATATCCTTGGAAAGCAGTTTTTCTTCAGCTAGTAAGGAAGATTTAGTCTCCTGACTGAGTTGAAATCTGCTGGGTATGTGTAATAGTCTTAGTAAGGTGAAACAATCTTTCCATAGCAATGAAGACATCCAATTTTTATGGTTCTTTTGTCATAATAGTCTAAAATTCAAAATGTTTTGTGTCAGAGAATCAATATATGCAATTTCTTAGTGGCAAGTTATTGCCTTTGAAAAATTTCCACTATGGTATTTGTGCCTAAATTGTAACATGCATAATTAAATTTTGCTAAAAATAGCTGCCAAATTCCCGTAGCTTTAATATTGTGATTCTGAAGCTATTAACACAGTCAGAGCCATTATCGTCATGGAAATTTGGAGGAGGAAGGGCAAGTGCATATTTGAGTAACTGGTCCATAATTCAGCTGTCTGTTGCCCATAACAATTTTGTCTAGAAAGAGATAAATCTGACAAAAGGGAAGCAGCAGCAGTTTGTACAAAGCCTGGGGAGGCCAGAAGTAGAATTTCTGGGTGAAACAGGCAGTTATCTGGAGATAGAGGGATCTGAAGGAAAAATATTTTATATTTTATTGATATTAAAATATTTTATTAATATTAAAAATATTTTATTATTTTATATTTTATTATATATTGAAATATTTTATTTCAATATATAATTGAGGGGAAAAAATTGTTCTTACTTTTGTCAATCATGTTTTTACCTCAATTGACATATATTTTTGAGTTGTTTCTTCCATATCTTTATGTCTCAGTGGAGAAAAATATATAGTGCTAACATAGTATACCAAACCACGAAGATACGAAGGGAGCCAGTTCTCGCTCAGTCACATGTTGGTGGGGTTTGGCAAGGGCTTTTCGTAGAAAGCAGAGACCACTATCTCCAGGGAAGATAGACAGAGCTAGGGCTTGACCTGCTGATCTCTGTGTAGCAGGGGAGTAACAGAACAGCACTTCTTATCCAAGAGGCTCAGGTACATCTCCAAATACTGTGAGGCTACAGGGCAAGATACAGAGCAGCGATTTGCTTATCAGTCTTTCCAAATCCACTTGTGCATCCTTTCCACTTTATGAGGACACTCGCTGCCGTGTTTGAGATTGATGAAGCATTTAGGCACACACAGTTTGCCATCTCACTTTGCTCTTCAGCTGCTGAAAGAGATACAGTGCTCTGATTTGTTCACTGCCTAATTAAGTAACAGTTTAATTTGATGGCAGGAACAATTCTTGTATACAGAATAATGGTTGGAAGTGTAGTTAAGGTAATTAATACTGCTGAAACCTTTTTAGGTTATTTGAACTGAGAACAAAAATAAATAGCATCATCTACTGCTATCAGTAGAGGGAGACAAAGTGGGTTTTGTCCTTATTTCCTCACTGCGATTTCATCTCAGTGATTTCATCTTGTTCCTGAGCTGAGCAGTCTTCAGAAGGCACTGACTTGTACTTGCCAGTGCTTGTACTAGTGTTTCAGTCTATAAACCCCAGCAGAACTGTAATAACAAATGTAGCTAATAGCGGTGGGGTCTTTTTATTCAATACCTGACTGGCCATTTGGACTGTTCAAAAGGATTTTTCTTTTCAAGCTGATTGATGGTTTTTTTTTCTTTAAAAACATAGAAATGTATTTTCAGGGAAACTTTTTTAAATGCTCTGTTTTAGAATAAGATTATTATTCTACTGAAATATGAAAAGCAAGATATAATAGAAATAAGAAATAAATATAGTAAAACTTCGTCATGTATTAGTATTAATTTTAAATATAAAGGGGTTTTGAGTAGTTTGAAAATCACTTAAAAATTTACCTAAAAATTATTGTCTAAATCAACAGAAAATATCTTTATTTGTCATGCATTCACTGGTATTACTGCCCTGCTGGAACATTTATGAAAAACTAATCCCCTTTCATTGCTTTGTGTCAAGTATTCTGCCTCCATACTCATATCTTTTGTTGCTTGAAAAGGTCAGCGTTAAGTCACGTCTTATAATAATATCTGATGTGCAAGTGGATCTTGAAAAGTATCTTCCCACACAATGCAGAAGAAAGCATGACTATTAGATGCTCTAATTACAATATTTTCTTAGTCCATTATTCATTTTAAATCCCTGTATATCTACTTAGAAATTATCTTTTTTTCTTTCTGTAATCATACACAGAAAACCTGTGTGGCGATTAGGGGTGCAAACAGCTTTTAATTGGCAAGGCACCTGGCTGTGAGTGCTGCCTCAGGGCAGGGCAGCGCCTCCTGAAACCCTGACATCCTCCTGTGGGTGGTGATCCTTGGGTGGTGGGTCTACCCAGGCACAGCTCATCCTCCACATGATCCTTGGAGCTTCCCAACTGCCTCTGGTCTGCTGCCAGTGGGATGTTTTTTGGGAACGTGATGCTGTAGCTGTTCCCCAAGCCACCTCCAAGGCAGTGATTCAGAAAAGAGCTCAGATGTACTTTTAAGACCATAACACTTTCTGCAGCTCTGATGTAATAGGGAAAGTAGTTCCATGACACAGACCAGCTCCCCCAGAATAACTTCTTCCTGGTTTGGTAATGTACTATGAAGAACTGAAAGCCTTTGCTTTTGCTAACCTTATACACTTAGGAGTAGTGTTTGAGAAATAAGACATCCCATTACAGAAATACAGTAACATCAGATCACTCCTTTGAGTGCTCCTTTGTCATGTAGTGATACAGGGGATAAATCACTGTTTTGAGCATTAACGATAAGACCTCTGCACCCTCCAGTAATTTTTTTACGCCCACTTATTATGTTTAACTTAGGTTGTTTGCATTTCTGGGAAGATTTTTTCTTTTCCTGGTATCTAACAGAAAATTTCTGGTGAATGAGGTACAGGTCCTGATCAGGACTCTGCCTGTGACAGCAGCGTCAAACAATAAGAAAGATAAGCATCTTCCCTTTTCAGAAGGTCTACAATTGCTTGGCTAAAAACAGCTTTATATTTTATTTTTTTTTCTGTTCCTGGAAGACTGATTTGTTATATTAATAATTTGGAATTCAAGTAAATTTTCTGCTGGACCTTAATCAGGTTGTAGTATGTCTTGCTATAATGTATTTTATTCACAAAGATTGATCAGCTATAGAAAACAGAAGTCAGAAAAAACAAACAAACAAACTGTTGCTTTTGTTTTGGTTTTCTTTTTTTTCCTTTTTAAAATTTTGTACTAAAAATTAATTTTAATATTTGAAATTTCTTTTTCCTAAAAATTGACTTTTAATGTTGTGCTAGGTTGGTGAAGAATAAGAGTACAATCTCAGCTATGATCCTGCTTCCCACTTTTCTAACGGTCTTATGTTTTTGCCTTAAAATGGATGATATATCATAATGGTTATAATAAATGTATATACTAATGAGTGCAAAAACTTTCCAACACCACACCTGGTATGTAGAGGCTCCAATAAGTTCCTATTTCCCTTCTCCTACTTTGATTTAAATTGACAAACTTCTCTTTCCTTCTTTCAGGAAGAATACTAAAAAATGAATGAATTACAGGTGCATATGATTATAACAATTAATATGGTATAGGATTTTTGTCTTCAATTCCTGTATTCGGTAGAGAAACTTATTTCAACTTTTGCTGTATTGATTGTAAAAGATAGTCATCTTTTAGATTCATCTGAAGGTGAATATTTTTTGTCATCAGCCTTTGGAAAGTAATCTTAATTTTCAGCAAACAGTATTTTAAGAGGCATGCTTATACTTAGATGAAAGAACATAACCAATAAGTTTTATGCTTTCCCATTATTATTTCTCAAAGTCTTAAAGATATAAAATATTGGGAAAAAATCTTTTCTAATATAAAGTTTAAATTTGCTAGAGGTAGAATAAAACCTCAACTTGTGATTCAAATTGAAGGGATGTGCAAGACAACTTCATGAAAGGATCTAAGGGGGGGCTGAAAATTAAATTATATTTTTAAGGTTCCCTCCCACCTCCCCTCTTCTCTGAGATCAATTCAGTCTCTGTGCTCTCAACAGAGAGAAGGGATAAGGCTGCTTCCCTTCTGGAAAATACAGAAGTCCCTTCTCCTAGTTTTTTTAATTTGCCTTACTTGCTCTTTGAATGTCATATAAGAGGAATAAAATCAGTTTTTTTCCTGCTGTCCTTTGTACAGCCAGCATGGCTTCCCTGAGGACAAGTGGACAAGGGAAGGGTTACAGATGACATTTATTTGGACTTCTGTAAAGCCTTCAAAACAGTCTCCCACAACATAATTTTCTCTAAACTGTGATGAGATGGATGGAATGGGTGGACTGTTACACTGCTTGGGGTGACATAATTGCAGCTTCCCAGTACCTGAAGGGAGCCTACACGAAAGATAGGGAGGGACTATTTACAAAAGCATGTAGTGACAGGACAAGAGGGAATGGCTTCAAACTGAAAGAGCTTAGATATTAGCAAAAAATTCTCCACTGTCAGGGTAGTAAGACATTGAAAAAGGTTTACCAGAGAAGTTGTGGGTGCCACATACCTGGAAATGGAAAAGGTCTGGTTGGATGAGGCTCTGAGCAATCTGGTCTATGAGAAGGTCTCACTGCCCATGTCAGAGAGGTCGGAACTGGATAACATCCAAGATCCCTTCCAACCCAGGCTATGATTAAATGAGTCCATGACTCTCTCTTGGCTGTACTTAGGGCAGCTCGCTGAGATCAGTGCCATCATGTAGAAGGATAATCCCTCCTTCATATGCCTGGGGGAGAATATATGAGATTTTCCAGATTCTGTCAGGCCTGCACTGGTGAAGGCAAAGGCAGAAATCTGCCCTCCTCAAAGAAGACCTCAAAGCACAACAACTTCATAATCTTCCAGTGTTTTCTCTAAAACTGATGTTAAACTGAGACAGAAGAAGAGCACCCTATTTTGAATGGCTGGAGAGAGATGGGAATTTTTCTTCAATTTCTTCACTAATTCTTCACCTGATTTCAGAGTCAGAAATTATTATAAAACCTTTCTTTACAGTGTTGAGGTGAGAGGTCTCTTGCTATTTTGTCCCCTGAGGCCTCAAATTAGTTTTGATTCTTGTCAAATTATGTGTCCTAGGTCTCCCAGTAACAAGCATGTCCATGTCCTCAAGCAGGAACTGGTAAAATGTTCTGACGGCTCTTCTGACTAGAAAAATCCAGCTTAGGATAGTGGTCAGAATCCCACATCAACCAGAGCCACCTCCATCCCTCCCTGAGAGCTGAGAGAGGAAATGCCTCAGATCAACTTTTTGACAAGGAAAAACAGATTTTTCATACCAGAACATCATCTTTACGTTTCTAGAATTTTTACTGACTTCAGAATGTCTCAAACATTTACAGTCTTTTATGGTTTTAGAGTCAGCCTTCATATTGGAACGTTTCTAGAGTATAGTCATTTTGATAGGGTCATGCAACTCCCTAAACAGGCATAAATCTATCAATCTTGGGTTTATTTGCTTTAGTGTATAATATGTAGGGGAAAATAAGATAGTATGTAAGTAGAATATCATTCTTTAGCTGGTAGGTAAAAAAGTAGGCATAGGTTTAGAGAAGTAGCTGTAGCTGTAGCTAGCTTGTCGGGGAAAATAGAAGTGTTTCTCATGTAACACTGACTGCCCTTTATTGCTTATCAGCATCTGAATGTTAATCTCTTTGAATAACAAGCAACTCAGATATAATAAAATATAGTTCTGCCATCAACACATCTACCTGAAATGATTTTGGACAGTCATAATCCTGTGAAGAAATTCATAAAGTCGTGAAAAGACAAATCTTTATTTTGCTTTGAATTCTGAATTATGCCTTGAAGGGTGTGGCCTGTTCTTAGCCTACGCTGACTGGCAGAATTAGCTGGAAAAATGATCACTGATTAACACATGCAGAGAGAAACTGCCAGCTAGAAATTATGAGTGTCTAGAAATAACTAGACATTTGTTTCATTCAAATGAAGAGTTTCAAATTTCCTGTGTTCAAGGTGCGCAGTGTGCTAAAAGATAGGAATATGAGCTGGAGCAGGAAGCTGACTTCTGCATGAAATTCAAACCAGCAGTGGCTGTCTCTCAGAGACTTTCCTGAGAGACAGCGTTTCAGTGCTGTGAATTCCCCTGTTTCCCCTGGGATCCTGCACCTCACGTCTCTAGGACCAGGACATGGAACACTGCCACTGTGGCTGAGCTTTCAGCATGAGAGGAGAGCCAGGAGTCCTGCATGGAAACAACAAGGTACTGCTGATCAGCTGGTGGATGTCAGCTGGCAGGCAGCACCAGAGAGAACTCAGCAGGAACAGCACATTGAATCAGCTTCCTTTAAATGCTGTGAGAGGAGCAGTGTCTTTCTCAAAGTTATGCTATGTCTGTTTGAAAAGAAAGCAAAGGAAGAGTAAACAGAGGGGTACCTTCTCCAAGCTATCTTCAAATGTATTCAATTCTCACACCTGGAAAGCACAGTTGAAGTCTGTAGTTCTCAGTAGCAGGCTTCTGCCAAGAAGCTCTGGAACATCGAATATCGAATGTCTCCTTAATGTACCAGACATGCTGCAGGGAGAAAATTGGTTACCTGCTGATTGGCATGACTTCTGACTCATACTTCACAATTGCTTTTCTCTCCTGGCTGAATTTGTTTGAGCTATGGGGAAATAAATTGGCCCTGGAATGGATGTACTGTAGTGCAAGACAGTCATGGCAGCAGAATGTCTCCCTACCACCTCATTTGGCTTCAAGGCTTTGCTGCTGGCTCCCAGGCTCATGAGCGCTGCTGTCAGGAGGCAGAGAGAATATAAAAGGCACACACTCAAGTTATGTCCCAGCATGGGCCATTTCTTGTTGTTCACCAGCTGGTCAAACACAGAGAGTGTCATCTGGTTGGTTCTCTCAGTCTTTGTCATGGTATACCTCTTTTTCTCACTCTATGCAGTTGCTTACTCTTCCTTTTCTAAGATATTTTATAAAATGAAATAAAAATTTCTGTACTTTATCTCTTTTGGGTAAAGTTTCTTGCTTAAATCTTTAACTGAACAGGTTTCCTTACAATGGCATTTGACTTTTAACTGATAAGTCTTTTAAGATATAATTGGTTGGACAAGGTTCTGTTCCATTCCCATGGACTTTCTTTTAGTAATTCTTTGTAAGCACCTCCACTTGTTATTTAAGAACTGGCTATTTGCTTATGTCTCAAAAGTCCAAGGAAGTACTGTGCTCCTTGAATTCACATCTGGCTGAAATTTGTATTTGGAAGTTGATTATTAATATGAGATTCACAGCCAAGGTAGAAATATGTAACAGAGTTCATTCTTGCAGTTGAGAAATAGGGTAATAAGTGAAAAATAACATAATTAAAATATAATTTAAAGATTTGATTAAAAAAAAGAAAGAAGCAACTTAAAATCTCAAAGCTATTTTGAAAGTTCAAACTCAAGGCTCATCCTTAAAACACGGTAACTAGAGAGAGCCATACCAGAACAGTAACAGCCTATGCCAGTTGTCTGTCCAGTGATAGACTGGTGTTAATACTAAGGCAATCATTTAGGTAGAGAGATTCTGAAAATGCTTATGCCTTTTAGCTTCAGAAGCCGTCCTAAATGGTTTGGAGATCATTAATATTTCTAAATTATTTTAGGACCCTTGAAATTCTTCTCCATTTTAAACAGTCTTTGCATTATTGGGGTCTGACAGGTTGAGTACTGAAAGCAGAATTGTATGTTCCATAGTGACCTTCTGCCAAAGGGTCATCATTCATATATATTTCTCTTTACACCCTAACTGACGCAAATGTTTTTAGTTTTCCGCCAAAAGGGGGGAATATCTGTCATCACTGACTCACTGCTTCACTAAAAGGCAGGAGGTGAGGAACGAAGCCAGAAGAGCCAGTGGCTTGCTTTGGTCAGAAGGATATGGATGGAGCTGGGAATGCGCTTCCATTCACTGAGATTGCCTAATAAAAACATGGCATATGTTGCATTTCCCAGTGTTAGCGGGATTCAGTTTTGGTATTTAATTTTTTTCAGATTGTCTTCAGATAGCGTGACTGTATATAAAACTTTAAGTTTTATATATTCATGATTCTTTTTAATGAAGTTTATTTTAGATTGGTTTCTGTTGCTGGTTTGTATGTAAATAGTTTATGAAGAGCTGTTTATCTAGGCATGTCTTGTTATTAAGTCTCTTTATTAACATGTGCCATGCAGCTCTGATGTGCAGATTTAATGTGCAGTGGTTATAAGAATGCTATGATGTGGCATTGTCATGAGCAAATGTGTGTAAATAAATATCTAAAATTGATATTATAAATTAATTTTTTGAATTAATGCATTCTAAGTGAGCAGAAGCCATCAACTGACTTAAGGTGAAAAATCTCTCTTGAAATCACTCCTTGAAATTCAAAACTTGCACTATATCTTTTTGTGGTCTAGAAAAAGCATCGAAAAGCAGATCAGTAGATGTGGAGGGAGGGGTAGGAGCAGAAGGGAATGACTGTCTGTTGCCACTATGATCCAGATGAAAATAATTTTTTTAATCAGATGAAGTAAATTCAGAAGCTTAAGTAAAAAATCCTTGACTCAAGGATGTGCTCTATTTATGGATATATCTGGTCTTTATTCTCAACATGTAGGTAAATGAGTGACTAATACTTATAAAGATCTAAATTGTTCATCACTTTGTAAAAGCATTGAAACCTGTTCTAAATGTCCTCTTACAGGACAAAAATGAGTTGCTCTACCAAGGGAGTTCTTGTACAAAATATTTTTAAAGCAGTTGGAAGCAAAACTAGCATTCCTAGGTTTTCTACTGTGTGGGAATATCTTCTGTAACTTGCTTTACTGACATGTTAATGATAGTTGGGGAACACAAGTGCAAATAGCTACTTTAGATGTGATGCACAAAACAGTTTTAAGGAAGAATCTGGAGTAGCGGAGAAGAGTTGAATATTTTAATCATGGGAAAACCTAAGAAAATACGACCTCTTTATTCATTAATTGATGAAGAAAAGAATTGTTAATCTGTGAATATTTCAAACTGTATGTAAAAGCACAGGAAAGGGAAGTGCTACTGTGGAAAATTTTGTAAAAAATTTCATTATTCTAGCAAAATTGGAAATATGAGTGTTAGTACAATTAATTACTACAGGATTATTTTGTTCTCATTAATGACACAGAAAATACAATTGAAGTTATTAATTCAATCTTAAATTCTTTAAATGGAGATTTGAGTTTCTGTGGAACACACTTAAATAACTGATTTAGGAAAAAGATGTTCATATTAAAAAAAAATTTTAAAATACCATATTTTACAAAATGTCTATGAAAATGAATTGTTAGGTGATCACAATTTATCAGAAAAATCAAGCATCAGCTTTTCTACACAAGCTTCATTTTTGGGACAGATATTTTTCTTTTATTTCTGTACTTTGCTCAGAGGAAGAGGTAACATTTTGTCATAAGTCTTATACACACAATAACAGCTGGACATTCATATAGATTTAAGTTTTTTTCTCATCGAAGCCCAATATGAAATTCTGTCTATTTTTGAGCTACAGTCTACAAAAAATACATAGCCTTATTTTTATGGCCCTGTGGGGTTAATGACAGTAATGACTAACAGAATAGTCACTGTAGTCACTGCCTGATGTTGATAATAAGCAAAGAGTGTCCTGAGTAATTAATGTTTGAAGGACAAGACTCTTGCATTATAAGATTTGGATTTGCAGTACATATTGAATTTTCAGTACATATTCCATAAGAACAGGTCAGGAAAGAATATTTGATTTCTTTTTTTCAGCAAATAATTTGATCTTTTTTTTTCAGCAAATCCTTGTTGTTCTCAGGAGACTCCTAGAGTCAATAAAAACAAAGCTATACTAGGAGATAAATAATTAAATTTTATATTTGCATAACTTGTAATCTCTACCAGTAAAAGGTCTCCAAGAAAACTGAAGGACAGTTATGGTTTCCACACTTTCTCTTTTAACCTTCTAGTTCATCATGTACAAGATGCTTGTGTATCTGTGTATATATATTGACCAACACAACCAAACATCCGTTATTTCTGTGTTAAAAGTAGTATGACCAAAACATTCCAACTATTTTTTCTAGTCCAGTTTTGCTAGGCTTCCAAGCATAAGGTGTAAGGCATGGGGGCATTTCTCCACCTTAAACATGTTATCTTCTTGACAAAGTTCGGATGTCTACATGACTCTGTAGCAAATATGGCAGCTTTGTGGATTTTTAGAGGTTGATACCACTCTGTCTCCAAGTTTTTTATAAATCGTTAAAGGCAATGTTATCTGTGGACATGGGAGATACAACTTCTCCACTGAGACTGGCACAGTCTTAAAGAGGTGATTGTAGCTTGTACAAATGGGGCCACATAAAATAATGCCAAGAGGATAATTGTGTGGTCCATTTCAGTTCTTTTTTGGGATGTATCCTCAGAGGATTCCAATATTCCTCAAAGCAAAATAAATTTCTTTGGATGTCTGCACCATCCAATATTTCATGATCAGTGACTGATGAAAGTTCATCAGGAGTTTTCTTTTAATTCCTCTCCTGAGTTTAGCAAGCATGGAGAACCATAGCAACTTTCAGAAGTGTGTCTGCAATGACGGCTGTGTGTAAATTCATTAACTTTTTAAATCTTTTTCCGGCGCCACCACTGTTTTGTTTTTTAGTTTTTTCCATTCAATTAGCGATACAGTGAATAATGTCCTTTGAAAAAATTTTCCTGACTTAAACTCTTGAAGATTGCTCCATCACCTACATAATCAAGATCTTCTTAGTCCACTTGCTCGAAGCAACTTGAGTTGCCATCTTGCACATCCAAAGTGTCATTATTGGGTACTTCTGGTATATTTTGTAATGAGTTATTCTCAAATGTTGGTAATAATGAACTGCAAAATAGTTTCTGACTTAGCTTATGGGAAACATCAAGGACAATCCTGGCTCCAGAAAAATGTAAAATGGGTAGGAACTGAGGTCTCCTGTCTCTCCAACAATTCCAACAGTCATTCAGCAGGGCTTTCGGTCTTCATGATGTTGAAAGGAAAGATGGAGAACAGGTGAAAAGAAAGATATTCTATCCTAGGTTTGGATGCTTTCATTTTCAGTGACTGAGCTATGGTTCTTCAGCTGCTGAAAATACTTGAGGCATGGCAAGAATGTCTGGAGTTCCAAAAAGCAAGTTAGCATACTGTAAGGCAGATGTAAATACTTCTTGTAGGTAGGGGAGGTGGGTTCGGGTTCTTTCCAGTAAGGAAGATCTACCCTAAGTCACCAAATCCTATCTGGCTTTTCCACTGAGTCTCCAATCCTTTGACCAGTTAAGGTGACTCACTCAGATTTCTGCTTTCCCTTCTAAGTGCTTTCTTTCTTTTATTTTTTCACATCACTTCCACCTTTAACGTATCATTCAATTAAATACTTGTTTGTTTTCTTACTTTTTGTTTACACTACTAGCATAAATAAGTACATTGTGAGAGAAATAAAACTTATTTTTAATTGTTTTATGCTTGTCAAATTTTATGTGTGACACTCTTTTTATTAGCTAGGAATTACATTGTGGTAATGAAAAAATAAGAGCAATTGGATGGGACAAATAAATCATTTTGACCTTTATATGCCTTCCATGAATTAGATATATATGGAATTTCACAGAATGAAAAGAGGAATGAAAAATTAGCAGGAAAAGTAGTTATGGTATATAAAATAATATTTTTCCTTTCCTAAATTATTTTTTCTGGACTTAGTCAAGAAGGCTTGGAAGAGTTGAGTAATTGTTTCATTTGTTAAAAGCCATTGTAAATAATTCCAGCTTTGAGAAAAGTCTTGTCAATCTTTTCTTTTGTGTTCTTTCCCTCTCCTTCCATTACCCACTTCAAGGCTTTTAGCTTCCTTGCTAGGCAAAGTGCCCCGAAGCCAAGGGAGCAAAGCAGGGAATTTTAGTTTTTCTTCTAGGGTAGTGTCAATGGCTGCTCTGGGAACCAGATGTTTCTGATTCTCTGTAATGGTGATGTTCCAAATGGCTTATGTGTCACCTTGTCATCGAGTTAATGTCAGAGAGGCATGCTTTGAAACAGGAACCAAGGCTGATGGCACTGGTTTGCAGTGACGGGCAAATAAGCCGAATAATAATGTCCTAGTTTCTGCTTTCTTTTCTGCTTTTCCATTTCATGATTTTTAGTCAAAATACATGTGTATTTTACCTTTGGAAGGATTGTATACTGCTGTGTAAAATACCACCTGTTAGCAATTTATATCTTAGTCACTCACGGTGGAAATATGGTTATATATCAAAAGAAATAAAAAATTAGGAAAGAACTTAAATACAGTATTAGTTTGGGTTTCTCCAAATTATATTTTTTTCAGGTTATTTTTTAAATGTCTGTAATTTTAAAATCTTGAAAGTAATATTCTTATATAGCTTTCTGTTACTTTGGATTATATATACTACAATGAATATATATTTATTGTTATATTTCTTCATAGATATTTCATTGATCATAACACAGAAGAAGATAGGTATTTCACCATTGATGCTAGTACTGGAACCATTAAGACTGCCAAGATCTTTGACAGAGAGGAGACACCTTGGTACAACATCACAGTGGCTGCTTCTGAGATAGGTAAATAATTTATTTGGCACATGGTATGAAAAATAAAAATTAGAAAGGAAAATAATCACTCTCACATTTTGAGAAAGACTACATTAATATATTATGTTCTTTTGAACACCAGTGGGTTTTTAGCTAGTCCAGATAAAGAAGAGTTTTCTGTATGTTTGTGAATACTCTAACTCCACAGAACAATTAAACAAAATCACATGCCTATGTGAGTCCACCTGTGTAAATTTGCCAGATTTCTCTGCATGGGACAGAAGGCTGCCAACTTACCCAGCAACATTTCTTAAGCATTCAATCTCCTAAAATCAACAGCTTGTGCCATTTGTGTTTCACAATTCGTATGTCTTAGAAGTTAACACTATTTAGTACTGTCTGAGAATTTAACACACTTTATTACTGTCTGAATTTAACACTATTTAGTGCTGTCTTTCCTTCTTGTATCTACTATCGACTATTTTAGCGAATTGCATGCCAATTGTATGCCCATGTTAATTTATATTTCACAGATGCCTAGTAGTTTCTGATTATGTTTCTGGCCTTTTAATGGGCAAATTACCAAGATATAATAAATACTTAGCTGTGCATTTGAAAGTCTTCTAACTTTGGTGAATCTCCATTGCCTCAGATAAGCCCTGCAATGATCAAAACCCATTTGGCTGAGGAGTATGAGACAAATATTTCTTCTTGAGGCAAGGAGAGTGTAAAGAACTTTTCAGTTTAGCTTTTTTATTGCAGGGTCTTCATTTTTCCATGGTCAAAGTTTTAAATTTAAAAAACTCAACAGGCAAATGAAGAAAAAAAAAAGTCCCATTCTGGATTGATAGATCAATCCTCCCAAGCACTGTTCATGATACTATCTTTCAGCGGCAGTGATTTTGATCAAAACTGTGAAATACTTTTATGTATATTCATTTTCTTTTTTTTGTTTGTTTGTTTTTTTGTTTTTGTTTTATTAATGATAAAACACAGGTTTTACCTCTAATAGGTTCCACTGACATTATTTAGCCCTGTCTGCTTTCATCTGTTTCAACTCTTGGTTAAAATGTAATCTGTTCTGCCACTACAGCACTAGCACATGCTACAAAATAAACAGCAGGAATTTATTGCATAAATACAACAAATTGTTTCCTATTATTGTACCTACATTCACAAATAAATTGACATTTTGAGCTAAGTACTTCCCTACAGTAAGTAATAGGATCTAGAATTTTATGATTAGCTCCTTGAAAAAGCAAACACTAACACTCCTGTGTGCTTGACAGTGTTGATATATATAGAATGTCATTTCAGTTCAGCATAAAACTGAATTCAGTATGAAATAAAATATAATTAAAGCTTAATCATAACCAGGAGCATACTGTTAATTAAAAAAAAAAAAAAAAAAAAAAACAAAATTTAAAAGCTACACAGGGACACTGAAAAAAGAGTATTCATGAGTCCTTTTTTGGAAACCATTGAAATATAATTTTCCAGAAAAAAATCTCAATAGCATAAAACTTAAACATAGCTTTCTCCACATTATTTGTTTCACATAATCAAAAGAGTGCTGGTACATGTATCATGCTGAGAATAGTATGAAGAAGGAGGATTATGTTTAAAACTAAAACAGAATGGAATAAATTATAAGAATTATACTTTTTTTTTCTTTTTCTTTGGCTTTTCTTTTTTTTAGGTGCTCTGCTTAGAAGTCTCTGTTTCAGGTGCAAATTTTTACAGGAAAACACAAATCTGATTTTTTGTCCCTTGCTCTGCCTTTGTTACAGTTAAAGTTGGGGTTGAAAAAATAAGTAAATGTATAGAGTCAGTTGGAAAAACAATTCATTTATGAAAAAAGGCAGATATAGTAGTGAGGAAGAGATGGATAACAGACAGACTGACAGGCAGCCTAAATGACAGACAGCCTTTCCTTGTGTCTACTTCCTCAAACATTTTGTTTTTTTGCCGTATTTGGAAATTACAACACTGTTCTCTTCCAAATCCATTGTGAAATTAATAATGAATTTATGATGGAGCAAGGAGCATATGTTGTGTATGGCCAAAGCTCTTCCCTTAAGTGCTACCTATCCCATATCTGGTCTTACGGGTTTTGCTTTTAAGCTCAAGCACAAGGTATTGCAAAACTAAGACTAAAGCTGAAATATCAGTCTATGGCTATGACAAAAGTGTTATTTAGCTGTTGGGCTGGTATTCCTCAAATTTATCTGACACAGCAGAAGGCATTTGCAGCTTCTGACATCATTTGCTTGGCCAAGAACACAGCAGAACCTCCAAGGCCCATAAAGATTGCATTCCTTCAAAAACAAGAGGTACTCTGTGGGTATAAAGTGTTGATTGTAGTTAGTTTCTTGAAGTGTTTTCCTCTCTTCACTTTGTGCTACATATCACTGATAGAATTCAGTTTCCACCTATCATCCTTTTGGCCGCTATTTGTAACCGGGCTTATTTTACAAAAATGAAATTTAGAATCAAGATTATATTTCTACCCCCAATTCACAATTGTGTGATATCTTCATGCTTCAACCTCATTCTTTCTCAACCTTTCATAAGATATTTACTTTCACTTTTCCTCTCTGTATGTGATATATACTGTCTGCATTGGTCAAGTGTCCTCTGAAATCTGAGGAAGTCCTACCACTTTGCTCTGCAGGAGTAATGCTGATGTAATAATCCACAGGCTTTTTTCTGTTTGTGCTCTTTTTTCTTAAATCACATCATTATTATAAAAATTAATGGGCAATCCTTTTCTTTCTTTAACATGCATTGTTCTTAAACAGCAGCATTTTTGTGTCCAGAAGCATTTGCTTTGATTGTCTCAATAGGAGTGCTTCCTGAAATTTCTTTGTAGTATTAGGAAATAAGATGATAAAGTAGTACTATAGTTTATGTTGAAGGATCTAAAGACTAAATCTAAGACAGGTGGAAGGAGAAGTCATACTAAGAGTAGTACTAATACTTTAAAATACAGATTCATATAGGGTGATTACCATTTAATTGACTTCTTAGAATTCTTTGAAAAAAAATTAGAAAAGTCTATTTGAAAGAGGAAGAAGATATAATTTGATTGATTCTAGTACAGGTTTTTAAACAAGTCTTTGACAAGAGTAATGAGAATAGAAAAGTACAGAGCAAATGCACAATGTTTTATAACACAAGAAAGACTGATTTAGAGGAAAGAAATAACAGTCATAGCATAGTAATACCAAGAATACAGTCTGTCCCTTGGAAGTAGAAAAACTTAAGGCTGAGCTATTTCAAGGACTAACAGAATCTGTCAATTAGAATTCATTATTATGATAGCACTCAATGATACAAAGTGATTCAAATTCCAAAATTACCTCCCTAGCTGGTAAGAATTAAGGAAGATTGAGAGAAATTCATGTAAGAACAAGACACATAGAAGAATGAGCTAGATAACTGAAGTGTGAAGTGGATGGAAAACTGTCTGAAATGGCAGGTTCAAAGGGCCTCAACCAGCAGCCCAGATAGCAGGTGGGGTCCAATCACTAGGAATTATTCCTGGTGGCTTATGCAGGATATAACAGCCTCTTCATTAATGATGTGATATGTGGAATAGAGTGCTTTTTCAACTGCTCTCAGTCTTTGAAAATGACACAAAACTGGAATAAAGGCTTGTACATCAGACTGTTGTGTTGACAACCAGAAAGATCTCAATAGGCTTGAGAAATGGCTGAACAGGAAATGAAGAGAGATTGATGAGAGGGAAATTAAATCTTGAAGAGAGATTTAATAATAGGAAATGCAAAGTTGAGCACTTAGAGAGGAATAATCCTATGCACCAGTTCACATGCACAGCCAACTGGCAGATGAGCAGCTTTTTAAAGAAGGTTATGGTGGAGATCCCGGTGGGTGAAAGCTGGGTGTGAGCCAGTGATGAGATCTTGTGGCAATGGATGCCAATGCCATTCTGCACTGGGTGAGAAAACACTGGGTGTCAGCAGGCTGAGAGGGGTGATCCTTCCCCTCCACACAGCCCTGGTGAGGCCACACGAGGAATCTCCCAGATCTGGGCTCCTCAATGCCAAAAAGACTAAGTCCAGTGCAGAATCATGAAGGCTGGAATATCTGTCTTATGAGGAGAGGCTGAAAAGGCTTGGATTGTTCAGCCTGGAGATGTGAAGGCTCAGAAGGAGCTTATCAATAAGCTTAAGTAACTGTTAGGGGGAATCTAAGAGGTGACTAAAGATGATCAACATCAGGAAAGACTCATCTGAGTAGTATACAGTAAAATGACAGGAGGCAATTTGAATAAATTGAAGCGCAGAAAATTCCATTTAAACCAAAGAAGAAAAATGGTTTTACTGTGAGATTGATTGAAAATTGGAACAGGTCACATTGAGAGGTTGTGGATTCTCTGTCTTGGAGACACTCAGAACCCAACATGACATGGCCAGAGCAATGTACAATCTAGATCCAGCTTTGAGCAAAGGAATTGGACTTGCAGATCTATGGAGGCACCTTCAAAATCAATGATTCTTTGATTTTTTGGTACTAGGAACTGTGTTTTAAATGTGGAGAAGAAAATAAAAGAAGAAAATGGAGAAAACCAGCTTCTTGATATGTTTTTCAGGTGATGTTAACGTCAAAAGGTTATCACAGTTCATAAAATACTGGCATTTAGATGTATAATAACTGTGCTTCTAATTAGAAATGTGATTTTTTAAAAAGCAAGATAAGTGCTTATATTTTAAATATTTTAAAGGTACCTTTTAACTAGGAAGTTGTCACATATTTCTCTTATGCAACTGGTTATTATATCAGTGTGTAGAATGGATTTCTGGATTTATTAGATAATTAGCAGTTTGGGGATCCAGTTGTGGTGCTCCTGATTGTCTCCAAAATCCTCTGCAGTGGCTGAAAATGGAAAATCACACCATTTTCCACTATTTGCTTAAAGGACCAACTTGAATACAATGGGTGCAAAAACTTGTGATTGAAGGGACAATAAAGAATTCCTAATTTGTAAAGCTGTGGAGAGGTTGTATAGAAGAGAACTGAAATAATGGTGTTTCATGCCAGGTTTCGTCAGATCCCCCAGACTTGATGAAATCCAATCAAGAGTCAGCAAAAAAATTGCCACGTTAAAGAAACCTGTATATACAGAGCTTTGACACTGTAATGGATTAGAAATCAAAATACTGAAGAGACATCATTATGCAATCAATTTTACAGAAAAAAAATCCCACAAATCTCCAAGGTGTTAAAAAAATCAGATATTGGAAAAAAAACCACCCCAACCAACAAATATATTTGTCTTTGTATTTACTTTGCCATGGGTATTCATTATGAGCTTCACAGGAAAAAATGCCAAGGGGTTGAGTTAGGGCAGTATTTAATGGCAAACTATGCAATACCCTATGTGCTATGGAAGGGATATCAGGAAAAAGTAACTGCAAAAAACTACTCAAAGAAATAACTTTTAGACATATTTAAATAGAGTGCCAACAAACCCTACTCAGAATTTAAATATGTGAAAAGTTAGGGTAACTCACCAGAATAAAAGTTTGGAACATTCATTTAAAAAGACCTAGAGTAAATAACATTAAAGTGTCCTTTCTAATTGTAACATAAGTAGTTTTTTAATAAGTCTTGGTAAAAACAATAACAGAAACATACAATTACATAATTCAGAGGAAAAAGGAATCCACAGAGACAACTAATAATATGCAGCAGTGAAATATAAGCCCCCTTAAGTTGCTGAATAATGGAATTCCTATAATTGCAACAAATAAACAGATAAAGTGTATTCTTATGGTGAGGTGTGGTTATATCTATTATTAGGAATAACAGGGATATTGCTACCCATATTACCATCATTAAACACAAGGTTATGGGAAGAATTTGACAGTTCTTTTTCACATTTTATATTTGCAGAAAAGAAATTACCAAGATTTGGGTAGGGTATTAAAATATATTACTCCTGATAGCACTGCATGAGGCTGTCATATGGAGAAGGATCACTGAAGCTGGAGGGGAGACATAAAGTATAAATAGTATTTCTGTTAATAGTATTATGAGGCAAGCTGATTTATTTTACAAAAAGTAATATCAAAAGACAGAAATACACAATGATTTTGGTTTATTTCGAAACACATGAAAGAAACATATGCATTGCCTGAAGGAAATAAATCTTTGGAGGAATACCTTCCTGGCACACACACAAAAAATAAGAGAACAAGAATTTATGTCAATTTATTTTCTCATTTTTAATTTTCCACATAACCATGAATGACTCTAATAGCTTGTCTCAAATAATCAGTTTTTAGAAAATGTTTTCTTTACAATATCTTCAAGAAATCATCTAAATCAGAACAAAATGCTGTTGCAGTTTTATAAACTCCTAGCCATTTGTATCTGGTGGACAGCAGGATGATTTTTTTTATACCAGTGAGTTTGTTGCAAGACCCCTGCCTCAGTTTTTCTTTGAACTGAATTTTTTCTTACAATAAATATGAAACATCCTCATAGTGATTTTTATCTAGGTCTCAGTTGTTTGTTTTTTTTTCAAAACTAGTAATTTTTTGTAGCAATAGAGAATGGACTTAAAGAATGAAATTCACTATTTTTTTTTTTTTTTAGCATCATTTGAGGGAAATACTGTGTTTTGTATTGATTTTTTATATATATATGATTATCCCAATAGGTACAATACAGAAACAGAAATAAAATTGTTACCATAAACCCTGACTTCACCAAAGAAAAAAAATCACATTCATTCTTTATCTTTGACCTCACTTGCATTCTGCCATCTAGTTTAGGTTCAGAATGAGTTTTGATATTGGTAACATTTTTTTTTCCAGAAAATACAATCTGCCACAAAAGAATTTCCCTAAATCTAAAAGAGATTAAAGTAGATTTTAAAAACAAAACTATGGGGTTTTGAGACTGTATTGGTCATGGTGTAGTGACAATGACCTGGATATCTGCTACATTTTTACTGATGAGAGCTGGACACAGCACTGGTACCCAGTCCAAACTTAGCAATGATGCACAGTTTACTTTCAGGCTTGGCAAGCTGCCTACTAATGCATCACAGCAATGTGAACTTATAGTATCATACAACCATTAAGGGTGGAAAAGACTTCTAGGATCATTGAATCCAACCATTCAGCCAGGAGGAGAGGAGCCTTGGGGAAAATGCTATTGCTCCCTACCACTGCCTGAGGGGAGGTTCCAGCGAGGTGGGGCTTGGCTTCTTCTACCAAGTAACAAGTGAGAGGACAACCGGAAATGGTTTTAAGTTGTACCAGGAAAGATTCCATCTTGATACTAGGAAAAATTTCTTCATTGACAGAGTGGCCAGGCACTGGAACAAGCTGACCAGAGAAGTGGTGGAATAACAATTTCTGGACGTTTTCAAAAATCATGTGGATTTAGCAGCCTCTGCTGTTTTTTTTTTTTTTTTAATGTGCTTACCAATGCAATAGAGAAAGCCTACCAAAAAGCTATTTTAAAATCCAACAGTTGTTGAAAGGCAGTTAGTTCTCTAGCCTGCTCAAGGAATTTTGCTTCTAATTCCAATTTCAATGCTTATTCCCTGTTTATATTGGCTTAGTCATTGGCTTCTAGGCATACTAGAATTTCTTCTCCTGTTTGTTTGGGAAAAGCAACAATGAAGATATTCCTACATTATCATCTGAAAGTGGGATAGGGCTTGGCTCTTCTTAGCTACCAAGGTGAGGCTCTAGAGAAAGGATAGAGTTTGGAATCGTATGGCATTTACTTCCCTTTGAAGCTTTGTGACAGAAATGTCAAAAGGGACATTTCTGGCCACAGAACCAGTATGTTTTGTGATGCCCTGTTCTGATCAGGCAGTCAACACCAACATCATCTGAGAATTTGTCTTGAATTACAGCAATAGAGGTTTTCCAGCTTGAAAAGTCTAAATGTTTTTGATCTACTGCAATGCTATGATTATCACTATTGCTTCTGTAGTTGCTGCTGCTATCACTACTGCGGTGATAGAAGAGAAGTGAGCAGTGCCTTCAACTTTATATTTATTAGTAAAAAGTTAAATTTTGATACAAAAAAAAAATAAAAGCATTTGCTATCCATCTTCAGGTATTAGAAGTATTTAGAAGTACCCACTTCCTTAAAATGAAGACTGGAACATTAAACTTATTCTTAGATTCTGCATAATTTTCTCCTTGCCAGAATATTTAGTTTATCTCATGTACATCATCCTGAATTAAACCCAGTATTTTATTGATATTGCCACTCCCACTTGCATGTTGGACATTCTTCCATCACTTAGGTTTTTTTTTTGGGTAGTATATTTTATCCTTCCTAGATCTATGTTTATTCTTCTAATGTGTTAAAACTAATCTTTATTAGAGGAATGTGATGAGTCTTTTGTACTTCTCTTTAAGAAGTAATGGTATAGAGAGCTAGCTGAATTTCCTAAGTATTGGTTTGCATTGTAATGTCTTAAAAAGATGTCAAATGGGCTTATATCAAAAAGCAAGTAACAAACAAACCAAAAGCTTGTTGATGTCAGGACTTACATTCTGAAAGTCATTCAGGTAAAATATTTTTTTATGAAGTCTATTGGAATTTTGTTAGTGTGAAAAGAAACTCTCAGTCATCAGTAACTATATTAAAAATCTTTCTTCCTAAATAGGGATTTAAAAGTTTGCCCACAGAAACTAATAGAAGAGAAGATTCAAGGCTTCACATTGACTCTTAATTGGGTCTTCTGTATATTTAGAGTGGACTTGCCAATGGATGATCTGAATACGAGGATATGGATAATGAAATTTATTTACTTTACAGATATTTAGTATTCTGGAAGAAGAACTGTTTATTCTGGGAAAAGTCTCGAGCATAAGAAAATAAGTCCCTAGCATAGGTGAATCAGAGCAGTGTTTCTGCTTCAGTTGCCCCTTAAAACAGAGAGCATTCATTTCGAAAAATATATTCTTGAGGCAAATGCTAATAGGACACAGAATATTTTGTGATGCACAGGCCTGAAATGTATGTCAGCAATGATTATCTTAAAACTGGAAATCTGCCATGCTACTGCAAGAAATGTGTCTTATTAAGAAAAATGTACTATTAAAAGTGCCAGTTATTAGATTGGTTTGGAGATTGCAGGTGAATTGTATTCTTGAAAAAGACTGGAATATATTTTGATTCCCAAAATCAAAACTTAAAAAAAGAAAGAGAAAAAAAAAACTTATTTCCTTCAATTCCTTCTCATTCTCTCCCCCTATTATAAATTGTTCTGTCGCCTTGCATGCAAATTTAGGCATGCACACTGTTCAAGACTGTTTTGGTAAGTGGTGTTAATACTGTGCCATTAGCATTTTATAGTGAGTATCCTGTCAGTATGGAAATTTGCCTGCAAATGTCAGTGATTCCATGAGGTACTGGCTTCCAGGGAGTTACTAATATCACCTTGTGCGTAAAGAGCTCTTTTGAACTGATGAGGTATTTATAAATTCTTCGTACTGTAAAACAGCTGCAAAAGAAATAAAAGTAAACTTTCTGAATCTCCATAAAATATCTCTCCATAAAAACTACTTCAAATCTAACTGACTGAATAAGATTGCTCTGAGTAGTGGTGACAGGCATACGAGAGGACACATTCAAGGCAGGGCAAAGAGGTCTCCAGCACTGTACTGAAACAAAAGTATTTAACTCTTTTTGTCATGCACTGGACTAAAAAGTTTGATTTTTTCTTCCCCGGTAACTCTATGCCAGGCCTACAGAGCAGTCCTTTATCTATGGTACCCACTACTCTGTGCCCTCTCTGATTTTTTCTGCATCCTCTTGAATGTTTTTTGCCCCCTCATACCTTTGAAGATGGCCCTGCTTTGAGCTGGAAACTGGACCAGTGACTTCCAGAAATCCCTTTCAACTAAGATTTTTCAGTAATCCTACAATTATCTGATAATCACAACTTCTGTTGCCTTCTTGCTAAAACTCTTACAGATTTTCTGTAGTATTGAAATGTTCAAATTTTTCATTATAGTTTATGAATCTTGTCTCTTTGTGTGTATTGTGCTCTTCCTTCATGTATACCACTTTCTAGTTCATATACCTTACAAATTATGTTCAAGAACCTCCCCAACAAAGTCTCAAAACCAAAGTTTCTTTGGGCCATAGATATCATATTCTGTAATTGTAATTACAGGATTTTTTAATTTTCATTGTCTGATTACATTAACAGAGGGCATTGCCTAAATGAATTGCAAGCTAAATTTAAGTGAGCAGTAAGTAATGTTAAATCTGTACTGCCTGTGCTGTTCTGCACAGTCTTTTGACTACCTTCAAGAAAGGAACAAACATCGTTTTGTATAACTACTCATACTGTGAATGTTCTCCTGGAGAGAAGATTGCTTCCTTCAGAAAAAACAGCAAAGATAGATAAATATCCCCTTCTCCCAAATACTTAGTGGACAGCCAAGTGTAATTCTTGCCTCACTTATATATCCCCAGCATTTAAACTTTCCTCAAAGTTTTCTACTAAAGGTGTTTTTTATATGGCAGTAGAGAGCCTCATTCTTGCATAAAAACAATGGAGATAGTCCAGTTTGTCTCTTAGTTCACCTCTTACAAAGATATTTATAGATTCAGGGTAAAGCTGGAAAAAACAGTAACGGAAAATTTCAGCAATATATTGGCATTTGCAAGCCTGTACATGTCTTCTGAGCATATTCTTCTAACGTCTAATGCTAAGGGTAATGGGGAATAGCATTCCTCTGTTAGTAAAGTCTTCTGTTGACTTTTTTATCTCCTTTCTATGAGGTTTCAAAAGTATTAAAATCATTGTGTGAATATGCACATATTAGTTAAAAAGAGAATATGAAAAATCTGAGGGAACTTCTAAGACCTAGTTCCTTGGCCTAGTGTCCCATGTGACGAAAGAAAAAGAGAGATCTCTTCATTTTTCTAAAAACTTCAACATTCTCAAATATTTCCTCACTGGGAGCCTACATTACTGGTGGTTTTAAAGCCAAGTGTGTGTCAAGTCAATGCTTTCCAGAATTCTGAGGAGAGATCATTAAATGTGTGACAAATATAAGGCATTTTGTAAATGACCGTTTTTAACAGAAACATGGTGGGGATTAATTATGATCAAAATAACCATGGTGAATGAAGTTTCACCATGAATGAAGCTTTGGCTACTAATTTTTCTCTCTCTTTTATTTTTCTTTTTTCTCCTCATGAGCACACACATGAACTTTTAAAATGTCAATCAAGAATACCTCATTCTTCCATTTTATTCCATTTGAAAGATTGACTTTACAGTTTTCTACTGATAATTTCATTTAGTTGGTGAATGCAAGATAAATTTTGTCATCTAATTGATTGATACTTGTACAGACTCCAGAAGGCACGTATTAGATAATCATAAAAAGTTTAAATACATAATTCTTTCAACAAAATAAAATTACCTTAGTACTTGGAAGTAAGAACAAGGGTATTATGGACTGAAAGAAATTATGGGGTTTTTCCATTTTCTCATGGAAAGTGTATTCTTGTTGAAAGGATTCTACTTATTGTGCTTTTTAGAGGGTGTAATGTTTCTGAGGGAGAGCTGCCATTAAAGTACAGATCATAGCCTTGGGCATTGGTACTTACATATTGTTTTCTTTGTGCAAAAACCAGACTCACTTCTGCTGAACTTTCTTTTCTTCTGCTAAAGCCACACTTACTAACTACTGTGTGAAATGACATAGCAACTTGTGAGAAACCAGAACTCAGTTTTAGGGAAAGTTTATATATGCCTATGTGTTTTTTTTTATTATATTTACATTTTACTTTCTAAACCCTTTAAGGAACTGTGAAAAAGAAAAATGCTTTCATATTTTTTGCATTAGATTTAATTTAATACTATGAGGACAGTTTAACATTAATTGCCAAGAAATTGATTATTTTTCACCATAAAGTGCAATAGTATAAGTCCAACAGCTTCCTCCCACTTCTTTTCCAGAGTAGCTTGTATTTGATTTAAGTGACTTGACTCATGCCGTACTTCCCACTCATTTTAATTGCTATTTTTTCAAAACAGTTAATGGAGCGCAACAAACATGCTTTATTATGTTGTTACCTAAATTTCTGTAGATGCATCAAATTTTCATTTAGTCATTGTTTTAATAAACCACTTTCAAATTGAGGATTACACGCAATATTGAGTGTTTTAAAAGACTTAATACCATCCAATGTGTTTTGCAGACAACCCTGAGCTAGTGAGCCACGTTCCAGTTGGTGTTAGAATCCTGGATGTCAATGACAATCCTCCCGAGCTGGCCAGAGATTATGATGTAGTCGTCTGTGAAAATTCAAAGCCTGGTCAGGTAACTCTCACAGCTATATTTCTTCCAGTGATAAAGAAGAATTGCTTTGTTAATGTCACATATGTCAGAAGTTTGGAAAATGTCATAACTCTTTCTGATTTTACTTTAACATTTTGTACTTGATTGAAATTTTAATTGTATGAGGCAAAAGGGAGAAAATTTTGGCATTTGTTCAATATCTCTTTCTTGTTGCTGCAAAAAAAAAACTCAAGCTATCTTCTGTAAAGACAGGTAAAACTTTAATCCTGTCAGATAAGGGATAGAATTTGACAAGCCACTATCCTGAACAAAGTGAATAAAGCAGATTTAACATCTTTCATCCAAGTGCCACATAGTAGTAATGTTTCAAATGCAGCTCACTGAAGTGGCTGGTGAGCATGGCTCACATCCTCACTCTTTGCTTGTTAGTTGCCCTTGTCTATAAAGGATTGCTACACAAAAGATCTTGAATGGGTTTTCATAACTATGAGGATGGGGAGGGCCAGAACTGCCACTGAATAGCTGAATCGTATTCCAGCCACTGCTCCTCTGATTGATGCACGTCATTGCAGCCCAGGGTTTGACAGTTTTGCAAAGTGCTTTTCCTTTTCTGCATAGACTGAGTTTTACCCACAGCACTGAGCTTGTTTTGCATTATTGCACAGGTTGTATGTTTCAATTATGAGCTGATATGTTTCCTGAGGAATGTATTACTAGTAATAACATTATTTTCATCAAATCCTTAAAAAGAGTGTACACAAATGCATAGTGACATATTTCTGTTTTTAAAGCTGAGACTATAAAAATGCCATACATCATCTGACTGTAGCCTGATCAAAGTTATCTTCACCAGCAGCCAAAAACTGGCACCTAAAGCACAATATAAGAAACGACCAAGTGTGTTTGATACTTACCACTAATTCTTCCCTGGTATGAGACCATTTGCAGGTGATTTCCTGATCTAAATATGGTTTGTGTATTTTTAGTAATTCTTTATTAACCATCTCATATGAACCTGTCAAACTTTTCCTACAAAAAACATAAATTTTTGGAATCTGTGCCTAGAAATTTTGTAGTTTAATTGCGTGCTTCCATGAGACCTAACTTTTTTTTTTTTTAATCTTTCCATACTGTCTTCAATCAGTATTTACCAGTTCTCTTGGGAGAGAAAGAGGGAGTGCAGTTGATCTCTATTTATTATCACTGTGACATGCATAAATCTCTAGCACATTGTCCCTTAGCTGTCTCTGTCCAGACTGAGTTAGTCCTGCTTAACTGGGGCAATCAGTGATAAAGCCCTCCCAGACTTTTGATCATTAATCTTTTCCTCCCCTAAAATTTCTCCAATTCTTCTCTATTCACCTTGAGATGGAATCAAGATTCAAGATGCAGGTATACCGTGGTTTAAAATTCTTATAATATTTCATGCTTCATAGTATATGATAATCTTTGCTTTGATCTTTAGTATTTTCATAACGATTTCTAAGAATGACTTTGCTTTTTAACCACTAGTAAGCATGGAATGCACAAAAGTATGCCTGCCCTAACACCAATATCATAAAAGGCAATAGTCAGATCAGAGATCACCATCATGTGTGTGAAGTTAAGACTTCATGTTATGTATAATGAATTTCCTCTGTCTTTGTATTGCCTGGCTACTGAGTGTTGCAAGGTCTTTAATGCCATCCCTTCCTCTTTTCATTTTTGAACAATTCAATATCATGAGTAGATTTGGTGGGCTGATAATCACACTCTTTATAAAAGACATTTATTATTGATCACTGATAAACAAGTGGCCCAGCATAAGCAGGAAGTCACTGTGGCTTTCTCTCCTTGTGTAATATGCAATTTACAGAAGAGATCCTATTTCCTGTGTTTAGAGCAATCATGTGTGCAAGAACCTTCCCTCTTATCTAATGATTGTATAGTGTTCTTCAGTGCTCTTATTGAGACACTGGAAAATCCAAGTAGGTCTGTCTGTCAACTGAATATCTCTTATTAAATGCTTATTAAATTAAAAATAATGTTCTGAAAACTTCAAATAAATGAAAATATAGAATAATTAGAACTTGCAAAGAACTAATGTAAGAAAAAAGTCTCTTTTAAGCATTAGTTGCAACCGATTCAACTTTTCCTGATATTTTAAAAAATACCTTATTAAACAATAAATATTAAATTCTTTTACTAAATAATAAGGTAAATTATGCAAATCTGAAGCTATCTCAGAAATGTTTTTTGCTGGGGCTGCTGGGGCTGTTGTTGCTGGTAGGTAGCTAATGTTTTGTAGCAAAATTTTAATTCTCCAGTAGTAGTTTTACAAATGATAATTTATGGGCAAGATTTTTAAGAGATACAATAACATTAGCTCACTGTTTGGGCCAGCCTTGTGCTTTTCCCTGAGCTACTGTTGCATGTCTGAATGACTCCTGACCTCAGCCACGCAGCAATTTAACACCTGAGATTAGTGCTGCCATGAGGGACTCTGCAAGCTGTAGCTTAATACCAAAGGCTGGACCAGCTTCATGTTGTATTCTTCAACTCACAGGGCTCCTTCACGTGTTTGTAATGAAAGAATTTTTATTTGCATTTCACAACAAGGTTTCAGAAAAATTGTAACACTAAACAGAAGCCGAAACCAAGCACAAAAGTACGTGTCTTGCTCAGATGTTACAATTTAATCTCAGGAAAAAAACCAAAAAAAATAAAATGGTGTTCAAAAATATTAGGGAGGGGCAAATAAACTGATTGCAGAAGAAGACAAGTGTTCCATATGCTACAAAAGGTTCCCAGCTGGGTGGTTCTGAATCACTGTAAAGACAGTATAACTTTGAGTTATCCATCATCCTGTGAGAATGTTTCATAAGATTTATTCCTAAATAACAAATTCGGTACTTCTAGGGACATCTGCTTGACTTGGGCTTCCATGTTGCACTGTCCTGTAAGATCCACTATTTCTTTCCTCAGCACATCTATTTTGAAATTTTTATGTGTGAGATAAACTCAACTGTAAACAGTCATTGAAGGACTTCTTGGTTTTGCTTATTTATTATCAAAATTCCATTTTTATGGAGTGAATTCACAGTATCATCTAATCGCAGAGCCTGTCTCCTGCTTTTTCCACTCCACTGCTCTGTTATTTGGGAAAAAAAAAAAAAAAAAGCTTCAACTTTTTAATGCTTAAGCCTTAAATCTAAACGACCAAACCTAAAGCATGTCAAAAGGAGGAGACAATAATTTCCAGGCTGAAGTGACAGCTTTGGTCACTTTGTAATCATATAGGTGAGAAGGGAGACTAAGCATCTGCAACAGATTCCAAGTGAAGCTTGATTGATATTATATATTAAAGTAGACAAAGTAGTTGTGAGTTGATCTTAGATGATATTCAGACTTGGAGAATACTGACTTCTCGACATATACTGATTTTGTGATTGACTGTGAAATTTAGCCAATGTAGGAAAATGACATTTTGCCTTGTTCTTAAAAGGAAATCAATGTTAGTTGGCAAGGAATGCCTCTGCTATGTTTGTCATGTGCATATTTGCTTGTTTATTGATTCAATTTTAAAATGATTCTGAGTAGAATTTAACACCTGCTCTCTGTCTTCTTCAATTAGCTCTCCTCAGTTCTTGAAATTCTCTTTTCTCATCATGTCTTGCCTTTAAAAAAATATCATGACCCTTCAGTTTCATCCTATCAGTGTTGTCAGCTGGGCTTTACTGAAGCTGAGATTACGTCTTCTATTTTAATCAGGCTTGGCATGGTACATGTTAAGGTCTGTTAATAGGCTATTAGGTACTTGGCCAATTAATTAGAAAAGGGTTAATAGTACATTTGGGTGTCAAGATGACGTGTACTTTTGTTTCTCACTGGTGAATGAATGTCTTGGATATATTTCCTGAAAATGTGTGAAGTTCTTGTTTAAAAACAGGCCTCTAAAAGTGCTTTGACCTATCCTAGTAAACATAAAATATTTATTTTCTAGGTGAAAAAGCAAAACTTTTATACTATGTGGTGCTATACTTTTTACATATATTCATGAATTCAGGGAATACTTGTATTTACATGCGTGAAATCAGGGAATATAGACAGTATATTTTGAGTTAAAAAGTTTGTCTTGAAACCAAATAATTTTTACACAAGTCATGTGTCACTGACTCCTTGATCAAAGGTATTTTTGTTGCAGAATGGCATGCTCTTCAAGCAGCATTCTGTAAAATGTCACTGAATGTTTTATGTAGCATAGGGCAACAGGATGAAAATTTATCCACCGTGCTGTCAAATAAAAGCTGAAGCTGCATGGCAAATTGACTTATATTTCACGATAAAAAAACACTGGTGATTTACAAAAATATTTACCAAAATAATTTTTTTTTCTTATGGTCTTACCTGAAGTTTTTACAGATGTGTATGGCATTTAATGACATGTTTAGTATTTGAATAATAACAGAAATCGATTATTTTGAACATAGTGTTCCATCACCCCTTTTTTTGCCTCACTGTGCCAAATATCATTTCAACATTATGAACTAAATATGTATAGCTAAGAAAATCTTATCTTTCTGGTTTTACATGATAGTTTAACTAACAGTTGTGCCACCTTTGCAAAATTCAGTAGTGAAAAATTAGCTTTTGCCAAAATTTTCAATCGGTATTGCCATGACTTAGGTAAAAGTCATATGCATGCTTATAGATATTTCAGATTTTTTTCAGATTGATTTTACTTTGCTCCACTTCAACAAAAATATTATGCCAAACTAGTAAAATATTATTGGCAACCATCATAAGTACTGTTAATTGGTCTCAGATGTGTATAGTCAATGCAATGTACTTTATTGTATATAGTAAATGGAATAGTTATTATAGCCTATTGAGTTGTCATGGTTTAACCCCAGGTGAAAACTCATCTCCACACAGCCACTCACTCACTCCCTCACCAGTGGGACTGGGAAGAGAATCAGGAAAGTAGAAGTGAGAGAGCTTGTGGGTTGATATAAAGCCAATGTAATGGCAATAGCCAAAGCTGCACATGCAACCAAAGAAAAGCAAGGAAATGACCACTTCCCATGGGCAGGCAGGTGTTCAGCCATCTCTGGAAGAGCAGAGCAACATCATGTGCAGCAACGCTGACTTTGGAAGGCAGATACCATCACTACAAACATCCCCTCCTTCCTTATTATCCCCCAGCTTCATAAGTCAGCATGACATCATATGGAATGGAAAATCCATTTGTTCACTTGGGGTCAGCTGTCCTGGCTGTGCCCCCTCGCAACTTTTCCTGCACCCCCAGCCCCTGCTGGTGAGGCCCTACAAGAAACAGAAACGACCTTGATGCTGTGCAAGCCCTGCTCAGCACTGACAGAAACATCTCTGTGTTATCAATGTGTTTTCCAGCAAAAATTAAAACCACAGCCTCATACCAGCTACTGTGAAGAAAATTGGCTCTACCCCAGCCCAAACCAGACCATGGTTTAAAAAAATAAATTTGTTTTGCTTCTCTTATGTGAATGGAGGTAGAGATTTCTGTGGTGTCTTTCAGTTTTAAAACAGACCAAGCCACTGGAGTCTGTGCTGGGTATGTTTCAGGTTCAGTCCAGACAGACTATAGCTGAACATTGCACAGAAAAATTCTTATGAAAAGAGCACTTTCCCTCCCCACTTTTATGTTTCCCTCAGGATATCTATCAGCTCTGTGCAGCAGTCTGTGTGGGCTTCACTGCCTATATCACAGGAACAACTTTTATTGGATTCCACTTTAGCACTTGAGTTTCAAGACACAGCATGAAAATGAAAGCAGAGGTAGAAATACTGTTTGGTCCCACATTCCTAGAACTTAGATCAATTTTAGTTGAAAGTAAATTTAAAACACCACCAGGGCTTTCGAAGGCAAAGGTCCTACCTTTCAAAAATACCTCTCTCAGACATGGTTCTGGCTACATCCAGTTCTGTTGCTTTTGGGCAAACTAAACCAAAACCAGGAGTGGCTTCTGTTCTTCCTGTTCTGTTCTCTGGCAATTTAAAACTGATTCTTAACAGGAAAGTTTAAGCAGAGATATGGTTAGCAGAAATATTTTAGTTGTTTTTCCTTACCAATATTGAAGTACATTCAATTATTAGGACAGCAGGGAGATGACTCTTCACATAGACCATCCCAGTTCAGCCTCTATTTTGGCTCCATAAAAACAGACATTTAGCTAAAACTGTAATTCAGGAAGTCAGCAGGACACAATGCAGATGGTGATAATCTCTACACTGGGTCCTGACTGTATCAAAAGATCAGAAAATATAGATCTTTTAGATGCTTTTACCTGGCTCTGAAGTGTGGTTTCTGAAATATTTCCTGATAGAGAAATCAAGTTAATGACCCAGTCACTTCATCTGTTGAGTTCAGCAGCAGTCAAGTAGAAAATTAAAATAAGGTAAACTTCAGCATCCTGCTGAAGTCAGGCACTATGTGGGTCAAGTTCAAATTTCAACACATTCACTGCTAATTTTTATTTCAGGTAATTCAGACTATCACTGCTACTGACAAAGATAACTCTGCAAATGGCGCAAGATTCCATTTTTCTCTTGATGAAGGGCTTTCTTTGAATCCCAACTTTACTCTAAGGAACAATGAAGGTAAATCAAATACATAAATCTCAAAGAAATGGGCTTCTGTTTTGTCTGGGCTGTCTGAATTGAACAGAACAATTTCCATGCATTTCCTTACAGAAACAGAAAACTGTAACATGTCATCACTGAGCTGTTGGATATCAAGGACACGTGTACACAATATTTTGCAAACTATGAATAATAATATATTGCATTTTGTATTTATATTCTACTTTATTTTAGCATTTATACCTCATACTTTCCAGAATGCTTTTGAAAAGTAGATTAATGAAAAATACGTAAATTTGTTCTGCTTTTAGGTGAATAGCACTGACTGGGTACTGTCAAGGTTATTGCCAATTATTACTTAAAGGAGAAAAAAAATTAAGGGGCATAAAAATTGGAATTCATGCTTACTTTTACAGATATGACATCAAGAGCAGGTCCTTCTGTGGTCCCTGGATGGTAGTCTATTTCTTCATGCCTTCCTAAGAAACTGTTCCTAAACATTGCAATCAGAAATTCATAGCAGGTAGTCCCAGATGGATAACAGCCCTATGAGTCTCCCAAACAAGTGTTTCTGAACATTTCTTGAGTGAAAAACTGTCTAACCTCCAAAACCCAAACCTAATTCAGCCTTGCTCTTAATCAAGGATTGCCTTGTGATCTCCACTTTGCAACCTGATGAAAATAAGAGTAAACTTTAAAAGTTTGTCTAAATTTTCCTCCTGATATTTTGTCTATGTGTATTGTGGGGCTTTCTTTGTATGCCTATGTGGAATTGTATGGAATTTGCCTTGTTTTACAGTTATGTATTTGTAGTACTGCTGTGGAATACATTCTGAGATCTTAGAGATCACAAGTCCTCTGTAATGCATTAGCGCCATCATTGTTATATTTAGTACATACAGTTATATTGAAACAACTCTTTACAGAATTTTTTATCTGTTTGTAAAACCAATCAGGGAAGAAGATTGAATCATCTTCCTAAAGAATTTGTTCCAATGTTTAACTATACTTACAGAAGAAAAAGAATAATGCTATTTATTTGGCATATGAAAATGGATTTCATATTCAAGTTCCAAAACAGATCAATAAATATATATCAATATTAATAAACAATCATAAATATTGAAGGGATAAATAATATATTAAAACTTTTCCCTAAGTGAGAGACCAGCACTTTCCCAGATTAATATATCTGGGAATATAATATAATAATAATATATTGTGATGGAACATTATAGAAAAAGCCAGACTCTTGTTCCTCAAATGATGGAGGGGTACTAAAATATTTCTGTGTTTTAGTCTGTGTTCCCAATAAACTCCTTGAGTATTAGACTGCGTTCTCATGAGAAAGACCGTATGCATGTTCATTTCAATACAAGATATTTATATGGAGAGGTTTTTCTGAATAGCTCTTCTAAAACTGTGGTTTGTGACAAAGTAGATGTTTTATAGTTTTGAACATATTTAAAGCTGGGTCTGTATTATGTCTGTTCATTGCTACATAAATTATTTAACTACACAGATTTATAAGAGAGCATGAACTTCTAACAAACATTTGATGCAGCAATGTCCTATTTTGGATAGAAATATTCAACTTTGGATAAAAACACTTGTTGCCTTTCTTTTTTTTTTTTTTAAATTTACTTTCCCAAGATCAGCAAGAAATTACCTAGCAATCAACAGAAAGCACTGTTTGGTCTACCCAAAATTGGATTTTATGGGAATGGAGGGGTAGAGGAAGGAACTGAAAAAGATGTCTTTGAAGACAAAAGCCTGTTGTGCATTGTGTTTCTATTTCACCTAAGGAAGTACAAAATTATGCATTTCCTATAGTATCTTGCATAAACATTCTTACACATACAGAAACTCCAAAATTTGCCATATAATTAAAAAATTACTATTTAACTCAAAACATAACAAGAAATTTATCTTAAAAGTAAATACATAATAATGTTTTGCTTGGTACAAGGCAATTTGAATCTATTGTTTAAACACTGCCTTTTATGACACAATCTATACACAAAAAAGTAGTGAAATACCTATGAAGTACATGCAGCTGTCTAGCATTTACAGCTTCCATATTTCTCATCTACTTCTATTCACAAACAGAATTTCTGTTGCTTTCTATTATAGGAAATAGCAGAAAGAAGGTGGGCAGGAAAGGCATTTCTTATGTCTGTGACAAGTTTGCACTTTTGAAAACTCATGTTTTTGAGCATCAGGCATTAAAAATAATCAGAATACTCTGAACAGAAGACAGCTGCTCTGAATTTCCAAATTATATAAAGGCTGGTATTTTGGGAGGGTTTTATTTGTTTGTTTATTATGTTTTTTTAAAGAAAAAAACTACAAAAATTGCCTTGAGAAAATTTTTATTAATGTTTTGTAGAATGGTAAAACCTAAATTCTTGTTTTCACATAGGAAATGGTAGTTAGTAGTAGCTGTATCTGTCTCTACAAAACTATATTTCTCTTGCAGTCACCTTCTAATTCAGTCATCCTCTTCTTCTATTTCTTCAGAAAAAGGGCTTAATTTCATAAAAATATAAATAGGCATTTTCCCCCCTTTGTTTTCATAACTCAAAACAACAGTTTTGTTCTTGAACCCTAAATACACTTTTCATTAATTTATCCCTATTCATTTCTTATCAGTATACTCCACAGCAGTGCACTGGATCTTAAAATATTTATGCTTATATCTATGCACTTTGACTGAAATCTAGGGCTTGCACAAGCAGAAAATTCTCTAGTTTGTTCCTATCTAGCTGTATAGACTGCAGCAATATACAATCCCAGCATGTCTGTGATTCAGCTCAATAATCATCTATGCCTTCAGTAAATTTAATAGGTATTAAAGCCTCAGTCCTTGTAATTGATCATTTGACCAGTTAAGCTCTTATCTCTTGGCCTGAACTTGTGCGTTTTCTAAATGAAAATCTCCACAATATGAAATCTCTGTTTGTGGAATATTCACCCTCATAATGCAGAGTTTAAAACCCTCAGGGAAATGTAGGTCAGGATAGAGTGACAGGGCTATACCAAATATAACATCCAGCAAAATTAAGAGTTCCTCGGATCCCCTTCTATATTCTGCTTGTGCCACAATTTTCATTTCAAAGAAAAAAAAAAAGGGAAATACAGAATATGATAGTTTTTCTCTACTGTATTCTTAAGGTACAAGAGATTCTTTGTTGTTCTTTAGGTTTTATTCCATACTTGAAAAGTAGTGTTCAGAGAGAGTAAAGGCTTGCAAGTATGAACATGAGGACAGACAACAAAATGATGCAGTATCTGTGCTCATGTAAACAAGGCTGAACAAGGACTGGAATAGAATTTCTTTGTTATGCTAAGAAAATGCATTAAGTTGTAATAATTTTCTGCAGCTTTAGAGAGCAAACCCACAGAGGAAGCCTTTCTTTTGTGTTTGAGAATTGTACTTATGAAGTTCTTTTAATGAAAACAGGTTTCTTTGCAATTTATTTTGCCTACCAAATGGTTACAATTTCTATTAAAACCTGAAAAGCCAAGTACTTTTTCTGCTGTGCTTTTATATTGTAAATCAGATTCTACATAACTTATTTAATTGTTGTCTGTGTTGTTCTCACTTTCTTTTTTAGGATATTGTCATTGATAATTTTGTAATCCTTTTTCTAATATCATGAACTTATACTTTTTGCATAATCAGAAATATCTACTTTTGCATGTCCCATTAAAAACTTTCCATAACTATACAGGACTAAAACCATTTTCTATTTGGAAATCAGAATAAAGGCAACAGAAGTTCTTCCCAATAGATCCATTTCTATGAATTCTAGAATTGTACTTTTTTTTTCTTGTCCTAAAAATAATAATGTTTTTCCAGATACCTAAGGAATTGTGGATATATTTGGTTTTTTTCTTTTTTTTTTTTGTCTGATGGAAAATGCATCTGGACATGTCATTGTTATCATATTTCCAAGCATGAATATGTAGAGTAACTTCTCTTTCAGAACTTACATAATATTTTTCAAGAGATGAAAAAATATTGAACCCACAGAGAACAGTTCACTTAGAATATTTAAGAAATTTCTGACTGTAAAGCACTGTGTTGCTGGTGCTAATTTTTTAATCACAAGATATGCAATTTGCCATGGATGCTTAGTGGTACTGTAAATTTGCTAGACAAGAAGGGTTAACGCAGATAATGGACACATTCACCCAACACTGCCAGTGAGATCTGTGCATTCTCTTACTTCAATAAATTGAGATTGCTGACTTCTGATAGCAGTCTAAGTTTAGCTTACTTTCAATGAAGAACACCTCCCTAGAGAATGCTTAGCATTTGTTTTCCTCTTCTTTTATTTCTTCAGGACAAAGGTTTCATATCACAAAAGCATTTGAAATTTATTTTTCCCCTCTGCCCACTTATCTCAAAGATCTGGCCCTTTGATTAATGCCCAGTGATGGAGAATATTCTGGAATGGGAATAAAGGTATGCCATTTTTCTGATACTATAATTCTGGAGATTCAATTTTCTTAATTTTGTGTCAGAAGATCCATTAACACCCACAGAAGTGGAGATGTGTTTTTCTGTAAAATTTAGAGCATGATGAGTTCAATGGCATCTGTATAAAATGAAGTTTTTAATGTATTCATCCACCCATGCCTGTGATATATATTAACCTTTCTCCCTGTGTCACAGATCAAAAAATAGTAAAAAAAAAAAAGATCCATTTTACTCATCATTGCTGTTATTTAGAAAGAGAACAGCCTCCAGAGAGTAATTGATTCCATCCCAGTGTGAATTTCTTACAGAATCTTCTCTTTATCACTCTGCCCTTCTTATTTCCTACCATATTGGACAATGTGCCTGTGAATTAACTTCAGAGCTTTGCAAGTTGCAAATGAATATGCCAGATACCAGACCATGGCTTAGTGGTTCTAGAACACCTAAAGTGGCATTTAAAATGGTTGGATTGAAGCCCCCACTTTGCAACCCATCACAAGAGGAAAACGCCCGCATAGTTCCGGCTTTCATTCACATCACAGAGTCGTGCTTGTTCTGGCTATGTGATACTGTGAATTACTGCTGACCTTCTGTAAAATATCATCCTGCAGAGAGGACAAGTTGTAACTGGAGAGAAATGATATCTGAGAAAGTGCAAAGTTAACATCACACATGGTGACTGAAGTACAGTCCACAGAAGTACTGTTACTGTAAATGGATTAAGTGTCTGAGTAGGTATTATCACAGAATCAACATTTGGAAGTTAAAAAGGAATTCTACCATGATTATAACAGAAAACCAGGAGCAGCTACTGTAGAGGGAAGACATTTTCCCTCTTCAGGCCTCTGAACATCTCTGAAATTTTTTTTATTTTAAAAAATTTAGCTCTAAGACTGATCATAAAGTTATTTTAGTGCATAGTGTAGAGGATCTGCATTTCTTTTCTGGACTGCAACTTGTTGGTGATTCAAAAACCAACTATAAGCAAATAACTATATTTCAGACCAAAAATGAGTTCTATGGTACTTTTCGTTTTTGCTACCCACTGAACTAGAAACTTACAGTAGCTTTGTGCCCATTGGCAATGGCTTTAAAGAGAGCAAAAGAGAAAAAATATTTACAAGAGCTATCAATAAAGAAATGAAACAGAAATGCATATCATGAAGTTCACATAAACAAATTAACAACTCCAACTTTAGAAATGTAAGAAATGCAAATAATTTCAATATATCTTCTTTGGTTTTAATTAGTTTATGACTTCTCAGAAAATTTATAGTAGTTGAACTGCTGACACAAGCAGAACTGAAAATTGAAACATGCCTTAAGATATAAACAGGATTTTACTTTTTTTTTCTTTTACCTCCGTTTCTCTTGTGTCTGCATTTAATGTGTAATGTGTCAAAGGAATTCTCAAATTGTGAATAATAAATGAGCATCCTCCAATGCACTCCAGCAGTCAGCTTCCATGGCCTTACCATTGTATCTCTGTTTCCTTGATTTTCCTATGCCCTCATTTCTTTATTTAGCTTAGAAGGTCAATGTAAAAAGGCAGAGATTATGGAAAAAAAGACTGTGATAACAGCCTTGTATAGAGTGTACAGCCTGGATTAGTGAACTGTGACATCTTCAGAGTGTGAACAGTTGCTCTGTTACAGCCCTGTAGCATTTCCCATGGGTAACCTCAAACTCACTTAAGATAAAGCTTAACTGCTAGTTGACATATTTGCAAAGAGCAGCCCAAACAGGAGTAAGTTTAGATCATTAGAAAGTTTAGATCATTAAATGGAGCAATGTATAACACAGGGTATCAGATAAATATTTATTTCCCTATGTGGGAGTTAATTTTCCTTAGCAGTCAGTCCTGTAATCTCCAGTGAGTCCTGGTTCTTATGCTCCTCAAGGGTGAAGTTCACCATTTAAATCTATTGAGATAAAAAAATCTTTCCTTCCAGGTCTAGAAGAAAGAGATCTGTAGAGCTCCTCATCCTATTGCTATTGCTGCTGTTCTATACGCTTGCCTTCCCCAACTATTTGCTGTATCTTTTTTCAGATACCAAAGAAATTTCTCACTGCATAACCCCTTGGCTCCCTTTCAAACTACTTCTGTTGATATAACTTTTTTCCCCTTCTCAATAAACTCTTTTCTAGGTCATCAGTGTCAGACTCTATACTTGGCTTCCTATAGCTTCTACAGATGGAGAGATTTTTTGTTCTGTGCAAAGCTCTTAAAAGTTACTGTCTTTCTAGCTCTTCTCTCAACACGTTTCTATAATGGTTTTTGACAAGGAACAAAAGCAATTAAAATTTGAAAGCTCAGAACACCAGCATGTTGGCTGGTTTTCAGGATGCAGTCAATATTGCAATTTGGCTGCAAGAAACTTTTTTTCTTTCCATTTATTATGTTAGCATACCTTTGCATATGATTATCATCAAGAATGGAGTTCTGACTAGAGCATCAGAGATATAATTTCTGAGTTATGGCAATATGATTGGCTTTGATAATTATCTGCTATGCTTGATTCTCAGTGACCTTTGGAAAATCAGACACAGTTTCCTTTCTTGAAAAAATATTATATATCTCCTTTGTAAAATGTTTTAAGAAATTTAATGAGACAAAAATAGTATGTGAGAGTTCAGATACCTTTCAGTATTTTACTTATATACTTTATTTGTGTTAAAATTTGTGAAATTTCATTGAAGGAAAAACTTTACTCTGTTTCTTTGAAAATGTTTGTCATGGGATATGTTATTACAGAAACTTCTGAGGATTTCATGCAACGTCTGTTTCTACAGAAATCTACTTACTACCCAAGAGAATTTAAAAACCAAAACTTCACCATGTCAGTTCTTTTAAATTAAAAATTTTGTATTGGTTCCCTTTTTCCTTAATTGTGTCTTATACCAATATTTCATTGTATCTTATAGTTAGTTGTATAATGTTAAAAGTACAAGAAAAACAATTTAATATTGAATTAAAGAAATCAATTCTGAAAGAGAAAAAAGTCTATTTTTTAAAAAATGTGTATTTATTCTTTACAGTATAAAAATATGAGTTCTTTTTTTGACAAGGCCTTCCTCCCAGATAAGCAAGGTTTAATTATAGCTTTTTTCGCATTTTTTCACTGTAACATTGAATTGTATAATTTTCCCATTTCTTCATTTTTTTCCTCTTCTTTTCTTTTTTCTCTTAACTTTAATATTTTTTCGTCACAATTTTCCTCCCATCTGTCCACATATACCCTTGTAGCATACATTCTCAAATCTCAATGTTCTTTCCTTCACATCTTTGCCAATAGTCTCTGTGCTAAAATTACTGCAAGATCCCTGATCAAGAGTCCTCAGTTTTTCTTCATTATGCTCAGTCTCTGATGCTTTTGTTGTCAGCAAGCATTTTCATCACTGCTGCTGGAGCTGTGCACTGGATCATTCACTCTTTTTAAAATTTAACTCACAGGTGACAAGAACAGCGCTCGGCCGTGCACCTCCTCTTGACTCTGTAGAACCCAATGACTTCATTTTCAATGGGTTTTTCTCTTCTGAATTTACAAAATAATGTGAAATTTGTATTGCAGCTCAGCAAAACACTGTTATCATATTGCAAAAGGAATTTACATGCCACAGTGTGTCATGGTGCCTGCATGAGGCTATTTAGGAGTGCTTAAGGATCTGCAGACTGTTGGAATAATGTTGAGGCAAGAAAAAAACCTGGTGCACTCTTGTCCATACTGCCTGAGAAGGGTCGTTGGTGTATGTTAATAACAGTGACTGTGCTTGGGTGTTATGTGAGAGTTCTAGTTGGCCCAGAACAACAAAGTGCAAAATATTTTGGGGGCAGGATGTATACCTAACAAATAACTTTGCAATGTTATATCATGGACATTTTATAGTCTTCCACAGTATTGTGGTCTTATGTTCTGTCAAAATTTTTCAGATTAAAGAGTTATCACCTCATTCTTCTTGCAGTAAGGTTCTGTAACTTGAATGAATATTGCACCCACTCCAAGTGAAAAGAACAACACTTAATGAATTTATAACAAACTCACCATGCTGGATATTCAATATTTCAAAAATAGGGGGGAGTGTGGAGGTGTGTTGTGGGTGTTGCTTATGTACAGAAGTGGAGCTAAAGAACTTCAGTGCTGAGTTCTTGGTTTATCAGCAATTGTATCATTTCCCAGCTCATATATGTATTTCTTGTGTGAAACCTGTTACCAAATATATTGTGATATTATGCTGAAGTGGGATGATATTGCCAGTTTTTCTAAATGTCACTGTCAAATGCCATGCAAAATAAAATGTTGGCAAAAGTGGGTTAAAATGAATGGTTTAAAATTTTGCACAGAGTTTGACAGAAAGTACAGCGTAAAGAGAACCTGAAACAGATCTTGTATCCAGTTTAAACAAAAACTCTTTCACTCAAATGTGTGTGCAGCAGTCTAATGGGCAAATATATGCCACACTGGCTATTCTGTTGCACTAGATGTTCACAGAGTTACAAGGATTTAATTTTCCATAGATTATGATAAAGCCATTAAATAGTGTAGCTACAGTGGTAAGGAAAAATAATAGATTTGCTTGCTTATTGGTTTATAATAGGAAGATGAACCTGGCAGATGTATTCAGTACTTATCATCCTTCTATATTTTGCTAAAATACTCCAATCTCATAACCCCACAATTCAGAACCCATGTGACAAGCAATACAAGAAGAAATCTCTTTTCTTCTAAAGTCTCTGTATCTATCAGGCTCCATCTCTCTCTCTCTCTCTCTATAATTGCTTGTGCTTCAAATTCTCACTGTTTCCATTTTTTTTTATTTATCCTTGTCTTTTTTTCAGAGGCTAGTAATTAAATAGTGGTGGCAACAAACTGAAAATAAATTTTACACATATGAATATTGGCTATAACTATTTATTGCTGCAACATTTCTTCCCCTGCATGCTCTTTATGTATCTTAATTTCTTGGACTTGAAGGGACATGTGTGGCTACTTCCTACTCTCCTTGGTGCCTACAAATGCTCTTGCAATATGTGTGTAATAAGCACGAGGTTTTCTTTGTCTATGCCAAATGGACCCATAGGTAACGGAAGGGTGAAAATGTCTTATGTCACGATCTCCCCCTTTCTTATTCATCTTTAAACTCTAATAGTTTAGAACATGTATTATCCTCTCTTTTTCTCTTCCTTTGCCTTCCCTCTTCCTCCAGACCTCTTCAAAGCACGTGTCTTTGGTCACTGTCCTTTCAGATGTTTTCTGAAAACTCACTAAAACTTTTAAACCTTTAATAAATACCAAAACATGAAAGTCTCATTTTAGTTTTTTACTAAATGAGTTTTAATATTCTACTGAGTGTCAAGAGGATTTTGGATTATGTGTTGTACAAAAATTTTACAATAGTTATCCTCATAATTCCAGGTATTCAATTTGACATGGGTTCAAATGCTACCAACAGCATAGCATGGGATGAAAAGACTTGCAAATTGGGCCCAAAATATTTGTCAAAGTTCTCTTGATTCCGATAAAAATACAAGTTTTAAGTGCTCTTATTTACATAATGTTAGTTACTTTTCAACTCCTCTCCTTTTTCATCTATTGACCAGAAAGGCTTCCTGGCAAATTTTAATTCTAGATTGTGCATTTTCATAGATTAGGGCTTGCTAGTTTTAGGAAGCCCCATGCTTCCATTTGATGGGAAACAAACAGTAAATAACGTGTTGGTTTTTTTTTCATCGTCTACTTCACTGAAATGTTGTTCTTGTTTTGATATTGTAGATAATACGGCCAGTATTCTGACAAGACGAAGGAGATACAGTCGAACCACCCAAGATACCTATTACCTCCCCGTTTTGATTTCTGATGGCGGCGTGCCCCCTCTCAGCAGCAGCAGCACCCTCACCATCCGGGTTTGTGCCTGCGAGAGGGATGGACGAGTGAGAACTTGCCATGCTGAAGCTTTCCTCTCCTCGGCTGGCTTGAGCACGGGAGCTCTGATTGCCATCCTGCTCTGCATTGTCATCCTTCTTGGTGAGCCATTTGCAGTTCTAAGTAGTGCTGTCCCTCCAATGCCTCTTGGAATCTGGCAGGGCACAAGGTTTCAGCATGGCATGCTTTTGGAACAGTGGTTGCCTGGTAGTAGGAGGCAATTAGAAACACAAAGCTGTGATTAGAGGGTAAAGGTTTAGCTAGAGTTCATAGGGGAAAAGTGCCTTTGAAGTACATTTTAGGATATCTGGAATCCAGTAGAAATTTTTTTCAGAGACCATCAAGTAATTAGCACTGGAGATTTTTTTTCCCATAATTTGGAAAGATTTCAAAAAGAGAGGATTTTAGTATCATGTCTTGAACAGAGTAAAAAATCATAGAAAAGAGATGGGCAAAGCTTTTTGAAATGCATTATGCTGTAAGAAGCATCATTAGCACTCTGCAAAAGCCATTTCTTAATTACCTTTGTGGGATAAACTGTTAGCAATGCATAACATAATCCACAGGGACAAGGGACATAGGAGACTATAAGCAGACTCATAAGATTAATGCCATTACAAGTGCATTTCCTCTTGACTCTTTTTAGGTTTTTTATTTTTCCAGGTCAAATGCAATGTTACTCATTAGTTAATATTGTGGTTGGGTTTGGTTTGTTTTTTTTTTTTCCTGTCAGACACACAACTTGCTGGTGCATGACTCTGTGCTACTCATGTGATTTTCTGCACAGAGATGGCAAGAAATAATAGCAATTACAGTGTAACCGAGAAGATATTTTGAGGACTTTCTCCCCAAAGACTACATTTTCTAAGACCTACTTTCTTTACAGCTTGCTTCAGTATTTTCTTGTTAGAAGGCTATTTTAAAATATACAGTTATACATTTATCTTGTAATTTTGTATTTTATTACACAAAATTGAATATTCATAAGAAAAAAGGAAATGTTTTCCATAATAATTCAATTTATATGCTAAACATTGGTTTTAATGAAGCACTGAAAGCCCTGGATTATGCTTCTGAAAAATGCTAACTTTAGTTGCTCATTTTTCATTTACCTGAAAGAATGTTATCTCCATTTATCTCCTTTTTGAGATCCTTAATAAACTAAGTAGCAGATGATCCCTAATACCAGTACTGAAAATACCAGCCTGAAAATATTACACCTCTGTATTTTTGACTTAGTGTCTGCTATTTCTGTAACACACTCAGATGGAAACTTTAAACCTACTCTAATATCTGCAGTTTTCTCTTTAGCAATTGTGGTCCTTTTCATCACCCTAAGACGTAGCAAGAAGGAGCCTTTGATCATTTCAGAAGAAGATGTCCGGGAAAATGTTGTGACATACGATGATGAGGGAGGTGGAGAGGAAGACACAGAAGCATTTGACATCACAGCACTGCGGAATCCATCTGCTGCTGAAGAGCTGAAATACCGGAGGGATGTTCGGCCTGAAGTGAAGCCTCTGTCCAGGCATCATCCCTCCTCAAGCCTTGACAGTATAGATGTTCAGGAGTTCCTTAATCAAAGACTGGCAGAGGCTGATCTGGACCCCAGTGTGCCCCCATATGACTCCCTGCAGACATATGCCTATGAGGGTCATCGATCAGAAGCTGGGTCTATCAGCTCTCTGGATTCAGCCACGACACACTCTGACCAGGATTATAATTACCTTGGAGACTGGGGACCCGAGTTCAAGAAGCTAGCTGAACTCTATGGGGAAATAGAACCAGAAAGAACAACTTAGTTGTAATTCCCGGAACAGAGAAGTTCCTAAACCACTGGACAGATAATGACAACAATGGTAACAAAAAAAAAAGTGAATACAGTACTTGGAACTGAGTAAGTTGTATGCAGTTACTGTAGAACAAGTGCCCTTTTCATATTTGAAACTGGGTTCTCCAATTGAAAGAAAGTCAAATTTTGGAAAATACAGAAAAAAGAATCTATTGTCCCTTGTGTATTTTTTTTAATTGCTCATTAAAGTGTCTGGTACCTTATCTGCAACAATACTGAAAGTAACGCCAAGAAATGACATTTTTATTGCAATATGCATAACAGCTCCAAGCTGCAGTAAGTTTATGGTCATGTCTGTTTGAGAAGCGAGCTAAAAAAGGATCAAATGTCTTGCAGGTGGTTGTGATGTTGCATTTCTAGCTGTGCTCTAGGCCTTGTGATCCCAACATGAGGTAGACAATGAGGTTTACTATCAGTGTGAGAAGTGATACCAGTCTGTTTCCTTTACAGAGGTGATAAGCCACACCTGTCCTCTTAAATAAATCATCCTTTGATGATTTAATCTTATTGGCTTAGCAGGTTGCATTGAGAAGCTGTCATTTTGTAATGTCCTTCATAATCTTGTCATCCATAACCAGCTAACAGATGGAGGGCATCATTATCTGTATCTCGAACACAGCTCTAGCTCATAACCCCAGACCTGCTCTGTTACTGCGTGCTGGAGGAACTGTTGTTTCCAGTGTTGTGCTTTTTCTTTTTGTCTTTTCCTGGAAACATCATTCATCTAAATGGAATAGGCCCAAAGTACTCTTTATGCAGCGAAGCAGATGAAGCATAGGCTTTTTCAATAAAAACAACAATGGCAGCACCATTAAATGACATGGCTTTTTGGTTCACTGTGCTTCACTTGTGTCAAGAGCTGAAGATTTTTAAATCTTTTGCTAGTCTGAGTCCAGAAGCTACAACAGTCTGTTTAAAATTCAGAGTTCTTAATCACAATGTTTTTCTATTTCTGTGTGTGACTAAAAGCAAAATAGAGCTGCTGGTAAAACACTGGGATAGTGAAAATTGAAGCAAGGAGAATAAGATGATGATGCGTTTTTCTTTTAAATTCAATTCTACTGATATTTATTTCTCTTAGAGCATTTGCCACCTCAGCAGAACAAGATGGTTTTTCCCTATTTCAAGCATCATGGAAACAAGAGCATTTCAAGTCAGTGAAAGAAATATACCATTACTGTGGTTCCTATGGATTAAGTAAATTGATTTCTTACATTAGTAACTTTAGAGCATTGCAGGAATGATAGTTCTCCTTAACATAGCAAGCTGCTTAACACCTAATCCAGCAAGTATTTTCTTTTCTTTTTTTAGCATTGCAGCAGCAGAACTGCTAAACAGTTCTTTTTAACATAGCAGCCTGATTAGCACCTCATATAGCAGATTTGGATTTTTCTTTTTCTTTGTTTGGATTTTTAACCTTTTCTTTGTCTTTCTGGTGATAATACTGTGAGAGGACAAGGAACTCATAATATCTCATGAGAGATTATGACCTATAATACTCACGATCATTATCAACAGTCCTCTGCTCCTAATTCTAGCTCCACTTTAGGCAAATTGACTTCTTCCAGTATGCATTTGATTGAAAAACTATCCAGAGTAGAAGCTGTGTACTTTTTTTCTTACTCTGCAGTCTGGAGTGCAGAGTAATGCAGATTTGTATGCTGTACTAAATTCCCCCCTCTGCATTTTAGGTGCCACGTATATTCAGCTTAGTAAAGAAGAGTCTATATTTATTGCTGATCTACTGTGAGCCTCACAGGTGAACTAGATAATTAAGCCTTCTTTTCTTTACTCTATGGTTGGATAGGTCCTAGACATGACTGAAATTTCTGATCAGTTTACTTTGAAGAGATTTTTTTTTTTCTCCTGAGATGTAGTTGACTGCTTTTGGTTTAAACAGCCTTCTAGGAAAAATAGCAAGTAGCTTTGTAAGCAACTTTTACACTCTGAAAAGTATTAGTTGTACTGTGGTTCCAGAATTGTTTTTTTGTACACTATTTTGTTTAAAATTTGTAATTACTCTTCTTTCTTTCAGAATCTGAACCCACATAAAAATTTTGTAGGGAAAAACACCTGAACCCTAAGATATTCTGCTGATGATTTGAAAGTAGTTTAATAATTTGTGTTAATTTTTTTTATATGCTTTTTATGAAATACAAAGTCTTTTAGAAAAGCATTTAAAGAGGCATTCTTACTGTAGAGTAAAGTTAGATGCAGTAAGAGTTACACACAAGCTGAGAATGGTTGTCTTTTATTGTCTTTTTGGGGGGTAGAACTAGGATATGTTTCAGTTTTGTCCCAAATAAAGCAACTAGTATTGCGTGATTTTTATTAGGAGCAATTTTCCTTTTATTTAAGTCACACTTGCTTTATGCCAACATCTAAATTTTTACACTGTATGAGTAGCATGTTAAAAGCAAAATGTTTCAGCATTACTACTACCATAATACTTTGTATCACAGCTGCATGAAAATTGCATTCATTGTTGTATTATAGTTTTGAGAACTGGGTATTAGTTATCTTTATGTCTATTCCCTCTGGCCCTACACCAAAGCAGGGAAAATCAATTGTATTTTGTGTTTAAAGCAGTGTTTGTTTTGTGCCATTGTTTATTTTAATTTACATCACAGAACATTCAGACTTACAGGCAACAGAAGTGCAGTGACACAACCAAATAGTCATTCCTTATGCTAATGGTCAGTTTAAGTCAACAATAACTCAGAGAAATAATATTTCCCTTTTTGCCATTCCTGGTGCTGTCTTTGCTGCTATACAGCACATGCATCACACCCCAGGAAACCTGAATCCTTTGAAACTCTGCAGGGTTACTGAGACGCTGCTTCTGTGATGCTGCGGTGTGTCCTGTTTGGTGCGTCCCATCCACGGTGATCGCCAGATGTGCTTTTCTATCATGATGTGTCTGCATGCTTGCTATGCTTACTGTGTTCTATTCAAATTCACACCACAGTGTCGTGTTGTTTGCATGACAAGTAACAGAATGTTAAATCTTCAGGGCCACAGAAGAAGGCCTCACAGTGCAGAAATAACAAGTTTACAATTTTATTAACTCAATCTCTTTTTTTTTTTTTTTTCCTTTGGTCGTTTATATCCTAAAACCAAATTTAAACTATATTTGAGAAATTCGCTGTTGACCTAGATTCTATGTTGAAGTAAAAGAAAATTAACACTGGATGGCACAATCATTATTGTAGCATTGCTGATTTAAACACAGCACATATTCAGTGAAAGTATTGTGGGAAACTTTTTCTCAATTTATGGTTGTCTGATTATATTTACTATGCTTAAAGCTTTCATGGATCTTTTGTGTACTCATATTCTCAAATATTTTCCTATTAGCCTAAATAGTAATCCTGTTGCTGCTTAACAACTAAATGCTGAAAACTGCCAGTTTGACTTAAACTGAAAATACTGAGTAAAGTTAAAAGGCACATGCAAAGTGATACTTAAGGGCTTTTCTATTTACAATTTGATTTCTACAACAACCATTCAACTAATAGTACATTTCCACCTAAATAATTAGCTGCATTCCTTTAAAAAAACCCTCTTTCTTGTAATGGTGAGGGCACTCGGTATGCTGTAATCTTGACAAGTCAAAATAATAAAAAAAATGGTCAGTATAAGAATTGAAAAATGTGAAACTTAATTGTCAAACTAAAACCTGTCAAAAATGTAGTTTAATGCACTTTAAAGACAAGAAAGAGCTTGAATTCAGCTGGCGTTAGATTAAGATTCATACATTGAAAACAAATTAAGTTGTTTATCAGTGTTACCTTTTATTACATACACATAGAATACTGTAAAAGTTGAAAGTAACTTCACTCTGTTATGCACTTTATTTTTTTGCATAATTTTTAGAAAACTAAAATAACTGCAAACATTTTTGAGTTTTAATTCTAATTGATGCAATTGTTTAAGTTGTGAATACTGAAAGAAAATGTCTATGGGAAAGTATTATTTATGGTATTTAAGAGGAATTACAAAATTTTTGTGGTCTAAAACTTTTTTAAATCATCCTTTAAAAAATATAAGTATTGGACCAGTCTGGAATTAACCAAACTCATAACCATACTCATAAGGGTAACAAAGGGAATATTCTGAATGCAAAGAAGGATATGAAATTATGCTGCCTAGTATTACTTTGTGGATTATAAAGTGCTAAGACCTTGTACTTGCAGTACGTATAAATGGCACAGTGCATTCTAAGGAACATTAGAAGTGTGTTACAAGTTTTGGGCCATTCTTATTTTTCCAAAGTCTCCAAAAATATATATATTTTTTTTAACAAAAGAGTAATGTAAAGTATACCTCCTTATGCAAGTGTTACTGATAGAAAATTGTTACATTTTCTTTTAATAAACAAAAGGGACAAAATCTTTTATTCGTATTTTTCAAATAAAATGTGCTCTTTGCTATGGTGATGGGTTATTGTATTCCTCATCACAACCAGAATGTGTTATTTTGCCTTCACTCCTGTATCCTACATTCACCAAGGAACCAGAACATCTGCAGACGCTCCATCTTTATGACCCGGGTGTGACACAGCTGTATTAATGAGGCCAATGCCATAAACTATGTGGGAACTTGAGCTGGATCTGAAATGCCTGGTATTGTCCCTTGGTGGTGCCACTATTTCAAAGACTGCCTCACATGATTATTGGTACAAATGGATGGGGATGGAGAGAGACACCATAAGATAGTTTACAACAGACTGCAGTATAGCTGCTAAATGGTTCATTACTTTTACTTGTGGCAACTGTTCCTCTCCAACCATCACTGTCTGAAACTGAAATACAGTGTTGTAGGACGAATACATTAACCACATGAGTTAAAAAGTGGGGAATTGCACATCTATGAATCCAAATTGGTGGTAAAAGCCATGGTTGTTATCCCAAGGTGACACAGAAGGCAAAAGTAGACAAGGACATTTACAATTCTCAAGCTCAGGCAACAGTAATGAAAGAGCAGAGGAGTCAATCGTTCTCTCTCAAAGGAATTAACAGGCTTTATCAACAAATCACATCTCAGAAAATAATGACACCATAGCTCACAACAAACTTGTTGCAAGCAAGGCTGTCTTTCCCAAACTGTCATAAAAGTCAAACATGAAGTGAGGGTGGACAGGAAACAAAAGTAGAATTTTCTTGTTGAACCCTACTTACTCTATTGTCCATGAGTCAATTAAGATTGTGTACCACCACACTAAGCAATTTTCACAAGTGCCTCACCACAAACACAGAAAACAAAAAAGAAAAAGATGGTAAAATAGTATTTGCAAGATAAATATTGTCAGCCTGAATCTGAAAGCAAGTTCAGGGAAGTTTTGTGGTATTCGTTTTAGTCCTCAGTTGAAGTGTTAAAACTTTCAAAAACACTTTGAGAAATATTTTATACTCAAGACTGATTTTTTTTTTTTGTCTTAACAATACTTTCTATCATCTTATATTATTCTGAAATTGATTTTTAGTTGATTGATTTAGATTTTTGTTTGGAGTCTATACTACTTCTATAAATGTGGCAAATGTATTGTTTATACTTAGGTGGAGAGAGACTTCAAAAACATTTGGCTTGTGAGTTTAGCAGACTTCTTCTGTGGGTTTCACGATTCCATGTGGCATTTTGTGTTCTTGCAACTCCTCACAAGTCCACCAAGGAAGTTCCAAAGATCCAACAGAATTTCCATGCTATCTGTCTCATAATCTGGTCTGTTCTGGAAGTAGATGCAACAGAGCTGATAGGCAGTCAGTACCTGCAGAAATATACTCATCCAGCAGAGACACCCTCAAAGCAAAAATGGACATTGGGATTAGCACTCTTAGAGGATCATAGGGCACAAAGACCTTGGAAGGTGATCAATTCCTGGCCAAAGCTGAATAAAATCAGGGTCCACAGGAACTCCCACCACAGTGGACCTTGACATCATGCAAGTTCAATGCGCTAATGCCTTGTGAGCTTAATGGAAAGCTCTGTATAGGTACATGTAAATAAGTGAACTGCTCAAATATCAGAACTGCTGCATCTTCTGCTAGAATTCTGGGCAGAAATGGGTTTTAATAAATACATTTGTTGGGTTAACAGTGTCAGCATAATTTTGAGATATTCTGCAGTTTTTACACACAACTTTACCTACCACATTATCTGTCTTGAAACAAATTGGATTGCTGTCTACCTTACTCTTAAGATTATGCATGGTTTCTTTAAATCTGCATTATATCTTTGATTTAAAAGCAATTCTTCCCTTTATTTTCTGGAACTGATCTGGGTAAAAAGCACATACAAATAAAATTCAGCCCCGTTTTGAAGGCTCAAGCACACACATCTAACAGTCAGCTTCATTATTGGATTTGAGCTGGGCAAAAATCAAACACTGCTTGTGTTTGAAAAGTAAAGCTCACTCTTACTAAAACTATTTTGTTTCTGCTAGTCTAGGTCTATTGATCAAAAACTATGCTTGAAGTGAAAAAGTGTATGATCCTGATTATGGCATATAAACCACATTTGGATTTCTCAAAAAGAAGTAAACATAGCTCATAATCTGTAGTGCTTGCAAATTATATTACCTTTTTTAAAAATCAAACTTGCATTGTTCTGCATTTTCCAGATAGTTTCAATGCTTTGTGCTGCATAAGTTTTTATCTGAAAGTGGTAACATGGAGAATAGTAATTGAGACATCAAAATCTTTTTAATCTCTAGCTGCTCCAACTATTTAAGAGAAGAAAACTTGAAAATATATTTCTTTATGATACAAATTGAACTATCAGCTCTGGAAAACAACTCTCTTGCATATGATATTGGTAATGTTACTGGTCCTTCTTTCTGGTTTTTAGCAGTTTTTTTTAAAGCAGGATGCCAAAGTACACCTTAAGTTTTGGCTAAATGGGTTCTATCACTGCAAGTATAGCATGTGATTTTCTGAGATAAGGAAAATAAATATAAAGCAAAATTCTCAAATCTTGTATGTGAAACAGAAACTCAGGCTATATAAGTGTGTCAGAGACCAACACCACATAAACATATTCAATCCCATTTACTGCTAAAAAAAAAAAGGCCTGTAATGCTCACATGATATTTTGTCCTTTAAAAATATATATATTCATATCTACATTTCATATGTATCTATCATATGTATTTCATATGTATTTAATCTATTTCATATGTATTTATCAATAGGGTTTTTATACTTTTCCTGTAAGATTCACTGCATTTTTTGACAAAATTTTTTTGTGATTTCCTCAGAATACTATGCAATCAATTCTGTTGAATTTGATGGAAACAGTATCAGAAGGACAGTTCTTTGATAGAACTTCTCACCAAAATCTGCAAGTGATTAATCAATAACTAACAGGTCAAAGCACTTTATTATCGATGAGCAAAATAGACTTCAGAGCAGGATGTTACATGGGGATCTCTCACTTCAGCTATTTCTTGATCATAATCCCACTAGAAGTTCTAATCCCATTAGAAGTTTCAATGAATTTTTACTTATTGTTTAATGATTAATTTTTTAATAAAACAACATTACTATTTTCAGTCAAGATTTGTGGGGATGTGGGATCCTGAAAACATGGCTTATACATTTTTTCACTTTGTATTCTGCTTTATTGTTCCTTTTAATTTTTTCCCCTACCCTCAAAGGCCCTCTTTTTGCACTGATTGCTTGGAGCACTGCAATATAATAACTCAGGTTAAGAATATCCAGGGAATTTAGGAATTTATCTCTCTGAAAAAATGGAAATACTTTTCAATCTTATCTGATGCCAGATGTACTAATCTTCATTTTTGTTCCCTGGGGCAAACATTTAGATTGGACTTTATCGCAGCTGAATTCCTTGCCTTTTTTTCCCCTGCATGATATTCCAAAATTCAAATAACTTTTTATTATAACTTAAAATATCTTGCTGTTTTTTAGCATTTATATTTTCCAAGACCCTAGTGTCTGAGGTCACAGAGAAAATATTATTTCCCTAAGTAATTGCTTACTTTAAAAGCAAGATCTCTGATTTCAGTGTTACAAAGTAAAGACTTATACAGGAGGAAAGAGAATTATAGGAAGCATGAAGAGCAATGGAAGAGTAGTAGAGTAGACAATAAATATTGTCAGACCTCAGAAGGCATTGGAGAAAGCTGTGGTCATGATGTACATAAGAAAAACATTTGCTGACTCTGTTCTATTTCTTTCAAATCTAACCAAATTTAAGGTTAGGTGAGTCCAGTATTACTTCGTTGCTCACACTTTATTTAGCTTGTGTGTAGAGGAAGTTCCAAAGATCCAGGTGTGAAAAAATAAACCCACAAAAAATATAGATATTACATGAAACACAGAACGTAAGTGCACCATACATGACCTTATGCTATATTTAGCTTACTACCTAAGCTTTATCCCTAAAAGGAAAAGGGTCAAAATCTTGGCTATCTTGGATGTTCAACCTCCACACTGGATTCTCAACTGTCAGGTCAATGAAATAATAGTTTTAATGTGTACATGCAAAGATGCAGTGTGTCAATTGAAAGGTGAGTGACTTTGGACAGCAGTTTACACTTGAACTCAAACTGTCTGTTCTCAAGTTATATTTTGGAAAGGAAGAACACCTTCTGATAAAATTGGTCAGATGACAGAAGCATCCTAATTTAAGTGAGTGGAAAGAGCACTTGGTGTCTGGTAGAGTTCTACATGGTTCTGACAGCCAGGAAGATCATGCTATGATGTGTTACTGTGGAAAATAAAACTTTTGGCCTCTGAAAGTGAAAAGACGCTCCTTATTTTTGAGGCATTTTATGACAGACATTATCACTGCTTGAAAGGATTTATCCTGAATGTGAGAGGTTGTGATGGTCAATCTGCCTATTTGCACCTTGGGCAGTTCCTGTTCATGGTTTAGGCTGTATGGTCCCTGGTACTGATCGGAAGCATCCCATTCTTGACAGACCTTTTAATAGGAGTATGGTGGTAAATGTACTTGGTTCAAGAAATTAACATGAAACTCTGAGCATTTCATTTCAAGGTCACAAGTTCATATTTGACATGGAAATGTCAAATATAAACATGGGTAGCAGTAAATGATTACTTCACAGGAAATTTGCTTCTAATCTCACTTCGGTGTTGGTACAGAAAACCTCCACGATGGCAGTGCCAAAGAATTAGTAACTCAGTATGATCACCACATGCCTGTCTGCTGCTAGTTATTTTGAATCTCTTGTTTGACTATGGGGATTTGACGAGTAATCCTGTAATAGACATATCCAAATTTTAGGGAAAAGCATTATGTCTGTATTCGGCTCAACATTCCATTTCCAGCTTCCACCCTTGCTATATCACTGCTGTTGCTCCCAGATTGCAATGGAAATAAAGAACTTATGGGTGACAAGGATCTGAACTTCTTGCTGCTGAACAAACACCAGCTGAAATTTGCTGTGTCAGGAACCTTAACGTCGACAAGAGGTGGTAAAGACTCTCATCCAAATGTTGACAGAAGCAACATGAATAAAAATAAAATGGATGTTGTTTTGTAATTGAAGACCAAGAGACAGATGAACTAAAGAAAAGATAAGACTGAAACATTTTTGAGAGAAGTGGAATAAATAACTTGATGTTTCTGGCTGGCTTGATATATCTGGTGTTTCACAATGGAAAATTCATGGATCAGCAAAAGTCTTTCTTACACTTTTTTGAAATTGATAAAGGATAACTACACAATGCACACAGGAAAGAGGAATAGCCATATGGGATCCAGTAATAATGGACAGGAAACCACAGTTCATTTATTGATAAGAAAGCTCTTTGTATATGCAATGATATAGAGTCAAAGCCAAATATTTTTTATATAAGAACAGTACAGTAGAAGAAAACTTGTTTCTTGAGCTTAGTATACTAAAAGCAAAATTCTGTTCCATGAAAAAGAAATGATGAGGCATCCATAAACAAATATACTTTCCTATTGATTCCCTATCTGCCCTTAAGAAAATACCTTAGTATTAGTAAATCATTGATTTTTTTTCCAGTCCAGATTTAGTTAGGCCTCGTTGTTCATATATGCTTTCTTGAATTCAATCCTCTCTATATATAAATGTACTCTGAACAGAAGATGCTAAAACAAAAGCTGCAGGTGCTTCCAAGTCATAATTTCTCAATAACATGGAACCTTAAATCTAAGTGATTTAGAATCTCAACTTGAATATTCAGCTTTGAAAATCCTGTTTTGTTAAGTACTTTAAGAAGCTGAGGTCCAAAACCTACACATTCTGTTTTGAAAATATTCTTAGAAATCATCTAGAAACTGCCACAAACAGCAAAATCTTGTGGGCATTGCAATTCCTAGGCATACAAGTTAAGAGTACACCTAGTTTATACAGAAGGTTAATCTTCTAGGTTTTCTTGAAGGATTCAGTAAGCCTTTGAATAAAGGTAATATGATTTTGTCATTTGGATTTCCAATAAGATTTTGATAAAAATCAAAAATATTTCATCAAACTTATAACTACATGATCTGAAAGACAGATTTGAGAACAGGAAAAAAGTACATGGCTACTTTATGAGGTTTCTCAGTGTAAAGAATACTGCTAGGCATTTTTTTCAGGGGGGAAATTGTCTCATATAGCCAAAGATAATATAGAAAACCCAATTGTGACTACTTGAAAAGAAATCAGTGGATCATCACTGCATGAATTGAAGCTGTGGTTGAAATGGAAAAAATACAAGGTAATGGGCAAAAACAAAACCTACCCAAAAAGCACCTGCTCCTTGAACTCAGAACAAACTCATTCCTCATGGAGAATATTTTGAGTTGCTATTTCTAACTAAATATCTGCAAACCCAATATAAACAAATTTGGCATTAAAATGTATTAGGTAATAAGAGAAAAAACAATTAGAAGTGTCAATATGCTATTGCAAAAATTCAGAGTGATTCCATATTTCAACTACTCAGTAAAACAAGATAGTGCCATTCAAAAAACAGGAGAAACCACACAGAAATCAAGAAAATCGTTAATAGTTGCAAAACAGCATGCATATCAGGAGTTTCTAAAAGTTAGGGCTCTTCAATTTGGAAAATAAATGAGCAATGGGAATAATATCTAACAAGTTAAAATTTTCAAAATTACAACTGACGTGGGAAATAAATAAAAAACTACTATTATTATTTTTCACAATAGAAAAGTGAAAAGAAAAAACTAGGACCTATAAAGTAAGCTTTTAGTTAACAGATTTGAAATAAACAAAATGAGATAGATTTTCACATGGCATACAACCAAGTGGTAAAAGTCAAGAGTTGATGCAGACATTTTTCCATCACAGATGTGGCTTTGGAAGTCACACAGCTGCATTTTTTTCTTTAGCTACGGTGTTGTTGACCTGAACTATTGTCCTGCCTCGCAGTTTGGAATACAAAGAAGCCATCACTTAATTTACAGCCCTGTAATACTTACCTGCATCCTCTTCTGCATCTTTTGAATCTACCAGTCACCCAGTGACAGAAGTAGCTCATGAACCTTCTTCAGCTGACTTGGCTCACCTGTAGATAATACCAGTCAGGAAAATGAACCCACAAGTTCATTTAAAGTCCAACGAGTTATGAAATGGAAGTGAATGAACTGCTGGCCTCCACTCACCCTGTACAGTCCAACGGCTTCTATTATCCCATTCAAAATGCTCTGAAGTGAGTCATTGCTTAATTAAATTACTGAGAGCTGAGATTACAGACAAACCACATAAAATATTCAGAGAATAGTTTTTAAAGAGGAGCAGAAATGTGAACCACTCTCTTCCTCAACTATTAATCACATCACCTGTGACGCTCAGGGGGTTTTTCCCTTTTATGCATGAGACTGTAGCTGACAAAATACCTGTTGAGAAAATAACTCAGCTATGTGTTTTTTGGTATTAGGATACCTCAAAGCCAACTTTGAAATTAATTATTCCAATTATATATGCTAAAATTTGAGAAATTCAGAGTAAACCAAACTAACCATTTAAATCCATCCATTGTTGAAAGTGGTAATTTAGAAGAAAACTTTGAACTATCACATCTTTTTCTTCAAATATGACAAATTGATAGAAAGGAAATTAATATTTGAAGCATATGAACTTATAAATTTTACATTGTCTATGTAATAAGCAAATAAATTATTCATATTATGCAGAACGACAAGACACGTGTGGCCAAACCACATTTACTTACCTGCAAATTAGTGAGTGATTTTATTATAATTACTTATCTTTTTTCCAGTGCCTAAACTTTTTTAAAAAATCACTCTTAGTTAAATTCACTGATAAAATTTTATAGGGCTTATGTAAAAAATAGACTGTTTTGTCTAGACAAAGAAACCCTGTTGCTTACTGGGAAAAAAAAGGCATGCATTTCATTTAAGAAAAGACAGTATAATCATATTGATTATGGTAAAAGAGATGTATGGGACTGGGACTATAAATGGCTCTATGGAGGCCTTTCTGTGTGTAAACATATCAAGTAAATACATTAAAACTTATAATTCTGACTACCTCTTACAGAATGAAGATTGTACTCTTTGCTTACGATGCGTTTACTGCTAATACACAAAAATTCTTTGGGGTATTGATTGTTTTGCAGTGATCTATTTCTTCTTTCCTTCTTGATCAGTAAAACATTTATTTGTTTCTTTTCCTTAAGGTTCATCATTCTACCCAGGCTTGTATCTAGCTTACAGCATTTTATTACCTCTGTCAATGTCATTTGCAAATGTGACAGCTATCACCCATGGTTAACAGCCTATTTATTTATACAGAACTCACACCAATATCCTGGCCAAAACAGTCATAAAACCCAGTTAGGCATAAGGTATGTAATGTGCTTCACACAAAATGCAAACGAAAATACTGATCATATAAATAAATAACTCTGTCATTTCATTTAGAATAGCTTGAGTATTCTAAGGTAAGAGCCTTATATTGCAAAGTTCTGTTTACAGATCCAGTTTTTCTCAGTTAATCAAATCTCCCCTCCCACAGAGTCACACCACACATACTTTTCCCTGATATATTGTTTAATTTTAAACATATTAAATATATGGCAAAATTACAAATTTGGTCTGAATAAATAGTGAGAAACAGTTGCCTGAAGAAAGAAGCAGACTGATAGCAGAGCAACAAATTTCATGCACTCGTGTCAAACTAGACAGGTTTTATTCTTGTACTAAAAAGTTTCAATACATCATCTTTACTATTCTTTTTATTTGATAGAAGCAAGGTTGTTTTTTTTTCCATCAGATGGGAAAAAGGTCTTTCTGATTGGTGATATATATTAACTGACAGGGATATTCTTTCTTATCCATTTGGGATGATATTGGAGTTTGATTATTTCTGTATGATGTATTTATATTTATGTGTCTGGTTTTTAGGATGAATCACAAGACTGAAGGGAGTACTTTGTTCTGGAATGGCTCCCTTGCTCTACTGTTTCCATTTGAAATAGACTCAATTTTTATTTTTATTTTTATATTTTTGTTCAAAGGTGCTACCCTGATAGCCTTCCTGGAGAAAAATTGTTTTGCATTAAAAGATGTTGGGGGCATATTTGGGTAGAAATGGCAGAGGGTGGTGGATGCTCAGAGGTAGTTAATTTTCTGTCTCAAAATAACTGAGGTGGCCACAGTTCTGATCTATGTTTTTGTCATGACTGATGCCTCTACATTACGTAAGAGCCTTTTAGAGCATACAGAATATTATATATGTGAAAAACATGACTGATGTGTGAGATTTCAACATTTTTATTCAAAAACTTTCTATTTTAACATATGAGACAAAATGTAGATAACTGCCTGTAAATCATTATGTGTTTTCTCTTTCAGTCCTGCAGAAGCACAGTGATAGCCTGACCTACATCAGAATAGTTCTTCTTTTAAATTCTAAATTTTGTGCAGCTCGGCATGATGAGCTACCTTTTGTATATTGTTGGATGGAGTGAAACTGCTTCCCAGCAGGGCAGGCTTTCTAAATGAATTTTTGCTGTAAGCCACACATCCAACTGCAGTGTATTCACACTGCTGTTAGAGAGACAGCACTGAGAAAAAGCTTTTTGTATGAAGAAGTCACACAGTTCAGCACTTGGGAGCCATGGCTGTTGATGTCTTATCGTGGAATATAAGCATGAGGGAATAAGAAGGTCTGCTTTCCCGTGCTCCTGGAGCTGAAGTATTTGTTTATGTTGCTTGGCACTTAGACCTCTGCCTAATAGAAGGCTTGATTTCATTTGTTAGCTTCAAGACTGGGTGGACAAGGTCCAGACTCCACTAATATAATTCCAGTGTTTTTTATTTGTAAGTAAACTTCATTTTAACTTGCTGTATGCTTTGACTCTCAGGCATGGCAGAAATATGAGCAAATAGGAAATCTAGAGCAGAAAAACACTTCCTGAAATTTTCTGTTTGTCTTCTATTCTTCAGTTTGTGGAAAATAAACCTATTGTCCAGGCTAACTTCTATAAAAGCCAACAAGAATGTTGCTGCTTTTTGGACTGCCCTTTGAATTAACTGTGCCTACAATTTGCATTCTGTAAACTTATGAGTACCTCCTGGGTACTGATCAGACAAGAAATGGCTTAAGGTGATGCAACATTTGCCCAGCATACTGGGTTTGTGTGGGCAGGTTTTGGTTGCAGGGAGGCTACAGTGGTGGCTTCTGTGAGAAGCTTCTAGAAGTTTCCTCCATGTCCAACAGCGCCAATGCCAGACAGTCCCAGAACAGAGCCACTGCCAGCCAAGGTTGGGCTAATTAGAAATGACTGTAAGCCCTCTGTGGTAACATACTTAAGAAGAAGAAAAAAATATATTGTGCAGTTGTAATTGCAGCTGGAGCAGAGCAGGGTGAGAATGTGTAAGGTGAATATCTCTGCAGACACTGAGGTCAGTGGAGAAGGAGAAAGAGCAAGTGCTGCAGGCACCAGAGCTGAGATTCCCCTGTGGTCTGCGGTACAGACCATGGTAAAGAAGCTGTCCCCCTGCAGCCCATGGAGGAGCACATGGGTGCAGAAATACACCTGCAGTTCATGGAGAAAACCCAGGCCAGAGCAGCAGAATGCCTGAGAGGAGTCTATGAACATGTGCGACACTTGTGCTGGAGCAGGATCCTGGCAGGGACCTGTGGAGAGCGGAGGCCATGCTGGAGGAGGTTTCCAGGTAGAACTTATGACCTAATGGTCCTGATGGACCTGAAGAACTGTGCCTTAAGGACTGCATTCCATGGAAGTGTGACCCATATTGCAGCAGTTTGTGGAGAACTGTTGCCTGTGGTATGGACTCATTGGAAAAGTTTGTGAAGAGCTACCAGAGCAGGGGAAGGACTCCCCTCCATCAGCAGTAGAAAGAAACAACATGTAATGAACTGTCTGTAACCACTACCCCACTACTATTCTGTCACTGAGAAAGGGATGGAGGGGAGGGTGGGAGGGGAAAAGTTTTTAAGGTCTTATTTTGCTTTTCATTATCCTGATCGTTGCTAGTAATAAATTCAATTAATATCTGTAATTCAAGTCTGTTGTTTTCTGTGACAGTATATGATGAGTGATCTTTCTCTGTCCTTACTTCACCTTATGAATCCTTCCTTATATATTCTCTCCCCTGTCAAGATGCAGAGGGGAGTGATAGAGATGTTTTGGTTGGTGTCTGGCATCCAACACCTAGCTATTCTTACTTTGTTGTTTTTCATAGCTGGAGGGCAGCAGATGTGATTTAATACATCTAGTTCAGATAATATATTCAATGGTTTTCTGCTTGGCAGGAAAGCCAAAGAGAACTGCAGAGAGGAAAAGTCATTCTCTCCTTGCCATTAGATTTTGCCACTCCTATAAACTTTAAACTGAATCTGAAGTAGCACAAACAGAAGTGTGATCAATTTCTCAGTGTGAATGAAGATAGAGGAACCTCTAAGCATAACATGATAAAAATTATGACCCACAAGAAAAAAACCTTCTGTATTGATTAATTTCTTCTTTGTAGTCTTCCACAGCATGTGCAGGACAAAATCATGAATATTGCATAATATGTATTTGGAACATAATACATGGTGTAATTCCTGAGAAAGTTGTTACTGTACGTCACCATTTTTAGTAGTGTTTGCCATAAGACAATATAAATTTTATTTCAGGGAGAGAAAGAGATACTATTTTCTTGTGCCTTTAAATCTAATTGCTTAGAATATTGTATAAAATCACATGTAGTTTTGCGCAGAGAACAAGACATCAAAAATTTCTTTCTTTGGTCTATTTCAAACATTGCCTCCTTTACCTCATATTTTCCACAGAAGTGATCAAGGCTCAAAGAAGCTCTTGCAACACTTTTCAGATAGTTTCAGTCATTTTTGCTTCGCTTGATGGATATTACTATTCCCATGTGTTGTGTTAGCAAAGTAGTCATGCAACACATTTGAAGCTTGAATTAAAAGTCCATGTTTTCCCCCTGAACAAGATTCATAAATAAAAAATATCTTCTCTGAACAGAATTCAGGTATTGCACTGAAGGGAAAAGGCTTTATATGTTAACACTGTCAAGAGTCAACGATGCATAGTAAAGTGGCTCCACGAGTGATGAAATTCAGATTTCAAGTTAATTCTCTAACTTTCATTTCAAAAAACTGCTCCAGTTCACTCAAATTTGTTAGCATTTCTGTCAGGATCAGTTCAATTTCATTATGCAAGTGTGCTAAATAAAAGCCTCGGATATATAGGCTGTACCTTAAATCATCATTAATAGGGTTGACCCACTGCCATAGAGGAAATGACTTTCAGAACATTATATCTGAGAGACAGTTTTAGGTGACATCCAGATGCATCCATTTATCACTCACGTTCTTTTCCTTCCCCTAACTCTAAAGTTCATTTAGCAGGTTGTATCCTACTTCATCCTAGTACCCTTAGCTGACTGTGATAATGTGAAGACTGTTACCCGTCTTTGGGTTCTCATTAATGCTGAAACCCCCATTGGGTTCTCATTTGAATGCTGCCAAATCACATTTATTCCTGCAGCTGACAAAGGAATGCAGTTGTTCAGATTATGACCTTTCCAAGGACTGGTAGTTCTGTTAGTTCCCATGAAAGAACACTGACAATTGTACACATTCAGCTCACACCAGTTAGGCATTTTAAGGAAGGTGTCCACACTCAGTGCTCATTCTTTGTACATGAACAGTGTCTCTGGGTAGCAGGTATCTGTCATGGTTTGACACTGGCACAATACCAGTGTCCCCATGAGAATACCCTCTCCCTGGTGTCTGCTGTGAGATGTGACCAGGAATAAGCAAAGCAGGCTCCTACTTAGAAATAAAGAAAACTTTATTAACTAAACTACAAGAAAATGACTAAACTACAAGGAAAGAGGGAAAAAAAACACACAAGGAAAAATGAAAACCCTACAAAAGCATTTTCCTCCTCCCTCCCACCAAATTTCCCGATACAATACATTCCCCCAAATCACCAACTCTCAGTCCGGTACCACCCTTTAGAATACTCAATCTTGAGTTCATCAGGAGTGAGGAGTCCTTCTTGTGCCATAGGCTTCCCCCGGAAACACCATTGAGACCTCTTGTGTTTCCTGTCACAGGTGGCACCGCCTGGAAAATCCTATGCTATCGTGACATCTTCCTTTCATGCTCAGTGCTCTCACCACTGCGCATGGACCAGAGCTGCTTCTAGGGTTCCCCTTTTAAGGATGATTTGTCCAGTTCCAACAAAAAGCACAGTCTCTCACTTTCCCCCCCAAATTTCACCCCCTGGGGCTGAGGGGTCTCAAAAACAGAGATCTTCTCTTCCACTGAAGAGCGAGGGCACCAACCACCCTCCTTACCTGTTGTCTCTGTTCATGCACTCTTACACAAAACATCACTGCACTCCCGTGTCTCTGAGCCATTGCCTACCCCTAAATTCAGTCTCTGTGTCACAGGGAAAAAAAAAATGGTTCCATCTATGGCCACACAAAAAAAGTCCAGCCAAAAGGCCACTCCATCATCTCTTCCCCCACTCAAGAGTCTTCTCCACTTCCCTCGTGGCCCATCCCCTCTTATCTCACTCTTATCTCTCTTCTCATTCAGCTCCGGGAGGATCAGCATTTGCAAGGTTTCAATCATGCAAGAAAAGGGTTAAAATTTCAGTCTCTGCCTGTCCCAGAGCTCCAGAGCTCCCAGCTGCCCTGTGGGGCACCTTCTCACCGCACTCCCCCCTTTTCCTCCTGGGCCGGCCGCTATCAAATTCAGACGCCGGCTCTCCCTCTCTCTCTCTCCTGGGGGGAGGATGGCTGCCCGATGGCTGTCTCTTGGTGCTCTCCCACCCTTCCATCCTCAAGGGCCTCCTCACCCCCCATCTCTGTCCATGCCCAGGCCTACCACATAGCTGCCCCTCCCCTGCCCAGCAGCAGCAGCTGAACAGGGTAGGGAGATCCGACCTCTTTGCCTCGAAGTCCCAAGAGGGCTTCCTAGGGCAGCAGCTCTCTTTTTTAACCCCTGTGTTCTCAGAGGCGTGTCCAAATGTCCCAATGGCCACATCAGGTGCCAATATTAAAATCTGAACACCTATTGGTGACCACGGAACATCCCAGAAAACCCACTTCCTGTCAATGTCAAACCACGACAGTATCTAAGGCTGGTTATAGACATTATTAGGATAAGTATGTGGGACATTCCAGCAGGGACAACTGAAATTCTTTACCAGTCAAGTGTTCAAGTTTCATACCGATGTATGGAACTGATGTAATACTGAGTATTCCATACCGATGTAATACTGAGTATTTAAAAGTGCTAAATATTCACCTACAGTTTGAATGGGAGTAAGTTCATTTTTAAGTTGTGCTTTTAGAATGTAATTAGTTTTGTGTTAATTTAACTGGGATTTTTTACTTCACTGTTGAAAAGACCACTAATAAAACTAAACTTGAAGACAAAAGTAGGTTAGACTTGAAGGGAAAAGTAGGTTAGAAAGAATTGTCTTGGTTATATGTACAGACCTATTAAAAATTTTAGAAATGACCTGCTATAAAAGTTCAAAACTTGCTTTGTATTTCTTAGACAATTTGCCTAAGAAAATTCATACTTCATTTTCTGGAAAATATAGCCACTTTCTGAAATTAACTGACTTAAAGAGTACAAATATGTCAAATGTACCTTTTGAAATAATTAATTGTACAGATTTGCACAGACCAAATTGAAGAAAAAACCTCTATCCTGCTATATTCTTCTTTGGCATTGTGAATTGATTACATTTCAGATAGACACACAGAACAGTCATGAAAAGTTACAGCTCCTTTAAATATTTTTCCTGTGATGAAGCATCAGTTGATTTCCTTGCTGTTTTACTAATGTGTTCACCAAAGGGAGACACAGTGTTTTTGCTCATTATGTCAATAGAGTTGAAACTCTCTTTCTGTTTAGTTGGTGGCCTCTCATGTTTTTGAAAGTAGCTGAAAGCTATAAAATCCTTTAGTTGGCTTGATTAGACAGTGACCCTTTGCCTGCCATTGATTTCAGGATCTAGAGTTTATTAGCAGGTCATCAGGGTACTTTTTTCCCCTCTGTTTTCTTGGCCATTACCCAATTTGAGCAACTAAATACTAAACTAAATCAGAACCAATGTTGTTCTCTTTTAAAAGGTTTCTTTTTTTTTTCCCTTTGTATAGTTACAGAATTTTCATGTATATACTAGTACTTTAATATATTTGACATGCTTATGTGCTAATTCTAGAATTTGTATTGATTTTTTAAATATAGAAATGCAAGTGAAAAATAAATGGTGACTCCGTATGGATTTCAGTTAAAGGTTAATCCATATAAAGGCTTTTAATGAAAAAAAAACCTGAACCCCAAAACAAACTAAAAACAAACCAGATGGAAAAAGCCCAACAAGATACTACTAAAGTAAAAGCTCAATAAGTGATTTGCATCATACCTTATCCCTCCTTTCTGGAAACAGAAGCAGAATTATAGGTTTTCTGTATAGCACTTACATGGAAAGAGCATTCAGTGACTAAAGAGCAGAGTAAAAAGAAGGGTTACACTCTGCAGATCAGTGGCTGTGGCATGGCTGTGCATAAAGCATCGATGGTAGGCATTGGAAGCAGAGCATCTAACAACTGTGTGAACAACAGAACAAAATGGAAACTTGTCCAACACAGCTTTCATTACCTCCTGTTTTGGTGCAGTTTGCTTACTTGCTAAGTGTACCTGCTATTCCATCATTATGGAGCTTGCAAATAGTGAATAATAAAGGATTATGGTCCAATTTCTGTATAAAAGCACTCAACCCATTATTTGTACTTTTGACTGTGATGTTCAGCTTGCTATTCTCTGAGCAGTTTCCTGATAAGTTCTGCATTCATTTGGTTGAGACTGCAGTCAGGTTATGTTCCCCTAACCTGCCCACGAATATCACATGAAGGAGCATCCCAGTCTTTACTTATTCATAAAACCCAATGCATTGTAGAAGGTGTAATATTGGATAGACAGAGAAATATCTTCATCAACTGAGTTTTGGCTGATATAAGTAAGTAATGTTGGAATCCATAAGGTTAGAGGGTTTTTAGGAAATGGTTAAAAAAGTATAGGCCTCAGACTGAAGTTTTGTTAGCATTGGAAATACAGCAGAAAAGTTTCCCATGCAAGCAGAAAAGTTTCCCAAGCAGTAGACGTGACAAACTACAATAGGTCTCTGTGGAATTGGCTTTAGGATGGCAACGAGGTTATTTAATGTATATCTTTAGAAGGTTAGCATGAATAGAACTCTGTTCTTTGTCTCTTATGAACTAGTCTTTGTTTTAGCTACGATTACGTATGTTTTATAAGATTGGATAGAATGCTTGTCAATATGTGTTTTCTGTGTCTGATTGGCTGAATTCTAGTCTGAGATGATTTTATGTATTGCTGTATGAGCCCTGTTGGAGGAGACATTTTTTGGTGTGGATCAGTGAGCTGTCATGTCTCCATTTTGTATTTTGAGACTGATGTGCTGGAAATAAAAGCAAAAATCTCTTCACTGGTCTGGTTACAATGTTATCCATATTTGGATAGGACTATGTTCTTTAAAATTCTGCTATGAATTGGACCTCAACTGATTGATACATAATATTTTGAGTGTTTTTGTTTGATTGTTTCAGACAGGCAAAATCATAAAATCATAGAATGGTTTGGGTTGCATGGGACCTTTAAAAGTCATCTAGTTCCAGTGCTCTTCCAATGGGCAGGGACATCCTCCACAAGATCAGGTTGCTTACAGCCCAGTCCACTCTGCCTATGAACATTTCCAGGGATAAGGCATCTACCACATATGGACATGGAGGTTTCACCACCCTCAATATCTAATTCAAATTGATCCTATTTCAGTTTAAAACCACTACATCTTATCCTATCACAACAAGCCCTGCTAAAATTTTGTCTCTTTGTTTCTTTAAAGCCCACTCCCACATCTGAAAGGCCACAAAAATGTTTCCAATGTGCCTTCCCTTCTCCAGGATGAGATACTCCAACTGTCCCAGCCTGTTCTCATAGGAAGTTTTCCATTCCCTAATCATTTTTTTCACTCTTCTCTAGACCTGCCCCATCATCTTCCCTTGCTCAGAGGACCCCAGAGCTGGATGCAGTGTTCAAGGTGAGGTCGTATGAGATGGAGCAAAGGGGCAGAATCCCCTCCCCTCGCCCTGAGGGCCATGCTGCTTCGGATGCAGCCCAGGACACCAGTGGCTTTCTGGGCTGCAAAAAGATGTGATTGACTCATGTCCATCCTTTCACCCACCAGCACCCTCAAATCCCTCTGCTGTGAATTTTTTCATCGCCCAGTTGAACTATTTCTAGTTTTCTGAGATAATACTTATCTTCCATTCATTTCAAAATAAAAATTAATGTTTAGAACCATTAGCTGTGGAAGAGCTTTATCTCATAAAAAGCATTCAATGAATTCCTAATAAATATTCTGACAAATGAAGGGAACAAAGAGGTTACCTTGATTTTTGGTTCTGATGTGCATGCTATTCTGCAAATCTTTTCCTTAGTTGATGTGATTATCCACTTTGTAAGTTGTCTATAGTCATCTGCAGTTCATGAAAAAGGCATTTTGTCTCTCATCAGGGCTCCCATATTTCTTTAAAAAAGGGTAGTTTGAAGCTGTGCTTTTAATATAGTTTCTTTATAGCAATTCTTGATTGTTTCTAATAATTTTTCATTCTAGAATAGTTTTATTTATTCTGACAAACTTTTAAAAAATCTCGTTTCTTTATTCTGCACTTTTCTGCAAAATGATGTATAGCTGAGCAACTCTGACCACCACCCCTGTAGCGTATCTTGAACTACAAAAATGTGCAACATTTATCTGCAAAATGATAAATACACTGATTCTTGTCTTCTGCTTTTGATGAATAAGCTGACAACACTGTTCTCTGTGATTTTTTTACTTCTGGTTTAAAGTTTCCATGTCTAAATGGGAAAAAAACAATAATCTAATTTGATTTTTACTACAATTTATGTAATATTTGCATTATGTTATGAATATAATTTTAATTTGGCATCAATAGTGAAAAAAGGTTTTAACAGTTACAGTTTTTCTTTGTTTTTCTATATAGTTATTGTTTTTCTTTCCTGTCCTAGAGAAATATAGATTGTGTTTTCCTCCACTTATTTCTCCAACTCATTTCAAACATACATTCGTTTTCATATATTGAGGGAAATGTAAAAACTCAGTAATTGTTTTGACACATGCCTTAAATTACAAGGTAAGAAGTGTAATTTTGAAATATACTTCTTTTTTTTTTTTCCATTTGTTAAATGACCTGGGACAAAAAGGAAAATTAATTACTTTATTAAAAATAACTACATTTTTTTGTAATTCCTCTGGTAAAAAAGCATTCATCATACCTCCCTGTTCTCCCCCATCTTTTCATCCTGAGCTATAATCCACTCATTTGCTTGACTGACTTTCTTGAACTTTGGCCTTTGTTTTAGTCAAGCAGTGTGAAAAGTATTAATCTGGCACATGCACTCAGGTGTGATCTGCTTGACTACGCAGTCATAGCTCCTCTGCCTCTCATTTGTCTTAATAATACAGCCAGAAGCATGAAGTAGCCCAGTCAGGTTGTGTCAGCTAATGGACTGTTCCTGTCACAGACCAAATTTTCTTATTAGAGGGAGTTATTTCAATGTTAGATCTCTTCTGGACATTATCTATCTGTATACTTTCCCCCTCCCTGGCAGCTCTCCTGTCTAAATCATCACTGGTTTTAATTAGTATCACCTCTTTCTTTCTTTGAGTCAGTGACCCAACAATAACCATGATGTGTCATTTCCTGTTATGTTATACTATTTGTATGCTAGTATTTGAGCATGGCATGAGATCTCATTCTGCAGTTGAAGACCTATTGTTCAATATTATAGATCATTGAAAAGAAAGTCAGAGTGTTACCTTTTAATTTTTTTCTTAAATGTGGCATATTTTTTGAAGAAAACACAAAGTAAATTACTTAGGAAATTATTATTCATATTAGCACTGAATTCACAATATAAAATGGTAATACATATAAATCCCACTAGCAACAGGACACAGTCCCTAATTTCACTACAAAAAGCTGAATTTCAGCTGAATTTTTTTCATTAACTTAGTAGAATGGGGATACATTCTTTAATTTTATTAAGATTCAGATTAATACATAAGGTGTATTGGAAAGAAACATGATAACATGATTGGAAGTAGATAAGACATCTGTTCCAGCATTGGTCACTCTTTTTATAATTTAAATGGTGTATTATTTTTTCCCTGAATTTTTCAAAGCTCATAGCCTGCTGCCAACCTTGCTTTCAGAAGACAAAACCTTGTATCTTGTCCTGATTTCGGCCCAGATCAGCAGGAGGGGGGCTGGCCAAGATTGTAATGTTATTCAGTAGAGAGGCTGTTCAGAACGATGTAGAGTCCTTGCTTCATCAGATACTTATGATGGGACACTAAATCTAAAAATTCAGTACTGAAAACCTGAACCATGGTTGATTTCAAGACAACTTATAAAACTTCTTTATAATTGATTAAAATTAAAAACTGATATTTACTTGACAAACTCAAGGGAGTTAACAAATTAGTTGTATTATAAGTCAAATGTTTAAATTTTGAGTTATTCATTCTGTAACTCTCTGAATCATAAAGTCAATAATTATTTTTAAAGCCTTTGCTGGTTGCCAGATATATCTCTGACATAGGACTGGTTTTGTTTAGCTATTTCTATCATTTGCTGTTCAAAATAACATGAATGTGAATGTGTCTATTCTACTAAAGGGCGCCTTCCCATAGCAGATTAAGCATCTGTGTAAAAGTATTACACAGTCATAAATCTATCCAAAATATTAGTGCTAATTTATTTCCTAGGATGAAGAAAGTAGTGTAAGTTCAGAAAACAATGAACTTCACTGAACACAAGCAAACCTCTGATTGATCCAGTCTCACCATTACTGCATTACTGCATTACTGCATTGCTTGCATCCAAAAGAACAATATGCAGTTGTGTGGCAACACAGTACCAAATTCTGTCTAAAAGATCACTTTAAAAGATCACCACTTCCTAAAGCAGTCAGACTTCTGCAGATTAGATTATTATCTCAAGACAAAACTTTTCATGCAAGTAGGCAGAGAATTCTCATTTCACCTTTAATGCTGAAAAAGTAATAGATCATAGTTTTTTGAAAATGCAAAAATTTTGGGCTTGTGCAGTTAAGCATGGATGAATAAATAATATAATTTTAAAAACTGATTTATATGTTTTACAGGAATTTAAGTCTTACATTTACTAAGCTATAATGCATGGCTAATCAAACTACTTGTAGGACTGGACTACTATGGTTTGAGTTCACTTCTGGAAATACTTTATGTTGCACAGCCTGAATAATTTAAAACTTACATAAATGTAGTGCAACCAAAAATGCTTGTGATTGACAGCATTATAAAAACTCATTAATTCTAGCATCTTTTTTTTGTTTATTTTATGAAATTAATTGCCTAAGCATTTTTTTTCTCTTTTTTATTCTGCTGGTAATGATAGTCATCTGTTCGTTTTATGTTTCAAAAAAAATCAAAATTCATGGAGTTCTTCTTTTCAACTGTGATTTCATGTATCTTCATATTCAGAATTCATATTAAAGCAAACCCAGCTAAAACAGCAGGACTCGATATTAGTGTTGTATAAATCCTATTTATGATACTAATTTCTATTTTAACATCAACTAAGGAGAAACAAAATGATATGCAAGTGATATTTTGCACAATTTTATGCAAAACAGTCAGAAACACATCAGACAGAAGCCTCAGTGGATGAGCAAACACCCAACCAAACCCCTGTTAGTTGTTATTTAAAGCAGATCCTTCAGTGGAGTGGGAGGTTGTGGGGGAACTGACATAGATAACTCTCATTTCCCTCACAGCTAGACAATTAATTCACTTAACCTCCTGAGTGGCCAGCTGATCTTGAAAGGTTTGTTGCATAAAGAAAATTTATTTGATTTGTAGAAAATAGCTACAGCCTATATGTATTTTCCATCAATATCTTGCAGCATCTATAGTCCCCCACCTCTCCCCTCAGATCTGTGATAAGAAACTAGAGCTCCAGGTCACAAGAAAGAAACTGCCCACATTACTCCTTCCAGAGTAATTTAAGAATATTATTAAAAACAAGCTTTTTATGAGATTGGTTGAAGCATTTGATATCTACGTGATGTAAATTCGTCTTCAGTGGGTGAGAGCCAGAATAACAAATACAATGATATTTAAAGAACACTAAATATCCTTGAACATGGAGGTGCAAAAAATTGTTTATAATCTTAATGGGAAACATGATTTCAGCAAAAGGAAGAAGAATACCTAATATATAGAATTTTCTATAGCGATCAATTTGACTGTTGCACAATAATTAGAAACATTTGCTGCTCTGTTGCTTCAATAAACTGCACTATTAATGAATCTGGATTGTGTAAGTTCTCATGGAACTTGGCCAGACCTTATGTATTGGATTTGTAAACTGCATGATTAATGAATCAGTGACAGTGAAACTTTTATTAAAATCAACCAGACTGGTAGTAATAAATAGGCTATAATCAGAAATTAGGCCCAGCCACACCCTGGCTGATCTGATCCCTGAGAACCATCTGTAAGGCAAAAAGATACAGTTTCTGCCAAACCTCTATACACTTTTTGCAAGATAAGGTAGAGCCAAATGGAGCAGAAGTGTTTTCTGTAAAATAATTTGAATATAAAGGATATAAGTTTGACATTGGGTTAAGTCTGTAGAAATATTGATGACAATCAACTCTTTTCTGAAGATCTTTATAACTAATTCATAAAAACAAAATTCATAAAACCAAAAAACTCTCCACCTAGGAGTGTTATATATCACTATATCCCACTCCTATATCCCACTTCGCTGTCCCCTCAGAAACAAACATAGATGGAATTTTTTGCTTGGGTTCAGAGGTTACCTGAAACGAAGTAGTAGAGAGACTAAGTAGAGGATGATCATTAGCCTTTAACTTCTTAGTACAGTGAAATCAATAGCATAATCCTTTAAAGAATCTCCCTATGTTTTATACCTAATCAAATTACAAAGAGCTCAATAAAATATGTAGATAAAACAGATATATGTACACTCTTGTCCTTCTGACATACCCACATTTTGGTAAACTTCAGTTTGTAAGATGTCACTGATTGAATTTTGACTGAGTTATTCAAAGTACTTGCTTTAGGTCTATCATTACTCTATGTACTATTTCTGCTACAGTGATTCGCCACTGAAAACCAAGCGACAAGATAGTTTTAAAAAATTGATCAATTGAACATTTTTTTTTCAGCTTCCAGCACAGCTAGTTAAACAAAAAGAAGTAAAAATAAAATTTTAAAAGCATCTTTTGTAATGTGAACAGTTATTAAATCTCTGACACAGCCAATACAGACAATAATTTAATTTAAATGGGAAGTGGGTGGTAACGATGGAGAGGATAAAACAATGTGAAGAGATAAAATCTGCAACCATACCTCTGTCACACAAAGATGATGAAGACTCCACCAGGAAGAAAGGGGAGCTGATGAGCTTAACAGGAAAGATAAAGCAAGACTCTTTTCCCTCAGACAAAACACTCACCCCTCTTGTTTCTCACTCTACATCGTGGTCTACCAGCAAGCTTCCCTCTTTCCTTTTTGGACTACCACAAACAGTTTGACATATCTTTTGGGCACATCTGTTGCTTCGGTTGTCTGGCCATGGATTGGTCTCCTGTCATCTATTTCCTCAAAATTAATGTTAAATAGTAAGCATGGTTCTATAGTAAGACCAACTGTACCTGCCACATTTTCTGTTTCTTATTTAACATAGCAAATTGAATCTTTTCCTAAGGAGCCAGATAGGAGCACTGGCTTCCCTCTGCAGGATATGCATCTGCTCTAACCTAGTGTCTGTACCAGGGATGAGAACTGAGCAGTTTTACTCAGATAAAATTTAGTATTATACTTGCCTTTTTTTCCTGAACTCCAGAAGTTTGCACTAATTTCTAATGGATAAGTTATTCTGCAGCAGGAACACTATGTCATGCTTTCTATACTATGCTAAGTGCATTTATTTAAATGTCATCAGCTCAAGTGAAACTGTATGTGTGACAGATATACTGCATTGATGATTAGAGATGCTTTCCTGGAATAAGGCCAAATTAATGATGCAACTGTAAAAAATGCCTCATAAGGCTGGTTTACAGATGATGTAGACACCACATTTATGCTATAAATTATGCAAAGAATTATCAGAAAATAAATGCATGGTACTTACAAAAGTTTCTGAAGCACTATAGAAAGTAGTGTTTTCCTAAAAATTCATGAAGTGTTCACCTGGCTATCCAAATCAAGTCTAAAATTGGTTGCTTTTTTTCAAAAGTAAGGAACAAACAAGCCAGCTGAATAGATGGATATTTCAATGCAAATATGTAACCCCAAAAGCTCTTTTTAAAGTTGATATTTGTGAATGTTTTGCTGTTTGTTCTTCTTCATTATAGTGAAGCGCTTTTCATACTGTTTTCTAAGGCCGCAAATATCACATGTGAAATACAGGCATATATATGTGCATACAGGTTATACTGGCATGTCATTATTTTCATTTAAAGACCTGAAAGTGAATAAAAATGTTATTTTATTTTATACACTTATAATTTCATACACAGAAGCATACTTCTGAAGGGTTACAGTTCTTAATTTGCCAGTCATCTATTGTTCTCTAGGAATACACTTCTGGGTGAAATATATTCGCTCAAATACTTTGCCATAGCCCAGAAATCATAATAAAAAATAAATAAATCCAGCAATTTACACACATTCACTAGAGATTAGTGTTCTAATCTATGAGACCATGCAATTTTTGGTATTATTGACTGGAGCAATGACCTGAATCTGTGGGCAAAGACAATTTAGATACAGAGTTGCAGACATTGCTGGCACCATTTCTTCCTTAATAACTCATTTCAATGCAAAAATACGTTAAAAGGGTCTGGTGGTAGAAAAAGGATTTTACCCTTCTATAGCTCTCACTCTCACTACTGATTCTTCATGCTTCACTCCTTTACAAATTCTCTGCCTCCAGTGCAGTTGCTCACTGATCTGTCTTGGATTCCTGGTGCTTTGTGTCTGATTAGTTTTCTGTCATCTTATATTTCACAAAACCATTTTCCAAAAACTCAGGTAGATTTTGTCATGTGAACTGTTTTTACCAAACTGGTTTGGGTTAAGACCTCCATTAGAACCACAAAGCAGTTAAACAGCATCTAAAGATTTTTAGAAATGTTTCCTGTTCCTATTTTGTCCTCCATCTTTTAACTGCTCTTTGAACTAAAGATACAACCATCAATATTTCAAAACAAACAAAAAAAAAAAAAATCCCAAAACAATACAGACAAACATATTAGAAAAAAAACCAACAAACCAAACCAAAAAAAAAACATGTGGAAATTCTGTGTATTTTCAGATTTAAGAAATTTAGCAAATTAAGAAATGCATATCTCAACAATGACTTCTTTCTAGGAACCAGAAAATCAGAGAAAAAACCTATTTAGAGTTGATATTGAAATTATTCCAGAGCTGTAATATGTACAGATAAACCCAAAGCACAGACAAACTTTCCAGTTAGTCCTTCCAATATTTTCTTCTCTTGGAGACAGATCTGTTTTTATGAGATTCTAGGATACCATGCTATGTCTACATTAGTATCTAAGAAAGATTTCTGGATGTGTACAGACAAAAGAGATGAACAAATGGTCTTGGCGCTTTGGTTGTCACTATTAATTTTCCTGAACTTGTTTGCTTACTATTAATTATGCATGCACTAGCAAGGATGTTAGGAATGTCAGACCAGCTTTGCTAAAATGGTAAGTAAAGTTGCAACAAACTCAATGGAATGAAAACACTGAATAAGTAAAAGGTGGTTATTTATAATAGATGGGCTTTCTTAAGTGTTATTGATTTAGAAAAGGCTCACTTGACAAGAAATATCACTGTGCTTTTAACAGGCATTAATCACCAGATGGCAGTGGCCTTTTAGAAAATAATGTTTATTTGATTATATTATTACTAAAGTCCGGATGATGATACACTATACCACACTCAAACAAAATATTTGCAGAAACTTTCCATAACATTAATGCTTCCCGAATAATGGTAATTCCCACCAAAGACTATGGGTAAATCATGATTTCTTTAGACAGTTTCATCCACTTGTTTTTAATTTTTAGGACAGAATATCGGGTATTACTAGCAGAACACAAGTCTGAGTGAATTCAAATGAAATCTCTTCCCTGAAACTCTGTACTCTCATGGGAAGGTGCCAAACATATTAAAGTAAAATTGAAGTCTGGAATTGTCTTGATTTGTTTTAATATTTTATTGCACTAGCTATGAAACACTTGTGTGGCTAAAGTTGACTCGAAAAACAAAATGGTGATTGTTGTTAAACTACAGACCTTGTTCACTATTATTAATCTCTGCATTTATTCAAACTTGTTTTATTAAATGGCTTTATCCAATGCTTAATTTTTCGAGCTAATGCTTACCAAGAGCATATGTGACAGCATTTTCCTGTACCATTTCTCACAAAGGTCCAGCAAGCAATGATAAGAAAAGCATTTTTATCCTGCAGAATTCCAGACCAAATGGAAAAGATGCATATTGACAAACACCAACATAAAAAAGAAGAAAAAAAATCAGAAATTTTGAAGATGACCAGAAGAAGTTTCCACAGTAAGCATGTAGTTGACAGACAATTATGGATTCCATTCACCTGCGCTTGCCTGAGGGTTCACAAAACCATTTGCGACCAAACAGTGAGAAAGAAGTTCAGATAATAGTGACTTCTGTAAAGTACACTACTAATCATTTAACTGTGTGATTAATTTCCTCTCTTATTTTGGTTGAGTGATTTTGCTTACTGGTGTGTTGTGTAGGTATAACTTTGCCTCAGAAAGTAATGGCTTCTGCCATATGGCAATATGAGCCATAATAATGCCACCAGTATCACTGGTAAATCCATGGTTCTGTATATGAGATATGCTCTGGTTTTGGTCATAACACACTTTTGAACATAAATCCAGGGAGCATGGAGGAAGCACCTGGCATTTTGAAGTTCGGGAATACCTCAGACGACTAGGAGGAGGAAGAGGTGGTAAGATGTTTCCTCTAAGCTACCTTGCAGAATTGACCTTAACCCCCTTGACTGTCTGAACCTTCAGAAATCAGACATGAATATGGCATTACATATTTTTACCTAGGTATGCTAATGTGCAACAATCTCATTCTGATCTTACTGTTCTTATCCTGCTGAGGGAAAAATCTAAAATATGACACTCCTCAAAACCCAATAAATTTGCAAAAGTGATTTTTTTTCACATGAAGAAACATACAATATCTGTGAATGTTCTCCTCTTTAAGATTTTTAATAACAAAAATGTTATTAGGATTATAACCTCCTTGAGGTTGAAGTTTCATTGTTTAGCTTTTGTCCTAAAAATCATCTCATCCAAGGTTTATGCACTGATTCTAAATCTATGTAAATAGAGCTGGAGGATGATTGTTCATTCTCTTCTTTGTCCTTTCTCTATTTTATTTTTCATTCTCTTTTATCAATTCTTTACTGCACTAAGACTCAACAAGTCCCAGTCTCCCCTGCTTTCTCTAATTATTAAAAATTCTTTCATGTGTTGCTTCTTACATTATTCTCCACAGCTTTTACAAACAGACTTTTCCTTTTTCAGATTATTCTAATGCACACTTGCACACACACAAGATATATACAATATACATGCATACACACACACAGACACACAGATATCTAGATATCTGGATGTCTAGATATATAGATATATAGATATATAGATATATAGATATATAGATATATAGATATATAGATATATAGATATATAGATATATAGATATATGGATACAGAAAATCATAAATGCTTCTAGACAAAGGTGACTCATAATTATACGTAGTCAAAAACTGTTTCTGGCAATGAAAAAACAAATGGGCCGGTTTCCTAGTGATGAACACTAATGCAGCTCAGAATTTAGTTTCACTCAGCTGTCACTGCTTTTTCATACTTGAGCAGAAGAACTTCAGCTGAGATGGCTGTGTCATCCAAGAGAGTAACGTTGTTCTAGGATAATGTTTCTGCACTGTAAGTTAATAGGTTTGACTCACCTTTTTGCTGGCTGGCAGGGGGAGTTTTATCTTGCCTTTCCTTCTGGACTGGCTTTCTGCTAGACCACAGCCTTTGGCTTGTGGGCATATTGGAAGTGAAAGCAGTGAAATTCCCATCAATATCCATGTGCACCTACTGTGTACTTCTAATAGACTCTTGATGCCTAAGCTTTAAGTAAGACAGAAGGATTAAAGAAAAGTGCTTCTCTTGATTTCAGTCATATGTTCACTGGTTGAAAGATAGAAACCAACACAAAATTCTTTACAGCTAAATCTGCATCTGCGTCATGTAGCCACCTGCAAGTTAATGCTCTAATGGGAACAGATCAAACAGGATAAAAGAAAAAAATATGCTTATGGGATTGTCTGACCCTAAAATACTTCTGTGTTTAAATTTTTTCATGATTACCAAGAACAAAAATTGAATATTTCTTTCCTTTTCAAAGACAGATGGCTTCTTAAGAAAGAACTAGGTTTGGGAAACTAAATATTTATGGTGTCATACTACATCTTCATACAGAGTGTTGTTTTCCAATACTCTGATGTGGTAAGAAGCTCCTGAAAGGCAAACTACTACATAAACCTTCCAAAAATCTCTCTAGAGTTGTAGCTGCAAGCACTTGTTTTTCTGTGTCCCAGAATTCAAGTGTGCCTTTTATTATGCAACTCAGTTTCATCTCAGATATTGGATGCATTATAGACTTTTTGAGAATATTTACAAATAGAAAAAACTCTACTACAATTTACTTACTTTCTTTCTGGCAGTTAAATTTGTTGTTTTCATCTGGTTTTTGTTCGCATGTTTCATAATAATATTTTAGGATCCTGTATTAAATATAAAAAACTATGTGACATACCTGTGTATCCCATTGCTTTTCCCAACAAAGGAAAATTTGATATTTTGAACAGAAAAAAAAATCCCAGTGAGTCATTTATAACACCATAAAAACTCTTTCATTTAGGAGAGTCCCTAAAAGCTCAGTGTGAAGATTGAAATAAAGATAGAGGATGATACACTACTGTATTTTTTTTTCTTAATTTTAATGAGTAAATTACATTCATACTTGTCAGGATGTAGTCAGCAGGTATAACAAAAAGTAATGATATAAGAACTATTCTAGCACAGTGACAGATATGAAATACAGAAAATATCAGCAATTACTGATTAAACTAGATATTCCTCCTATGTAAAGCAATGAATACATAGAATTCTAATAAACTATTTGTAATTTGAAGAAGTTCAGTATTCTTTCAACATGTCTGTATAAATATATTGAAATACTAATGAGGAAGGTAAAAAAATATACTTTATAAAAGCTGCACACTGTTTCTGGGCAAAATATTAAAAAAAAAATTAAACAGCAACATGTAATTGACACAGGAGTCCAAATCTCATTTTCAAATGCCTAAGTAGCTGAGAGCACCTAAATATTCAGATTTGACTTATCTGGAATTGCAAATCTTGGCCTGTGACATGTTTACTAATTAATCACTTGGACTATTCACCATTAACTAGGCAGAGTATAAGGGATTCAATTGAGCTGCATGTCATGTTCCTGGAGAGATACCATCCCACTTAAAAAATAGGAGGGTTAAATATATTGTACATTTTCTAAGAACTTTCTGCTTTAGAGCAGCATGAGCTAAGCCATGAACTATTACGGTCAAAACAGGGATGTACACGTGACAATGTATTTTGCAGAAATCAGTGAAAAGACACAAAACGTTTAATTTCCTTTCTTAAGAGATTAACAATACATTATTAATGATCTCAGAATGCATTTCTTGAAAACTACTTTTACATGCAAGTTATATCTACATTTTTTAGCCTGACCTTATGTTATCTAGAAAAACTAAATGAGACATAGGCCCAACAGTTTTCCTTGACTAAATGCATGAAAGAGAAAGACAACATATAGTAAATGAAACTTAGGCTGACAGATCTAGTCAGTCTAAAATATTTTAAATCCTAAATTTTAAGGTCTTTGAATTTTTCTTAAAAATGAAAATTAAAAAACAAATAAATCCCCAATATCTATCACTCACATAAAAATTTCAAATCTATTCTTTTCCCCATTCTGCAACATTTCTGTGAACAGACTCTTGAAGCTGAGAGGGTAAATATGACAAACATTTATGTATGGCTTATGCACTACTGGAGGCACTCAGGCATTAAAATGATTTTCATGTGATAGCACTACATGTATAAACAATTGATCTGACCCAAAATTACACTGCACTGTCTTGGTTTTCTTTACCCAGTCTTGATAATAACAAAACACTTGCATCTGAAATAAGCCACATCCACAATCAGTGGCAGAGATGGAATAATACTTTCTTACAGTCAAACAAAACATATTTGAGAAATAAGTAGGCTGAAAAGGACCTTAATTTTTGAAAATGCCCTTTACATATTGGTTTGGAAGGCCAGACACTTGGAATATTTGACAGAAACCTCTCTGTGGGTAGAGACACTTGCAGAGATTCTGGGAATAAAACACATTTGCCCGTGGAGCTTTAATGTGAGCAGAGGTGAAACTTTACAGGATCAAAAAAATTAAAATGCATTTATCTCCTTTCTTCCAAGATTTCTTTTCCTCTTCTTACTGTTGGTCCAAGCATCCCTGAGCAGTACTTGTTGGTACTATTTGGCTAGTACTAAAGGCTGTAGGAAAAGAAAAAAAAAAAAAAAAAGTAAGACTTTTTAGTATTTTGAAAGAAAACAATAAAAATAAGAGAGCTTCTAAATGGAAAGGCAGAAAATGAGGATACATTGGAATTATGTGATACCATGAAATCAATTATTCAGAAGAAAGAAGAGATTGAGCCAAAAATGTAGATAGAAAACAATGACAGCAACAGCAAGAAAAAGGAATAAAAGATCAGTACTGTGCCTGCATAATGATTTTTTCCTGGCTTATGTAAAAACTCTTATGCACCTTCTCATTTTCTGTATGAGGTCTCAGTGTGACTGAAGTTTATCAAGGGAAAAGGCAGCATTTCTCTGTCAATGAACAAAACAGTTCCTCAATAATTAAATATACGTGATCTGAAGCTCACCAGGCATTTAGAGTCTTAGAAGTAACTACAGGAATGATAGGTTAGATGTTTGTGCATGAGTGAGGACCTCACAAAACCAGGTTAAAGTGCAATTCTCCTTTGAATTTGTTTCTTTAGACAGTGACAGGAGAAAAGAAGAGTTTGCTTCTAGGGGTTTTTTGCAACATATCATGTGGAGGTAATATACTGATACTATTTGGTTACTCTTGGCCTAGCAGCATTAGGCAACCACCAAGTCATACTTCAGCAGTTGTGGGATAAAATTCACCAAAATAACTCCCCTGCCCCATATTTAAACCTAGGTAGCTACTAATCAACACCAGAAAACATAGCTTTGAAACTGAAATGCAGAGTTAAGATTGCAGACTTTTGCTTCATGCATTGCCTTAAAACATATGGGAGTTTCATACCAGCTCACTTTAATCACTGTGAGATTGGAGTCTGACATGCACAGATAGTGCTGAAAGGCAGAGAGGCTCCCCTATGGAGTAATTTTAGATAGGAGCTGAAGTTATGTGTCCCAAATCATTCACTAGATGATGCTCTTTCTCTTACTTATACATAGGTCCTAGACAGGCTAGCCACTAGGCATATTAATTGGTTGGGTTGTTATGCTTCCCTGATGCCTTTATTTATGAGGTAGGATGAGCTACTGTTACAAAGAAAGCAGAAAATATATTAACACAAAGAAAAAGGGAGCATGTCCACTGCAACGGTGAATGAACAGAGAAAAGACTCTAACAAAACCCCAGCAGATATTCTTAATATTTCTAGAGGTTTTTAATCCATTTAAAAATGAATTTTTATGGTGTTGTTAATTTTCTTTTTTTTTTTAATCAATTGATATTAGTGAGTTATAGACAAGGGAGTTCAAGTATTTTTAGACAAGATATCTTGAAGATAGCTGGCCCTAAAGCCAACCGTCATGACCCAGGGCATACACAACTTTTGATTCAAGAACTTGACCCTTTTTATATTAGATTCCACATACTGAACCCCTCTCTGCTCAAAGACATCTGTACTCTGTGCTGCATACTAGTATAAGGTTTCTTTTTTTCTCCACCTCCATGCCTACAGGTGGATGAGTAATTGCTATTCAGTTTCTGGCTGCCACAGTGCAGGAATCATGATCAGGCATAAGGAACAGGACAAGTCTGTGCACAGCAGCCAAATAGAACTGAAGACTCTAGATTTTTAGGACTGTATATATGACTGCCTTGGGATATACAATATCTCAAACAATAAAGCAGCAAAAAACTTACTTTTTAATACAACTGGATGAAGAGAAAGTTTCAGGGCTCTGCTACTGCAGGGGCATAAGGGGGAAGCAAGGTTTTTTGAAACAGTCAAACAAAATATCAGCTTGATGAAACTTTATCATTTGTGTGTACGTGGGAAATATTATTTACATTTTTTTCATCATGGTATATTATTTTATTCAGTCCCTAGATCCTGAAGCTCTACCCTTCATGCAGAAAATTTCTTAATCTTCTTAGAAAATGTTAACAGTTCTGTTGCAAAAGGAGCTTTCTTTCTCCAAGAAAGAAAATATTCAGAAGATATTTAAATATAGCAAAAGTTTAGGTTGCAAAGGAAAATCTTCAGTTTAATACAAATTTAGCTCTTCACTCTGCTTGTATTTGACTTTATTGATCTTTTAGAATATTCCAGTCAAATGGCATTTTGCAGAGTTTGTAGGGAGCTGAGGTAGCCCATCAGCAGATGTATTGTCCTTCCTGAGTGGCTCACAGAGGATTCCGTTTGGTGACAAAGACTCCAAATTGAAGTCTCTGAAGTGACTAGGGGTCTTACCTGGGACTGTAGAATAGAAAACAACAACGATGCATGAGTTAGTTAATGGAAAGTAAAATTATTGAGAAGGTATTTTTTTGTGTATTATTTTTGTAGCTGATGAAATATACAGCATGTTTTGTTGGGTGATTGCATCTCATTCTTGTCAGCTGCAGCAAATACTGTCTACTAGAAGAAAAAATAGAATTTGTATAATCAATGACTATATAGATTGGGCATTCAGATTTCTCTGGTGAGTTTAAATCTAAATTTTCCAACTTATCTAGCTCACTGTTTTGCAGCTTACTATTTTGCAATTCCCACTGGAATTTGGAAGCCAATGGCTCTATTGTAAAAATGTAGCTATTAGTAGGTAATGCATTTTGTATCTGCCATATCTCATTAGATAAATAAGGGCATAGTTCAGGGAATTAAAAATATTTTTTGAAAAGACTTCATGAAATTAAAGTACTTTTTTATGCTAGTTTCTTGTTCTTATACAGAACTAAATTAACCTCTTGGGACCATGACAAATCTATTCTTCATCTGCAATTCCTGTTTTAACTTTTTTGTGCTACATGATCTTGCTTGTAAAACATTTCCTCAAAAAAGTCACTAGGGGAAATCAACTAGTCAGACAACTCAATTCATCTTTTAAAATGAAACTATACAATCAAGAACTGCTGCATTTCTGCTGACAAGCAATTATTCAGAACTCCCAATTTTGTGTCTCTCTTTTATCTCAGCATCAGTCTTCTGAGCTCAAGAGAGATAGACTAATGGCAAAATTTTTAAATATGGTGCAATAAGGCAAAAATTCATTTGCAATACTTTTGTAAGTTTTGAAAAGACATGTCTTCTCTAAATACATGTGTCATGAAGTCTTGGCAGCTGATTTTGAGTTAGAAGAAAAAGACTAAGAATGTCTGCTTTAACTGAGGTGGATCACAGAGTAGACAGAACTAGATGCTCTAGTGGGAGCACATTAAAGCTGCTTTCTGTCTCAACTAGTCCTTGCTTAAGAGATAATTGTTGAGACCTGAAAACAACCACAAAAAATAATAATTTTCCTATTCTATTTATTGTCTTCCAAAGTGAACTTGGTAGTTGAGGATGACATGTCTGGAGCTGGAAGAAATAATGTATTTATATAAAATCTGTTCCTGTCTTAAAGTGTAATGCAAAATTACAAGCAGAAATTCTGTGCATATTTTTTTTTAAACCAACTGTGCAGAATTTCTGGTTGTTCTTTGATATTGTTATACTAGTAAAAAAGGCACCTTTTATTAATGCATGTGTTTATGCTTCATGTACTGTATATATAAAATGATGCTATTCTCTTGGATTTTGGGTGGTTTTTTTGGTTTTGGTTATTTACTTATTTTTTGAAATTATGTAAATCATGTGATCATCGCAAGATCAAAAGAAGATATAGTTCTGTCAAAAAAATAGGTTATTTTTATACTTCCACCGCTAGGAAGGTCAGTAGTTAATCTGATGTACAATGATATTAGCACAGAAAACAAAAATGCTGTCATGCATCACTCAAATCCTCAAAAACTGCAGAAAATCTTACTGTTGTATCTTATGAATGAAAAATATTCTGGTGCATAGGATAAATGTGAGTTTGGGTAATTTTTTTTTGGAAGACGTTAAGCAGTATATGAAACATAGTAACAAAAATGTAGGGTTCCATTATATAGATAAATATATAAAAGCCAATATTTTGCAAAACTTAAAAATCGCATACTCATTCATTTATTCTTCAAATTAATCTGGAACAAGCAGTCAGTAGCTGAAAGAAAGCCTTCTCTGAAAGATAATATGCTTTTTTCCTTTCAACACTTGCGTTTTTACTCCTAGGATTTTAAAGAGAGGTTCTCTGAGACGTACTTAATGAAAGCAGAAAGGATGCTTCTCTCCTGTGATGATTATGCTGTGTAAGGGTGAATATCAGTAAAGAAAAAGTCATCAGCTAGAAATAGACAAGTATGGAATATTTGGTCATAATGTTAGGATTGGGGAAAAATAAGAAGCAACATACTATCATTAAGTAATAATTATTATTATTAATTTCCTTGTCTTGCAGTGCTTAGAGGCACAGGGATAACACTAGTAGAAGCAGAAAAGATAGATGCATAAAAGACTGAAAAATTTTGCTCCAAGCAGTTCAAGCTAAGTAGTTAAACTACAAAGTCCCGTTGAAACACCGTTTTTTAAAGGCTTTGGCAAATTTTTATGGTACACTAAAATCTATACAATATATGAAACAGTAGGTGGAGGCTCATTTTTGTGATGTAATTTAAACTGGAAAAAAAAGGAAGTCTCATTCAAAGGCCTAGTTTTGTTCAAAAGATTTGAACAACAGAGTAAATACAGGTTTACTGATCCTCTCTATTTATCGGGTAGAGAGTAAAACCTCTAAAGCATGGATTAGCTATTTTTAAATTAACCCATGGCAGGCAACATAATATTGACACTACAAATGTAAGCTTGCCTGTTCTTTGGTCAGTAGCTCTTAGTTCCTTTGTCTGAAGGCAATGTCTCCCAAACACCCCTGTGCTGCCTCATAAGCTGTGAACTTGAACTAATTTTCTTCACTCCATCTGGGGAACCAAGTGTTCTGAGTGATCTTCTTGCTCTTTCTCTCCTGTTTTATCAATATTCTTCCTCATAATATTGATAAAACTCCGTATAGCTCAATTTCCAATTGCATGGTATCTTATTTTCGCTGTTGTAATGAAGCTATTTCTAACTCTGTAAGATCTATGATGCAATTAGGCTCCTTCTGTGTAATTTTCCTGCATAAATTTGTAAATTTTCTTATAATCTGAATTTTTAAAGGGGATCTAGATGCAGTGACATAATAAAAATAATAATATAGAATAGGAGAATGACTTCATGGTATGTATTGCACAGCATTGAATAAGTAAGAAGGCAAGAGTGAGAAAACTTACTCTCAAATTTATTAAACTGAGAAATGCAGGGAAAATTCAAAATTTTCCTATTTACTTTATTATTATTGGGGTTTTTTTTAAAAAAAAAAAAAGATAAGCTTGGCATAGCTGCTAAATCTTAGAACCTTTACATTGCAGTATAGTATCAAATCACCAATTTCAGATTAAGTTCCACTCATCACATTGCATCCTGAAGGACTAGTTGAGTTTTAATAAAAAACTCCTAAAAGTCTCTGCTTTGGTGCTCTCTGACAGACAGGGCCTTTGAACGATTTCCAAAAGCAAGCAAACTGTTGTGTTCTGATGTGCTTTCGGTACCCATTAACAGCAAACAGGACAAGTAGATTTTAATGGCTTTTCCTACTATAACTTACATTTATCCGTATTTCAAATATATCACATTCCCCAAATTTTTTGCCAATCTTTCTAGGTATATTTTTTTACACCTGGCTGCAGCACTCATTCCTTCACCTCAAGAAACATGGTGTCCCAAAGTACCACTGTTCCCAGATCATGTCTGGCCTTCTGTGTGCACAACAGAAACACTGTACTACTGACATATTAAGGGCAAAAGGAAAAAGCTTATGCAGGAGCAAGATGTGTACACATACAAGATGTGTACTGCTCATCTCTTGACACTGGCTCTGCCAGGACCCAGGGATAAGAGCAAAGCTTTCTCTCTGTTTATCCCTGCATGAAAGGAATTCCTTTAAGGTATGTCTGATTTCACCATATATAATATTATTTTTTAGGAAATTTCAAAATGTTAATGAAAAGATCCACACAGACCTTGTAAACTGACACTGTACCATCAGCAAATGGGGAAAAGTATTCCTCCTCTGGCCTTGATGCCTTGAGAGGCTACCTATAACAGAGACTAGACAGAGTTAAAGAACAAAGCAGGCATTTATTAAAAGGCCTTCAAAGGACACCTTGGGCAGTACAAGAGTCCAGTCGAGGCTACACCCAATACGGATGACAGGTCACATGTTTTCACACTTTAATAAGTTTTGGTCAGTTTACATATTGGGGTTAAATGCTCGATTACAGCTTCAGGTTATGAAGTCTCATCCTCCCTGTTTGCTCTCCTCAATTTGCCATTGTTTATACTTTTTGGGCTTGAAGCTGCAGTGATGTCTTTGGTTATCAGGCTGGAAAAGGATTGTTTTGTCTAACGAAACTGTGAAGAAAACTTGCTAACACTTTATATGGAGTTCAGAGTTATATAATAATGCAGTACAGAATTTGGAAAATATGAAAGCTAAAACTTAAGGCATAAGCCTACCTATAGTGTCTACTTCTGTACTTTCCTCTGTACCATTGTTTCTCTCCCCTAATGGAAACTCAATTTCAGTGTAATTTTATTAGAATTTTCTCTGTGTTATGTCTGGTATTTTGTTGCTGTCTTATCAAGAATGTTACCTTCCTTATTTCTTCACTTTGATTGTTTTACCATAGCCATCTCCTTGTTTGGACTGCTCTTATGTCTTGGAGGACTACCCATGAGATAGGCATTAAGGATATGTTCAAATGTTGTAGTACAAAAATACCTGAACAAACCCTGTGTGAGTTTCAAAAGCCAGATAGAGTGGCATTAAGTCTAAGGCAATCTTGCTGAAAGGCAAGGTATGTTAGCATGAGTGTCTTATCATATTCAGAAACTGAATGTTTTGTGTCCCATCATTTTCCAACATGAGCATAAAGAGTTCAAGTTGCCTGTAGTATATTGAACTGATATATTTTTACTGTAGCCTCTGAAAGATGTAATCATTGTTGATAACATTACATTTATCAACACTTCCATTCTCAATCTGCACTGGCAGCTTTTCTTGATTTTTGAAATATTTTTCTTTTTTTTTTTTTTGGTCTAATCAAAAGCCTCTAGGAACTTTTGTCCTGAGATAGTTGCTATTCTCACTATGCTATGCTATCTGTCTGTATACAGTATTTGACAGTCTCAGTTTTTTGTGGTTTTTACACATAATGTAGGTCTGATGAAATTCTGTATGCCCCTCAAAGGTTTTGTCACAGGTTGAAGCAGCAGCTATAATGTGCTGAACAACTTCAAGGGTGTTTGGCATTTTAGCCTTTATTTGACAGCTGAGTATAAATGTTATACTCCAAAAACACAGCTGGAAACTGAAATGAAAGAAAATCATTCTTTAAACTCTTTATACCGAGACTAGATCTGAAAGATCTTTCCCAAATGTTTTTGATTTGTGTAGACTGATTTGTGTCCCAATCCACTGGTGCAGGGACTCTGTACCCTATATCTTCTGCGTTATTTCTCCATGTAAACAACCTAGTTTTAGGAGAAAACTTTCAGTGGACAGAGAATATATGATACTGCTCTCTATCTAACATACAGATATGCAGATGCAGTTTCCTATATGTAGGCACTCTAACTCGGTGAACTGTGGGAAGCATTTAACTAAACTAACAGCATCCTGTCTTCTTTGGGAGTTGCTAGAAAACCAATTTTGTAAAGGGAGGTTTGACAGAACAATTGTCCTCTCCTACAGTGTCACAAAACTATTTACCGTGATCTCTGTTCCAAATCCCATGCAAAGCAAGGTCAACCTTAAAGTTGAGCAACCATTTAACAGCCCCTGAGAAACTTCCTGTGAGAAAATGAGACATCCTTTAATGCACAGTCTTATGAAGTATTTCTATTTAGTGAATCAATATCATAGGCTATTTTTCAATAGGGTCACAAATAGATGTTATAAAAAGGCCTAAACTTGATAAGTCTGTAGGTGATTCTGACCCTAGAGAACAAACACAAGAATCATAAGCTACTTCAGGTTGACAGCCTCTTTAAGACAATTCATGATCTCTTTCCGTATTTTTTTGTATAAGCACGATTGAACTTTCCTTCACATCATCCACTACACAGGAAGAAACCCGGACTGTGAGATACAAGTGTCTATGCTTTTTGCATTCACCCATTGGCTCACTGGTATACCTTTCCATTGACATGATGCTCACAGAACAGAAAAAGATTTTAAGGAGCATTTGACTTCTACCATTTTTTTATGATGAGCACAACTGACTTCCGAGTGAATTCAGCTCTGATTGTCAACTCTGGCATCAGGCTGTTAGCTTTGGGTTAGTTGTTTCAGCCTCTGTTTGTTTTTGGTCCAGGTCATGGACAGCTCCAGCTTGTGGATGGCTCCTGCTCATTTCAGGTTTTGATTTTGCCTCCAACTCATTCAGAGCTCCCATGTTTCTGCTCTGTTTTGTTTCAGGTCTAACACTTAGATGGCTCCACCCATTATGTCTCAGTTTGTCCACAGGTCCTCTTCAGTTCTGGTTAATTTCAGCACCCATTTAAATTAGTTTCTCATTGTTCAAACAACCACGGGTTTTGACAAGGTTTTAAGTCACTGGGCCCTGCCAGGGGAGCCAGGTCCAGCTTGCTGGGCTGGCTGTCATGGTAGAATAGGTCAATGAGAGGAGAACAGTGGATGTTGTCTACTTTAACTTCAGCAAGGCTTTTGACACTTACTCCCATAACATCCTCATAGGCAAGGCCAGGAAATGTGGGTTACATGAATGAACAGTGTTGTGGATCAAGAACTAACGGAATACAGAGCTCAGAGGGTCATGATCAGAGGACTAAAATCCAGTTTGAGGTCTTTGTGGCCAGGAGGCCACATCTGGAATGCTGTGTCCAGTTCTGAGCTCCTCAGTATTAGAAAGGCAAGGAGCAAAAGGAGAGGGTCAAGTGAAAGACCCCCTCGAGTATGAGAGCGCTGAAACATTTTTCTGATGAGGAGAGACTGAGGGAGGTGGGCCTGTTTCATCTGGAGAAGATAAGACTGAGAGCATATAAATATCTCAAAGGCAGGTGCCAAGAGAATGGTGCCAGATCCTTTTCTGTGATGCCCAGTGACAAGACAAGAAGCAATGGCCATAAAACAAAACACAAGCTGCACCTCAAGATGAGGAGGAACTTCTTTACTCTAAGGGTGGCAGAGCACAGGAACAGGCTGCCCAGGGAGATTGTGGAGTGTCCCTCTTTACAGACATGCAAAACCAACCTGAGCACATTATGTTGTAGCCTGCCCTAAGTGATTTAGCCTTGGCAGAGGCATTGGATTAGATGATCTCCAGAGGTCCCTTCCAACCCCCTAATGATTCTGTGATTCTATCTTACTGATGATGTGCATGACAATTCCCTACTCATATGTATTGATTGCAATTATGCATGGAGAAAGGAAGTCGCGACAAAATTAATAAATTTTTAATGAACATTTCTTGAGGAAAGTCTGCACTGGCAAAGTGTCTTCAGCATGGAAGGTGGATGTGGAATATTTGTTAGATATAAAAATTGGCAACATCATAAAGAAGATCAGTAAGGAATAACTTAGGAGCATATTAAAAAAATCTGTAAGGTTTGTTTCCCCACTTTCAGCTTAGTCTAGACTGATTTGAAAAAGTACTAAACACGTACATGGAGGAGAGACCAAACAGTGACTTTTGCAAATAAAACTCTAGGTGAAATTCAAAACTCTAGGAGACTCCAAACTACAAGTTAGAAAGAGAAAGGAGGAGTAGTGTCTTTCCTTAATTAACTGTAGTTGTTCACTCTCACATGTATGAAACTGGGTAAAATAAAACTTTTAGTCTTATCATTCAGACTTTTCATCTGTCACATACTGTGTATTATGGTGAGACCAAATAATTTGTCTTCTATAATACATACTATAATACTTAAAAAAAAACCTGGGGAATCATACTTGTTGTCTTCTTTTATATTTTAGCACCTTCATTCTACATTTACAGTGTCACTGACCGAAAAAATTGCAGTTAAACAAGCAGTGAAGTTATCTCAGACACAGCTAACAAACTATTTCCACCAATAAGAAACTTTTGATAAAATAATCCCTAATTTTATGTTGGAATGAAACTGGAGGATTTTAGTATTTTTAAGACTATGTTCTGTTAGTTGAGTGACTGTATAACAGAGAGTAATACTTACTCAAAAGTTTGTAATTATAAGTTGAAATAAAATATCAAGGACTTGCTGAATTTGGCTTTCTGAGCCCTCCTGAGAAAATACAGATTAGAACAGATATAATATATAAAAATTGAAATAATTCTTAAGCTTTATGTCAGACATTTTTGGGAAATGACTTGCAACTTCCATAATACTTTTCTAAGCAAATTATCTTTAAAATTTCTAAAAAAAATTCTAGCATTCTAAAAAAATTCTGCATTCATATTTGTGGTAATAATAATGTTTCCAGCCAGAAGAATAAGTCTGATACACTTAGGCCCCTTCATCAGGGCATCATGTGGAAGAGAAAATAAAAGTTGTAGGAAAATCCACCCAACCATTGTTTTTCCCCTCACTCATTTTTCCTGTGTAACCTTCTTCTCACATAAAAAATTGACACCCTCCATCTTAAAGACATGGTAATTTACTGATTTTTCCTCATGAGTGTGGTTACTCCATTTCAGGATACATTTATATTCCTGAACTTAACAGCCTTTGTTAGGAGGCAAAAGTGGTTAAGGGACATGGAGATATATTGACTGCAATTTAAATTTAAATGAGCTATATATTCCTGCTCTTGACTATTTAATGGTTGGAATGGGAAGCAAAACTTTTATGCACATACAAAAGAGTTTTGCCAAAAATGTTAGTTGGCCAAATAGCTTAGCATTTCAAAAATCAGGTTTTTCAAACTGTGTCTGTAGAACAGATATGGTGCTGTGAACCTCTTATTCCCCAATCTAATGTTTTCATTATGATTTGTCACAATAAAACTTAAAATTGTGTTTTGCAACATTTCCTGTGGGCTGTAGTATTTTTTATAAAATGCTAAGTTCAGTTGCTTCAAAAAATCTGTCTGCACACAACCCTCTAATGAAAGCCTGCGAAGATTTTGAAAAAAAAAGTAAGCTGAGGATGTGAAATTGTGTCTACTATTGTAAAATGTATTATTTAAAGAAATAAGGATAATTGCTGACATTCATGCAGACAACTGCTTATAAGGAAAGAGAAATGCAGAACCTAAGAACAGCATATAAAGAAAAAAAAATTAAAGAAATAAGGATTTAAATGAATTGCTCCTTCTGCAGACTACTTTTGAATAATAACAATATTCCAAAGGTATGTTGGAAATACTCCTGTTTTGAAATTTCAATTTCTAGTTCTAAGTTTATATATTTTGTTTCAAAATCAGTTGAGATTGGGGTATTTTTTTGTTTGTTTTGGTTTGGTTTGTTTGTAATTTTGGGACAGAAATTGCCAGAGCATTTCATGCTGTCTAGTCAGACATATGTTTCTTAAAATGCTTGATGCAACATTTTTTTTTTACTTGCAATTTTTATTTCTTAGACAAGATGAGAAGCTGGGGATAAAGGACTGAAGTTGATACATTTAATCAAATAGTAGTTGGATTATGAAGATCTATGGCGAAACAAATGGTAATTGTGGGATAAAGCAATATTCTCCATAACAATACTTTGCTTTGCATAGTAAGATGGCTTGGACAGAAACTGACAGCTGAGATCTGGCAAACTGGAAATGAAGAACAGCCTAAACAACTAACAACAGCTAGCTCTAAATATTCGGTTAAAAAATTGGCATTTCCTTATTTCTTCTGTCTCTGAGGGTGTCTTGCAGAGGAAATCTTAAGGATGTATGCACTGCAAAATTTCTAGTTAAATTTGTAATTAAGTTAGCGAAACCAGACAGCAGTGTCTATGTGTTCCATATCTTAATAGAACTTAAAATTAGTATTTTGCAACATAATGGAAATGAGGTACAGGAGACTCAATATATTTGCTTTTTTCTCTGAATGCCATGATAAGGAAATTAGATATTAGATTGTAAGATATGATATTTAACATTAATTTTAGCTTAATGAGTTACTTCCTTGATCCATTTAACAGTGAAAAAAATTTGACTCAGGGATTTGGAGGATTTTTTATTCCTTTGTTCAGCTCCAGGAAAGCTTTGAAGAAGAAGTCAAAAGAAAATTAAATAAATGAAGCATTATATATTTTTAAAAATTCTATTTAATGGTAAGGAAATGTTTGAAGATTGTTTTATAAAGTTAATTTTTCTTCATCCCATTAGATGCTTTGTCACTGCTATGTGGTTGAAGCTGGAGTCTCTAAGAAAGAGAGAAAGCCAGTCTCTAGCGAGACTGTATCCCTTGCTGAGATAAATGTTTATGCATATTTCCCTGCCTCACAACCACTTACATGCCAGGTATCAGAGATATGACATGAAGATTTTTCCCCAAATTTGACAAGTGAACAAGTGGAGTTAAAAATTCCTTTATCAAGCTATATGCCTGGATACAAAAAGGTACCCTAAATAGAGCTAAGCTTTCCCTGTTCAGGAAATAATCCACCCCAACTCACCAAAGAGTAGCACTGGTGCATAAGGACATTTTGTAACACACAATAGAGACTCTTCTTGTGAGTGTAAGAAAATCCTTTGAACCATAAATTTAAATCAAGTCAGGCTTCATTATTCATGTTGTTCATAGAAATGCTTCTTTATATAACCATTTTCTTGTGTCAGCAAAAACATTCCAACACACTGACCAAGGGATCCTTATCAATCAAGCTGATAAGAGCCTAGCACATATAATTTCTTCTCAGGAGAAAAATTAAAAAGTCAGGAAGTTGAACTCTGACATGACACTTTCTTCAAATTTAGCAACTCTGTCTGAAGCAAATATATTAATGATGAGGAGACGGTTAATAGAGTCTATCTCGTTAACAGACATCAAGCACTGAACTCTGAAGGAATTTCTAAGCCTAATTAAAAAAATGAAAGGATAGAGGTACTATGGGGTTATTTCTTTGTCCACATAATTGTTGTTTATAAGGTTCCTTAACACTTTCTCTTCCAATAACTGCCCATGGACATTAGTCAAGATCCTATTTAAGAGTAATTTGGCCAATTATTATCATTACCAAACCACTCGTTATGTATGCTTGCAGAACAGAATCCAAGCCCCAATAAAGATGTAACCCTTTCCGTTAAAACATCATATCTGCATTTTTTAGTACCTATTTTATGTTAATAAAAGCAAATGTTCTGATTTACACTGAAGAAATACACTGTGCAAGAGAAGGCAATAGTCTCTAGTCAGGCATCCACACTATGATGCTTGATGTCTTTTTCAGCACAAAATATTTTAATTGATTGTATCTTGAACTGTTGAAACAAGTCTGTCTCTCTTGGTCTTTTGACTGAAAAAAAGAGTTTGTTTTATGCTCCAGGTAGTGCTAGTTGTATATAGTACTGCTGGAGTTTCCTCAAGAAATTTGAAAGGAAATCTGTAGGGTGGAGGCTTTTCTTACTGTTGATCTTGTATATGTGGACAAGCAGGAGGTCTTACTTTTACACCCCTATCTTTATGCTTTCATTTTTTTCATGCATTTTGGAAATCAGGAACTCCCAGTGTTACTTACTAGGCTTCAAACATGTATCTAGAAAGAATGTAAATTATGTAAAACTAGATCTGATGAGAAGCAACCAGTACCAGGGTGAATTCAGATTCGATAGTTTCAAGACTGAAAAACCTGTGGTTCTTGTTAAGATTGCCAAATATGACTCAGACCACCAGGAATTACTTTCAATTTCCAATATTGTAAGGATGGGAACATAAGAGTAAACGCTTATCTTCAAGAGAAGCAAGGTGTCAGAAACATCACCAGTGTTTTAACTGAAAGTTAACTTGATAAATTTTTTACATGCATAGGGAAATTAGGTTTTTTTTAATTTTGGTTTCTTTTGTAATCCAAAATAATAAACCACCAAGAGCTCTTCTAATTGCGGATCTGATTATAAAAATGAAAATTATATCAGCTTGGGTCCCAGAAGGATTCACAGGCTGGCCTTTTGGTCAATGCCATTTTAAGTGCTTTGTTTAAGCTCTGGGAGTCTGCAGTGGTTGAATTTTTCTGATTTTTCTAATATTTTGAAGTCTATTCATCACTTCACTGAAGAGAGTAAAGTAAAAGTATTTGTGCAGAGGAGCAGTGAGACATGGGGATTATGTTTCTGATTTTAGATATTTAACTTGTATGTCTAAAGTAAAACTTTTTTGCTGTAAACTCTTAAAATAAGTAATGAAGTTACACAGAAATGTACTCCTGTCTTTTTTCTGAGGCAGTCTGCAGTGTTTGAAAACTCACTTGAAGTATCTGGTTAACATGCAACTAAGCAGTTAAATCTTGGGTTTGTTACTGTTATCTTCCTACTCTTACTGTCATCTCCTATGGCCAGGCATAATGAAAATTCACCCAGTTGCTGGTGGCTGACCTTCTGAGTTACCTGCACTGAAGCACACAGTAGGGTTTTGAGCATGAGGTGAAGTGCATCTTACTGTGAAAAGCTGTCAAAGACCTCTGTAGTACAGGAATCCAGACAGATCTGATCTGAGGCTCCCAGCAGTAACTGTCTGTATGCTTGATGATGAAAAGGCTCCTGACTTGTATCCCTCTGGAAAAGGCTTGGATGGAAAAAGTCAAGAATTCTGTAACAAAAAAACGCCAAAAACAACAAAAAACCCAACAACCCCCACCCCAAAACAAAAAACCTCAACCAAAATCAAATAAATAAATAAAATTCCAAATGATATAAAAATACATTTATTCAAATGCGCCAAATTATTTGATTAGATGAGTGTGAGAGAGAGAGACTATTTTTAGGGCATATAGATCTGTTAGTCATTGTGGTTATTGAAGACCTAAGTTCTGCCTCAGATCTTCTCAGATGACAGAGGTTACTTTCATTAGTTTGGTGGGGTTTTTTTTTTTTACTTTCATTTCCTAGCATGAGAGATTGAGAATGACCTAATTCTGACTGATCAATAGATAAAAGAAAAAATGTGAGAAAACTTCAAAATATGATCTTCCCTCAGGGTCTTCCACACTGCCAACTAGGACTCCTTGTTGTACAGATATTGTCTTTCTACTTCTAGGAGAAAAAAAGGGAAAAGGAACAGCTTAGTGTTGCCTATCAATTTTTTTATCAGGTCCGTGGAAAAAGCTTCTTATAGCACAAGAGGATGATCCACAGTTAAAAACCTGGCCAGTGTTGCTGCAAACTGAGCAGACATCTGATATGTCTTAGGCTGCAGAGGAGATACTTTGAGGGTGTTGTGAGAGCCCAGCGTCCTGTCTGGGATGTGCTGCTGCTGTCACTGTGCTAATGCTGCTGTCACCGACCTCATGACTGCAGCTGTGTTAGCGCTGGGTTTTACTCTAGAAAAGGCACAGGAAAGGCTAATCCATCAGCTGCTCTCTGAAGTGAAATAAGTGAGAAGACTGCAGCATAAACTAAAAGTTAACTCCCTAATGTCAGAAGAAATTCAGTCTCCTGGCATGAGCTGAATGTTCCTTGAAGTGTCTATTAAAATAATTTTGTATTATAAGGAGTCTTTACGACTAAGTAAAATATTTTTGCAAATAAAAATATTCTCACACAGGTCTTAAAAAAACAGCTTTGGAAATGCATACACCACAATACTTAAGTGTTTAATTCTTTAGGTACAGCAAGAAGTAAATTCTCACAATATTCCTTCTTCCTGATCTGTGTACTGCCACTTCAAGAGTCTGAGCCATGGGAAATTTTTATTGGAGAGCCTATAGTCTTTACCGGTGTTCAGAGTGAAAAGAACAAAGCCAAGGATGGAGGTAGTTTGCATTCTGCATTTAAACAACAGCTGATTAGGTGATAACAGCATTAATTACTCATTGGCAGACAAACAGCTTAAGTAATCAAAATTGTATTTTCTGCAGCGAGATTTGTATTGTCATGAGAAAATAGATGCCAGCCACAGCATTTTGGAGAAGGAACCTGGACAAACTGGGGCTCCTCTCTAAGTGTAGTAGCAGTACTGCCAGCTGGTAGATTGATTGTTGCACAACATCGCTGAGCATTGGGGTAAGGCTGCACCCTCCTACTAGAGGAAAAGGCATTATTGTATAAGTACTAATAAAACATTTGCACAGAAAAATGATATAATAATAGATACTGCTTCCTAAAAATTAGGAAAAAAGTATTATATTAAAGCTGCTATTAAATGATAATTCCTAGATTTTATTTTTTGGGGCAATAATATGGTTTCCTGTTTTCTTTTAAATATATAAGATGAAGCTTCTGGCATTGATACAGTTTGAAAATGAAGTAAAGTTTTACAATGAAGCAAAATCAAGCACCAAAGTAAAATTATAGTTGAATATTGCAAATATTTACTAGGAAATCCATGACCAACAATAATTAATATTATGAATTAAGTACATCCTAGAGGTTATCTTTGGAGGGACACTCCAGCTCATTCATTTTCACTGATACATTTTTGTTGGTATTTCACTGAATCCTTATTTACATTTTATCGAAGTCTTCTTTTCTTTTATGTTAAAAAAATGCAGTTCCAATTATGATCAAGTAAAAAAATGTGTTCATTTAGAAACAAAATCTGAAAATCAGACAATATGCTGCTATCAACAGTATGTTTAGTTAATTTTTCTTATATTTCAGTTGCTACTTTCAGAACTTTTGTTCAAAATAAACCTAAACTGTCATTATATCAAAGCTGTCAAGAAAATTGATAAAGAAGAGCATTCTGAAAGTTATCTACAATGGACATTTTTTGCAAGGAGCTATTGATTACGTCTCCATTAAGATGGGTGAGGTTAGGTGAACTTAGATAACTAGGACTTGTCTTTTCCTCTTATGAAAACAGTTCCAGAACACAGAGTTCCACTTATGATTTTCAGAAATTTGAAGAACACCCATTCAAAAAGATGGGAGGGTACACTAAATCTCAGGAGACTTAATAAAATTCCAATCTTTTGTGACGCTGCTAGCACAAACTTGTTTTTGTCTTTGGTTCATTTTTTTTTTTTTTTTAACAATGTCGTGCGTTTGGTATTTCTCTTTTGTTTGGTGTGTTATTTAATTTTAGTTTTTGTTTCAGTTTGTCCTGCCAATGGGAACTCCTCATTTAGGTTTCATTGGTGTGTCCAATTATTAGAATCATTGCATTAATGCCAGGGTCTTGTCACGAATTCAATTACAACAGCTGTTGCATACAAGCAATTAGACATCTGCGCTGCCGCTCCCTCCTTGCCGCTGCCTTTTATCATTCTGTTGCTGCAACCAGACTCATAATTTATATCTCTACTGTGCCTTCCGTGCATGGGATCTTGAACAATTAACTTCTCACAACCTCTTCCAAGGCAGGTAAAATGCCAATATTTTCACCTTCCCTTGGGGAGCAGCTGGCAGAACACCTGATGCCTGATTTGCCTCTAGAAGGACAAAAGACAGAAGGCAAATAGCCAAGAACAGTAGTACCAAACCTTGTTTTAAATTGAAAATAACAGAGGGTCAAAGATTGACACTCTGAAGCACATCCTTGCTAACCAAGGGGGCATCAAAATTAGCTGAGAAAAAGATGAAAGGACTGCTAGATTTGTTGTTGGAAAGCTGAACAGAATTGTATTACAAATGATATATTCTTTCCCTGCAGAAATATGGTGATTTTAAAAAACCCTTTGTACTGGTATTTTTATTCTGAACCAAAAAAAAAGAAAAAAGAAATTCACTGTTCATCATGGTTTCACAGCCTTACTGTACACATATGGGGGTTTATTAGTGCAGATGTTTGTCTGAAAAGAAATCACAGATCAGATTGAAGTAGCTCTTCTTAAAACTATTCAGCTATTTAGTTGAGGGTTATTTAAGATGGAATAAGGAAATTAAGCATTCTTTTTTCTCATAAAATTCTAATTTGTCTAAATAGTGTATAATCCCCCCTCCATCTCCTATTTGTGCCATCAGTCACTTCAGGATGGGCTGAACGGGTGTTGCACACAGCCATACTGTGAAAGATACTGAATTCCAGCAGTGTTGCCCCAGATCAAGACTTCACAAGGCGCAAAGTGAGTGTCCCACGACTCTCACCTCCAGGTGCAGTTCCATGGGCCAAGGGACTCAACAGCAGCACCAAATAAAGAAATTCTTACCACTTCTCAGTGCTGACTCTGCACTGCCAGAGGCCAATTGGATACCTAGGGAATGTGAATATTTTAGTGAGAATGCCACAATAACACTATCCCTCCTCAAACCTTGGTCCTTCAGAGTTTGTTTTTTTAACCAAGATCAATTCAGGTGTCTGGATTATAGCTATTTTAACAAAGTGAGGGGAACTGTAAAGATAAGCAGAAGAAGGAAGTGAAACTCTTAAGGTGAATGTACTGCCAAACTGCAGTATTACAGTCACGTGTTATAAATTACTGTCAGCCACTCTGTTTTGATAACGAATTTTGAGAAATGACTTGGATATTTGTCTTGTCTGACAGAGAGGGAGACTACTGCAGCGTGACATAATCAATTATTCCTGGTGCCTTTATGGGAGAGAAACAAGATTAGCATTTACACTAACTCTTTCCTTTGAAGGGGAAATGATTTTTATATTCCTGTCACTTAATCTTCCAAAAATATCAGGGATAGGTCCCTATTGAAGCTCATGGTTTTAGAACTATGCCAGAATTCTGCAGAGAATTTTCATACACATTTCCATAAATTGGATGTACTACAGCTCTGCATCTCTGGAGATAAAGATTTACTGCAACAAAGGATTTCACTTTTCTGAACACAGACAATTAGACAAATTAGTGGGAAGGTAAACAGTAAAATGACTTGAGAATAACTATCCCGTCTCCTCACTTCATTCTTTATATTTTAACTAGTCCTATATTCAGTTAACCATTTTTTCTAAGTTTCAGCAAAAATCACACCCTTTGTCTAATTCTCTAAGTTTTTCCATCCTGTCACTTCTGATATTTGCCTATTTATTTGTTTCATTGTTCTTTAGGTGTTTCAGTTTCTTCTGCTCATTTTCTGTTGCTGCCTGTCCCCTGTGTGTATAGGAGAGTCACCCATTTGAGCAGTGTGAGGCATGCTCTGCAGGGGCATTACTCACCCTTGCTCTCTAGAGGGTTTTGCTGGATGCAGAGGTTAGCAGGCAGAGCAAGAAAAACAGGAGTTCTTCTGCCCAGCCATGCTCTTTATTAGAAAAGATTAACTGTGAGCAGATCAGATACCACCCATCACAGACAGCAACATTTCCAGCTGGTTTTTGAAGGGAAATTAAGTGTGTTGTATACAAAACCCTACTTGTTCTTTGCACTTAGAATTGTGTCCATTCACTGAGATAGCTCCTTCTGCGGTGAATTCTGTTTTTCAGGAGTAGGAGAAAAATGCATCTATCTTCTGTTGGATTTAAAACTTCAGTACAGTCTGATTGCAGCAATTTCAAATCTAAATATATGTTTTCTATGGCAGCCGTCTGTGAAACGTTCATTTTGTGAATAGTGTAATCATGTTTAACATAGGAGATGTTTGTGCTGCTTAGTAAGCAATGTTTCAAAGCAAAGAAAGTTTAGACAAGAGGAAAAAGCATTGGGAAACAAGAACTGTTATAGACCTTCTTCAATTTGTGTGGACTTGAAGGGAAGAAGGAGCTTCATCACATCATATGATGGTTCATTACTTGATAAATGAGCCATAAATGTGCTCACTTGTACATCCAGCTCACACTGCTCTCAAAATCACAGCAAGGTTTTCTCTTGATGAGCCTTATGGGCAGTTATTTCATCTTCCTTGCCCTAACTCTAATTTCATGCATTGTAGGATTTTTCTTGCCACATATTTTGTGATAAAAATGAGAGCCAGCTGGAAGCAATAGCAATTTTGGCACCAGAGGTCAAGCACCAAGGTTCTCTTTTCAAATATCCTGTGTTTTCTCTTGTTTTGCCAGAGCCGCTCCATTTATAATAGGAAAATGGACAAAACATTGCTCTTTGCTATGGAGTAGGTAACTTCAAATATGCAGTGCTTTACACAGGAACAAAAAAAATAGCCTCAGTGTCAGGCTTGCTATCCTTTGCCTGCTGGACCTCCACACTTCTAAGCACCATTTGCAGCAGGTTTTTTATCCATATTGGCAGATTCCAATAGTTGCCAGTAGTTGTCATGATAGGACAATGCCTACCACCTGCTTTGGAAAGAACTCTTTCGATATGGAGCAACTTGTCTACGTATGCTGGTATCTATACAGTAATATCTGGGGGTGTTTTTTGCTTTTCTTTTGTTTTCTCTGTTAGGTTTTTTTTTGTTGTTGTTGTTTGGGTTTTTTTTACAGTAACTGCTGATAAGCAAAGTAACTAATCAGTGCTTATGGGACAATCTTTCAGATGTTTTCAGAATGTTACGAGCAGGACAAAGACATTCTCTTTAAAATGACAATGTCCATGGTAATGAACACTGAATGCCATGTGTTTCTGCAGCAAAAATAACAGCTCTTGCAAATTTTCCTAACTCGTGTGATGTGGAATATCTGTAGTCATATTTCATGTCGTTTTGTCAGAACTTCAAGGAATGCATCAGAATTATTTATGTAAAAATTGAAAATAGGTAAGTATGTCCTAGATTCCTTCTGTTGGTATGTTTAAATATATGCAATTTAATTCCAAGTTTATCTACTTTAAAAGGTCTACAATTCATTTTATTTGTATTTCTTTTTGAAATTTTAAAAATATATTTGATTTTATATTTTATACATTCTTTGCTATTGCTGAAAAAGCCTATTGCTTATCTTCCCCCTCAAATCCAAGTGCAAGTGGATATAAATATTTTTATGGAAAATGTCTAAATGTTTAACTAAATTCAGAACTAGAGTAAACAAATATAAAACAACTGAAATATACAATTTCAGATCATATTCTGTTGGAAGCCTGTACTTTGCGAGTGCCACTCACAAAGCAGAAAGCAAAAATAGACCCAAACTGCACTATTTCTGAAGGATGGCATAATTTCTTAGAAACAAAAGTAGAATTGTCTGATGTGGAATGACCTGCAGGAAAATTTTCTGCCTGTAACTTTAAAAAAAGGATGATCACATTAACTACCTAATACTTTTATACTTTTTTCAATGTACCTATCAAAATTAAACTAGTAGATTTTTTTTCAACTATTTACAACTACTGGGCCTTAATTGAGCCCTTATTATAGTTCATACCAGTGACTTTTAATGTCTCAATTTTTCATATTTTGCTCCCTTTTTCAAATGCTTCAAACATCTGTGTTGTAAAAAAGTGGGATTTTTCTGTTTGTTTATTTGTCCTTTTTTTCTTTTCTCACAGTGACCTCCTAGGCTGACAAGGACATTGACAATCCTTCAATGGCTTCAACAGGACATATTTGGTCTGGAATTGCATCACAGTGTCAAACAGATATGGACTTTAGATGAGTAAAATAATCTGCCAACCAAATCTGAGGGAGAACAGATGAAGTAACATGATTTCATACGCTGAATGAACACTTAAACAAAAGTTCTGATAAAATGCTTCTCTAAATCTGTGTTACATGCAAAGGAGCATAAGATTCCAGGAAGGCAGTGGTTCAAGAAGCATTCTTCCATCTGTTGCCAAAGATACACTAGGTTGGCACTCACTGAAGAGGGAGTCCAGAATCTGCCCTGCCTTGTCAGGGACTATTAGTGCAAGTCATTTCTGTGTGTAGAAACTAGGCTTTGGGTAAACTGACTCCTGCAACTCAAGCACAAGACCACCCAGAGCAAAGGAATGAAGCAGATGAAAATTAAAAGAGGCTTTTTAAATTGGCCTAAGAAACACTACTCTTTCTTGAGTAGGAAAAGCCAGTCTAACAGTTAACAGCTCTGCTTCCAAATTTTCAACCTGCAGCAGGATTTCCTGGGAAATAATTGCTTACTACTAAATTAAAAAAAAACCCCACCAAACTGCTATTTGGTAGAGGACTGTTTCCTTAGGCCTTGCTCTAGGTCTTTGAAAGCCCCGTGATGCCTTCAGTACTGATTGTACTTTCCTTCCATTTCTGTCACTGCAAGACTGAACAGAGGAAATATTGTTCAGTACTGTACCTTGGGACTCAGTCTCTCATGCTCTACTTAGAAACCTTGAAAAATCATACAAACATGTTAATGCATCATAATGTATTTTACACAATTATAATTTGCAACTTAATGGAGGGGCAGAAAGGCACATCATTTAGAAGCATTTATTTCTCATTTGTAAGTATTGCTGTAGATATTAATTAACCTTTTTATCATTCACTCTTGGAATACAGGCTGAAGATGTTACAGTTTTGTTATACTAATTCAGTTATCTTTACAACAAATTTGGAAGTTAATATTTAGAACTCAAGATTGACTCTGAAATTGCCTGAAGGTCAAATATCTCTGGGTGAGGTCTTACTTGTCTGACACTCCCTAATGGGCATCATCCATAAGATTTCAAGCAAGTATTGGATTGTACTGCTTCAGCACAACTTCTCTTTTTGTCTAGGGAGTTTCTTCTTTATTATTTTGTCCTTCAGAATTGCAACTTTAATAAAAACCCCCAGTATGTGATATCAATTGGGAAAATGATTGATTAATTTGTGTCACAATAAATACCTTGATGTGCAATATTACTAGAAACATATCTGACTTTATCTTCCTAAAGTCAGTGTCTTCGATGTTTTCGTATCATCTGATATTCTCTTTATCTGGACAAATCCAGGAAAAATTCACTGTTACCTGTCTTCGAGAATATTTAATGAAAAACAATTTTGAGTAGGATATCTCATCTCCAAAAGAAATCTAAAAATGCATGAAATAAATAAATTATGTCTGTATTAAGAACGACACTCATCTGAGTCCTTGAGAAGCCCACACACAGAATGATTTGTAGAAGTTTGTGTCCAGGCAGTTCATTCTTCTCCCTCTTGTAGAGTTGCGTTCCCAGCACCTCATGTAGTACCTGCCTCATGTTCATGACTAGAATGCCTGTAGAACAGACCATGGGAGCTGTCCACATTCATCCTTGAGTCTTCTTTGGTTCATGACTTTATGCACTCTGCAAAGAGAGCACTGAGGATATCTAAATTAGAGCTTTTGCTGTACAGTGACAACACATCCCTCTACAGGAGACTGAGGCTGCCATGGTGTGTTGAAAACAAAGACAGAATTATGAGCATGCTTTACTATCCCATTCAGTGAACATCTGGTTTAGTTTGGGGTTTTGTCAAGGGTTATTTTTTTTCCTAGCTGTTATTTTATTCTGCTTAGTCTGGCAGAATACTAATTGTTACTATCTTTAAAGAAATCTGCTCTTATACTGTTCTGAGGGAGTTAAACAAGACTGAAAGACTTAGGTAAGCATACTTAAAATATATCAGTGTAAGTTCACTGTGGAACAACAGCAAGTAAATTCCACCAGTGTGAACTTACTAATGCAGATGATGTTTGAATTCAGCACAGAAATATTTCTGATAGGCTTGTAAGGAATGTTTGACAATGTGGCAAGTATGTGTCTAAGGTTGATTCTTATTAGGAAAACTCCCCTGAAATTTTACACATTGATAATCCAAAGCAGTCCAGTGAATAGGAGCTTTAAATTAAATCCTGTGGTCCATTCTGTCATCTGAATATATCTCCTACCCTTTCATATCAACTGCCTCAAACATTAGTTTTGAGTTCTAATTCAAACCAGTAAAAGTTAAATTTTTAGATTGGAGAAAGCTGAAAATGTTTTAATGAGACACAATGGAACATTCTGCTATGTCCAATCATATACTCATCTGTTACTTAATTAAATATTTTCTTATCACAAGCTGTGGTGACCTCATCAGCCAAGATGGTAATAAATACCTTGGGAGAAGTGTAGTGGCTCAAACCGTCTAGTACTAAATTAAGAAAAGGCCTTGATATTTATTTTTTGAAACAAAGCCTTAAGGAATTGAGGATCTTCATACTGGGTTCCTCCTTCAAAGACTCTAATTCCATCTTGCTCATTTTACATGTCCCCAGACCTTTCTGAGAGCATCTGCTTCTCCCATCTTGCGAGCTGCAGTGTTTCTAACATGGAATAATAAGCATGCTTCATTACGGGTGCACAAAATGGATAGACATTTTCCAGAATGAAGATGCAGATGCAGCTTTAACCCTGCAATTGCCCACTGAACCAAGAATGCCATTTCAAAGAAATCCAGATGAATCTCCTCATGAGCAATAATTAAATTACCAGAGAGGAAGGACAAGAACTGGCAGAGCTAAAAAACTTCAGTGATTTTCTTGAATCAAGCTGTACTTTCATTTCATCAGAAAAGGTGTCTGATACTTGCAGTACATTTTCATAGCTGCTGTGTCATTTCCGATAGAGCACAAAGAGGAAAGTTTGCTCTCATCAGACTAAAGAACTGAAACATGCAAAGGAAAATGATGTGTGTAAAGGATTAAAAGTCTATGCTGATGTGTGCTGGAAAGATAACAAGGGATTTCAAATTCCAGAATTCTGAACACTTTTTTATTCTTTCACTTTTTTAAAATTTATTTTTATGGGTAGCATCTTGGAAAAGTAGAATCCAATGTATCAGATATACATTCTACTCCTTTCACAGATTATATTTTCACTCTTTAAGAGGAGAAATACCATATTTAAATTAGAAGCTCTTCAGTTCTGAATATTTCCATTATAAGAGGTTGGCAGAGATGATATTGGCTGATTCAAAGGTCAGTAATAACTTCTCAAAGCTACTGACATTTTAATTGTATAAGTGTTGCCACTTTCATTTCACACAATTTTATCATACTGAGCCCCTGTAGTAACATCAATTATTTATTCTTCCAATAAATTTTCCAGGATTGGGATTCTTCAGTCATCACACATTACAAGTTTGCCCAGAGGGTGGTTGGGCACTGGAACAGGCTCCCCAGGGAAGTGGTCACAGCACCAACCTTGACAGAGGTCAAGAAGTGTCTGGACAAGACTCTCAGGCACATGGTGTGACTCTTGGGGTGTTCTGTGCAGGGTCAGGAGTTGGACTGATGATCCTTGAGGGTCCTTTCCAACTCCCCATATTCTGTGATTCTGTGAAATATCACGATTCATACCCAATTTATGACAGCGGCTTTGTACTTTTTTCTTTGTGGATGGGGAGAATACTTTGTTTCTTCTTTGTCACTTATTTACATTTTCTGTAAGCTTAGTCTGTGTCCGTTCTTTTCCTCACTTTGTGCTACATGTTTTCAAACTTCCAACTCCAAGATATTTCATGAGGAGCAGAACTGACTAAATGCAATTTCATGTGAATGTATTACACAGGCTTTTTAGCTGTTTCTCTAACTGTTACTGCTCTGTCTCCAATCTTGTCTTCTAGCACCTTAGCTTTTGTCCTCAACTCTTTTTCTCCTCCATGAAAGCTTTTATGTTCTGTGTGCCTGGCAGCCCTGCTGAGCTGAAACAGAACTTTTTTCTTGTAGTAGGGGCAATATTCTTTATATTCCTGTGCCTGTTTTCATGAGACTTATTGGAACTTAATAGTTGTGAGCTTTCTACTTCTGTGCTAAATGTGGTAGAGATTGGACAAATGCTTCACAATTATTGGGAAAAGTATTAGCAGATCACATAATCTATATCTCACAGAAATAAAATTGGTTTCTTTATGAGGATAATTATGGTTAGGACACAAAGAATAATAGTTTTCAGAATTTTATTATGCTAAAGAAAAATCAAATTGCTAATGATAAAACTAAAAATATCTTTGGTTTGTTTGATTGTGTGATGTACATTCAACCCTCAGCTTCTAAGAGCTTTCTGTACAACAACTCTATTTTTCAGCATATCATTCACTACCCTCAACTTGGGTTTACCTTTGTATTTCCTGAGGTTGTTTTCTTCTCCATCAGACTGTTAATTCAGAGGGTGAACAGTAACAGTCCCAGTATCAGCACCAGATGAATATCAGTCATAATGATCTTAAAACATTTTGAGATCACTTGTTGAGGCAATTTTCCTATAGCTCTGATATCCATTTAGTATTTTACAAATCTAGACATGATGATTGACATACAGCTCTGGTAACTAAGTTTATTTAGCCTGGATACAAGTATTTATATGGAAATCTATGGTTTTTCTGACCTGTGAGGCAAAGCTGCTGCTGTAATGTGTGACTATATCCCAGAGTACTTTTCCCTGTACTGAGCTGAGGCACTTTATATGGTATCTTTTCCAGTCCAAGTGTGAGAATTTTCTTTTAGGTTCATGTATCATGGTGATGAGTTATTGGAGGTCTACAAGACCTGTGGTGACTGGCTTGTGTTCCCACTGCAAAAATAGCAGGCAATGAGCATAAATGAGTTTTGTCTTGCTTGGAAAGACCACATGGGATTCATCAGACCCTTTAGAGGAATCTGGCTCTCCCTGACGGTAAGAAGCAATAAGTGATTCTCTGTGACAAAGCTGGCAGAATCTTTTTTTGTAGCAGAATGATTTCCACTGTGCTTTTTGTGACTAGAGTTGGAATAATGATATGACACTGCTAGTGAGGAACTACAGAATATAAGTAAATACCTCATCTTTCATGAATTATAGGCGTTACTCTTTACCTTGAACACTGCAAAAATGTTTTTCTGGAAAGATGGACAAATCTATTTTTTTTTAAGTATCTTATCTCTCAACAAATATAAGTAAGACCTAACAGTTCCAACTGAAATACCTGTTTATAGTGATAAAACAAGTTCTGCAAAAAATACTTTTGTTAAAATGAAAGTATAGAAATTGAAGCAATATTTCTATTTTTTTCTATACAATGTCTTTGCTACCTAACTGCAGCTGCATTGCAACTGATGCATTTTCCTAGATCCAACACCTGCAGGAGAGTATTGAGCTTTTGGAAGCTCATTTAATGTAAATAGGATAATTATTACATTTTTTCTGGTATTCTTAGTTGAGAAAGTACACAATAATTTAGAAAAAAAAAAGGTGAAAATGTAGGAAGAGTGGTGGATGTTCAGCAAGGGAAACTCACCTTATAACTTCAAAAAATAACTTCAATAAGTGCCAGAAGTGTGTACAAATATATTTTTGTAAATGGGGAAGAAATTAAATTTTCTTTGGGTGTAAATAGTTTGGCCTCCTCTTACAAAATTAGCTTATTAGCTCTAGGGGTGATTATAAGACAGACAAAAAAAAAAAACAAGACTGATATTCTGAATTGAAAAAAAAATTTTAATTAATAATTTTTTTAAAAATCCATACTTTAGTCAAAGAATAAAGTTACCACTGGATAAGAGAAGCTCTTTTGTTGTATATACATGGAAAACAGACAGCAAACCAAAACCAGCTGATTAAAAACATTTTGGGGAAAATGAAAACCTTTAAGGGTTTTCTCTTTTTTTCTCCATGGAAATAAATAATCTGCATGTTATGTTGCAAAATTTCTTCCTACAGAATGAATAAATATATCAGAAAAAATATTAGTTTCTATTGGACTGCTTAGGATTTTGAAATACAGAAGCCCTGTGTAAGACCTGCATTTGCAGATGACATAGATGAACACTGATGTCAGCCCATATTCATTATTTTGATTGAGATGCTGAGCATGATGCAATTATTTTTTTTATAATGTTTCAGAATCTGTTGACATTTAAGGTTTTATTGGAACTCAGCAAACATCTGTTGATAGAATTGCTACTCACAACCCTGCATACATCATGCCTGATCACAGAAACTTCATCAAGACTATGGCTCAGTTTTCAGGGCACATCAGCTGGTGTCCACAAAACCTCTCATTTATCCTCGTCCCCAAGGAGGTCTCAGGACATGAATCTGTACCTGACGTCTTTGATACCTTTCTTCATGCTTCTTTAAAGATGCTACAGTGGTGTTTAACATATAGGGATTCTGACAGCATGACCTCATATATAGCTACTTTTCAGCTAATTGCTTTCTTTATTTATACCCTCAAAAAAAAAAAAATTTCCAAGAGAAAACAGGGTAGGTTTTGTTCTCAATGCTTTAGTATTCTTTGTATCCATTTTCCAAAATTTTGGGACTTCACCAGTACCGTGATTCTGCCTTCTTCAGTGCCCTGCCTCTACCTATAGATTCCCATCTGATACTTCAAGAGAAGTTGAAAAGCCACTCTCTCTTTACCTTCCCAGTTACGGTTCTGTGGATGAAGCACTTTTTTTTCAATCTTTTCAGAAAAGTGCCTGGACCTTTAAAGTGTGAGATTTTATTCTTTATCCTTGAAGTCAGGACCTCAGGAACAACTTCAGTCTTTACTTCTCTGTAAGGGAGGAATACAAAGATATTGCTTATTCTTTCTCACTTAGTCTGTATTTCTAGGTGCTGGTGCTTTTCATTTTTTACAGACACTGACTGCAAATAGTTTTAGATTGTAAGGACCTATGGAAACCTGCTATGAGCTTTAAGACAGAGGGATAGAGGAGAAGAGTAGGAAAATATCATCTCCACTGTGAGTTCCATTGATTCCATCCGAACTACATCTGAATGATAGAACAAATGCTATAGGAAGTTCCTTAGAGTCATCCTCCTTTAATTCCACATTTCAGGTCTATTTGTAACTTCAAGAGACCAAACACATTGTATTTCAATTCTAACCAAAATACAACCTTTTCTGGATGACCTGAATAACATACTGAAGCCTTAATGTCCTATGGAAACACAGGCAATTTTGCCTGCATTTAGGAAATGATTGGGAAATACCTTCCACTCCTTTCTGACCACCTTTAGAAAAGTAACTTGATTTGCTACTCAGTACCTCAATGAAGGACCCCTGGTTTATGATACCTTACAGTTTTTATGGGTACTTACCAAACAAATTAATGATCTTGTAGAAAAGAAGGAAATACCCAGCCAAACTCAAAATCTTTATCTCACATCCAGTTAAGACGATCACTGGAAACCACTCAAGCAACTGTCAGAGCTGAGACAGCATCTGCTTCTCCTTCTTCTTCTGATAGTTTTGGATGCTGAAAGACTGAGATACACCCTGACAGAACAAAGTGTGTAGAAGAGGAGCTGAAACTGCCATACAACCATTCAAGTCCAGCATTACCATGAACCAAAGCCTCCCTTCCTACCAGGATAAAGATCATGCTGCTTTTTCAAACAATTTTTAAATTATGTCCTTAGGTAACGAGGTGCTTTATCTAGATTTACAGCTTTTACTATTCACTCTGATGCTTCTCTTCCTTGAGAATCAAGTTACATCTCACTGTCTGGTTCAGTATTCAAAAATATATCAAAAAAAGCCAGAACTAAAGCATGTCTGAAAAGTGTTGGATGTGGTTTTCCTGTAAAACTGAGTGTCACTTCCTCAGGAAGCACTGTCCTATGCTTCTGTTAGTAAGGATTTATATTGTAGATTCAGCTTCTCTCTTCCTTTCTACGCTAAACACTAATCAAACTAATTTATCTATTGGGTGGATATTTTAAGCACAAGTAATTTCTCATTTACTTTAACCAATCAACATTGGAAAAAAAATTCATAGAATCATAAAATCATAAAATATGTTGAAATGGAAGGGACCCATCACAATCACTGAATCCAACTCCTGACCTTGAGCAGGATATCCCAAAAATGACACCATGTGCGTAAAAGCGTTGTCCAAACACTTCCTGAAGCCAGGCTTAGTGTTTTGGCCACTTCCCTGGGGAGCCTTTTCCCTTCTATAGAGAATTATGTCATCAATATAGAATCCTCATTATCCCATTCTGAAAATAGTTTTAAACATTCAAACTGATGATATTAAGCTGAGAATCCTGGAGTCTGAATCAACCCAAGGTTTCCCAAGGCAGTTTTAGGAGTTCAACGCATGAAAAAGAATTGCAGCGTACAGTATAATCTGCTCAGTTTTTACATAATGGTAAGACATCAAGGACATCTGCTTGATACAGATGTAGATTTTTTAGTATGGAAAGGCATGCTTATAATGCAATCACTATGTCATCCATTCTTTTCTGTGTCGTCCATTATTTTCTATGTCCTCCATACCTAAAAAGTGATGCCTTGTTTACAGTCCTCCAGGAATGAAGAATCCAAAAGAAAACACAGGTTTGTCTGACAATTTAAGTCACCAGAACACCTTAAAACAAAATACCCTCAGTGATCGAGGACATAATATTTACTTAAAGAAAAGTTTGCTTTACGTCCTTTACTGGTTGTTTTACTTTTGTCTTATTATAATTTTTTAATGTACTCATACTAATTTAGTAAGATGTTGCTAAGATCTAAAATTTAAGGGTGAAATTTCAGCTTCAGTAGGAGTAAGGATATGTTTTCCAAAGTAGCTACCTTTGGAATTTTGCTATTTTTTCCCTTCAAAAATAATTTCTTATTTGTATACATAAAATAAAATAAGAAATATTCTTAGTAGTACTTTTGGTAATGTATACCACATAGAATTTACTGTACCAATGTTTATATTGTAAGCTATTGTCTATACTGAATTGAAAATATTATTAAGGATTATATATATTTTGAGTGTGTAACTTCCCCAGATTAAGTTGGGCAGAAAAAATAAAACACAATTTCATGTATATTTTTCATATTGGAAAAATCTTTTTGATCTCTACAAGTACCTGAAACAAGATTGTAGTGAGGTGAGTATTGATTTCTTCTAAAACACAAGCAATAGGACAAGAGGAAACAGACTCTAATTCTGCCAGTGGATATTTAGTATGGATACTAGGGAAAAAATCAACCAAAAAGCTTAATCTTCAATATGGACTGTCCAGGTTGAGTCACTAACTATGAAGGTATTTAAAAATTAAGATTGTAGATGTAGTGGTTGGGGATATGGCCAAGTGGTAGACTTGGCAGTGTTTGGTTAACATCAGACTTGGTGCTTGTAGAACTCTTTACCAACCTGAGTGATTCTATGAGGCTGTGATTGAAAGATTTGACACACGAAAGATTCCTTTGACATTAAAACATACCACCTCATTAAAAAAAAAAAATTGTCATGCAGGTAATCCTCATACCAATCTTTAGAGAGATCACCTTTCTAAAATGTCTGTTTTTTCCTGTCGACTTTTTTTTAAACAATTTCTTTTTTTTGTATGTCAGACAGAAACTTGATAAGTGGCCTTGAGATGACAAAGCTACACATATGTTATGAATTAGAAGAAAAAAGTTCTTTTTCTTTTTATCTCTTTAGTGACATTCATTAGTGTAAGTAGCTTTTTGTGTCCTTTGTAAAGTTAATGGATTGCTGCAAAGGAAATCCTTTTCTTTGTTAAAATCCACTTCTCAGCACTATTTGTGAGGGAAAGACTAAACACAGTACAGACTTTAAATGAAGGTCACCATTAGATGTCAGATATAAAGCATAGAATAAAAAGATGAAGAAGAAAAGATAAACTGTACAAAAGGGTAAGATTTGTTAGGAAGTTAAGCCACTGAAGGGAAGGAAAAATAAGCAGGTTTTCTAACTTTTAAGAAAAGAAAATGAAGAATGTTCTCAGTGAGTTCTAAGGCAAGTGATTATTTTATTATTGCATAAATAATTATATGCTCTTCCTCTATTCCTTATAAACCAAGCTATTATGAGATATTTGCTGAAATAAGAAAAGTACTGGAAAAAAATAGAATAGTCGTACGGATTTCTACACCCGTATCAAGGACATACTTGAGAGATACAAGGAATTTTTTGCCTCTTGTAGTGATACAGGGAATTATTTACCTCCTCTGCCCAAAATCAGTGTAAAAGAGTTATCTGAAATAAGAATATAAGAATCCTATATCCCATGTTCATCCATACTTCTAATTTCACTGGATAGAAACCTCTTATAATGGGGCCTCTTACTGCTGTTGTTGTTCCTGATCTGTTGTAGTTGACCAAGATTTTCTTGAAGTTCTTTATTCACCTCAACAATTTCTTCCTTCGTTTTGAAGCTACCAGATCTGAAAGACACCTGTATCGATACTGGAGGTATGTGCATGGAGGAGAACATCTGCTTCTTAAAAGGAGCCTCATGTGTGATTTATTCAATGTCAAAAATTGTACAGAAGGAGCAAAGGCAACCACAGGTTACTTACAGGTGTATGTATTTTTAAAAAGCTTTTACAATTTGGTTTTATTCAATATATAATATTCAATGTATAATAAAAACACGGGATGATGCAGTGGCTGTTAATAAATAAAAAAGGGAAACAGAAGAAAAGGCTACAGTGAGAAACAAAGTCATAGCAACATAATGTACATGGAGATGCCTACATAATTACAAGGATTTCAAAATTAACATTATCCAAACCAATAGTCAGCCAGACACACCAAGAGAGTTGTGGCTAATACTCTGTTATCTAGTATTTGCACATTTTTAGATGAAAATGAGAAAATACAGACTCTGTCACTAGTATTAGTCTGACAGAATATAAAATATCAAAACTGGAGGCTTGATAGAAAGTTTCAAGAAAGAACAATGGGCTGTACAATGTACTGGTTAACAATCAGAATGAACCACCTGGCTAAAATTGAAAAAGATTAAGCTATTCCTATTTTCTAGCAAAGATAATGGATTTTCTTGTTTCCCTTAGGAATAAGAAGTCAATTTTTCCTATTGGAGATTGAAATGCAAACCCTAGGGACCCCTAGAACTTAAAGGGAAAAGTTATTTTCTTTCTTTTTATTCCTTTTTTCCCCACCTCTTTTGTACAGCTCTCATTATTTAAATAAACCATATAGAGAAGATAGAATAGTAGCTATATTTTATTAAAAAAATAAATCATGACAGAAATGTACTCGTCACAGGGAAAAGTCAGCTGATTTTCTGGAAGTTTTATATAGTTAACTTGCAGAAATGAAGGCAGATTTGTTGAAGTTTGTCTCTATTTTCACCTCTTTGGCACACAAACCATGCTGTATGCTAATATTTAAGAAACTTAGGCTAACACTGCCGGGTCCAAAATAAAGGTCATTTATCCATTTGGGTTTTCTGCTACCACTTGGACTTTCACTTAATTAAGTTTTAGAAAACTCTGCATGATTTCAGTCTCAAGGTACATTTATCTTATAATCATGCACCTTTGGGAAAATGCTTTCATTTGCTCTGCTTTTTGTACTGTTAGATTTTAAATTACAGTTTTTCCTTCTCAGCAGCAGTAATGAATCTTGTATACTAATCACAGCCTATAAATTAATGAGTCCTAGTTCCTCTTAAATAGACTGCAATAATATTCTCTGATTCCATGTAGTGAGAGAATTGTTGAGATTGAAAAGGATGTCTGGATGTCATCTAGTGTAAAGTCCCTGATAAAGGAGGTTCACCCAGAACAAGTTATGCAGGATCACATCCTGGCAGGTTTTGAGTATCTCCAGAGAAGCCTCCAAGACTCCACAACCTCTTTGAGAAGCCTGTTCCAATGCTCTGTAACCTCACAATAAAGAAGTTTTTCATCATATTGAGTTGGAATTTCCTGTGTTTTACCTTGTGTGCATTACCCCTTGTCCTGTCACTGGCACCATAGAAATGAGTCATGCCCAATCCTTTTGACATATGCCTTAAGATCTGTTGTTAAAAGTTTCTCTCATTCTTCTCTTTTTAAGGCTAGAATGTATTTGTAATCAAGGAATAAATCATGCATCAGACCTCTGTGAACTTTTAAGTGTTTGGTATTCCACAGATAAACAGCTACTGCATTTCACTATTCCAAACTCAGAAGTCTGAAAACTAGACTGAGCAGTTCACAATGAGTTGCTAAAGGTGCAACATCCAAGACCAGTGCATGTTTTATCTAATTACTCTTAGAATACATTTCTTTCACATTGCAAATTTGTGTATCTGGTAACAGAATCTGCACGTAATGAAGTGGCTCTGGCCTGAAGAAAGTACTTTAAAAGTAAAATCTGAGCTTAGCCTTTCCACTGAATGCTTTTAAGTCTCTGGTATCCTACAGAGTATTTTGAGCTGAGGTGCTATGGAAGATCACAGCATCTTTTCCAAAATAGGCCTTTACCATGTTTTCCTGCTTGCCATAACACCTGCCCATCACTGAGCCCAGCCCTGTTGATCCCACACACAGTACTGTATACAGGACACTGTGTGACTCATGCTGTTATCTCCCAGAACACTACAGAAAAAGGCAAGCAAAAAAAGGCAATTTCAACTGAAATGCAACCTTAAAAAATGCCTTCAATACTGAGCTGTGAGATCTCTGCTTGAGGGATTATCAGTCCCCATATGTTGGAGCTTGTTTCACTGAGATACAAAGACTTGACCCAAATAAATAGAAAGCAGAACAGGCTTCCTCTCCCTTACACTCTAAAAGTTCAAGTATACACGTCAGAGGCTCCATGCCTTGTCTCTTTGGGATTTGACAGTGTTTGTTTGGACACTAGTAACAAAAATAATCTCACACAGTCTGGAAAATGCTTTTTAAGAAGAGAATACAAGTTCTGCCTGTATTTTCTGCTTGTTTGTATATATGTTAGTTGTACATTTTCCTGTCCAAAACCACCACAGCTAGTTGAGATGGTCGCTCTAATTGAAGGCGTCATGGGGGTCATGGAGGCAGGGAACTTATTGAGATCTGGACCTGTGAGCAGTGAGCGCTGAAACATAAAATTACATCAGGCATGTGTGCAAACTGCCCATCTAGGCATTGTGTATGCTGCTCATTCATGTGTCCATGGTGGCAAGGCAGTAGTGGTTCAGGTTGCTCAGGTTGCAGGCTTCCCTAACAGCAGAAGCTGAAGACAGGTTTCCCACTAACAAACAAAAAGCTCAGCTCTGTCAAGTGTAAGCTGACAACAAGAGATACAGAGGTTTTTTTATGCACTCACTGCAAGGCCAAAATGTATTTCTGCCATCCTGTGGGCTTAAGAGCAGGATAATACAAGACTGTAGCATAAACAGCTCCTGTGAAGATAGACTGGGGACTATCTCACCAGATGAAAGATTTTTTCTCTACTTTTCAACTCCAGGGGTTTTGGATTGCTGCTCAGGGTCTTGGAAATAAAGAGTTTGTACCTTGGCAGAAAGCAGGGCAAGTGTACCTCAAAGAAGGTTGTCAGAAGGTAATATAGATGCAAGATTTTATTTTCCATGGCTTGCTCTTCTATTTTCAGGGCAGATTTATGCTCTTGATGTTCAAAACAGGCAAAGAAAAGCAAAGTTACAGCATAATGATTCACCAGTTAGTTTTGCTTCTCTAGATCTACACATCCTGACCCTGACTTTCCAACTCAGATTCCTGGCTTGACTCAAAGCTGTCCCATTGGGATGGACGTGCCTGGTGATCCAGACTCCTGCATACACCTGACTACTATGAGAAGACAGGATCTGCTCACCCTGCTCATGTACTATGAGACTGCTGCAGATCACTCTGTGAGGAATGGGTCCTATACCAACTCTATTCCTATACAAATTGTGTTTCTGCTCCCTGCAGTAATGGAAGAACACAGTGGACAGTCCGTGTGTGAAGTGCGACATTTGTCCAGATTCACACTAATGCAATATCTATGCAATATTTCAGCCAGTAGACCACACAGGCAGAGAAAAAAACCAGTCAGAAGAGTAATGATTGAAATGTGAGCAGAAATGGAGACCTTTATGTCAGACAAACATTACTGCAAGAATATTCATTGTCTTGAGACATCAGGAAATCTCTGCATACTGTTCTAAATACTTTCTCCTTCAATCCACTTCACTATGCTTGGATCAATACTACTCCCTGAGGACAACATAGTGAATTAACTAACTTTGCTAATGTCAGTCTTACTTTGTCAGCAGATTTCTCATTGTCTCAGAGAATGCATGGAGCATGAATCCATGTGTGCTATTTCAATTATGTTGAATTATTTTGGATACACTCTGATGTCATTTCCAAAATAAAAGCCTTAAGAAAAGCTATTTTATCAAAAATGTCATGGAAAGTAGACCCAAGCTGTCAAGCAAATGTCATGCAGGTTTTTTCATAAACATCAATATAGCATTCACACACTGGAAACATCAGGAGTGCTGATACTGTTAAACTATGCCATATATCTCTAAGACGCGTGAACAAATAGTCGTCTACTGAATGGGGAAATCATAGAAACTATGATTTTTCTCTCCAAAATAAATTTTAACAAAAACAAAAGAGAACTTCAAACAACATCAAAATCACATCCCCTTCATGTGAATAATAACCAATAATATTATTATTGTTATTAATTGAATCCAAAGTGTCTGTGTGAATTAATAGTTGATAACAAAGTACATTGACTAAGAAATGAAACACTCAGAGTCCATTTAAACAGAATACCAACTTAGTTTATTCACCTGTAATGTCATGGATTGACTATAACTCTAGAAAATAAAAAAAAACTTTATGTCTAGTTGAAGGTTTAGCATTTTTCATTTTCTTTAATTTACAAGTTAATTGGGCAAATAGATTGAGAAGGAATGTTTTTCTGCACTAAAATGGCACATCCTAATGGCTCATTGGTTCAGCAATAGGAATTGTTTTTTACTAAAGAGTTGTCTCCATACAAATCTTCCTAACTTTTGGCAATGATATAATTTCTAAAAGTTTATAATACTTTTCTTTTTAGAGGTAGGCCAGAAGACTTGCTCAATGCAACCCAGGAAGCATGCAGAAAAGTCTTGCCATCTGTCACGTTCTAATCACTACGTAGTTTCTTTTTAATGGTACTAATTTATTTTATTTAATATATCAGTGCAGACCCACTTAAGTCAGTAAGATCATGTGTTGCATCTGATTTAGGGGCTCCTAATCTCTCTAGCCATTGTGAAGTCTAAATTATAATAGTTCCTTTTAAGTAATGTAGAATTAAATTTTTTAAGGATTCTTCTTCCTACTGTTCCATGTGCTCCACTGCAGTGTTATGGTAGCAACAAAATACATAGAAACATTATGGAACGTTATGCCAGGTTCTTTTTTTTCTTTTTGCCTCTCTGGTACAGTTACTTTTTTTTTTTCTTTTTTCTTTTTTTTTTTTTTAATGGATAAACAATATCAAGCATTTTATTGAAAATATTTGGATATAATATATAGAAGATATGAACACATAAATTGGAGAGTGGGCAGTGTTTACCTGTGATCTATCTGCAATTGCTTTAAATTTTAATTCAAGTTTTCTGGGAAGCACCAAATTATGCACACAAACAAATGAATAAAAATAGTTAAACCTTTGGGTGAAACCAGTCAGTATTTCTCTCTCTCAACAGAGAGAGAAATAACAGAGTGCAAGATGTGATGTCCTACCTTAATCCTGAGCTGCAGGATCAAGACTGTTACACGGATAGGATCATAAAAAGACAGAAATTCAGACTCTGTCTCTGGAGGGAGAGACTCCACTTAATCAGGATGCATATTAGTACGAAAGCCATTTAACTGAGAGATCTTTCAGATTCAAACCTAATAATACTGACAGCAATGTCGATTTAATGTCAGACATGTTACTGCTTAGAAGGTTGTCTAGGGATATGATAGTGAACATTACACCTTTTGGCAGTCTCATATTTGCTCTCACCTTCTTGCAAACTTATTAGCTCTGAAGCCTTCCTTTGAAAGCACACACTATGGGTAGGGTTTATATTCCAGCTGCTGAGCTTGCAACCAGAAAACCAGCTGTTATCTGTATGTCTAGTCAGCTGTATGAAAGTGTTAAAAAAGACAAATCAAACAATACATTAGAGGAACATTTACTTGGTATTTCCTACACATGATAAATAAGAAAAGTTTAAATGTCTTAATTTTTTTTCCATTAGTCAATACTGGTAGTAGAATTTGTCAGGGTATTGGTGAGTGCACACATCACTGACATGCATTATTAATAACAGACGTATTCTTGGCACTGAGCAGGCTTTAGCTCCACGGCAGCTGCTGAACGTGTTTCATCACACTTTCATTTCACAGCTGCCTTCCTTACTCTCCAGAGGCAAAGAACAAGCTATGCCTCTGTTCAAGTGCATACCCTTGCCTATTCTGCTAGAATGTTTATGCCCTGAGACTGTCCAGATGATCAGTTATCCAAGCCTTGAGACTGAGCACAGCTCCAGGTACAGTCTGTATGTACCTCCCAGGTCATGCAGGGCGCTGTGTGCACAAACACATCCAATGGGTTTGCTAACTCAAAAAAATGCTCTCTTGAACTGTGACCACCAATCAACACACTGTTCAGGTGTAGCTCTGCAGATGGATCACAGTCATCAGGCAGCAGACTCCAGAACCCGTTTTATCAATATATATAAACTCCTGACCATTGGAGTCTCCCTAGCTTCTTGTCAAGTCATGGAGAAACTTTCTTACTACTGGTAAAAGGGAATTGGAGTTGAGGAGTGTAAAAGGGGTTTACAGACCTCTCCAATTCAGAAGGTTCTAGCGGATGAAAATGTTTCAAAATGGATTCAATAATTAACATCAATGTGGAATGATTCTAAGGTATTCATTAAATTGGCTAATATTGATTCCCTTTCAACTTGCTCACAAGAACAGGCCATGAAAAAGGCATGAATGATGTTTAGTTGTATAGCTTTGTTGGTTGACTGAATTCTCAGGTGTTAGATTATTTAAATCTGATATAAATATATTTCAAAGTATTATTATTTTTCTTTAATGAATGTTATATGTGTATTTAATATTTTACTGTTATAATCTCTGCATTTTATCAGTAGAGAAGTATCAAGTCACAGTAGTGTCTGCCATTCCCAACAGGCTACAGGTGGCTGCAAAAAAGCAAAAATAATTGAAGGCTGAACTATGAATATATGTATGCAATATAAAATAATCCATTCCATTTCAAGAAATGCTGCTCTTTATGCCTTTGTTGGGCTGATTTTTTTTTGATTCTGCTATATTTATTTTCTTAATAAAAAGATTATATAATAGGAAGATGAGGTACGAAAAATTAAAGAACTTAAAAAGTGCCAGAAAGTAAAAGATAACCCATTTTTCATTGAAATAGGTAATTAACATGTTAACTATATTTTTGATGTGAAATCCAAAGCATTCTTTAAATGTTGCAAGTATATATTTGTCTTTAGTATTTCCTATAATGATTATTTTATGCTGCCATTAATATAGGTGCTTTTACAACAATATACACTGGAGGCCAGATATCTGCTTTTGAGGCAATTTGCATATGGAATATATTTTATACAAATATTGCTAGTTGAACAATTTCTTTCATATTTAAAGGCTGGGATATGGGTCTTAAACAAAAAAGGGAAATTATTGTATCCCACTATTAATCTGTAATCTGTGGATGAAGATGCTTATCTCTTTAGTAGTATGTGTACAGATCTACTAAAAAGGTCACTATATATCTGAGTACAAGTAGTTTTCATAAAGGAATTCAACACAGTTATTTTTTGAGATGTCAGATAACTGTTCTCACAGGGAATTTCAAGAATGTAGAATAAAATGACGGCTTCTGATTTTATTATTTTTATTTCATTTTTAAACCAGTGTATTTCCATATTACAGGGGCATTTTATGTTCTCCCAATTGCACACATTATTGTGTTCTCTGAAATTTTTCTCATCTTTAACGTGACTGGGTTCAAAGCAATTATCCTGATGTCAATTAGGGCTAGTAAAATAATCACAAAATGCTGAGCAATTTTTGAAAGTTAATATATTTTTCAAAATTTGATCATGAATATTGTCTGAAAGTGCCTGCCATGAATCAAGTGTTGTTATGCTTCTTTAATTTGCCAGTGTCAGGACTGTGTTGAGATTCCTGTGTTGCCATGTGTATTTGGTATGCATTGTTCCACTGAAGTGTCTGCTGGTGACACGAGGGAAAAACAGAGCTCTGTAACTGCAGGGCATACTGAGAGAAAGGATATGGGATCACACTGTCACATCAAACACACCAGGACTGTTTCATCATGGCATACACATTCTGTAGGCAAATACACTCTTGAAAAGGGTGAAGATAACTCCATCATTGTCTTTTGACAGGTTTTTGCAATGAGCGCACAAGAATGTGTCACACACAGTAGTAAACCTGTGGAGACTAGAACATCAAGATTTAAAACTTTTTCTGGTCTGTAAAGAGCTAGTAGAAAAAGCCCTGCCTGAAATGCAACAGAACCAGTTTTATACATTCTATAAGCCCTGTGAAACATTCTGGCATCTTACACTGTATCTAAAAATTCATCTTGCAAAATATCTATGACAGGAAAAGTTGTTCGGATTTTGACTTAGACAGCAGACTTATTTAAGACAACGATTCTTAAAAAAAATTGACCAGATCTAAATGCACTTTTTCACATGGTAAACTTGAATTTCCAGTTATATTCTAATATTATCAGTATTACAATTAGAATGTTAGTCTAACAGTCAGTGACTTTAAGGGTTTAACTCAGGTGCTGGCCATATTGTCAGCATTTAAAAACAGTAAATATCTAGCTATAAATGTTTATCCATATGAAGTTTGCCAAGTCTTGTGTAACAAAGTAAAATACATGTTTTTTAAAAGTTTGAATAAACTCAAAATCCTGTTACTATTGGGTTTTTTCACACAAATGACAAATGTATATGCAATTTTGTGAACTGTTTAGGGCTGTTTGTCTTAATCAATCAATTAAATATTTTTGCAGTAAGATTAAAAGGGCAATGAATATGCAACACAGTGCAACAGACATAATTCAGTTTACATTGTATTTTGGTGGATAGGGAAACATGTAGTATAAAGAGAAATAGAGAAAGAAGTGATCTAGAAAGCTTCAGCAGAAAAAAAAACCAAACAAACAAAAACAAACAAACAAACAAACAAAAAAGTAGATATATATTTACTCTGTTGATTCATTTGCTAGAGAAACAAAATCATCTAATATAGATAATGAAGGGTTTTAATGGATGAAATTATTTGTACTTCCTCATAGATGTAAGCATGAAAAATATCAGATCATTTTAGAGTTCTCTAACTCAAGAATTCTAATACAGAAATTAAGGAGAAGGGCAACAAAAATGACACAAAGGTGAGAGGGAAAGACATAGGACTACATGAGATTTTTATATATTAATAAAATAATAATAAAAAAAAACATAACCAAGAAAAGCCTGGGAATAGCAAGCGACTAGGGGTATAGTTCCTGTAGAAGTCATCTACTGATGGGATCAGCAGGGTGTTTGACATATGGCCAGGTCAGTGGGGTTATGCTTTGAATGTGTAAAGTGCAGTGAAAAGGAAGAGTACTTTGAAAGACCATGTGCAAAATGTCTCAGACAGGTCTCCAGGAAAAAGCAGACTTTTTTATTTAAAATTGTCTGTCCCCATCTGTAACAATGGCATAATACATACCAGCCCTTCATCTCACAGAGATATTGTGAAAATGTTTCATACCTGTGAAACACTTAAATATAGTGTAATGATTAGTTTTATGCAAAACCCCAGAGGTAAATAAATATTTCTTTTATAAAGAGTTTATAAAGAGGTTGAAAACTGTGCAATAAATACAGTATAGATCAACAAAATGCCCAAGACAAAAACAAAATATTGAACAGCTGTTTGCTAACTAACCATTATCCTGCCAGTGCACAGAACTAAACACAGGGGAAAAGACCATTGCTACCATATAATTAAGACTGAATCAAGATGCAAATCTAATAAGCCTCTGAATTAAAAATATATAGGATCCTAAATCTTGCATTTCTTTTCCCTAGGGTGGTGAATGCTCCAGCACAAAGAATTTGTGTGCCATTTCCTAAGCTTTTTTCTAAAAACTTCACTGAGACAACAGTTTTCTTAGTTTTCTTTTCGTAACATTACATTGATACTTAACAGGATTCCAGCAATGCTATAGTCTTTGGCTCCATGCAGAATGTTGCTACTTGGTCTAATAAGGAACCTGATAACAAGTGTTTATGGAGATCAGAACAAGAGCTTTATGAAAAGCAACGCTTTTCTGGCAGGTTTCACAGAATTTGATCAGGAGAAGATCAGGATTTGGAGCAGAGCATTTTCTGAACAGAGCTGTACTCTGCTAGACACAAATGCTTCTTCCCTATATCTTCAAGTATGATCCCATTTTGTCCTAGGGTCTGGGAAAGGCTGCTAGAAACCCATTTGTCCTTTTCCTTGGCTTCTCCAACCAGCCCAGGAGGGCTGAGGCCAAACCCAGGGCCCAGTGTCTGAGCCGCAGGGACGGCCACTGGCCAGATCAGTAAGACCCTGATGTAGCCCAACAAATCCTTGACTCGCTCCTGTAGTTGCTGAAGAGTAACCAGTGTTGGATATTTAGAAAGAGTACAACCAATGGGTTTTTTTAAGGTGATCTTTCTTATTATCTGTGTTCCTGTCAGTCCCAGCTTCTCAGGAATTTCCTGATCTAGAGAAAGCATGTTTTACAGAGAGATAATGCACCCATGAAACAATCTTGTCCTTCTTTGCCCTTCAAACCCATACTCATATCCAAACCTAATTTGTATTTCTCTGCTTCTTTCCTTTCTAATACTGCATTTGTTCTGCTTTATCCTCGAAAGCTATCCTCAGCAACACAGGACAGATGGATGCCTGCTCTCAGATAAGCATCCTGGAACTACCATAAACTGTAGCATCAGCTCAAAATGACATTTAATATAAATAAATCGAGTTTTTGAGTTTAAGTAGGCCCAAGACTGAGAAGAAAATTTAAGTTTATCATTTCAGAACTCCTTTTTTATGTTTACTGAGGTTATGATTTTTAATGCAGATGTCAATAGAGTTTTCTCCTTCAAAAAATTCAAAAAACTTATTTAGTAAAACAAAAAATCTTCTGATTTCCTTAAGCATTGTTCTCTGAAATCAATCCACACTAATATTAAATTAAAAAAAAAGAAAGCCTGTCAGACGTACTCCCAAACAATTAAGGTTTGCTAGGCTTTTAACAAAATGTCTTTCAGCCATTCTGACATGGTGATGAGGAGCAACAAATCTTGAGGTGGAAGATGCACTCTGAGGAAGAAGAGTCCTTGGCTGAAGTCCCTGATGAAGGTAGCAGCATGCTTTGGAAATTTTTATCATGTGAACCCTAGTGTTTATGCATGTTTTTGTATGTCAAATCCTGCTTAAATGGCCTAGAGTGTGAGTTCAATTAATTGTTTTTCTAAATTTCCAAGTCTATTTACAATATAAGGTAAATTAAATGTAAGATGGGCTATTTTGGGATGATCACTAAAACTTTAAAAATAAAAACATCTTTCAGGCTGAATTAAAAGAATAAACCTTTAATTAATGATAGACAACTGATGAGGATTTTTCCTGTATTATAATGAATGCATATTTTTCTATGGAAGATACTTGAATTTCTAAGAAAGCAACAAGAAGACAGTGCTCATGCAACATTTACTTCTATTCACTACCTGACACAAATCAGATGTCACCTTTTTGCCTCCTAGGAATGCCACAATTAGCAGACGTATGAACAATCAGTGAAAGGCCATCCTACAAAGGTGAAAGAAAATAATTAACTTGCATAATGTCTTCTCTGGAGACTTTGTAGCTATTTGGTAGCCTAAACAATCAAGAGTGATATAGAGCAGAAATTACTAAATCAAAGTTCTCCTGACTTTGAAAAGAATTTATAGTTTAGAGTTTGAATTTTATAATTGGGTATTGTTGGAACCTTACAAGTAAAGTTTTTATCTTCTTATTGAAAACTCTAGGGAAAATGCATTATTGAAAGAAACCAATGATTTCTATGACCTAATTAAAAAATATAAATATTAAAGAAATGGAACTGACAAGGTTTTTTTATAAAAGAACTAACAAAATAGCAAAAATAATGTTACAGTACAAAGAATTGCTGTATTGCTGTTGAGTTAATCTCACATTAAAAACCTGTCAGGAACATGATAACTGGCCCAGATTTCCATAAACTATTTTAACATGCAAATGCATTGTGCATATGTTATATTAAATAGAAGTCTCAACATTTTCCAGGTTTTTTAAAACTTTATTTTTACAGAAAGCACTTTAGTTCTGTCTCCCACTTCTATAATGCTATGCTTTATCTGATTTCCCAGGAATTTTCTTCTTTTACTCTAAATTAAAAGAACACCAAACAACTAAAAGCGTTATTTTCATGTTCCCCGCTGCTTAAATAAGTATTTGCATGGTACAATGTTTTAGGTTACACATGAGCTCATCTGTGTGTGTGTGAGAGCACCTGTGCGTCTCTAAGGCTGAGGGCAGAGGGGCTCAGGTGTGGTACCAGGGAGTTCCTGGCAGGTCTAGGGGAGTGTTTATGTGTGCCTGTGTGTGTACAAGAATCCATACCAGCAACAGAGTGGGACTTTTTATGCCCAGGGCCAGCACAGCTTGGGACACTGGGGTGCAGGACCCAGGAACTGGACAGACTCAGCCCAGCTGCTGGAGAGATCCTCATTGTGCACCAATAGATTTTCACCAGTGAACTTTTTTCATGTTTGCACACAGATGAGAGCAGAATTAAACCATTGTTTATATCCACATTCATGTAAGCTGTGCTAATAGTTGAACCTGTGGATATGGAATGGCATCAGCCTCGCTTCTCTTATGCCTTGGAATGAGACTTGATTTATCTTCCTTGAAGATGATGGTTCTTCTCTCTCCCTCTTTGGTGAAATACGGTTTAAAAGCAAATCATTTGTGATGATGTGTGATATTCACATTAGCAGATACCTCCCATTTTTCATTCTATACCCACAGTCATATTGTATCAAAAATACTAAGAAAATATAGGAACTAGATGTTAAAAATGCACAGCAGTTTTTTCTTTCTTTATATAATTCTCTTTTGTGTAAATGCATTTTTTTCTAGCTTCCCAGTTGAGGCAGTAGTCTCATGTGTGTTTTTTAAGTAAAGTGTGTTTTGCTGTGTTTTAATTTACATGTTTGCTCCAATGGGTCACCACAGAAAAAGTGATGAAAACATTTGCTCTCTTATCTGCCCAAGGTATGGTTAGCTCTTTTTCTCAAATGAAATTATGACCCTTCTTCTGGTACAATGTTCTTCACAGAAACAGTGATGACTTTTTTACAGGAGTGCTGACTAGAGACTGTTTATCTACTCCTCTACAACTTGCATGATGCCTCATCAGTAACAATATTTCTGCCACTCCTCATTTTGAAGTTAAAAAGCTCCATTCATTAAAATAATGTCATTTCCCATTTGAAAAATAAATGCTTCAGAACTGATGCTATTGTTAATCACTTCATTATCTACAGCTTCCATATGATGATGACACCCTTCTGTATTCAGGTTTTCAAATCATGTGTGTGCTAAAAGGTAAGAAGCCTTTGTGATAATTCTAATTCTTGTATTGACCCACCTGAGGATGTGACTTGTGCAGTGGCCCTTGTCAGTAGGGCTCTGCTGCTGCTGTTCTTGGTGCTTCTCACATTACTAAGAGAAAGAGGAGAATAAGTATTAATTAAAATGTAGCATTCAGTGAGTTAAATTCCATATTTTTGATTGGGCTAAGTTGTGATCACAAAATCACAGAATTACCTAGGTTGAAAACGTCTTTGAGATCCTAAACCTAACACCACATTATCAACTAAACCATGGCACTGAATGCCACATCCAGTCATTTTTTAAACACTTCCATGGGCAGGGACTCCTTCACCTCCCTGGGCAGCCCATTCCAGTGTCCAATTACTCTTACTGTGAAGGAATTTTTTTCTAATCTCCAGCCTAAACCTTCCCTGGTGCAGCTTAAGTCTATGATCTCTTGTTCTGTCTCTGGTTACCTGGGAGAAGATACCAACCACAACCCGGGCTAAAACCTCCTTTTAGTTAGTTTTAAGGGCTATAAGGTCTCCCTGAGCCTCTTTTCTCTAGGGTAAACAACCCCAGCTGCCTCAGCTGTTTTTCACAGTGCTTGTATTCCAGGCTCTCCACCACCCCTGTTGCCCTTCTCTGGATATGTTCAAGCATCTCAACATCTTTCCCAAACTGGGAAGCCCAGACCTGGACACCAAGTGATATTGATCTACTTGGTGTTTGTTTAATCTGCCTGTGAATAAAGAACCATAGTATTGAAATATTTGTGCAAGTAATCCATTAGTTTGGTTGTGCTAACATCTTTACAGATCTTTCCAATCCTTTCTAAATCCCACTAGCTAGTGCTGAACAATAAGCAACAGATTGTTCCACATGCCCTAAAGTGATATGATTAGGACTGAAAATGCAGGTGCAGTTTTGTTTCTTTTGGGACAATAAAAATTTTGAAACAGCTGTCATGGAAAGAGGAAAATATACATTCTGAAAAGACTTCGAAGATCTGATCTTTCAAAATAAATTAGATGATTATGTGTATTCTTAATAGTTTATAAGAGCTATGGACTTTCAGAAAATTTGAATCTTCCACAAATGGATGGGGTACAAGAGAGTTCATTGGTCTCTCAAATTAAGCATACATGTTGTCTAAGAAAAAAAAATTCCCTTGCCTTTGATAATTAGAAAGGTTTAAAAAATAATGCATATCATTATTTCCAGTACAATGTCAGAAAATATGAAACAAATAATCTTGGTACAACTATCCTAAATACCCCAAAACTGTAAGCTTTTCTGTGTTATCATTTCAATAATCTATAATTAGGAGTTTGGTGAACTACTCAGCTACAAATTATTAAGGTGTACTTTATTTAATATTAAAGACATGGCATCCCAGCTGAAAAATTGCATCAATACACAGTATAATGTTGTCGCATGTCAATGTTGGGGTCTGCGAGGATAATGATGAATGATTTGGAACAAAATTAAGCCAAATGAGGGAAAAATTGTATCTGAGAACCAATTATTGGTAACAAAAAGACAAAATAAAAGGAGTTACTTTACTAAAGAGGGCTAGAGAAGACCGAGCAAGAGAAATAAAAATGTAAGGGAGAGAGGGAGAGGGGAGACAGAGCTTTCCCCCCGGAGGTCAGTGAGTGCCGTCGATGTCCCGAGGCTGTGCACGGCGCCTGCCTGGGCACTGCTTCTGCAGCAGCTGGACACGAGGTGAGGGGGGATCAGGCAGAAGGGCCAGGAGCCTGGAGCATGGGCTGTGGTCAGGCTCAGAGGAGGGCAGGGCTGGATTCAGGGACAGGGATACTGGGATGAAGGAGGTAGGGCACTGATCAGGGACGCAAGGGCAAGCAGGAGAGCCAAAAGGCAGGACTCCAAAAGCAAGTTTGAAAAGCCCCACAAAAAGTCACAAGGCAAAGGACAGACCAGCCCCTGGATCTTGGGGTGCAGTTACTTTTTATGCCCCTGGCTCCTCCCAGTGTGCCTGCTGGCAGGAGATGTCCCATCACAGTGCCTGGGCAGAGACCTTCTGCCATCTGACTGGAGACTGTCTCTGGGGCACAGTGCCTTCAGCGTTCCCCTGCTGACTGACTGTCCCAAGTGAGACATGAACTGGTGGCCAGGCAAAGTCCCCCAGAGATAAGGCTTTCCTCCACCTTCTCCTGGCTGCCTCCCGGACATGGCGCATGTGCAACCCTCCCTGATGTGCCTCTGACAACCATTGCTGAGGATAACAAAACTGAATTGGCTCTTCACAAGTGTCCCTTAGAGTTGTCATGTTTGTAGTCATGCGACTTTCTTTAATTTGCAAGAAGGTGTCTGAGAAATAAACTTTCGCAACTACTTATCTTCTAATAAATAAATACATTCTAAACTATTTTTGAAAAGAACTCTGGTAATCCCTTACAATAATTTATATTCTTAAAGCACTAGAAGCTCCAAATCTTTTTCCAAATATTCTCAGACCTGTTCTGACCCCAACAGAGATGGTTCAGTGTTCAGTAGTGTTTGATATATATTGTCTGAACTGAGAGATCCATCAAGCCTCTTATAATGAAAAAATTTAACCTTTCCAGAGGCTCAGTCATTAATGTCCAGACAAATTTTGGGTGGTTTGTATTACTGGTTGGCAAACTTTTGATATTACAGGGAGAAAAGTAAGCAGAGAATATGTCATTTAGAAATATTTCACCTGTTAGTGCCGATGCTTTATAATTAATGCTGGATCAATTTCCAGGAGCCCAGAAAGCAACATGAAAATCTAATATACTAGTATATGAATACCAAAGTAAATGCAATTGCAGAAATCAATATATTATGTGCTTCTATGATTCTTCATACATGTTTATGAATAAGGAGATGAGATAAAAATGCTCGCCAAATATTGAAAAATCTTGCTCTGGAGAAGATCAGATAAACCATCTAATTTTGATTTCTCAGGCAAGCTTTCTTTTCTTAGTGCATTATTAATCATAATCTTAAATCCTGCTATTCCATATCATAATAAATGAAATCTCAGTTGTATTAGTAAGAAAAGAGGATAGTTACACTGTAGCCATTGGATTGCTTCAAACTACTCAGTGTCTACAATACAGAAGATGAGGCAATAATTTTTCAATAGCAGTGATTAGCCATCAAAGGTGTTTAACCATCAAAATATTTTGAAAAGTGTCTTTTCATGAAATCAAGAAAAACTTAGAATTGAAGGAAACATATTACATGAAGAAAGTATATCCATCATGCTGAGAACACCTATGAAGCCATGTTAAATTGAAGACATTTAATTATGGACTAGATCTCGTGACTCTGTCATTGGGTTAAATATAACTTAAAATCCACTGCATCTTGTGAACTGAGAACTTCTGCACAGTAAATATTGTCTTATTTTACTCTTTTAGAAACAAGAGGAAACCAGACAGATCACCCCTCTACTGCTTTCAAGGGCAAACAGCCATGTTCTCTTCCTTGCTGAGTATAATTTGGGATTTACAAAATGTAAAGGCTGCTGCACTAAACCAGATCATCTTCCCATTATTCTACTCCCTGCAGAGGATATTAGGGAGAGAAGCACCAGCCTTACTCATCCCCAGAAGCTCTTAGAACAAAGTGTGCTGAACAAAGTGCTGCACTGAAAGAGGTAGTGAAGAATAATCACAGATCCATACACCAGCTGGATATTGTCTATGTAAAATGAATTGTGGGATACAGTATTTGTATTTGTATTTAAACAGTATCAGTGTTTATACAATGATGGCATTACCTTGAACAGTAATACTTAAACTGTGTTAAAAGCTTACTAACAATTAGAAAGATACATTTGTATATTGCTAGGTTCAACCATTTCATAAGAAAGGATTTTTGTTTTTCAGAAAAAAAATCAAATTACTTTTCTTTGCAGGATGAAGTTGATTTACACTTGAACTCTATTCTAAGGCATTTCAGGCAGAATATATGGATAGCAACTACCAGTGGATGGTATTCAAAATTGTCAACATCCATTTTCAGGGTTCTGCATTGGGCAATTCAGGAAGAATTATATAAAGACAGAATCACATTCTCAGGAAATAATATACTTTCAGGCAAATTACAAGTAAGCCCCTTGACAGGTTCATTATAAGCCTTTTTGTACCTTAGATTTATTAAAGTCTTTTAACTCATACTGTGAAAATTATATGAGAAAAAGGAAGAAAAAAAATAAGTCTCCAAGAATTCTATTACTGATCTGACAAACAAGTGACTCGGTTTTTAGAAATAGATCTTGATCTGGGTGTCTTGGCCTCCAGTGAAGGAGCTTCTATCTATTTCTTCACAGGAGTTAGAGCTGATTTTTTTTCTTCTTCTAAAGAGATAAAAGACAAAAAGTGTCATGATTTCTGTGTAATGAAAAGTGTTTTCTTAAAAAAATGGAATTGAAGTAACAGGGGCATTGAGAATTCTGGACCTGTTACGTGTCAGATCTTCAACATTGCAAAGACTTATGAAAAGTGATGGTTTTTTATTTTTCTTTTATCTGTTACTTCTGGGTGGCCTATGGCATTTTTATGGTATTCTAGGATTCTTTTGTAAAAGTCCTGGTTCATTATTCTGAGCAGTCCAAGTTTAACCCAGGGAAATACAAGGCAGTATCTCCTGCTAAGAACAAGTTGAATTCAGAATCTGTTTAAAACAGATCATCTGGACTATCATATATGGAGCTATTGATACTGTGTTGGAATTTATAAGGGAGGATGTCTATAGTTCTAAAAACTCCTTTCTTCTCCTTCCTTGTCCAACAGATCACCAGTGATTATCAATGAGGTTGTAGAAACTACCCTTGCTTCCCTCTGCCACAGGCAACATTTATTTCATAAAGTCCATTTTCATCTAAAACCCCAAATAACAGCTACTGTTAGCTAACTGAAGAAAAGCGCAAAGCATATATGTAAATTCCTCATGTAACATGGTGGTATCTTTATTTTTAGTAAGACTGCATTATTTTATCAGATGTCTAAATGTTCAAAAATGTTGTGACCTAATTGAGGAAAATAATATCCCTGGTTTTTTAATTGCTTTCTAATATTTATTATATATTGGGCTGTTTGGGGTGGGGGTTGCATGCACAAACACATGCATATGTATACACACACACACAAACATATATATATATATATATGTTTATGAATTGAGCAGCAGAGGTTTCTTACTGGCACTCCATAATTTTTGCAGGCAGATATTATATGCTTAAGCCAAACTATTGGAAGTATATGCATGTAAATACTATGCATTTATAGTATAGCTGAAGGAAGGATTTACAATGACATCTTCATAAATGAATCTTACAGGAAAAAAATATGATTACAAATGTACAGATTGGTATCTGGGGTGATATTTATTTGTACACAGAATTTTTGATATTGATTACGAGGATAAAAACATAAATCTGCTAATAAAAATTATTAATGACAAAGATTCAGATCGAAGATATGTGAACTGTAATGGAACTTAAAGCATAGAGAAGAAATTAAAATCCTGGACTTCCTAAGAAAATAAAAAGGAATATATTAACTATTTTCTATATGATTGGCACAGAGCACGTATATATTTGGGTTTTTTCTCCCTTTTTTATGCAAGTAGGTAGTTGTAGATGAGGGTAATATTTTAAATTTAAAATCTGGAGAATGCAATAACTGTATACCACTATATCCCCTATTTAAATAATTAATTTTAATAAATTGATTTCTGATCAGTATTTGATTTGTGGCAATCCTAAAATATACTTTTCAGGACTTTAGAAATGAGATTTCCAGTGTGCTAGGAAATGTGTATAGAAAAATTCCTAAGATGGATAACAAATTACTTAAGAGCAGTACTGATTGTTAAATGAATACCAGAGAATAACATAGAGAGTTTAATGCAGTAAATACACAAGTTAAGTGGGTGGGTTATTGGACAAATGCTTTTTAAATCAATGGAACATTTCATACCATATTTTTCAGGTGCGTCATGGGATTAATTTTAAGGCGGAACTGAAAGAAGACAATGTTATTGCTTTTAATGTTTATTTTACTCATGAAGGTCAGTAGTACAAGTGAGAAACATGTAAAGGTACTTGATGCATTAGTAGCAAGGGCAAGAGCAATTTCACAGATCCTTTTTTTTACAAAAAAAAATCTGCATATGCATTTCAAGAAAATGCCACAGAAAGTTTATATGTAAATACAAGATTGCAATAATTGAAGATTTTAGATTTTTAGCCAGGCATAAGTCCAAAAAGAGACAATAATATGTGTTTCCAGTCACATGTGAATCTGCATAATCATAGGAATAAATGATTAATTTTAGTCTTTTTGCTCTTATCCAAAATCTGTTATATTCATCTAGCATTCTTCAAATTAAATAGCCTACTTTTCATTACCAAAAAGATGCACATGTACTGGCTTAACAAATTATTGCTTGTTGATAAGGTGCTTGATTTTGTGAAGTTTGCTAGGGCTTTTGTGAACTTTTGACTCTGCTGACATGATCCAGAAAGACCAAGACAATTCTGCACGTTGCATCCTCTCTTGCTGATCATAAAGGACATAAAATGTGGTAAATTGTTGTGGCAGTACTTTATCATGAGACTGAAATGTTACCACCTTCAGAAAGAAGTATGGATAGAAAGAAAATAATGGCACACCTTTTTTTTAAGCTTTAGCTCACATAAGAATATCTCCAAAAACAAATATGGCAAGACTTCCAAGAACCTGACTCTCATAAATATGTGGTGCAGCCTAATTTATGTGTGTCATCTCTTTACAGTGAAGGACAGGAATTAAAGAGAGGAGAAATCACATGCATGATTCTTAACGGTTTTGTTGGTAAGCCTTAGTTCCTCTGAATATTCTCAGCTTTTCCATAGGATAGATAAAGATTGAAGAAACAATTAGGTAGAGGAAGTTTTGTTTCCTCCTACACAATTTCTGTATTTTTATCAGATATCAGAGTATTTATATTATTCATGGGTTTGAGTTGTTGTCAGGATATCTTAAATTTATGATTTGAATAGTACAGAAAGGAATTTATAAGTAATGTATTTCTAGTTCCTTCAGGAAAAATTTCCAAAAAAATCTGATAAACTATTAGCTGAACTATACCTACTAAAATTCTTACTAGGTGATTTATATTTAAAAATAAAATCCATGCTATCTGGGATATATCTTATTTCTGACAGTGTTCTCTTTTCTTTCTAAAGCAATGATAATCAAATTTTATTAGCTACATTTGTAACAAAGCTCTAAATCTAATTTTGCTTATGTGCTAGATTTCTACAAATGACTGTATTAATTTAACTTCAAGCAGTTTTATATTATTTATTCAGTATATAAAAGCTTTCAAAAAATAAAGATAAATTATACTCTTCAGTGCCTTACAAACGCAGCACCCAGATCTATGTCTGTGCCAGGAGTACTGTGAGAAAAAGAGAAGAAAGGCTATAGTTAAATCAAATAAATTTATCTTGGCACAACACTGTGCAAGTTCATAAACCTAGGTGATTATGATCCGTAAGCAGCCAATTTCCCTTGACATTGAGAAGAACCACAAGAAGAAAAGTGTAAATAAACACACACAAAAAAAGCCAACATAACTATAGCATTGACTGTCTAATTTTCAGGGTTATAGGAAGATCAAGATTTAAATCCCTGCTGTGAACCTCTGGGTCACAAATCATAAGGGAAAGCTCACAGTTGGAGCCTGGGGCTCTCCTTGTCCCTATAGCTGCCTGCAGAAGAAAATATAGAATTGCTGCTTTGTTTGCACACCTCAAAGAGGAAAGGGAAAAGCATGCAAGAGTGGAAAGAAGCTGTGCTGGCAAAGTAATGAGAAGAAACTCAAGACTCCAGAAAGAAGTCTTTTATTAGTGATCATATTTGAACATAAATGCTGGCATATTTCACAAGCAGTAGAGGGGAAGGTGGGTCAGCCCGATGAAATTGTAATTGTTGTCCCTGAGAGGGCTCTGAAGTACTGTGCTGCCCAGGGATACTCCCTTGTCCTGGCATCATCTCAGAGCAGCTTCACAGCTGCCCTTCAGCCACATTTTGGTCGCTCTCTTGAAGTAATGCTGTCTGCACAGGCCAGTGTTCCCCCTGCCACAGCCATACTGGGGTATGACAAGGAGTTAAAGCAGTGTGGGGCTCTATGCAGGTTTGGTTCATGTACACAGCATATGTTCTCATGCATTAATTGTTTCTTTAACACACCAACTCCTTCAGTCATTTTCAGTCAACAGGAAAGGAAAGCAACTAAGAGAGCAAGAGAACCATAAAATCTGAACGAGGCCCCAGGAAAGCAAAGCAATCCACAGCTGTAATTGTCCGCTGTTCTCTCATTCTGGAAGGGATCTTACTGTTTTCTTAACCCAATTTGAAAGATCAGGCTTTGCAACTCTAGAAACAGGAGAATTGCTATCACAGAACACTATATTGAATTGACTGTCCTCCATTAACTACCTACTTTTAAGTGATTTATTGTAGATAAAATTAGTTAGCAACTATACACCTAAATCTGGAGAATTTTCATGTGTAAAGCTTTATAAATGGCTTATCCTATTGTCTATGATTTTATTTGCTTTTATACTGCTTTTTTAAAAAGAAAATGCTGTGAGAGCACAGCTAATGTAAATTTTCAAAGTCAGACACCACAGTACAATTAATTCCTTTCCCAGTCATGCCTCCTTAGTGATGAGGTAGAAAGCTCAGAATCATTATTAAATAGGAGCATATATATATAAATAAATTGATGCATCATAAACAGCAAACAAGTATATAACATAGAAAGATTATGTTTAAACTTTAGACTTAAATTTATGTAAACATATTTGGACTTGCCCACAGGCAAGATTTTCATGTTACGACTTGAAAAAAGAATTAGGATCTAAGTACCGCATAGAAGCACTGTCTCCTAAAAACCCATTTATTGCAGAAACAGGATGTTCCTCAGAACAGTCAGGCTGCTTGCTTCCTATTAAATATACATCTCAAGAAAAACATTTTAGTACTGTTATCTGTGAGCTTCAGAAAGTTGTTCTGAGTTAACTGGCAATATTCTCCACTTTTAAGTTCCGTGAAGAACAAGGTTTGACATAAAACACCATGCAGCATGTGTTGTCAAACTGAGCTTTCTCAGGCAATTATTTTCTGAAACCAACAGATTGGATGTCGAGGTTTGTTCTAATGATGCTCACTGCTGTCAAGAGGTACAATAATAAATTTCCAATTTTAGCATTTCAATTAGAAGTTACCACCAAAAATCCCCATGATCTAGTCAAACATGGCTTTCTACATGATTTTGCTTCATTCTTTTTTTGTGGTTTCTCCAATGAGGACTTCTGCCATTTAAAACCAGTTAGAAGTAATAGGTGAAATTCAAAACTCACTTTCAAATTCATAAAATATTGTTGTACCTTAGTATCACAAAAAATTGACATAAACAGAACTGGAAAATGGTGTAACATCTGATAGTCAAAATTTGTCCAAATATTTCCAGGTTTGTTTCCCCATTCAGGGTATCTCTGTTACCTCCCAGATACATTATGGTCTTAAGTTTCTCAAATTTTATCTAAGAACATTTTAGAATGAAGGTCATTTTATTGTTCAAAATGCTTTGCAAATAAGCTATTTCTAGTTTTAGCCATTTCAGAGCATAGAATCGATTTTTAGACAAATCTTTCCTTTGAAAAAGGGTAATAACCTCACATATTTCATGGTGTGCTCTAACAAGGGCTAATATTTAGATAAAAGAGACACTTTGCCTGCCCCTTGTTTTCATCTGCTTTTAAAAGTTCTGGTATGATAATAATTATGATTAAAAATAATTTGTTATTTTTTATATCAGGAATCTCTTTTTTTCCTCTTGTGCATTAGCTTAAAAGCTCCACTTTCATGTTCTGTCCAGTTCCCATAAGAAAATTATGAAACCTTTAGTTAGTACTGAATCAGTGTTAATACCACTGATTTGAATCCCAAATATAGTCTACTGGGTCCTTAGAAGGGAGGTAGAGTTGCTATTCTTACTATGAAACTAGGAAGGTAAACAGAAAATGCCTGCATCTTTTGCCAAGGTTTAAAAACAAAAACCTTTAATAATATAGATATACCTGCATTTTAAAAACAGAATAGACAAACAGATAAAGAGTTCATGTGCAATTTATCTGCAGATTTTTTATAACTTTAATATTTTTATCTATGTTAAAGATGTTTGAGATAGAAAACTTGGGAGTAAGCATATTACAAAAGCTGTCTAGAAGCATTGCACAGAGAATAATGGTCTAAAACATGTTGCATTATTTCTTTTTCATTCTTTCATGACTTGGGTTTTGTTATTTTCACAGTAACCAATGCATTAACAACAAATACAGGAAGATCATTAGTTTTACATACTTACAAAGATGCTGGTTTTATATGATAACGTGTCTGATTAAAAAACAGATTTCCAAAATTCTTAGGGAGCTGACACAAGACTGAAAGCTACAGTTACTTAGAGAAGAGAGATATTCCTTCACTTTCAAATTATTCACCCAAATATAAGCTTTCATTTCATATGTAAAACACTAGTGTGCTTCCTTAAGGAAGGGGGAAAAATAATGGAGAACACACCAAGAAATGTGTGAAATAAGTTGTCAAAACATTGCTTTGATATAAGAGAAATTGAAAAGTCCTAATTTTCACTCAACACAGGTGAAAAAATAAAGAAAACTATACGGTACCTTTTGTATAATTCTTAACTTTCAATGGTTGCTTTGATAAATTTTCTTCATATATATTCAGGATTTTTTAATGAAAAATTGTGTCTGACAAGTTTATGGTGGAAATAACTAATGTTGACTGTATATATATGGTGCAATGCTGCAATAATACAACCTTTTAGAGAATACAATTACTCCCCTAATGTGTAATGACCTTGATGCCTCTTTACCATGAGGAACCATAGCTAGATAAGAAAGGCCATTAATTTTAAACAGTGGTAACAGATATATTTGCCCTATTAAAAAATATCTTCAGCATTGTTATGAAGTTATATCTACAATGAGAGCTGCTGTATAATTTTAGAGAAGATACCAGATAAAAATAGAGATTATACTTATAAGATAAGAATCTTTTATTAATGAAACATATCTTTGATGTAAGAGAGTAAATTCTCTTCAGATTTTTTTAAGATAAAAATAATCATATACAGAGATAGCTCTTGTAATTATAGAATTTGATGCCCAGAGGTATAAAGTGCTGATTTTGTATTTCTTTTATAACTCAGATTACTGATATTATCAGGAATAGGTGTTGTAGATTTAGAAGAGTAAATACTGATTTAAGGGTTACAGGAAATATCTTGAAATGGATCAGAGTATAGAAAAATGAAGTTCTGTTTAAAGCATTAATTTCCTTCAAATACATTTCTTCTCAGTAGAAAAGTAAATGATGATATTAAAAATGCAAGCCTGTTAACATCCCTTTTTTTACAAAGCAGACATTAATGAATATATTTGATTATGTACTTGAGGTCTATAAAAATATGCAAATTCTTTAAGATATTTTGTGATTGCTGTGTACTCTTTGTACACAGATAACGTATAAATGAGCAAAAAAATTTCTTTTCCGTAGGGTGTACTCTCAGGAAAACAAATTTTAAGTCTAACAAATTTATATTATATTTAAGTAAAATATAATATAAATTATATTTATATTTTCATAATATAAATTATGAAAATTGCCTTAAAATTTGGAAAAATAATTTTTGCTGATCAATTGTATCACTATCATGTCATATTGATTTTGGGGTGTCAAAATTTAACTAACAAGGAGTAAGAAATCCAAGTTACTCAAGTGAGTATATTTTAATTCTATAATCTTTATTCACTCTCTTTAGCTGTTGAATATTATAGGCAAAGAAAGGATGCAGCAAAACCAGATAAAATCCTATTAAAATGCAAATGACATGAATTTCTAGATAATGAAGTATGCATTAAGCTTGGAACACTAATGATGATAATAGTAAAAAGTATTTGGAATATTTTATGTACCTCTATTTTGTGTTCAACTTAGATGACTGTATGGACATAATTATAGAGATTCTCTATTCTCTTCGCCATGAAACTAATTGAGAGTTTTAGACTCCCATTTTCTTATCTGCATATTTGTTTTATTTTTCTGCTTATACAAACAAAACATTTTTGACCAACATAAAGATTCTCAGATATCAGCAGTCACTTTTGGGGACTTTGGGGAATCCTGAAAAAAGATTATTTCTTTACAGAGTCAAATGCAAATAACTCCATTTGCACTAGAAACATAGTCTGACTCTGTATTTGACTCACGTTTCAAGTGATGACTGCTGTTACTTTTTTTTCAAAAAAAAGGAGGTAACCATTAAGACACTACAGAAACATCATTTCCTCTCTGTCAGCTTTTCTGAATTTGGTTTTGATCCTTAGTTAATCTGAACTATCCTACCTCCAACCACTTCCTCAATAATGAGCTTGTTCTTTACTAAAGAGATTTCTCCTTTCATTTCAGTCCTTTAGTAAAGTGTCAGACAAGGCAAAATTTCTCTTTGTTAAGCTGGCAAATTTTTTTAAAAATGGAAATATATAGCTACTCTCAGGAATATGTATCTAGAAACCTGCAAAATTCTCTTCATAGAGCATTTATGATGAATGTCACATGAATCACACCAAAAGTGAATCAAATCATCATAAATTAATTAGATTTAACTGCAAAGTATTTACTTATAACATATTTGAAACCTTGCATAGCCATCGCCTGTAAGGGCACCTTGTGAAATGCAAATTGGAAGAGCCAGTCATAGGGGTCTGGCATGGGTATGGGAGAGCAAGATGAAGGAAAACACATTCTGATCATACCTGTTGTGGGATCATCTTGAAGCTGAGGAAGATCTGTCAAGAAGAACAAAGGCAGGAGAGCAGCATGAGAATTAAGTTTAACAAATGCCTTTTTTAGCAAGCAGCTTGGGAGCTAACCTTTGAGCTGCCAATTCTTTTAAATTTTGTTTAGTTACTGTTGGCAAAGTCCTATATATCTCTAAGTAGTAATATTAAAAAAAAACCCAGAACTTTGAAGCTTTTATATTGGCTATGTCACACTGATTTTCATAAGTCACTAAAACTACTTTGAAATATTCTGTAACTACTTTCTTCTTTTATTCACCATAATTTATTATTATAACAATTAGAGGAATAAAAAGATATTTAACTACACCCTGCTTGGGGTGATTCAGAGACAAAAGATGGCTACCATCAATACCACAAAGAATCAAAGAATGGTTGGTGTTAGAAGGGACCTCACAGATTACCTATTCCCCACTTGCCTGTTATTGATGCCTTGTGAAGGCTGACCTAGAACAGAGGCTAGATAGAGTTAAAGAACAAAATAGATATTTATTAAAAGGCATCAATGGTTACACCTTGAGCAGCACGAGAGCCCAATCAGGGCTACACCCAAGATGAAACCAAAATGGTCACAAAATGGATGACTGGTCACAGGGTCTCACAATTTTATAGGTTCTAGTCCATTTGAATATTGGAGTTAATTGTCTAATTATAGCTTTAGGTTATGAAGTCCCATCCTTCTTGTTTTCTCTCTTTATTCTGCCATTGTTTATGCTCTTGGCCCTGAGATTTGGACCATTTGTCCTTGGTCCCCAGCTAGAGAAGGAATTGTTTTGTCTACCTTTCTGTGAAGAGAGCCTACTGTCCCCTAATATGAAGGTCAGAATTGCACACTAAAGCATCACAGAGTCTGAAAATGTAAAAGCTAAAACATGAGGCATCACTATGGGTAGGGGACACCTTCTACCAGGCCAAGCAGTTCCAAGACATATCCAGCTTCCAGGGACAGGGTATGTGCAGTATCTCTGGGTAAACTGTTCCAGGGCCTCAGCATCCTCTCAGTAAAGAATTTCATTTCTTCCTAATATCTAATCTAAATAAAAAACTGGAACAGGGGACACTAACTTGCTTAGCAGATAGGAATGGTAACTTCTTAATAAATGGGAGAAGTACTTGGCCAAAACTGCTCTTTGAAAATAGTATCATGTCATTTAGTTAACTTGATGCTCAGAACACTAAGAGAGTAATTGTGAGGTAAAAATTCCAAATAATTAAAGAATTTTGGATATATTTCTTGTGGCCAGTAAGCTCAACCTTAAAAATAATGTTAAGACAACAAATGTGGGTGTAAACACTTACTAGCCAGTGATCTCTTTGCAGACAACTGAATCCATATATAAAATGGCCTTAATATTTCCAGTAACCTGCTTCCTTATCTAAGTTATCCTTTGCTGTAACTTAGAGCACCGTGATGCAGAATTGGTCTCCTACATCTAGTAAGTTGATTTTTTTTAAACTAAATTAGTAGGGTTTTCTGTCAAATACTGTATCTCTTCTTTACTAAAATGATTTTTCCTGTCTTATAATGAAATGCTTGACCTATTCAGGTTTTAAGTTTACAAGTTCTATATGAAAGATATTAAGACTAAACAGCAAATCAAAATGATTGTGTTTAAAATTATATTGTTTTATGTAAAAGATCATGAAAGAGTAATAATTAAATAATTATTGACAAGTAGCAACTAACTCTATTTTAAACGATTTACTCTATTTTGTATCAAATAAACAAAAAGAAAGTCAAATCAATGAGTCAAGCTAATTATGCAATGTGAGGCAGGAACATTTGATTACATCTCCTTTGTTTCCGTATACATTTCAGCACAGTTGTTTAACAAAAAACAGAAATCCAAACATGAAACTTTAAAAAGGTTCAGATTTTTTGTGTGTTTTTCCAGCATCCTCCCTAAAAGGACAGCCATTGATGCAGTTATATATTTGTGACTTTACATTTTAAAAATAAGATTCTCCAGATGAAATATGGATATGAGAAGGAATGAAAAACATGTAAGAAAACTTGTTAATGGCTGTGCAAACAGAAAGTAAACTTGAGTATTGCTGTGTTCTATTGCAAAAGTCCAGGGAAGTCTGTGTAGGGTTAGGTCTTTCAAACAAGATAATCATCCAGCGCCCACTGTGAGCATCTGGCCTTTTCTAGATAGGGGGCATGACTGGAGTTGCTCAGAAATTTGTCTCAGCTACTTATAAATAGAAAAAGTTTCCATCCCGTAATTGGCTACATTATTATCTGTTGTGAGTATGTTCTGAGCTACTGGGGAGACTGAAGGAGATTTGGAAGTTATTTGGTAGAAACCTGAAAGATAAATTGGATTTAGGACAAAAATAGGGTTGAGAAATTCAGAGAAAAACTCAAAACTTTGTGTTACTGAGAAAACTGGGGCAGGGACTTTCAGTGAGTCACTTGCTCCATCTGTCAGATTGCTCCTATCTTCAACTAACATATCTAATTAGATAGCAACCTTTCATACTTAATTGTGTTAATTTGTTTCTGGAAACAGGAGAATCAGAAACCATTTAGCCAAGGAGTGGAGAGGGCAGATGTTTATGATGTCAACAAGGATAGCAAAATATTAATTAGAAAATACTGATTAAGACTAAATCCAGTAAGAGGTATTTAATCCTCTGACTACTGTTTTCACAGCTTTCCCTATTTATCTTTACACCAGATGTACTAAAAGCTTAAATGTGAAAGGGGAAATACAGAACTGCAAGGAGAACTATGTAAAAAAGACAAGCATTCATTTCACAACCTTTCAGGTCAGAAGTCCCCTGAACCTCATAGCACAAAGGTGAACTGTTTGAATGTCTTAAAAATATTTTTTTGCTACTTTTTAAAATGGATTTCTGTTATTTTTTATTTACAGAGCTCATGAACTAATTAAGTAGTTTGTGAATCTTTTAATTAAACATTCCCTTGTGTTGCAAAATTCATACACAGCTTTCAAATGTATTTTTGTTCTTTATTATTAATTTAATTTTCAGAGACCCATTTTAATTGTATGATCATTTATATAATTTCCACAGTAGCCAGGAAAATATGAAATATTTCTCTGAATCTTAAACATCACTGTCCTGTTATTCTCACTATCACATTCAGATATTGAAAATATAAAGGGGAACAGAAGGCAGTTAGAGTCTTCTTCAGAAGAAGAGTAGGTTGACAATTTCTGGTGGTAGCAAGCCAAGATGTTGTCACTAGAGTCTGTCTGGAATGATCAGAGAGCAGTGGTTGAGCTTGTGGAAGCTAATGATTTTTTTGCTTGTGTTTCATCTTTTCCTCTGAACTTTTCTCACAAGTTTAAAACATTTCCTCCTTGTGTTCAATAGAAAAAAATTCTATTCCAGGACAGATACTATAAAGGAACAGGGGTCTACTGGGGAAGGTGAGATAGATTTCCTTCAACAGTAGAAAGCAAATGTGATTTTCATTTTTGAATTCATGTAGATATGTATGAATGCCATACACAGACACACACGCACACACACATACACATGTATATGGATGCCTCCAAAATCATTGTGTCCTAATGTGGACTTGTAATCCTGTCTACTTTCACTTTGATCCTCTCAGAGTCACTGAAACCACACAATGTCCTTCTTAACCAATGGAGTTATAAAATATTAAACAATTCTATCCTTTCAATTATTTTTACAGCATTATGGCTATGTTTGGGTTCAAAGGCTTCAGACTCTTTGATTTGTAGACTAGTTGTAGGTCCATAATTGGAACCTTGCAGAAATTACACAGTTAATATGAGCTTCATACTCTCAATGATCTGTTTTTCTTATGTGTATACAATTGATACATAAATAAATTACATTGTCTGTGCATAAAGAAATATAGTGTCTACTCCAAGATAATTTTTACTTTCACAGCTTTTGATGCATTTTTGTCTTTTAGAAGTCCAAATGTATTAAATCGCTTCAGTTTTATGTGATATAACATTAATATTATTTGAATTTTTAAGATTCGTAACAGGGAGAATGTTCACAGATGTTTGTCGCTCAGAAGAAGTATAAAGAAATGCGAAAGCTCCTGTCTAACCCAATGACCATCATTGTGCTTACTGCAAGAGATTAATGATATTTTTTCATGACATTAAGACCTTGTTAAACCCAAACTTGTGCATGAACAGTCAGGACTAGAAAATAATTTTGTCCTAAATTTCTTCCTGATCACTTAAATAAGTTAAAGAAAAAGGCTTTTTTGAAAGATCTGTGGAGCCGTGATCAAATTATTTTTTTGAGATGAGTGAGTCAAAGCAAAAATTGAGATGGCTGGTAAAATTCTCAACTGATGATCTCCATTGTCATTGAGGTGGTTTTTGTTGGGTTTTTTTTTCTTTCTGTTCTGTGAATTCCCAGTATTTCCACTGATTTGTAAACAAGAGTGAAAAATACACTTTGAAGGAAAGGTGAGGAGTGCATATTAATGTGAAATATGATATTTAGAACATCTCATATCTTTTAATATCAAATTCATTTATTCTGTTGTAAGTAGAGATGAATTGAAGCATTGACATTTCAATCTGTGTGATGTTTGGACTTCTGATTTTAGCTGTGACACACGGCTGAGAGCACAAAAGGATTTGCGTTGAGAAATTTTAATTTAACCTCCACTTGAAGTTCTGAGTCTCTAGATTATTGCCATAGATTTGTGGCTTTTTTAGTTCTGACTGAGATAATATATTGATAACTATCATGTCAGTTAATCTGACAAGCAGATTTCATCACATTTTAGTTACTCTGTAATGAAAAAGTTTAAAAAATATACACTTAAAATCTTAATCTAATTGCACTTTGTGTAACTTACCTGGATTCAGCTCTTGTCAGTTTTCTTTCTTGTACATAACAGTTTTATTTCTGTAAACAAATATTATAGTAAATTGTTCCAGCAATGAAACAAAGCTGTAGCTTTTATTGGATGGACATTCATGGTACTAGAAAAAGATTTTCTACTTGAAAATAGAAAATAATGGTAATGTTCTGTCTAATTTACAACCATATCTATTCCACAGATATATAAGAATTTCTGCCAAACAGTAATCTCTTTCTATTTGAAAGCACAAAGGACAACAAAACTAGAAGCCATCAAAAAGGTCTTCTTGCATGTTTTAGGGTTTTAAACCAGAACTGAAGCTAGAATGTGAAGAGTTTTACATCAAAGAGAAAGCATTATTTCATCAGAGCATAATAAAACCATACACTTTTTAATGCATGAAACTCTTAGACTGGGAAGTGGGGCCGCATTTCTCCTCACAGAGAAAGGCAAGGCGCAACTTCCCAAGGATATTTCTGGGAATCTCAGTGAGGAACCTCAGAGAAAGAAAAAACAATTCTTATCTCAATTGCTGCTCCTCTTGTTGTTCACAAGTGGAATGCGTTGCAGAAGATTGTTTACCTGAAGGGAATTGGTAATTAGATTCTGGTGTGAGTGTTTTGATTCATTAACCAATTGAATCCATGAGTGTGTCTGTCTGTGTATGTGTGTCGGGACTGTCAGCTGACAGTCACGAGATTCTGTTCAATGGAGTTCAGTGCTTGCGCAGATTCAGTTTAGGTGTAGTGTAAGAGTATAATAACAAAATTTAGTAATTAATTAGCCTTCTGATAATATAGAGTCCTCCTCATAATTTTTTCCTTGCCAAGGGGATTGCCTTGTTTACTATAGGGAAGTTCATACAGTGGGCAATGCAGTTCAGCATGATGTGCCTCAGAAAATATTTGTAAAGATGGGCTGAAATCACACCACATGCTTTGAGAGAGCTGTGAGTTCAAACTTATACATAAAGTGACTGGAGTGCTTCTGCTAATGTTGAAAGGACCTGAATGTGTCCAAACTTTGTTTTGTGCCTATGTGACCATGAATGAAAATATAAATTGGAGACCTGATTTGGTTTCAAATGGTGCTTTTTTTCCCTGACTGTGAGATCCTGGCTTCTGTTCATTCCAAACCAAAGAAGTTTTTAATGTAAGATAGTGCTTGAACGGTTCAATTTGCTGGTTTACTTGTTTTTAGGGATAGTGCAGTAAATATTGGTTTGTTATTTTTGTGGTGTTTATTGTTTTTCTTTCCACTGTGGAGCAAGTATCACCTATAATTACTATATTTTAGATGATTAAAAAGAAAGACTGTAGTCAATAGGTTATAGCATTCTCTTTTTATCTAATAGCATTTTACTCCAAAAAGTTTCTGATAGCAAGTAGCTTGCTTGATATCCCTGCTGTCTTTCTCCTTGTTTACCATCATTTTCATTGCACATGATGTAGCTGATCTATGAACATGCTGTCTACCACCTCACTCATTACTGCACTCCCACTGAGCTATTCAGACAATCATTGGTGTACATTAATGCAGGGGGGTTTTTAGAAAAGATAAACAATTAGGGGGTGCTAGCTTACATGCACTCAGTTTTCAGGTATGCAGCCATTGTTGTATCAGGTCCTGCTGCTGCAATGGAAGTCTCTGTTGGAAATAGCAGCTGTATTTTTCCTCCATAGTGTTTAACTCCATAGGTATAGGTACCTTGGACTTGACAATTGAGAATATTCACACTGAACATTCACACTGAACAATGTGAACACCATCGATTAACTGATCCATCTCCAGCAGATGAGAAGCTGGATTTGTGGTAAAGTTTTCCAATGCTGATAAATTTCACAAGGAAGAAACAAATCATTCCACCTTGCAAAGCTATTCAAAGACTCATTCTTCCAATAACAAGTCTGACAGTGAAGTTGGTACCCATGAAGGCTTGCAGTTATTTATTTTCTCAAGGCTAGAACAGAATATCAGACTTCTCATTTAAAGTGTTTTTTAGAGAAAAAAGTCTGTACAATGGGTTTTATGTTATGACTACCGTAGCTGTCTCTAAAGACATAGAAGAAAAAAGAATTTTTTTTTCAGAATTCAAAGCTATTTCACTTGTTCACGTGTCACTTATGTACTTGTACAAGGAAAATAAATAATGAGTTTAATGTCAATCGGTTAGGAAAGAAATAGTCAGTTCCATGGATTTTAATTCATGTGTGGAAGTAGACAGGGATGAGAAGAGGTGGTCTTTTTAAGGAAGATGCTGTGATATCAGATCTGTTCTGATTTTGCCATAAATGTCCTACATTATATCTGAGGTATGGCTTTCAAAGCATTGTCTACCTGTCTCTGGGGCTTTGTGAGGATAAATGCATTGGTGTCTGAGTCATCAAGACGCTCTGATGGTAAGACACAAAATAACTGTGAAGATAAAATTAATGGCTTTTTCTTCATACTTGAACACAAAGCTTGTCTTTGTTTCCTACGGAATTAATCTGGTATTCATCAGTCTTATCTTTGCTTCTGTACATTGATCTGTGGCTTTTCTTTTCCTCTCCACAATCTCCTTGTAGGACTCCACAATATCAGCATGTCAGGTAAAATATTCCTGCCTGTATTGCTGAATAATTTATACAATGTTGGTAATTCTAATGTTCTGTCAGACTCTCCATCATGTAAATAATTACATATGCACAGTGTGCCTGCAACCAGCCCAAAGAAGAAGAGAGATTTTTAGTGAGATATAGGTGCATTATGAGAGAAAATTACTTTGAGAGTCAGCACTTAAGTATTTTAAGCTTTCTTCAATGATAATACTTCTCAAAAATTAGGTCTGAGAAAATATCACCAACACCATTATCTTCTCTTATTGCAAGTTTTTCTTCTTAATAATATGTGAAAATGCTCTTGATTTAAGGCTACTGCTTACAGATAAGTAGGATTACTCTTCCTTATTTATCACAGCTGTAACAAGCTAACAGTGCCTATTGAGCCTGGTCCAAAGAGAAGTGATCATCACCTAAGAGAAAAATTCCAAAAGAAAGAAAAAAACCTGACAACAACACTTTTGTTGACCCATGTTTTTGTAACTATTCCATGAAATTGAAAGACAAACACCTTGGAATATATCAGGGGAAATTTCTGAATTGCCAACAGCATTGACTGAGAAAGGAAAAATGGTAGACATGAACAACTATAAAGTGTAAAGGACCTTGGATTTGGTAGCAGCAATATATTTTCCTCTTTCTAGGTTCTAGGATTTTATATACTCTATTTATTAAAAGGAGATTTATATAAGTTACACCACATCCTTTCATTTTCTCTGTAGAAAAACAACATGTAGGGCTCTTAATTTTGGGTAACTGCTTGCTTTAGAAGACAAGTGATAATTAACTCTGAAGCACCGATTTACATGTCAACTTCGAATATTTGTTTTAACTTTTATCATGCTGCCCCTGTATGCTTTTCTTGGGTGATAAATGGTGTTAATTGCTTCAAAAAAGGTTCAAAATAATTCAATTTCTAATGATAGTACAACATAATTCCCACTTAAGTGCTTTCCTCTGGCAGCTCTACACTCTGCAACACGGCAAGTTCTGTGGGTTTAAACATATTCTTCTAACCTTAGCACTGTGGTACATGAGGGTTTTAAAAGGTCATGTGTTTTAGAAAAATCAGAATGAATTATTAAGTAGTTAATTCCTATACAGACAAGTGTTGAGGAATGCATTTAGCCCAGGTAGCTCAGGGTGCAGCTGCAATGGAGCTGCAGGTTGAGCTCTGGGTGGGAGCCCCAAGCAAGGGGCCATGAACTGCCATGCCAGGGACCTGTGGCCTGGCCAAGTGACTGGATAGTCAAAGGAAGGCAGGAGCCAACAACCCCCAGCATTTCCCAAGCTTAGACTGTAAGAGAATAAACCCCCGGGAGTTCCTTTGTTCGGGTTCCGTCCTTGGAGTCATTCAGTTTGAGCTGTTATTTTGTTATTTGGCCAAGATTAAATCTTCTGAAGGGTCTGGATGTCTGAAACTCTGCTCTTGGACTTCTGGGGTCTAGCCATTAGGGAGACCTGGTGTGACTGAGTGTGGGCTGTGTAGCTGTGAAGGTATCTCAGTCCCAGCTGAACTGGTGTCTGTCTGCCTGAGGGGCTCCTGGATGGTCAGACAGGGAAGCTTCCCAAACACTAGAACTGAGAGAAACATCGCTGTTTTCCTTAGCCGGGAAAATTCTACCTGCCTTGTTGATAGTAGTTAAATTCCTCCAGAGTACACATAAACTTCTGTGGATTGAGCTTACTCTTACTTGAGGTTTTGAAAACCAGATCAGAAAAATAAGGTAATATTCTCAGAAGTTTGAAGATACACTCCTTCATGAAAATATTACAAAAAGTCTATGTCAATGTTGATATCACCCTTACACATTCTTCCAATTCTATTGCAAATTTACAAAGCATATCCACTTTCCAAATATGCGCACTACATATCCAGTTATGTCTGATGAAATAAATGGAGTATGGCCTTTTATGTAAGCAGTTACCCTGGGAGCTCTTAGTGTAAAACATAACCTAAATATTAATAAGGACAAGTATTCAGAACTCAGAACAGGTGTTAATGCATGCACCTTGCAGATAAAGCCAGTAGTAGCTGTTAAGTTAAATTCTCTTAAACATCTCTGAAATGTTGCCTCTTAGCTGGTATTTTTGCCTGCTCAAGAAGATGCCAAGAATTTAGTGCCAAGTTTCTCTGACCACTGTTGACTTTCCTTGAAAAGAGCAAGAAAATTGTATTGGAAAACTGTGACAAATTTTATAACATTGATAGTAGAGGAAAAAAATAAAACAACTCGAAGTTTATATTAATAGCAGTTAACATTTTAGTGTCAGAATGATGCAGGGGCTGGGTGTTCCTTTTAGGCTGCTTGCCACAAAGCAATCCTGGGCTGGCACTGCAGGGGCCTTATCAGACAGGGTCTATACCATTGCTCCTAGTGAGGTCATTCATTCAGCTATAGAACTGATGGTATGAAACTGCTAAATCTGCATAATTTTGAGATACTATTGTGCTAAACTTTGAACTAAAGATCAATCTCTTTGAAGGTCTTTATTATATTTACAATCTGAACCTAAGAACTCTGAGGAGGATTTGCTAGTCACATAAGCAATTATATTCTTTGGGGTTGAAATAAAAGCACTGAGTGTATAGTCAAATTATGTTAATTACTAGTAAAAACCTCTGTCTTTCTTTTTCCCTTGCATGCTTCCAGGATAATAGAAAAATCTTTCCTTATTGTCAGATGTAGTTTCTCATAAACTGGTTCTCAATAGCTGGTTCTCCCACTTGTAATAATCTCATAAATGCATCATAAAATGCATCCTGTCTATGTCAACAGGAGGCATTTCCACAACTAATTCTCACTTTTAGGGTCTTTATAATCTGGGAAAGTATAGTCCAGAAGGAGTGAAGCAGAGAAAGAAGAAGGGAAGAAAGGAAAGGGAAGTTAAACTCTGTTGGTTATTTTTTTTCCAAATTGGTATATAGTGGGGCTTGATGCTATTACATCATATTTTAATTTCAATCAAGTCTTAATTTTTATAAATTTAGCAGCTGTAGAAAACCAAATAGAGTGCTGACAAGGCAATATGATGTTAAACTTGAATGCATTCTATAAATAATATTCGACTATATGAAATATTAATGGTACATTTTCCTGGAGCTGTTAGCAATACAAGAACTTTTAAACTTGACTTTCTTGTAATAAAAGCAGACAGAAAAATCTTGCCCTGATATCCCTAATTCAGCCTGAGTTCTCTACTTTCCATGTAATTTCATTTCTCTTCATATACTCCTTTTCTGTTCTGTATCCTGTATGCCACTTGAAACCATGCACAAAAACATGGTAATATTATACACTGGAGGAAAAGGATTTTTTGGTATTCTTGACAAACTCAGAAATATCCACAGTGTAGATAGCATTCATTTATAAAAACACACAAAGTATTTGAGTCAACAAATCATCTGGAAGGTACAAATAAAATTGCCAGTCAGTTTACTGGTGGCTGAGTGGGCTGACATGACAGCAAGGAACAAAACATTGTGTCTTACTGGACTGTGAAGTCACTGAGAATCCTTATTGAAGTAGCTTTTTTGAAAGGTCTCCTACAGATGCAAAGGAGGATAAAAATCCTCCTCTTTAAATAGCTACTCTTCATATAAGCTTTCTTCTCTGCTTTCAGGCATTGACCAAGGGAAATCTTTACAGTTCCTGAATGAGCACAGGTTTTATCTCAGTGCAAAATCTTTATTTAAACTTCATAATCTGGAAGAAAACTGTGATGACTCAGGAGCTGCTTCATGATCTATTCAGACTTCCTTTTATGAACAGCCATAAGAGGTGAGCGGCAGTAGTCTGGGTGAGGCCACGAAATACAGTTTTCTGATATAACTGTAAGTGAAGCAGAACTTGCTGTTGTAGATTTAGCGCTCAGTCAGTCAGGCATTCCTTCACACACGGGCGAATGATGCAGTCTGGAGAGTTAAGACTTTCAGAACATCTCTGTCACAGCAAGATAGAAGAAAGACATGGAGGTCCTTTGTAACCAATAACTTTCCACACATTACAAAAGGAGTGGAAATTAATGCATTGTCTTCTCCTCTTCACTGTGGAAACTCTCTCTTTACAGTCAGAATACTCAGAAGCTGTAGCCAGGTTATGTGCTCTCTTTTTTTGCAGAGAAAAAGAGAAGTGAAAAGAACTTCTGTTGGTGAAAAGAACAATTTTATGAAAGAATTCTTGAAGTTTAGCATGAAATTCAAATTATTAATCCAAGTGTTTTTCCACCAACATTTGAAGAGGTATTAATTTTGCTTTTCAAGGTTTCACCTTGAAAATGTTTCTAGATGCTTCTAACTGTGTAGAGTTTCAGTTGCTATAACAATGCTATCAAGATTGTATAAATCTTTCAACAAAAATATAAGAAGTCCTAGATGATGTTTCATGCTTAAAATTCATCCAGATTTGACATTCAAAGTATGTTCTCTTTCTTATTCTCTGCTTACCATCTTTTACAGAAACTTCTTCCTTTCTCTGCTTGAGGTCTTTAGTAAAATCACCAGTAAGGATACAACATTCTGCCTTTAGAACAGTTTCTTTGTAGTTGTGATAGTAGCGAATTGTAGCGAATTGTGTAAAACTACATAATAGTTTTGGTGATGGTGAATATGGTGAAAGCTTTGAGGAGTGTAGTTTTACTTACAGTGTTTCCTACTTTGTGTATCCTTTCTTCATAATCTCACTCTCTCTAAAGCAAATAGTCTTATTCAGCAAAACTTTCTTTTCTCAAAGCCAAGTTCTTTTCATTAAAAACTCAATAGGAAAATTGAATGCTATTATTTGCAAGTCCTGCCTTGATTTGTTGAAGGAATTTTCAAGCAGATACCATTTCCCTTCTATGGGAGGAGGTTTTGTTGAAATCAGACCAAAGCAGCATCATCTCTTTCCTTGATAGAAGAGTTTATTATGGCAGTCATGACATAGAGTGTTTTGTTCTCTCTGAGAGTATAAATTGCAATAATAAGGTATCTAAGGAGTATTTTCAATTGAAAAGTCTTGACCTTGCATTGGAAAAGCTAAGCTTTTATCAGAAAGTAGATTTTTTGGGAAAATCTTGTTTAGTTGGAAACTCAAGTTGTCACTAAAAATAAGCCTGCCATTAAAAATAAGCCTGCCATGCTTTTCCAATCTGTTTTATTCTCCATTGCTCTTCACTTTATTACTCCTCTTCTAAGATATATTCCTTCTCATTAAGTTGCACTATTTGATGTCTGTTTGATAGCATCCTGTCTTTATCTCTCTTTTCTTGTTCTGATTTTATTTTTGGTTTTTGTTTTTGTTGTTTTGTTTTTGTTTTTGTTTTTTATTTTGATTTGTTGTTGTTTGGTTTGGGTTGTTTTTTTTTGGCAGGGGGGTTTCTTTATGTCTTTTCTGGCTTCTAACAGCAAGTTCTGTATTTAATAGGCATGATGGAGGGGATGAAACATTTAGAAAACTTACTCCCTTTTGTCTCTCTTTTCATGTTTTGGTTTCATTTTTAGGTTTTTGGTTTTGTTGTTTTGGGTTTTTTTAGTTTTTTATTGTTGTTGGTTGGTTTTTTGGGGTTTTTTTGGATTTTTGTTTTTGTTTTTTTTTTGTCTTTTCTGGCTTTTAACAACAAGTTCTGTATTTAAAAGGCATGATGGAGGGGATGAAACAATTAGAAAACTTATTCCCTTTTCCTTTAAAATAGTGTTGAAATATCCACGTAATTGATCAAATGACTAGTTAGGGTATCTGATGGTATAATCTTTTTGCAAGTGCTCTCCGTTCAGTCTGCTGAACTTTCACAAAGACTCTGCAAGACCTCTACTGAAATCCTTTCATTAACCAGAGGCATAATATGTGCAGCACTTCTTTCTTCCTGTCATCATTTACTTAACAAGTAGCAATTAAGTTTATTCTTCTCAGTTCCCTTAAGAATATAACAACCTATGAGATATCTGTTGCATTCTGTGCCTTTTAAAGCAGTAAAATGTTCGTAACTAGCATTTCTATTGCTAAGAATATAAATAATGACAGATTGTCTCTTTCTCCGTTTTCATCCCTGGAATTCAACAGTTTTTGATGCACCCCAGCTACTGTGTTCCTTTCTGGCTTGAAATGTTCAGTTTTATAAATACCATGTATCATTACTTTTGCTTAAAGTAACTGAAGTAGTGTCTTGGTGAACCTGTGTGTTATTATGCATGCAGAACATATAAAGGACCAATGCTTTGAACTTTTAGTATTTAATGTGTTGCCGTGGATGTTTTGAAATGTGGAGGTAATTTATTAAAGATAATGTAAATATCAAAGCAACTCTGATTACTTTATTTTCACGCTTGCTTGTCTTTAAGGTCAAGCAGCAAAAGTGTGCTTTCAAAAGAGACTTCCATGACAACAAAAGAGAGTGAGAGAAAGAAGAGATTGTTGATTCACATACATCTTTTCAGCCAAGAGAGATCCTGAGACGCTCTTACTTCATTTGTTTATGTGACAAGAAAGCGAACAAAAACTGAGGGTAATTTTTAACTATTGTGCATGATGGGACACCCTGCTCTCCTGGAGATGGCTGAACACCGGCCTGCCCATGGGAAGGGGTGACTTAACTCCCCGTTTGGCTTTGCTTGCCGGCATGGCTTTTGATTTCCCTATGAAACTGTTTTTGTATCAATCCATGGATTTTCTACCTTTTATCCTTTCAATCCTCTCCCAGTCATGGGGGAGTGAGCAAGTGACTGTGTGGTACTTGGTAGCTGGCTGGGATTAAACCACGACACCAAATAAGACTCCTGGTTAGGTTAAACATGCCAGAAATCCAGCTGGGCTGTTGCAAAACCTGTTGGAACCTACTGATCAAATCCTGGGACTGTGCAAAGTGCAGAAGATGTCTCTGCTAGACTTCTCATGTGGCTTTACTGGGTAAGAATACACTCACCATAGGATTATATTGCAGGAAGGAAATGGAAAGTAATAAAAGATAGATCCTAGCGTTTCAACAGCATTTTAACATTCATCATACTACTAACAGACACTGTTAGTAACACTGGAGATCAGTGGAGCTTCTTTATGCCATAGCTTCATGCTAGATAAAATCTGTACCAAAAGTATGCTAACAGTAAAAGAGAGCTAGTGTGGGCCTGGGTGGGAGGAAGGAAAGAAAAGGAAAACCTCTATCTTCACACTGAAGCAATCCTATTCAGCAGAACAATCACAGTGCAGCTGCCTAAGCTGCTACTGTAAGCACTATATTTTGCCAAAAGAGCCTCAGCAAATAAGTTTTAACTATTGTATAAGACACCTAAATCTGCATGTACACATATAACCGTATAAAAGTGTCACCATTAGGTCAGACATGACATAGACACACGTTATCGGGGTCCAAGAAGAAGCATTTTTTATTCTGCATCTTCTCCAGCTTATATACTCTTAACAAAGTGTGATCTTCAGTCATTAATTACATCAAATACCTTATTATATTCATTGGTGCAAAGCAATTAGCATCAATAAAATTGGCTAAAGTTTTACAGAAATTTAATAAGGTACGTATGCACATCTATTTATGCACGTATTCTAGCTCACAAAAATTTTCATGTATCTTTTCTGATATGTTCCCATGCTGATGGCCTCGTCTTCTTCCTTTCTATGAATACACTCAAAAATCATCAATTTTTATTTCTTCTATTAACTCAGCTTTGCTTGCAGGCCAGCTGTCAAGCCCGTCCATGTAAAAGTAAATTCAACAGAGGTTTAAATGGATCCATTTAATTCTATGGTGATTGAAGAAAATCACAAAAAAGCTGGCAAAACTTTATTTAACAAAGAGTGTGCTTACTGCAAAGAGAGGAATATGAATGTAACACAGTTCTGTGTGTTTTTTTATAACTAAGACACAGAATATTCTTTAGTTACAGTCTCACTGTTTTCTGTCAAGGGTTTCAATGATTGAATTCACGTGGAGATAGATATATAGATACACACTGAAGTGGTGTATGAAGGCACAAAGTTTCTTACTTCAAATGACAGGACTAGTGGAAGCACGTTGAACTTTGGTGGTAGCTGGAGACAAATATCAATAATATATTCAAAAAGATTTGATCTATTTAGATATTCAGCCTATGGATACTGGTCTTTAATATATTACATATAGTCCCCAAACTTCAGATTCTGTACTTTACACTATATCTCCTGTACACTGTCTCAAAATCCAGACCATTATTTCCTCACCAAATAATTTCAACGCAACACATTGCTTGTAACTGCAAGAGATGCGCTAAAGGAGCTCAATCTGCCAAATGTATTTCAGTTTTCTTCCCTCTCTAATATACTTCTGTGTGTATACTGAGTCAAGGGCACAATTTTTGAGCTCTTATCTCAGTGAAGGTAAGCCATACATCGGTTAAGGAAGAAAAAAAATAAACCTTGCTGAAGTGCTGAACTTGCTTTTACTTTAAGTAGAGCTACTTGCCTGGTTGCCACAAGCATAGAAAAGGTTTCCAAACAAGGGCAGGTTTTGTAATGCAGGCACTAGCTTTTCCTTCTTGCAGGTTTTCCTCATCTCTGGCACTGTCATTTCTTGGTCATAAATGTGTCTTGCTAACCAAAATGCTGCAGGAAATTGTGGAAAGATTGAAGATATAGTTGGTCGCAACATGTAAATTTATATGTTGAGCAATAATTCATTACAGGAAAGTAATGTTAAGAACAGAGAAAAACTTAAGTTTTTTTAATTATGTGATTTGCTTCTTAGCAGAAAAAAATAAAAAACAAAAGCCAACCAGGCTTCCTACTCTAAGAACATTTGAGCAACTTAAAACTAGTTTTTCTAGGAAATTATAATAAATAATCATATAAATATAATATATCTAATATAAAATTTTCCAATTTCTATAATTTTGTAAGGTTTTTACCATATCTAGCATTGGACAGGCATAAGAACAGAATCAAGAAGTTTCCAATTGGAAGACACGTCATTTAAAGTACCTGTATAAGACCACTGAATCAAAATTCCTGATAAATCAGAATAGTCACAAGGGATGGTTATGTTTACTGTGGTTTTTTACCAAAATTATTTTAAAGATGTTAAGTAGGCATCAGCAAATAGATTAATAAATGCCAGTTGGCATTGCTGCTCTGGGATGTGATTTGCTTAGCTGTAGGCTATTTGTTGAGTATTAATTAAATTAAGTAAAATCTTGCTGAAAGTTTAAGGCCCTAATAGAAACTGAATTAGTTTATTAACTGCCTGCAGGCAGACAATTATTTCCATGTCATCACCATTTATTTTGTCCTGTTCTTTTGTGCATTAAAGAACACTCTGCTGAATATTAAATATATGATGATATTCCCATCTACATCATGTAGGAAATTGTTTCACTCAGCTCCGTGGCTGTCAATACATGCCAACATGTCTGAGAAAGAATTCAAATTTGAATATTTTTCTCTTTTTTTGCCATATTCAAATCAGTATGTGAATTATGATTTATACCAGAAATTCATGTTAAGAAAGAGAAAGGTCCATCTGCATGGAGTGGCAGCTACAAGGAGAGTGTAACCTTGTTCCCCACTTTACTTGTCTCTGCCTCACCATTTCCACTTCTCTTCACCTCTCCAAGTCCTGTGACACAAAGGAGCTAAAATGCTTTGAGGCAGAAAGGGGGAAATTTCAGTGAAAAGAGAGGTTACACTGAAACTCATCAGCCAAGTTTTATGCACGTGAAAGAAGAAACAAAAATGCATACACAGATATTTATTTACAGCACAGTCTACCACTGGGCAGAAATAATTTTGAAACCATTTGAAACTCTAATGGTTTCAAAAGTGGCTTTCAAGACCCAGCTGCGAGCAGCAAGGCCAGGTTTTGAACAAAAGCCTGAATTAAAGATGTAGCTGCTATCACTTTCATATTTTCCATTTTTATAAGAAGCTTAATTCATGTTTATTTTAGGTAAGTACAATTTTCCCTTACTGAACATTTATATCCCATTTGAGGTCTGTGATGTTTTCCGATTTACAAGTGAGTATTCATGGGAGTGGTGTGGAAATGCTAGTGGATTATGTGAAAAAGAAAATGGAGAGAATACCTGAAACACTGAATCACTTTAGTAAGTAGTGGCTGTTCCTACAGCTAGGACTGGGAGAAATCAATATTCTAGGTATCCCTGTGAACCATCCTTTGGACACAATAATGAAATCGACTTCAAGAACATGGATTTATTTCCCATCTGGAAAAAATAAACTGGCAGATGAATCACAGGAATGCACTGGTTTTGTCCCCTGGGAGTTTTTTCCGGACGGCATTTTGTCCCCAGATCTAGGCTGATCTGAGTTAGTTTTAAATCATTTAAAGCATGGGAAATGTCAAGTTCTGAGTGCCAGTTTCTCAGGTCACAGATGTACACATATTCCTCCATATTACTTCATAACCTAGACATAGTAAGAGTCACTTCATGGATATGGTCCCTTCTAGGAGTGTAAGATGTCTTTTCCATATAATTACAATGGCTTTCTGACAATGATGAATTCTTTTTAAGTCACATCTGGTTTAATTACAAAATGCCTCAAATTATAGCTTGCTTAGCTCTGTTTTAAAGAAAGAAAAAGTGTTTCTCAGATTGTTTAGAAGTTCAGATTAAGTTCCTCTAATCTGTCAAGTTTTTGCAAATAAAATGCCTCATCCAATTTAGCCAGTGCTGCACTATAGAAAATTATTAATTTTGTTCAAAGTAAATTATTCTTATCTTCAGACAAGGTATTTTTCTTCATGTGGAAAGTACTACATGATTAGATGATTTAAGTTCAAAGTAACATTTTAGATTCAGCTATTAATCTAAATAGAAAGGCTCAAAATGGGTTTTTGTTTCAGTTCCAGATGACTTCTTGGTTTGATGAAGGGTCTCTTCTGTTAAAAGCCCCAAAGAAAGTAAAACATTAGAGTATCTTTGTCTCATGTAAAGAGGCAGTGCTCTCCACAAAAGCATAACGAAAACACCCAAACGACTCACCCTGTCTGTTACTACCAAGCAGGCTGTGGTTTCAGTAGCTTCTGTGACTCAGTCAGGCTGTCACTGCTAAAGAGCTAAAGAGCGGCTGCCGCAGATGAGGAGCCTGTTGTCTTCACATAATCCTGATGAGTTCACACTGTGACACCCTGTGAACCTGATATGCAAAATCCTGCAGTCCTGCATGGTAAGAGTCCATGCAAATCCTTTGTCACATTTTATCTATATGAATTTGTAGACTGAGAGTTCTGCTTTGATTGGAATATAATCATAGGCTTACAGGCAAAACAATCCCCTTAACAACAGTATTCTTTTTTTTCCATATTTAAGCCTTGCAAAGTTGAAATTTGCCAGTGTTTTGATGATAATATATAAATAGGATTGCATTTGATTCTGGGTTATTTTAAAATGTCACTGAGTCATGAACTATTTTACATTGAACAGAAGACATAACCGAGATTTACAACAATCTATTGGAGCCCTAGTAAAAGGGAATGAGGTTTCGCACTGAAGTGTTGTCAGAACTGGTTTGAAGCTCAGAGAACAAGCTCCTTGATTTTTACTGCTTTTTACACAGATGTTGAAAACAATGTAGCTTTAATCTGAGAGGGGATTGTGAGTCAAGTCAAGGCATTTGTTTATTGTCTCTCTTTTGAATCCAAAACCTGAATCTAATGATATTGCTAGACCCATTAATGAGAACTGGTGGGAAGCAGTGAGAATATGTTTAATATTGTAAAGGGAGGAAAAATCTGTAAAAGAAGTTTCTTGTGGTAACTTCTAACGTAGTTTCTAGAAAGAAAACCTTTGTATTTCTAAGCATGTATAAAAATGGTGCTATGAAACAGGAGGGAGTTTGTTGGCCTTCCATAATGTATTCAGCAATACAGAAGTCTCAGAAGTTGAGCTATAGCATACATCAGCAATGAAATATCTGGCATGAAACCATTATGTATATTAAACAACATCTGATGGGCCTGTATTTCCAGGCATGCTCTTGCACAAAGTAGAATAGTAGGTCAGATTTGTTGTTTATTCACAAATTAAACCCTGACTTCCGCTCTAGCACTCCCAAAAGTGTCTGAAGTTCTTGCAGGACAAGGTGTGAGATGACTCAGGCTGGAAGGCAGAGAAAGGATGTGGGTAACTGCAACTTTTGAAGGGGATGGTATTGACTTTGGGAATACTTGTGTTTCAGAGCTTAGTCAAGCAGATGATCTTTAACAATTCGAGGGCTCTGCAGTGGGGCAACCTACTGGATAAGAGCTTGTGCTATTTTCATTTGGGAGGTGGCAACAAGGATCACTGTTTATGACTGAGTCTGGAGCGTGCCACCCCAAGGGGAGGAACATGCCAAACTGGAACTTGTTTTTTCAGATAAATAGTAGCCCACAAGGTTATTAGGAAAAGGCAAATGATTAGCCTGAGAAAAGACATGTGATTAAACCATATATAGTTGCAATCAGATGGGTTTATGAAACTTCTTTTGGGAAATACTAGAAATGTCTGAAATAATCCTACTTTAGACATTAATACAATGAAATATGAAGGCATAGCTGAAGGTTGTATAGGTATGTGGGATTTAATGTTAAGCTAACTGAATGAAGGAATTTTAAAAATAGTTTTAGGGGATTCCAAGTAATATGTAAAATCTGTCCAATGTCCTGCATAAACCCTCAGGAAGCTATGCTGTATTCTAATATTCCTTTGTCTGACTTGTTAGGAAGACCCAAGATTGCTTTATTAAATTTAGCTGAGACAAATCTTTCTTTCTTTAAGCTGGTATAACCAGAATGTGCTTTATATTTTCTAGTATTATATTAAATTTGCTATAATTTACATGTTATAAATGATGAGAATTTGGGTTATCTAAATTTCCTTATCTTATTGCAAATAATTTAGTAATAGGGCAAAGGCTTCCCTTTTCTTTCTTTTACAAGGTACATATCCAATTGCATTTCTTCATTTGAATAAAAAACTAATAATAATGATTAAAATCATTGCCTCAACTATAGTGAAAAATGCAATAATTCAGATCCTGGTTCATGTCTGAATAGACAAAATAGATGAGCAATTTAAAAAACAGGGAGCAGAGTAATATAGGTGACATAACACGTCATGCTCAGGACAGGATTAATTTCCACCATGATATTGAAGTTGAATATTTTCTCTTTATCACAGAATTATTGCACTTAAATATATAGTGTTAATCAAATTAAGTATCATGTAAGGTCAGGGACTATTTAATCTGTGTAAATTATAAAGAAAATTATTATAGTCTATATTTCCATTGTCTTTTACAGGCTAGTGATATTTGCCTTTTTTTGGCATGTAAATGAGCATGTTTTAACTCCAGAATTTTAGAAGTTCTACAGTAGTATATTTTTCTCATTTAGATTTTGTAAGAATTGCCAGGAATGTTTGGGGATTTTGGTGACCAAATGCACTGATTCCTGGAACTGACAATGCTCTCAGTCTAGAGTAATGGTGCCTGCTTTGCCTGTCATCATTCCTTCTCCTTTTCCTCACTTCACCTCAGAACAAAAATAGATAAGTAAAGTATAACCATGATTTGTGTTTAGGCCCCCTTTCTTTCTTTGTCTTCTCCTTTGTGTTGTGAAAGCACACAAAAAGTGGAGCTATAACAAAAGCAGGCTAATGATGTCTGATTTGCCATTCTTTTTTTTTTTTTTATAGGCTATAAGTTACTTCTTTGACACATCAGCATAGAATTATTAAGGATGTAAAAGACTTCCAAGATCAAGTCCAGCCTTTGAGTGAGCACCATCACCAACTAAATCATGGTACTAAGTGCCAAGTCCAGTTGTGTCTTGAACACTCCAAGGGATGGTGACTCCATCATCTCCCTGGGCAGCTCATTCCAATGCTTAACAACCTTTTCCATAAAAATAATTCTTCCTGATCTCCAACCTGAGACTCCCGTGATGTAGCCTGAGGATATAAACTTCTGTCCTGTTGCTAATTGCCTGGGAGGTTGACTCTCACCCTGCTAACACCTCCTTTCAGGTAGTTGTAGAGAGCGATAAGGTCGCCCTTGAGCCTCCTTTTTTCCAGCCTCAACAACCCCAGCTCCCTAAGCTGTCCCTCATATAATTCATTCTCCAGATCCTTCACCAGCTTTGTTGCCCCTCTCTGTGCATGCTGCAGCACTGTATCTTCCCTGAACTGAGGGTCCCAACCAAAACTTAACACGGGATTTGAGATGACGCCTCACCAATTCCAAATACAGGGGAAAATCACTTTCCTGGTCCAGCTGGCCACACTATTCCTGATATGGGCCAAGAAGCCATTGGCCTTCTTGGCCACCTGGGTACAGCTGGCTCATGTTCAGCCACTGCTGACCAGTACTCCCAGGTCCTTTTCCACTTGGCTGCTTCCCAGCCACTGTCCCCAGCATGTGGTACTGCATGGGTTGCTGCAACACAAGGGCCGGACCTGGCATCTCACTTTATTGAACAGCACACTGCCTCAGACCATTGATCCAATCTGTCCTAATCCTTCAGCAGAACCTTTGTGCCCTCAGCAGATCAACCCTCCTGCCCAGCTTAGTGTCATCTGTGGACTTACTAAGGGTACACTTGATCCCCTCATCCAGATCATCCATAAGTATATTGATCAGCACTGGGTGGAATTTAGAGTCTTGGGGAATAGTACCAGTGACTGCATGCCAGCTGTGTGGAATTCCTTTCATGACCACTGAGCTTGGCTATCCAGCCAATTTTTATCCCAGTGAACAGTACACCTGTTCAAGCCATGGGCTGACAGCTTTTCCTGTGAGAAACAATGTCAAGGGCTTTGCTGAAGTCCAGGCAGGCAACATCCACAGCCTTTTTCTCATTCCTTAGGCAGGTTATCAGGTCATGAAAGGAGATCAGACTCGTCAAGCAGGACCTGACTTTCTTAAACCCATGCTGGCCGGGTCTGATCCCTTGGGTTTCCTGTATGTGCCATGTGACTGCACTCAAGATGATCTGTTCTGTAACCTTCCCTGGCACCAAGGTCAATCCTGCAGATCTGTAGTTCCCCAGATCCTTCTTCTGGCCCTTATTGTAGATGGACATCACAGTGACCAATGATCTGGGACCTCCAGTCATCTGGGACCTCCCTACTTAACCAGGACTATTATAAATGGTGGAGAATGGCTTGATGAGCTCTTCTGACAGCTCCCTAAGCATTCCATCCAGTCCCATGATGAGCTCTTCTGACAGCTCCCTAAGTATTCCATCCAGTCCCATAGATTTGTAAGTACCTGAATGGCACAGCAGGTCACTCACAACTTCCTCCTGCATTGGTGCAGATGCACTTTGGGTGGGCTATTAATTTCACCACCAAAATGTTTGGATGAACTTCCAGGAAAATTGTAATGAGTGTACATTGTTTTCCAAATTGGTGGAAATCCAACATCATTGCACTGTTGGCATAGTAGATGCGGTATAAAAGCTAAACAATTATCTTATTTAGTGGCAGACAGTAAGTAAAATGATTTCTGCAAAAATTCTTGGGATAAACCCTCACCCCAGCACTGGAAGAGCTCAGATCTGATGATTGTCAAGGTACGGTTCTGAGCACAACTCTTTGACTACTGAGGGTACTGTAAAGAATGATTATGAATTAGAAAACTGTACATGGAACTTACAGAGCTGGTGAATATTTGTTTTCATTTCTCCTGTAATAGAAGTTATGTGTCTTTTTAAAACTTGCTTATTAAAAAAACATTTTAATATATTGCTGAAATGCAACAGTTCTGTTTCTTGTCATGATTTTTCAAATAACCCTCAGCATTTTATGAAATACATTATGGTGCTCTATATTGGTGTTGACCTTACTGCTTGTAATTTTCTATATTTGCAAATGTGTTGAAATAAAAATAATTTTTACTAATTCTTTTTAGTGTACTGAATAAATAGCGACATAATGTTTGATTTTTTTCAAGTGGTGTTTTGAGTTGGTTTTATTGCTGATCCAGTTTGACTTCTTTAGACTTTTATTAGAAAATGGTTTTGGTACACTTTGCTACCATTTATTCATTAAATGCAATTTAAATGTGAATCTTAATAATTTAGTAGACAGGTTACATTAGTTATTAATTTCCTTTAACTCTTTTAATTCATGTTTTCTTAGCAAATCAACAGCTGTGTTACCTCTTAATGAGGGTTACTGTGCAATTGCAGGACAGAAAATTGCATCCCACTCTACCGGAAAAACAAGTACATTCTCATACTGGCAGAAATTTTCAGCAGCCCCACATCTTTCCCTCTCTCTCCAAAAAAACACTGAACATGAAGAATTTGATTTACTTATTTGGTGCCATGGTTTAAGAATGGTGTTCCCCAAGTGAGTGATCCCACTGCAACGTTCCAAACCATGATCTGCTCCCTCACTCTTCTCTTCTCCTCCCTGTGGACCCTGTGGAGGAATGGAGAAGAGAACTGGAGGCACAAAAGGAAAAGGTCTTATCTCAGATTGAGATAAGAACAATTTACATTTACAATTTACGAGTATTACAATTTAAGTGTAATAGTTAAGAGTTAAGAGATAAGAAAAGGAACATTAACAGCAGCAATATGAATGACAGAGGGTACAAGAAAGAGGCAAATGGTTCACACAGAAACACCCAGCTGTCCCCAGCTGCTCCCTCTACAACTCTGCATGACTCAGAAGGGACCCCTTGCCCCCATCACCATCATATGAGGTAAGGAAGTATAGAATAACTTCAGGATCCTGGCCATGCAAAAATTAACTCTGTCCTGCCTAGAACCTGGACAATGGTCCTATATTTACTTACCACAGATAAGGTAAGGAAGTAAAAATGAAAATCAGTATATACCTTTGTTTTCAATTCTATGAATACTTCAGTGTGCTATGGACAGCTGAAATGCTATTTAAGTATTTATTCCATCAATGTAAGTTATATTGGTCAGATGTGATTGACCTACTGAAATCACCACTGGTTCATACACCATATGGAAAGATGTATTAGATTTTTTAAACATGTTTGAAATTGTACGCTTACTAAAAATTTTAAGTTAATCTTTCACAAACATTCCAGATGTTTTGAACTCAAAACTTGACCAAACAAGGACAAAATTAAATCATCAAAAGAATACTTGTAAAATCTTATAATTAAAAAATATTTATTTAAAACATTTATCAATCTCAAGCTGAAATTAAAAAGCCATACTAGTCTTTTAGATTTTTTTGGAACTTATGTTTATAGAGGCCAAGACAAATAGGCAAAATATTTTTAATGTCATTTTTTTTTCAGTTTGAAGGAAAAATCTGAGCATACTCCTTTTCCTGCTGAGAGATTTTAGTGGGTTTGAGAGCCATTCTTAAAGACAGCAGTAACTTCTGCAGCTTAAATATTTTCAGCCACCTTTAATGTTCAATGGATTGTGTTAGGTGGCCTCTAATAAAAGTGATCTGCAGAATACTGTAATCAATGGCATATCAGGACTCCATCCAAAGGGTTCCTCTAGTGTTACACTTTTACAAAAAACAAAGCACAAAGGTAGTGCATTTGAAACCATGAATGCTGTATGAATAATAACACTACCACTAATTTGTTTAAATTTAAAAAGAAAAATTCATACCATAGATATCAGTATGAAAGCCTGCTCAGACTGGTACATTGTAGTCATTTACTGAGTACAAAACGATGTTAATAATTCTCATTCTCCCCATTTAGTTAGAATATATGGGAGATGCTTTAGTAGAAAATACTTTCATACTTATGAGATAAAGCCAGAATATGGTTTCTTTGTTTAAAATGATAGCATTTATAATTCCAAACTACTGAAGAAAGGCAGCTTTCTTATGTATATTCAGCCATTTACTGCTGGTTTATAATAAACCAACAAACAAATCCATGAACAAGGGCTTGCTATGACAAAGTCTTAACTAAAAGAAATTAGAAATTTCCTCAAATTAGACTGTTTTTTAATAAAATGCTGTACTCCATTACAAAATGTCTAAAAGCCTTCTTTAAATGCTCAGTATGCAAAGTTTGAGCTTAGAACTTATGCTAATGTTTGAACCTGCTGAAAATAACTGTTCATGCATGCAGGTTGTAGGAGACTGAGCAGGACCAACTCTCCCAGCCTGTCCTCACAAAAGTGAGGAGCTCTTCCTAATGCACCCCAGGATACTTTTGGGCTTCTTGGCCACACTTCTGGCTCCTGGCACCCAGGTCCTTCTCCACAGAGCTGTTTTCCAGCAACTCAGCCCCAGCCAGTCCTGGTGCATGGGGATATCCTTCACTAGGTGCAGGACCCTGCATTTTCATTTGTTGGATTCCAGATAATTCTTCTCTGCCCACCTCTGTAGCCTGTCAAAGTCCTTCTGAAGTTATGCAATTGTTTTCCACTCTACTTAAGTATGTTATCCCTGAGGCACTATCACTGTGACTGAAGGGCTTAGTCTTGAGCAGCAGTGGGTCCATCTTAGAGATGGCTGGCATTGGCTCTGTGGGACATGGTGAAAGCTTCTATCATCTTCTTGCAGAAGTCACTCCCATAGCCCCTTCCCTGGATATCAAAACCTTAACAGACAAATCCAATTATGAAAATATGTGGAAAGAAAATATTACTTGAATTATTGCTTGAGTGCTGAAAATGAGGATCAGGTTCAGAAACTAGAGTATTTTTTCTCTTAAGTTGTAATTACTCTTTTTTTCAAAGGTAAAATCAATACTATTCGAGACTGAGATACAATATTGGCTATTACAACTTGATTGAGTTTTGGAATTTCAAGGGACTGAACTATTTCTCTTGATTTCTGAGGCCTGGGTAGTTGCTGAAATAGTAGCTAAGTGTATGAGTGACTGGGGCAGATATTTTGTGAATCTTTTAGGGCAATATGTCCAGTTTTAAATGACAATTAAGGTATAGAAACATTGTTGTGTGACTAGGCTATGGGAATCCTAGACTGGGATTGTTCTGTAGCTTAGCTGAAAACTTTTAAGCTTTTTGGTTCAGAATGTGGCTGAATTATCTGAAATAACTCCATAAACAGATGAAGACAGAGTTCCTTTTTCTTAGCATTACAAAGAATTTCTCTTTGATTGGTTCTGCATAGCACAGCCATTTTTTCACTGGATGACAGTGTCACAACTTTTAAAGACAGTTCCCAACAATTGTATAGGTATCTCAGGAGTCTTTTTGATGGGTGTTCCTGATATTTTAGGACATATTTGGAAGAATAGTATGAATTATACAGCAGCAAGAAAAGATTACTGAAATGCTCCTATCCCAGATATGTGTTTAGTTTTTTATTTGCTTCTTTCTTGGTTGAGGTCGAAGAGTGTTGGGGGAAGTGAACATGTATTCATAAAGTCAACTTCAGGCTTCTAACATGTTTGTTCCTTATCTTTCCTGAGAGCATGTGTTTCTGCTGACAACTTAAAATCATAGCCTTTATACCCTGAATGATATTATAACATGACTTCATAATTAATATCTCCTCTCCACTGAAAATAGATCAGTCACCGTAGTTTTTGCCTTCTCTCTAAAATAAAAATATTAGTAATTTTCCTCCTCTCATGCTGCTCTATGACTGGGGTATTAAAAGGAGGACTGTCAATTCTGAATGCAAACCTCCCTAATAACAGAGTTTTTAACACATGTTACTATTCTTGTACAGTGAAAACTAAGTGAATTTGTTTGGGGTTTTTACAGAATATAGACACTCTAATTTTTTGCTTTAAGGAATATTGATTTCTACTTAATTAATTGCTATATATTTGATTTGCAATAACTCAGAAGTGGGCACATTGTTTCTCTTTTTAAGGTTAAAAAACAGATGGATTTTTAGAGGTGCTGCAGGATTGCAGCTCCTACTGAAACTGAAAGCAATTTTCATAATATCATGCTGGCAAAGAAGCATGTGTTATTAAGATCACAGAATGGATGTTTTTTTTCAGAAATAGCTTCTGTTTCCAAAGAGGGAAGAATTTGGAAGAGGAATTAAACTGTTATTTCTTGGTGGATTATTGTGTGGTTTCTCTTCCTAGCACAATAACAGTTTATAAAGAAGTGAAAAATTGCAGAGAGATAGTTTGCTTTTCTAGCTTTCCTGAGCTTTATAGTTGATGCAATTATGTTTTTCTTTTCTAGGCTAAATCATAAAAATTAAGTGAAATGTACTTCATAGAATTATTATTTTCCCATTCTGCCCCCAACAGGAGGGACCCTACCTCACTCCCAAAAGCTCCCAGTTCAAATTACCCTCAGGAACTTTGGTCATTAGAAATTCAGATATCTTGTGTGATTATTGTTTCAAAAGAACTAATTACTTTGCACAGATTTCTCTCTGACTTGAAAACAAGGATGTGCCCTTCATCTATTTTTACTACCAATGCCAAAATCCAGGAATCTTCAATCCAGCATAAGATACCCTTGTGGGCAGTGGGAGCTAATAGAAAGAGTGGACCATTACTGTATAACCTGCTGCCAACATCTTGTCTGTGCCCACCCTTCCTTCATCCACCTCACTCTCTTTGCTTTGTGTAGACAATAACTGAGTAGCCCTCTGAAAATATATTTCCCTCCCTAAATGATCAGAACAACCACTCTCAATAGTAAAATTCCTTCAAATTTTTGATTTTATCACCAGCTGCTTTTTTGGAACATTTGTAAGTTGGTGAGAAAGCCTTGTAAAGATATAAGTATGTATAATGCAGCAAAGCACCCAGGTGCTGTGGGAGATGAAACTTGTCCAGTGATGTTGAATGAAACACCAACAAGGTGAAGCCTCAGAACAGCACTTACTAGGAGCAGAAGCTACAAAAAGGACACTGCTTCTGTGGTAGTTCTCTAGCCTCCCCTCCTATTTTGATAGACAAGGAGATGTGTCTAATTTTTGGTCATTAGAGACAGTACCATAATTATTCTTTACATAGAGATTGTGTCTTTCTTTTGCACTTTTATTTTTTCTCTACTACATAACTTGCTAACTTTCTTTTTTTTTTTTTTTTTTTTTTTTTTTGGGTATTCATGTTTCCTTTCCTTTTCTTTCTTCTATTATCCCAGCTTCTATTTTTTTCAATCAGTTTTGTTTTAGCTTCAGTGGAAATAAACACAGTAGGAAGCAAATTCTCTGAGACAATCACTATCCTTTCTACTTGTGTAAAAAGCCTAGCACTTATTGTGTGTTATGTAACTTAGCAAGACTGATTTTCTGGAAGTACAAGGGAAAGGTAGGGTGAATTATATTAAGGAAGCAATGGCAATCTTACTTCATGCACCATTACTGCCTTGCGTGACAAAAGTAAAAAATATGCTGCTACAAAGCTCTTTTTTCTCCTTTCCCACTACTTCCCTCACCACTGAAAATGGAACTGACATTGCAAATAGTATTTTGAATTATTATTATACCTATTTTCACCACTAGGACTACCTTCAGATATTAAATATTAATGTCTACTTAAAAATACAAGAAATCCTCAATGTTTTTGTAAACATGAATCCATCCTCTGTTCCAAATACATTAATGGAATATTAAAAATACATCATATTTAGACAATGATATTTAGCTAAGAATTTGAATGAACATCAAAAAGGCTCCTTAATCTATTCGCTTGGTAATCAATAATCAAGCTTACATCAAAAGAGCAAAACAGAATCTGACACTTGAAAATGTTAATTCTGAATGTAATTAACAACACTGAGGTATGTTCAGCTGCCATAGATAATAAAGATTACAGTTTTTCAAGGCTATTCCAAAAATAGCCCCTTCCTCTGATATCAAATATATTAATCCTAATGCTATTGTTATTCAAAAAAATTGAATATCTGGAGCTTCAAATAAGTATTTTGAAATATTCATACCAATGCTCTCAAAGTCAATACACATTTTTATATTTGCTTCAATAATATGAAACCTGGGCCTTAATTTTCTTATTAAACATTTTTAGGTGATAGAAAAAAGCCTGAGATTTTCATGGGCTTGTAACTAACTTTATGGGACTAATACAATACAATGAACAGATGTTTTAGTATGGTAGATTCTGTGTTAATATAATCTGTATTGCTTTCCTAATACTGAATATAATGTACATCTATATTTACACATGCTAAATAGCATCGTACAGTTTTAAGAATAACTTGAAAGTGTGTACTGTTGCTGGATACAAGCCATCTCAGCAACAGCACCCTGTTGTTTTACTCTCACACATTGTTCTATTTTTGAATTTTTTTCATAATCATCCTTCACATATGTAAAAATAGATGTGAATGATATCTTTCTGAGGGCTGCTGTTACATTTGGGTGCAATTAAATCTGTATAAGCACTCTACTGTATTACTGCCCTAACAGCAAACAAAGTCTAACTTTTATATAGAGTTCAGCTATATGAATCACACTTCATTATTTGGCCCTCCACTGTAATAAACCAAAAAGCATAGTCTCTATAGTTTCTCATTCACATTGTCTCATCTTCCAGACAATATAATTTAAGCAGTTAGCAGGAAACCTTAGCGAAAAGAGCATATATTGTCCCCTGAGTTTTGAAACAGCAAATAAAGAAAGTTGTTTGTGTGTAACCTACAGAGTTGTCCACATCTTCAGGAAACTTGCTACAGACATGCAGAGGGAAGAACATTTATCCACATTGGCTCCCAAGAAGGCAGGAAGAACTACCAGGCTGAGTAACTACTTCTCTTTACTGCTGTTCTTTGATTTATTCTCTCTTGAGGGACTTTGCAGATGCAATACAACAGTTGTCTCTCCTCTTCCTCTATGTAGGTTGCTCGTGAGAACATGAAGTTATGTTTCTGTTTACAGGTACATGGTTTTAATAAGAAGTTATTTCAAACTTGAATTATAGATATTTTTTACTGGGTTTATACAGAAAGCTTTTATGAGCAAGAGACTGTAGAGGTGGATGTTGTGGAAAGAGACAGCTGCCCCTGTGTTGTACAGAGCCAATTCCATTTGGCTCCAAAACAGACCTGCTGGTAGCCAAAGCTGAGGCCATCAGCAAGGCTGGTGACACCTTGGTCATAAAATATATAAGAAAGGGTGAAAAACTTTGAAACAGTACCTAAACTTCTCTCTCACACAATTGCTGCACAGAGTCCATAATTTACTCTTGCTCCAGGATGTGTGCAAATCCCTATATCCTTTATTTGCCTAAGAAAATACCTTTCTGATGTTGAAATATTTTGTAAAATTTTTAGCTTCTTCAAATCAGATTTTACTTACAGGAATTGTGTCTTTTGGTACCTATGCAGTTATTTCCAAGTGCATTCTAATTGCCTTATTGTTTCTCCTGAGAATACATTGAATTTCACTCATTTAACTCAAGTATTAAAAAGAAAAGAGTAGCTTGGGATACAGACTGAAGTTTTTCTTTAATCTGATTGGAAGAGCAATGATAAATTAATTTTATTGTTGTATAGACTGCACTTTACAAATTAAGACTATGATGTTTGCACATGACTTTCTTTCCTCCCTCTGGCATGCTTGCTTTCTGGAATATTTTCAGAAAATGCTGAGATTTCAAGATAAAATTATAATTACCATGAACTTTTCTATCAACATGTAAATTAACCCTGCATAGCACGTATGTAATGAACTATTATCATAACAGTCTAACCTGGCCCATGAAAATCAAATTCCTTGAGTTTGTGTGTTTTTATGATACCTTGAAATGTCTCTGTCTGAAAGCTTGCTCTTCCTAGCTGGGAGGATCCTGGAACTCTATTTCCCTTGACTGATGGTTCCACAAAGATTCTACATTGTTATAATTTTCCTTGTAATGCATCAATTAACTTCGCTAGGAGGAGATCTGTGCACCAAGAAGCTGCGGGAAAAATTTTCCACTTCCTTCCTTCCTTCCTTCCTTCCTTCCTTCCTTCCTTCCTTCCTTCCTTCCTTCCGCCACTTCCGCCACTTCCGCCACCTCCGCCACTTCCGCCACTTCCGCCACTTCCTTCCTTCCGCCACTTCCTTCCGCCACTTCCTTCCGCCACTTCCTTCCGCCACTTCCTTCCTTCCTCCCTCGCTCCCTCCCTCCCTCCCTTCCTTCCGACACTTCCCCCACTTCCTTCCTTCCCCCACTTCCTTCCCCCACTTTCTTCCTTCCGCCACTTCCGCCACTTCCGCCACTTCCGCCACTTCCGCTTTTTTCTTTCATTATAAAACCTTGTTTTTTATATGTAATGAAATTATTTTCCACAATATCTAGCATTTTGCATGAATAGCAGAGTTAAATACAAACCTATGGAAACTCTGCTATAATGTTAAATAACTTACATCAAAAAGTAAAATAGGATTAGATTTAGGTTATGTTTTAGTGAGCATTTCAGCCTGAAGCCAGAAATCACTCCTTTTGTCAGCATATACTGCAAAGACAAGTGTGTGTACCTTTATTTAGAATGGCCAACTATTCTCAAACAGCAACATGAATTTGAAAGCAGAAATGGAACTGAAGATAAATATAAACAGAGAATCCCAAATTGAGCAATGCTTTTTAAAGTCATGGAAGTGATTTTAAAATCAATTTGTTATTTGATCAAATTCCGCTTTAGGTTTGAGAAGTTGGAATCTAAATGCTGAGACCACTGGGCGAGATAAAGTCCCTGTAACAAAAGCTATGCAGTTTGAAGCTACATTACTTTTTTCTTCAGAACATAAAAAAATAAGTCATATGGCTTTGACATGCAGGCTGCGCACCACAGTGCTTTGGCTGAACCTGCTAAATAATTTGTGATGACTACCCTTTTTAATTTCTCTGGTGGATTTGTTTTTGTTTGATTTGTTTTGTATTTCATATTTGAAGTGCTTTATTGTAGCTTTTTTTTTAGTTATTTAAATATGGGTAGTTTATTTTAGTTATTTAAATATGGGTAGTTTATTTCAGTTATTTAAATATGGGTTTCGGCCTGCTATGACAAATGGGTGAACACAGACCATTATTGCCACAGGAGCTTCCCTGGTAACAGAAGTGTGACTGTGAATCCTATATGTGAGAGCTGGTCCTGCTTTTGGTGGCTGAGAATTCTCACATCTTATACTTGCTTAAGTGGCACAGTTAATGAAATGCATAAAAAAGTCATTCTCCATCTTTTACACAGGAGAAGGAGTCATGGTTGGTTAGTAATGTTTGTCGTTTTAATATTGATTGGAGGTGTAACTTCTCCAGGGCATTAAAGCCTTACTGTATGTTCCCTGTCCAGTTTCCAAAGACCACCCTGGTCCCAGATATTATTTAGCACTGTGCAGTTCTATTAAGGAGTAAAATCACGGTGAAGATAGTGAGCAAAATGTGGACAGAGCCACAGCAGAGCCGAATGTAACTTGCTCAGTCAAGAGGTAGGAAGAAATATAGGGCCTGTTGAACCCAATTTCCTTCTCACTGCTGAACCCATAGAAGATTAATGTGAGGTATGTACATTGTAGGGTGCATTAATTCCACTCCTTTCTCTCTAGCAGAAGAGTCAAACAATGACTTCATCTGTCCCTGCAGTAACTGCAGCTCTACTCTCTGACTAATGTTTATGAGCTCAGAATTCTATTTATGTTAGAAATGGCTTTTCCAGTTGCCAAGGGTGGTTGAACTCTGATCAATAAATTAACCAAAGAGTAGGCATCAGGGATAGGGAGATAGATGGACAGATGAATAAACTATGCAAATGTATAAGTTTAATTTCCTCAGAAAACAAAAGTTCAAGAATGTCTACAGATTTTTAAGGAGCATACTGACCAAGAGTTTTAGTAGCAGCATGAGCATTTGTTCATGTTAAGAGAGTATGTGTGTCTGTGGAACAAACAACTTGGCAAGGGCCATTAAATTTCTATGAAATGTCCTTCAGAGCTAGTATTATCCAGAGAATGCAGAAAACATATGCAAAAGAAAAAAAAAGGAAAAAGCCCAGTGATTGGGAAAATGGCAAGACATGTGGGCAAGCCTTGCCTTAAGGCTCTCACCTGAACATAGACTGAATTTACTACTGTCTGTTTTGGAGCTGTACAACAGCAGAATTAAATATTCAAAGCTTGAATTTTCAGAGAGAGAAATCACTAACTTAAGATAAAGTTGTTGTGTATTGGGGAAATCAGACTCTATAAATGTCCTTTACTTTTTTGACACATTCTCCTGTACAAAATAAATTACAGGCAATTAGATCCCCAGATCTCTTCCATGTTTTAACAGCTTTTCTACATATGCAGCATATATAATAATTGTCACAATCTGACATCTTTAAAGATGTGCATGGATGTTAAATCAAAATGTTCATTGGAAATTGGAAAATAATTTTATATCATCTTAATAGGCTGAAGGATATAAGGCAGGTTGACTGAAGCTCAGCCACACTATTTACCTACTAGTATGTAAATGTGATTCCCCATTAGACAATCAAGTTGTTAAAGGAAGCAGACCTGCCTTTCTGTTTCAGGCAAAGAGGTCATATAATTAGAATGAGGTGTCTCGTTTAAAACCCTAACTTCATGCCTACCAGACTAAAAACTTCATTTCTCTTGTCTAGGGACAAAGAAAAGGGCTGAGAAGTGCCTTCTGTAGTTAGCAGTCTCCTGCTGCCTGGTTGCAAAACGAGAGTGAAGACCACTGAATGTCTGTTCACTGATGCCTAAACCTTGACTCATCCAGAGCAAGAAACATAACCAAATGAGGCTGAGGCATGATAGAAACTATGGAAGTTGGCCTCAGTCCAGGACACTAGGTTTCACATCTGTACAGTCAGAGTAACTACGTCACTAGACAGATAAGACAATAATTCTATGTCTTGTCTTGGATAGGGTTAAACACCTGTCACGGGTACTTCACTAGCAGCCCAGTGGGAATGCTGCTGTCTGCTGAATTTCTGCTTGGGTGTTTCCTAAATGGCTCTCATCTGAGCACTGAGTCAGCCTGTTGTCACATATTTTTTGAGATGTGCACTCACAGCTTGAGGTGACAGAGGTACAAGTTTAGCAGTTTGTGGTTAAGATGTAATTTCCATTTTAAGTGCTTAATTTCTGCTGCTTATATCTTTCCAAGCCATTTACTCTTAGAAGGAAATTTCTCACACTGGTGTCCAATACAGAGGTGAAGTGCCTCAAAAGTTTGATAAAAAACCCGTTTGGTTGTTACTGAGGTATCAGAATGTAGTAAGGTTAGAGGGAAGTGAGGAAGCACTTCTCTATATCAGATACTTGCTTTCTTTCTGGAAATTATCAGTGTAATTAATTTCCATGCTGACACATTTCAAGCTGTCACAAAGCTGTTACTTCTCTATCCAATAATATTCACCCTATACACATTTTGACTTACCATTAGGCAAATGTTTTGTGGTCTCATATTCCCCTTGTCTGTTTTTATAGGGCTCCTTTGTAAAGAACAGAGAATATCTACTTTGGTAGAGTAGATGAAAATAAGTTTAGAACCTACAAAAGTACTCTGGAATAAAAAAGAACACTAGGAAGATATTTTAGTCCATCCCTTAGAGAAATAGTAAAATCTATTTTGCACTAAGCTTTGGCATTTTCTGGCATTTTGCCAGGTGAACATGAACCCAACACATCCTGGGGTCTCAAACCAAATTTCAAAAAGCCTCCAGAATTTTCCTTAAACTGTTCTGAGATAAAAATGAATGTGCAAAATCTTATTTTTCCTTCCAAATTTCTGAAAACAAGTTATTTACCCAAAATTAGATGCGGCAGACCAAATCCAAGTTTGAAAAAGTTAATCATTTCCCAGGTTTGAAGAGATGACTCATTTTTATGCACTAATTCACCATCTATAGAGATGCTCCCATATAATTCATTGTATATTCTGCACTCCATCCTGCCACTGTTTTTCTATACCTGCTTGTTCTGTATAAGTCTCTCATACTCCTTTCATGTTTTTTCTCTCTCTTATTGCACTGTAAACTGGCCAGCATGGTGGTGGTACCTTCAAAACTTCCAGAATATGTTTTTCAACCCTGAAAAAATGTATATAGAGGAGTCACAGCTTCCTACTTCTTAGGAAGGTACTTTCAAAGGTACGGTAACATTTTACATTTTTCTGGGGAGAGAAGAGCTCAGAATTTTATCACAGAGGAAAACAATGGAGAAGTTCTTTTCTGGGCTACACTGCTCCAGATTAGCTGGCAGAAGGGAAAAAAAGGTGAGGCAAGTCAAAGACATAATTTCTGCTAACATCTGGAAGGTAGAAGAGTACAGAAGCAAATTGGAGACTCAGAGGAATATCAATTTCCTTCCTGGATCTTGTCTCTACACCCCATTACTTCATTATGACTAGACTTATTGATATGCAATGCAGAAGGAAAACAAGTCATAAAGGATGATAAAAAAGTGATGTAGAGGGAGTTTCCAGGAGCTCCCAAGAGAAAACAGAGTGGGAGGCTAAAGCTAATGAAAAGAAATAATCTGTTTAAAGTCCTGCGTTTAGTGGTTTTCTTGGTTTAGGAGTCACCCTAGGACATTGAATTTGTAGTAGTGTGCATTGGAAGACGTTTTCATGCTGTGTGATATCAAAACTACTTGTATAGGAATATTATTACTTAGTTTCTCATCCTGCTAAATGGAGAAATGGAAAAATTATACTTGACTGTGCTTGGATTTTTAATCCTTCTGTAGACTAAATGGCCGACCGAATGCAAATGTCAAGAAATTTTTTTCTTGACTGCAGAATTCTTTTACCATTCTAATGATAGAATCAGTCTTGAGATGAAACTTATCTCACTGGTATACAGATTGAGAAATATTGATTCACACTTTCTATGTTATTAATTTAATTTTTTTTTGTGTACATTTCTGTTGCTAAGTAAAAGAGTGAAACAAATCTGTCCTTCCCATACTCACATGAATGGTAAGACCTTCTTTAGCATGGTATTACCTTCTTGGCTATTTGTACTATTTTTCTTTTTCTACTGTAGCTGCCATATGCACAAGAATACATTTGCCATCTCTTAACAGGCAACAGATTTCATATTTTGACAATAAGGCTGGCCCATAGCTGTTGCTTAGTTAGACTTTAGGGATCTAAATGCAAACAGATTTATTCCCCTGTGACTTGATTTTGTTCTTCCATTGCCGCTGTCTGCTTCACCAATAAACCAAGATAAGAAACTGTTAGCTTATTTTCTCTTCAGGGAGATATGCCAGAACTTAGCAAGTTTGGTTTTGGTTTTGTTTTTTTTTGGTTGGTGTTGTTTTTGTTTTTTTTTAATTGTTCTTTTTGTTTTGTTTTTTGTTTTTTGTTTTTGTTTTTTTCTCAGCAAGTATATTGCCCCTGATCATTCTTATCATTATGAATAGGTCCTGTTTTCCTTTTTCTCAATTGTCCTCCCTGCAATGTCTAGGATAAAAAATATATTCTAAAATTTTTTGCTGGAAATTGTTCTTTCTTATTGTTAAACTCTCATTTATGACTTCTATTCTTATTCCTTGACAACCTACACATACCATTAAATGAAAAGAAACAAAGTATACAGCTTTTCAATGGTTTTGAAAAACCGAGGTTTACATACAAGGCATTCTGAAGTTGTGATTTAATCAACAAGTAAAACAGAAAAAAAAACACTTTGCTGCACTTTCAAAAGTCTTTAATTTGCATCCATAAAAGGATGATTTAATATTTTCCTATTACTACTGATGCACCTGATTTATCCCCATGTGTATTTAAAACATCATGGAAAAATCAGACTTACTAATTTATCGCTTTCTTAAATCCTTCATTATGTTAATTGGAATTACTCCTATTAAAAAAAAAGAGACCAAAACCCAAACAAATAGATGGTGAATACACTAGCCACTGTGTAATTTTCTGTTCCTGTTATTAGAAGTGAAAAAAGAACACATATGTTGTCAATAAAATGTTACAATGTATTTTAGTCTACTTATTTTTATGAAGGGCTAAAAAGTTCTTTATAAACAGAGAAGAATAAAAATGTTCAGAACACATGATGATTGAAAAAACTACAGACTTTCCCTTTTTACATAAAGTACCCTAAATTTGACAATAAAATACACTAAATCCAACAATATTACATTCAGAATAAACATGCTGTGAAATATGGGTACAGTCCTTTTCTGCTTAAGGGAGGATATTAACATAAATATCATTACAGGGTAATATATACATCAGTTTTAGAATATGATGCAAGATCCATAGCAATTTGAATGGGAGACTCTATTACAAGCTCTTTTTAAAATTTGCATTCTCCTTTTTTATAATAAATCTTTGGAGTATATGATAGGATGAGCTAAGTATGGCTCTAGGTACAGCCTTCTGAAGGAATGTAATTAGATTTTGGTTACTCCTTAATGCCTCATGATCCTCCAGATGGGTTTGCAAGCTGAATAAGCTATTTTGATAGATAACAATCCCTGACCTCCTCCTCTCTTCTTGAAGTCTTGTGATTTCAACTCAGCCTGTGACAGAAAATAGAGTTTTTGAATGAGTGAGTCCTGCTACCATACTATGCAGCAGCTCCACATATGTCATTTTTGTCCCTTGCCTTGCCTGGTCTTTCTCTGTCACTTGTGTTTGTTTCCCTTCTTTTCCTTCCTAATTTAACCTCCCTAAACATGCATAAAGGATCACTCATTTTTAATAGACAGTGAAGTCAAGAGGGATATATTACAGTGGTGCATAGCAGGGAGTAGGTAGAGCAGCCCTGTGTTTTTGAAGATAACTATGATGGCCTATACCCGTAGGATCTCCATGAACTAAAATATATTGTACTTATATAGCTGACTCATAGAGAGTGACTATGGTGGTGTAAGAATGGAGCACAAAAATAATTTTGCTTATATTTCATATTCTTACATCAATTGTATTTCCACATGTAGGTAGCACTGTTTGTTGGAGAAAGAGTTGAGGAGATAAACCCAGAATTAATATTTTAGAATCTGGAAGCCTTTCATGGTGAATAGCCATAGTGAGAAAGTTCTCTGAGCTAACCACTCAATTCTGAAATGTTCTTGACTGTTAAGCACCCTGTTCCTGAAATATAGGGAGACAAACTGAAGCTTTTTTGGCTCTAGGTAACATTCAAGAATTAGTTTCCTCCTTGGGATACATTTCTGGTGTTCAGAAAATTCCACAACTAATTTTTTTCTGATGGAAATATGTTTATGTTTGAGTTGGGGTACTTAACATATAACAGATTTATTTAGTTATTTGAATGTGATAGGACACAGTTGCACACCAAAAAGGTGTTAAAATATAACAGTATTGAAAATGGGAAAAGAGAAAGGTTATTTCAATAGTGTCAAACCTGTTTAAAAACTGTTTACACTTTTATCAAAGTCTCTGTTTCCCCTTGACACTTCTTAAGGTATTATTTCTTGCTGTTAATTGCCAGAGAAAAGCATGCTGGCAGTGTGAAGCTGTGGAAATTGTGGAACATCTCTTTCTGCACTAATTGCTGCTTCAGATACATATACCACATATACTGTAACAGAGCTTTTTCTCTGTATGCCACAGGGAAACTTCAACATGATGTTAAAAATTGGCTTGCTTTTCTGTTTGTATTTTTGATCAAAACTACAAAGTTGTCTCTTGCTTTGCTTACAAAGATGCTTAGAAGGGATCCCCGGTGTGTAGTCTGTGTCATACCAAAACTCTTTCAAACTCATGCTCTTGGGCTCTGTAGTAACAATAATAGACATTAAAGTCTATATTTATGTCTGAAGGGTATTTATATTCACTGCATGAAGTAGTTAACTAAATCTCTGTACAATTTGTTTTGCTTTGTACAAAGGTGTTTTTTGGAAGATAACTACCCCAAGGTTACTTAGAAATTACTCTTACATGAGAGAATTTTATTTTCTCCCTTGGTCTTTCTATGCTGTTAATAAACAGTAGCACAAATGAAGTTAAAACTCTAATGGAAAGCTTAAGAAATTACTGTGATAACAGGCTAATATTAATTAAAAGTAAAATGGTCCTCAGCTTCTAGGCCTACTCTAAATATTATCTCCTGTTTTAAGGCTAGATTCCAATACAGTTTTCAAGTTCATTGCTTTTCCAACTATTATCTTAAGGAAATAAATTGTTTCATCTTCTTCCATAGGTTTTCTGGACCATTGGTATATGCATTATCACTTACTGAACTTGCTGTTAAGAATTTTGTATTGTTAGGAGAATGTCCAGGACCCATGATGCAAAACTGTCTGGGAAGTTTTTGTTAGTTATTTGGTGGCTTACATACATTCCTGGCCACTTTCCTAGATTCCAGTTTCCTGAATGATAGTTATTTTCTTCATCCACTTGGAAAAAACTCTTTCTTGGAAATGCTATGCCAACTAGGTTTCACTTAATTAAAATTAATTTTGGAATGGAGATAACTACTTTGAACATTGAGTAAGTTCTAAAAATGTTCTTAAATGACGGGGTTTATGTTGTATACTGGTACCAATTAACTGCATTAACTGATAGCTGAATTCCAAAAAATGGCAAAATATATAGAGCATCCATCTAGCATTTATCTAAATTATCATATTTTCTAAAGAACTTCATTAGCCTGAATGGCTGAGTGAGCTTAAATTATATTATTTGCAGCACACTGCAAAACTGTATGTTCAAATGTACTTTTTGGATTTAAGAAAAAAATTCAGGAGTCAAATTTTAGCAAACTCTTTGCTACACTGAACCATATGTTTTGACAAGAAGCTGAACATTGATTTTCCTATATTTTCCTGCTGCAGGATACCATTTGTATCAGTCACAGCACCAGTTTTCAGGAGACGGACTTATGGCAAACTGGTTTATGACACATCCCTTCCACTTATTCTTTTTCTCTTACATCCTACTCACATTCTAGTCCTGCGTTGGAAAATCAGTCTATTCTATTCCAATGGATTAAAATCTTCCCCATGTACTAAATGCATCCTCAGTAGGAAAAACAAGTTCTCAAATTGAACGTGAGGTTCCCATTTGCCACATTAATAGATGCCTTTCTAAAGTAATTAAATAAACAAATACAAATAAGTACTATACATGAATAATTAATAAGCAAAATGTAATGTTTCATTTCAACTTAAAGCTAATTAAATGTCTTGCAGTCAGTGTTCTTAGAATGGCTTAACACTGGAGGAAAAATTATATTAATCATTCAGCAGTTACTTCTGTTATAAAGTAATTAATTTGTTTTCTGTCTTTGTGCAATTGGTAAAAGCATCTAGAAACTACAGTCTAACTAAAAACATTGAGAGTTTAAAGCTTGTAAGACAGTTCACAGAAAAGGTATTTTTGTACTCTTTTTGATTAAAAAACCCCTTTTATCTAGACAAAGGTAAACAATTTCTTCACCCAATATAAAAGAACAATTAAAACCTTGTGATACCAGCTGAAAAATAAATCTGTGTAAGCTTGTACGGCTGTGTTGAGCTATCCATAATGACTTTATATGTGGGTGGAACATGACTGATCAGTTTCTGGGATTTCAGTTCTGGTTTAGGATTTAATTTGATTTTAGGATTTCAATCAGTACAGTGTCTAGGCAAGATCATAGGACTTGCACCCAGGCCAATTGTTCCATGGAAAATCTTTCATTTACTTCACCAGTATATGCCTGTATCCATTAATATTTCTTATATATCATAAGAAGAATAGTTGGTTACACTGGCAGACAAATACTGGGCTCTGATTGTGACTGATCTTACATGGTATCGGTTCCTGATGCTTGAACAGAGTCCATTATTCAAATGAGTGGTAGAAAAGATGATTATTGATATGAAATTGACAGAGACCTTATATACAGAGCCAATAAACAGAGTCGCCATGCTTTCAACAAGGTGAGTTGAGTTTATATGGAAAAACTAAATAGTAGATAAAAATCTCTTGCTTAAAAATTCATATTCAATTTTATTCAATTTATATTATTGTGATAAACACAGAATCATTTAAGAAGCAACTCATTATGTATATGCTATGTTTAAAAACAAATACCAACCATTTTGTGAGAAATCATTAAAGTGCCATTGTCAACATGGTGTACTCTCAATGAAAGGCATGAAAGTTGACTTTTAGCAGTTTATAGTGGAAATACTATCTTAGAAGCATAAACCAGTTTGGGTTGAAAGGGACCTCAAAGATAATCTCATTTCAATCCCTCCACGATGGACAGGGACACATAAACAGCTGGACCAGGTTGTTCAAACACCCATCAAACCAGCCTTGAACACTTCCAAGCGGGGATTTCTCTGGGCAACTTCTTCCAGTGTCTCACAGTAAAAAATTAGCTACCATCCTCACAGTAAAAAATTTCTTCCTTATATTAAATTTAAGCATGCCTTCTTTAAATTTAAAACCACTGCCCCTTCTCCTACCACTACACACCCTTATAAAAAGTCCCTCTCTAGCTGTCTAGTAAGGTCCCCCTTAGGTACTGGAAAGTTGCTATAATGTTCTTCAAGAAACTTTTTTTCTGCAGGCTGGACAGCCCCAACTCACTCAACCTGTCTTCAAAAGAAGTGCTCCAGCTGTCTCATCAGCTTGGTGGTTCTGCTTTGGATCTGCTCCAAAAGGTCCATGTTCTTCCTGCGCTTGGCACTCCAGAGCTGCATGCAGCACTCCAGGTGGGGCCTCCTGAGAGTAGGGTGGAGTAGAGTAGAGCAGGAGAATCACCTCCTTAGACCTGCTGGCCTCTCCTCTTCTGGTGCAGCCCAGGATATGGTTGGCTTTCTGGGCTGCAAACATGCACTGCCAGATCATGTCAAGCTTCTCATTGACCAACACACCCCAGCCCTTCTTCTCATAACCCTTCTCCTTTGTTCTCTTCCCAACCTGTATTTGTACTTGGGATTGCCCATACCCATGTGCAGGACCCCACACTTGAATTTCTTGAGGTTCATGAGGGTTGCACAGGCCCACCTCTCAAGCCTGTCAAGGTCCCTCTGGATGGCATCCCTTCCTTCCAGTACATCGACCGTACTACTCAGCTTGATGATATTTGAAAATTTGCAGAGAGTGCACTTGACACCACTGCCCATGTCACTGGCTAAGATCTTAAAAAGTGGGAGTCCCAATAATGACCCATGAGGAATTCCTTTTGTCACGGCCTTCCACTTTGACCACAATTCTTTGAGTGTGACCATCCAGACAACTCCTTAACCCACTGAATTGCCCATTTATCAAATTCATATCTCTCCAATTTAGAGATAAGGACGTTGTGTGCAACAATATCAACTCCTTTGCACAAGTCCAGGTAGATGACATCAGTCACTCTTCCCTCGTCCAACATTGCTGTTACTCCATCATAGAAGGCCAATAAGTTTTTCAGGTAAAATTTCCCTTTAGTGAAATCATTCTGGGTATGATCAACCACCACCTTGTTTTCCATGTGCCTCACCACAGTTTTCAGAAGGATCTGCTCCATGATCATGGCACGTGCAGAGACTAGACTCACTAGCTTATAATTCTCCACATCTTCCTTTTCTCCCTTTTTAAAAAATGGGGGTTATGTTTCTTTTTTTCCAGCCAGTGGGAGCTTCACCAGAATGCCAAATGTCTTAAATATGATTGATAGTGGTTCATTCACCTCTTTCAATGATTCCGTCAAGTTCTGTGGGTGTATATGACCAGGACCCATGGAATTGTGGACCTTTGGGTTCCATAAATGGTCTCAAACATGATTTTCTCCTACAATGTGCAGTTTTTCATTATCCCAGCACCTGTCTTTCTGAAATTTGAGAGTAGTGTGGTTGGAGCAATTGGTAGTGAAGATTGAGGAGATAAAAGCCATTGAGTACCTCAACCTTCTCCATGTTGTCAGTAAACAGATCTCATATTTCTTTCTAAAGTGATCCCACTTTTTCCGTAATCTTCCTTTTATCACCAAGTTACCTATTGAAATCCTTCTTGTTGACCATAATATCCCTGGCCAAGTTTGATTCTTTCAGGGCTTACTAGATCTCTGTCTGTTCAGACAATCTCTCTCCATTCCTCCCCCATGTAAAGACTTAAAAGATCACAATTTTCTGTATCAAATTACAGTTGCCTGTCTCAAACACTGTTTCCACCAAAGAACTCCCACTGTGGAAAACTGTGTAAAGAAGCAACTGCTCATCTGTGACCAGTGAAGCCCTCACTTCCTGCCAAGTTTTTCTCTAAGGATACTTGAAATTTGTAAATTAAGCCACTGTGATAAGATAAAGGTGGTACTATTGTCCAAGTGTTATCTCAAGCCTCTGGGGAGGTTAAACAAAGCTGGGAGAGAAGAATATATCACTGATCATGGACACAAAGAATTCACAAGGAAAACCAGCTCAATAACTGTGCTGAAATCATTTTGGGTAAAAAGTGATTATGTCAGGGGGACATTGAGGCCTACTAACTCAAGAAAACCCCTTGACTCAAAAGGACTAATTAGCATTAGAAGCAACAGAATCATTTAACAAATAGAATAAGAGAAGTGTGTAGCCAACAAACATTAATTCCTTTCTGTGCAAAAATATATAAATAGTGAAAATTTTTGAATTACCTTGGGACTCACAGCACCAAGAAACGCAGGGTGAAAAAGGATAAACAAGATGCCACTTGATCCATGGGTGGAGGCTATCTGTGTTGTTTGTGAGGCCCCCAGGATGAAGTGAGAGATGAGAATTTGACTCCATATTCTCAGAAGGCTGATTTATTATTTTATTATATGAATTATATTATATTATATTATATTATATTATATTATATTATATTATATTATATTACATTATATTATATAAAGCTATACTACAACTTTTCTGAGGAAGAGAGAGAATACATCAGAAAGCTTGACAAGAATGAATAATTAAAACTCATGACTCCTCAGAGCCTTGACACAGCTGGACTGTGATTGGTCATGAAATTAAAACAATTCACATGGAACCAATTAAACATTCACCTGCTGGTAAACAATGTCCAAGCCACTTTCCAAAGCAGCAAACACTGGAGCAGCAATCAGATAATTATTGTTCTCATTCCTCTCTGAGGCTTCTCAGCTTCCCAGGAGAGAATCCTGGGCAAAGAGGCTTTTTCAGAAAATATCATGGTGACAGCTATCTTCTGCCTAATCTGTCTCTCCACCTCCCTCTTTTTTGTTTCTTTCTATCTCTCTACCTGATATTTTCCTGTTAATTAAAATCTATACTACTGACCTTGGTATATGGTCTTATTTGCAACTTAATTTGGGTAAAATCATCTCTCAGTAGTGAGATTTTAACACCAGACTACCTCTCTCTGCTCCCACTCTATAGGCTTCCTCTTTGCTTGGGTTTTTCCAGGATTTCCTGGTTCATATATGCAGTCCTCCTGGTGTTTTTGCCTGACTGCCTCTTTGCCAGGGGAGGTTGGAGGGGATGACTCTTGAATATCAACTGGCTTTCTCGAACCTCTCTTCCTTCCAGGGCTTTATTTCATGGTACTCTACCAGGGAGACTCCTGAAGAGCCAAAGTCTATTTTTCTGAAGTCCAGGACGGTGAGTTTACTATGACACCCTCTTTCTCCTTAAGAAACATGGACACCACCATTTCGTTGTCACTTCAGCCGAGGCTGCCCTTAAGCTTCACATTACACATAAATCCCTCCTCATTGCTGAGGGCGAGCTCCAGCATAGCATCTGTCCTCATGGGACTCTCTATCACTTGAAGGAATTTGTCATCCATGCATTCCAGAAATGGGTTGCATCACTAGTGTCCTGATGTATTCTTCCTTCAGCAGATATTGGTGTGGTTGAAATTCCACATGAAGCCAGGGCCTATGAACATGAGGCTGCTCTTATCTCTTTATAGAGGGCTGCACATACTCAGTGTTCCTGACTGGGCAGCCTATAGGAAACCCCCACTACAATGTCCCTGTCCTCCCTTTAATGCTGACCCATTAGCTCTGGCTCAACTCCTCATCCATCCTCAGGCAGAGCTCTATGAACACTCTAGTCATTGGCATAGAGAGTGACAATTCCTCCTCATCTTCCCTGCCTGACCTTCCTAGGGTCTATATCCTTCTGTTTCAATACTCCACCCATAGGAGGTATCCCACTATGTCTCAGTGATGACAGTAAGATTGTTGCCCTGCAGATGTGCTCACGTCTCTACTTGCTTAATTCCAGCCAGTAAATTTTGTTGGGTTTTTTGGGTTTTATATATTTTCTATAAATTCCTTTCATTGGATAAAGAAATTGCAATGTACTTTTCAACATTATTTTTTAACTTACAAGCACCCAGCATTAAGAGTGGGAGTAGTAACTCATCCAAATCCCTAGGAAGCAGTCATGGTACTCACAGTCTGGATTTTTGTGGCCAGATGGCCCTAAAACTAACTGATTTTGAACACCTGTATTTCAGTTTATTAACTGAGCCCTGTTCATAACAATATCTAATGCCAAATGCTCCCCAAACAGCAAAACTGATGAAGCTTTGTTTTCTACAGATGTTCTTAAGTACCAAAGACACTGTGCAATGTCATTGATATTGGACCAGTCTTGCCACCCTTTGTGGAAAGCATCCCTTCTTGTGGTCCCTAAACAGGACCGAGTAACCACTGGTCACTTCCACAAGTCCAGAAATCTTGGTGCCACTCCCCAGCTGTTTTCCTACTCTATGGCTTTCTTTGCATGTCAAGTAAATGCCATATCCTTGATGTAAAGCTACTTTACAATTACCTGGCCTGGTAAATATATCCTGGCTGCCTATGTACTAGCACTCAAATGAATGAGGATTACAAATGACCTCACAATTCAGCAGTTCTCACATAGAAGCATTACAGTGATGTCTTTTTGGCACCAGTTTTCATTCAGCTTGTAGAGAGGGATAATATTTTGTAGGCTTTTATCCCTTTTTTTATTCTACTGTGATTAGGTACTGGGCTCAAACATACTACAATAAATTTAGTAGACAAATACATATTTTTTATGAATTTGGAAGTTACTTTTCCTTAACAACATGGATGGCAAATGCTAATGGTTAATGTTTTAAAATTTCTTGAACTTTATATCCTCCACTTCAAATTTGTTATACTGATCTGTCACTGGAAAACAGTGACATCGTTTTTGTAACATTTTTTTATTTCTTTGACTCACAGTTAGAAACTGTAGCATATTCAATTCCAAGGCCAAAGCAACTTCATTTTATTTTTAAATAAAGACTAAGAGTTATTGACTCAAAGCCCTTCATTCTGTTAGGTATTTTTAGTTTTGATTTTGTTACTTTGGGTTTTTTTTAAATTCATTAACACATTACTGATTTCCTTTAGCATTTCATCCATAAAATCTGTTCTGTTATGGAGGGCCAGTATATAATTTATATTCTAAATATGATATCTAGGTTCTATGTAACTTTCTGTACTAGGAAGGTAATTTTTCATTTATTCAAAAGAACTGCTGTAGCAAAATCTATCAAAATCTAGAAAAAAAACCCCCAGTATATATAATTTGTGAACCATTGGTGCATATGAATATTGTTGTTATACTAAAAACTTGATTCTGAAATAGGCATCAAATCAACTCTAAATCTTTAAAAACATTACAAATATACATCCTCACCCCCCCCATTTTTAATTCTTATATGTAGCAGATTTACAGTATCACTCAAAGTAGTCAGCTAAAAATTTTAGCTATTTTGAATGAAAAGAGACACGTGATGAATCAAGAAAGCATAATGGCTGCTTATTACTCTTTATTCAAAGTAATTTTTTTCTGCCATTCTGAACGGGGAAAAATGATGGTGCGTAAAAGGCTGCTCCTCACACGATTATCTCATGAGCCCATAGAGTCACAGAGGTCAAACCAGTGTCCTGATCCATACAAAGATAGCTACACAACAAAATGACCCACGTCTATACTATTAAAAAAACAGAGTGGCTGGAAGCATCTTCTTTTTTAAGCTTTTATTTCTAAGAGTTACACCTCTGAGAAGGTGTAATAATGGGCATCATCTTTATATTGCGCCCCCCCCTTCTTTCTTAAATCATTATTCCACTCTCTTAAGAGGATAAAAAGTACGGTTAAAGCAAACATCCTTCACTCCAAAGATATCCACTAGAAGAGATTGGCAGAGGTAATATTGGTTCATCCAAAGGTCAGTAATAATTTCCCAAAGCTACTGCCATTTCAATTTCATAAGTATTGCCACTTTCATTTTACACAATTCTGTCAAACAGGCAACCCATAGTGATTTCTTCTTCCAACAAGTTTTCCAGTGTTGGGATCCTTCAGTCATCATATACTTCAAGACTATTCAATTTTAATCCACGGGGGGAGTGTTGTAATGGATATCCAGACATATAATGGATATGTAACGCATATCCAGAAACAATCATATCACTGGAGTTTGCATTTTTTGATTTCTTTGAAAGAATACTTCATTTCTATTTTGACAGTTACTTTTTAAGAGACATAAACTCACAGAATATTTTGGATTGGACGTGACCTTTAAAAGTCATCTAGTCCAACCCCCCTGCAGTGAGCAGGGACATCTTCAACCAGCTGAGGTTGTTGAGAGTCCCGTCCAACCTGACCTTGAGGGTTTCCATAGATGGAGCATCTTTGGGTCTGGGACACCCATTCTAGTGTTTCATTACCCTCATTGCACAAAAATTTTCTTGCTTATACCTGATCTAAATCTGCCCTTTTCTTGTTTAAAACCAAACCCCATTGTTCCATTGCAGGAGGCTCTACTAAAAAAGCATGTCCTCACCTACTTATACCCCTTGTTGACTCCCCAAAAACAATCAGGAACTTTTTGCAAGGATGAAAATCACAATCAGCCAAAGTAATGCCATGGACAATTTTGATGACTTCAAAACAAAGAAACAACAGATTTTCTTTACTTGGGAACAGTGTGTGGTATTAGTTAATTTACTGGAATAGATACACCAGTATCCAATCAGAATTTTCAGCTACCAATCTCACCAATCAATTGTACATAAGTTTTCAAAAGAACAATTTTCAGCTACTGATCTCACCAATCAATTGTACATAAGTTTTCAAAAGAACGTATTTTCCACCATGTGCTCTTCTTCCCTTCATACAGTTTAATATTTTCTTTAATCTGAAGAAAGCTTTGGTCAATTACCCTTCATTAATAACTCAGTATAAATTAACATAAGTAGAAGAGTATAAACAAATATTTCAAAAAACATGCAGAAGATATTTTTGATCCTTTTATCCCTTTCTGAAGAGTTTTAGTGCTCTCAGAAATAAGTCACCTAGGCACATTTCTAAATTGGGGGTAGAAATTCATAGATCTGTATGGGTATATGAATTTTACATTTCATTGTTGCTCTGATCTACTATTTCCAGTAAGGTTTTTACCAGAGAACCCCATGAATAGGATTTGGAGAAAAGGTTTGTAAACCATCTGCAGTATCAAACTGTTTTAACACAGCATCTTCATCCTAGTTTCTTGAAGAAATCAGATGCATGCAGCCAATTTGTGTCTCCATATGTATATTTGTAAATATCTCCTTAGCATCTGTTGGTCATTCCAGTTAAATCTTCCTGAGAGTAGAGTTGTCAAAGATATTCTATTACTATTAATCTAGTAAAAATCGAGTGAGTAGACATACATTAGTAAAGAAAAAGTAAATGTAAATCTTGCCTGTATTCCCTCCAGAATGTAATAAATAGCTACCTAATCAATAAACTTGAAACTTTGAACCCAGCATTTTTTCTGTTCAATGAGAAATGGAAGTGAATCTTGTGCAAGGGAGAAACAAAAGGGTTTTAAGGACATGACAGGAAATAAGAGAAAAGAAGAAATTATTAAAAAATGCAGAACACAATCAAATAAATATTTTAATTATCTCTGCTTTTCTTGCAACAACTTCCTTTACTTAGCCATGTCATTATAATAGCACCAGTGGATCTGAAAGGGGTAACAATAAGAGAAAGGTGCTAATACAAAGTTCATTGTTTAAGTGCCTTTAAATGTAAGGGTGAGAAAGTTTTCAAGCAGCTGACATAGCAGGGGCTGCAAACAGGCAGTCTAGGTGCCAAAGACAGAACAGAGGGATTTGTCTGAGGCAGATTTTTAAATGAAAACAAGAGGTAGAACACTGAAGCATAGTATCTGGAGAGTGGCATCTATGAGAAATAGTTGTTTTTTTTTCCGATTTCCAGGAAGTCCAAACTCAGCAAAAAACTCTGGGATCTGCTGCCTCACCCAGAGACAAAATACAGAAATTAAGATGCTTCGACTCCTTTTTCTCTGAGAGGAGGAATCCTCAGGATGCCACTGCATTCAATCTCCAATTTGAGGATGAAAAAATCCAGCCTGACACAGCAACCTTGAAAGATTATTGATTCTCTGTTGTAGCTTTTACACTGGATGCAATCTAAATTAAAAACTGCTTTTGTTCTTTTCTGAGTGGTTCTAACTTTTCAGGAAGAAACATGCATTTCTTAATTTTCTGTAAGAGAATAGAAAATCTGGAGGGAAAAAGATAAGCTTATGAAATGGACTTTTTTTTTCTTGTTGGGTTTCACTTTGGTGTTTTGGGGGGTGTGTTTCAGGTCACCGTTGTAATGAATAATTCCATTGAAATGGAATCTAAACCATTGAAATGGAATCTAGACTTTGATTCTGAAACCTAATCTACTATATGATGCCATTAATTTTGCATAGCTATACTCAAGAAGCTTAGATAACTGCCTGGCACCTTAGCATTGAAACCTTGTGTAAAGTCAAGGGAATAATAATTGTAAGCACCCTTGAATATATGAGAGCTGCAGCAGATAGTTAAATGGATAGAGAGACAGAGAGAGGGAGCATTAGCTATCACCAAAATAGTTGGTGAAGAAGGGAAGCTGTGAAAGACTATGCTTCTCTTCAACAAATAAGTTTTATAGAGGAATATGTGTTTCTGCCTTTAATGCCTAAGAATAGAAACTATTAGCAGAGATTATAGCAGCGGACATGTGCCAAAGTAATCACACTTTTTATTTTTAGAGGTGTAGATGAAATAAAAAATACTCTATTTTTGTGAAAGATGCTCTCTTTGCAAGGAGGCATGTAAGTAATGCATAAACATGCATCAACATATATATATATATATAGTAATCGTAGGCAGAATTTCCTTCCTCTGATCTGCATTGCAGATATCCTATCTACATCGGGAAATTGTGCTGCATATTCTGTAGTCATTTTGCATACAGAGTAGCCTGAAAAAAATTGCATTTGAGTTCCACAATTTATATGATGAGAGTATTTTTTTCTAGATATCTAGAGTGACAGCTTTTTGCTTGTATAGGAACACTGGGATTTTTATGCAGATTATTTATTAATGCATTTATTCTTTCATTTCTTAATTGTAGCATTTATAAGATATGGGGTCTCATTAGTTAAAACTCTCAGGATTAGATCATCCAAACAAACCTATTCATTCTGATTCATTAAAAATGAAAAAAATGTAATTTTTTGCCATGTATGACAATGATGATTTACTCTATATCTGAAAGAGTTTGCAGAATCATGACCTTATATTCTAATGCATCTTTTACCCCATTGCCACTTTTTGAAGCTAAAAGAAAAAATACAGAAGTGAGATCTTTGTCTCCTTGTGTTGTTGTTAATAGGGCATTATATTTTCATACAGAATTTAATTACATTACTGAGGATTAATAATCTTTATCTACACAGCAACACTTTAAATATCTAAATTAATAGTTACACATTAGCATGTTCATTAACAAAGATATATTAATGTCAATTGATTTCAGAGAAAGGCTATTGATTATTTAAACACAAAGTGTTTCAGTGAAATATTGGTGGAACCCTCCTGTATAGAAAAAACTAATGATGTCTTTGACTTTGCACCAATTATGAAAAATCTTAGTGCAGGCAGTAGATTTGACACTTTTAATATTTTGACATCTTCCAGAATCACCTTGCAAATAATCCTTTTTCCTTCAAGGCAAATTGCAACACAATCCAGTGCAATAAGAAATGAAGGTCTCAGTTTTAAGAGACCTTTAAAATATTGTTTTGAATCCCTATAGTCTTAGAGTCACATTGAAAAATCTAGAAAGCCACAATTTAGAATGAATGCAGAAGTCTGTATTCCACCTCTCATAAGAAATTACTTTTTCATTTTGTTGTTTTAGTTATTAAAAGAAAAAATATTATGTAAATCTATTATAAGAACTATTCTCCTGACATGGATATCAGTAATTTACATGTGCATCAATAAACATATTGCAATAGCATCAACCATTGCCTGCCTGAGAACTGATGATTTCACTCTGATGAAATATTTTGTGTTATGTTGTTGTTTGGTTTGGTGTTGGCTTTTTCTTCAACATAAATTTCTTAAATGTGTACTGTGCCATTTCCCTGTATTTTGATTTAGCATTACAACATGAATCTGTCAACTTCTGATACCCATACTTTGTAGGTTGTTTGCTACAAGAAGCTGCTCAACATAAAGTTATTGTAGAAATTAGCATTGAAGATTGACATAGCTCTCATTCACATGATGTTGTTAAAAAGAAAATGCTGCCTTTAATATACAGTATCACAAGCACTTTTTTAAGAAGAAAGAGACAAGAGGGAATATATTGAAGATAAAATATTTTTCTCCATAACAACAAAATATTGTTCCAAAGTGGTAAAATATTTCTTGCATAAATTGCTGCCTAAATGACACACCTAAAGGAGTCTATATATATATATATTTCAAAGAACAGAAATTAAATTAAAAATTCACAGTCCTTCACTTGATTTATGCTGTTAAATGGAATTTTCTTGATGAACTTCCTAAAAAGTTTCTCTGCCTTTAATGAATTTTTCATTTTTCAGATTAAGCTACAAAGGCAGAAAACGTTAGAAGTCAGTATCAGAACATTATAAATAATAATATAATGACAAAAATTACTTTCAAGATAGATATCAGAAAACATGAGAAGTTTGAATTCTTAATTTTTTGGAGATGATGAAGGTCATGAAGCATGGCCTTCAGTTCCCTCTCTACTGTATTCTCCTGAAACACTGCTTGGGAGAGCTGCACCCAGCTATGGGGACTTCAGCATAAAAAGGACATGGATCTGCTTGAGTGGGACCAGAGAAGGGCTGTGAACATGAGTGAAGGCTGGAGTATTTCTCCTTTGAAGAAAGGCCAAGTGTTCGGGTAGCTCAGCCTGGCAAAGAGGAGGTTATGCAGGGCCCTTATTGCATCTTTTCAGTACTTAAAAGGGTTTTTACAAAAAAGTCTTGCACTCCTTTTATCAGGGAGTGTAGTGAAAGGACGAAGGGCAATATTTTTCAACTGATAGATTTAGTTTAAATATAACCCTTCTCTGTGAGGCTACAGAGACACTGGAATAGGTTGTTGGGAGAAGTTGTGTATATCCCATTCCTGAAAAAGTTCAAGACCAGGTCAGATGGGACTTCAAGTAACCTGATTTAGTTGAATGCATCCTATGACACAAGGATTGGAAGAAAATTATATTTAAAGTCCCTTCCAACCCAAGTCACCCTATGATTGTGTACATTATTGTTGGTAAATCTGTTACCAAAGAAATATTAGTAAACATAGTTTAATCCTTTTCCTATTGCCCTTAACCCTTCCATGGTTGTTCAAAGAAGAAACCATCTTGCCCATCGCCACAAGTCAACATCCAGCACTTCCTTCCCAACATCAAAGATGTGCATCCACTTTTTTGAGTTATTATTCAAACTCCAGATTTGACTTGTGACTTTTTCAGGCAGAAAATCTCTGGGACCATTTGTAATTGACCTGGCCTGGCCTGCAGCAAATTTAAACTAAGTGCAGTGTTTTCTCCAATAAGGTGAATGTCAATCAAATCTAACTAGGTTAAATATAAGGCAGAGCACAAATGGAGCACAGCTGAGAAAAATATACTATGCCTTCAGCTCAGGAGTGGAAGACAGCTGATACCACATTGTAATATAAGGTCATATGACTTGTGAAAGAATGGGAACTGCTGCCTTTTGTATCTGTTCTTCCTAAATGTTGAAAATGTTATAACCTACATTGTCTCCTGAATGGTGTTGCTTTTGTCAGATGAATTCTGACACTTCAGGTGGAGGTTTTAGGGAACACTCCTAACTAGCAAAGGACAATAATCTTACATTTGGAAAAAGTACATTTCAGTACAAATGTATCTCGAAGTGGAAAATAAAAAACAACAGCAGTGACTAATAGCAGAGTGTAGTGGGCTTGGTAGTCTCATGGTGATATCTCTGATACAAGCTCCTGGCAAGCAGGACACCTCTCCAAAAATTGCATCAGGTCAGCAAATAGGTGCCTCTGTACCTCTCAGAAGAGTTGCCTGCTACTATTAACTGTCACCTTTCCTTAGTTGCATTGGCTGTTACATGGGGGAGAAAATTGAGCTGCCTTATTCAGCTCCAGTGGCTCTCCTGATGTGACAGGTCTTTAATTTTCCGTCTGCGGAGTGGTGAAGAGGTTCTTCCCTCCTGCAGCTCCTTGCCATTACAAGCTACAATTCTTCTATGTTGTTAGCTTCCTCCTGTCTGTGTGTTTTGATGGAAGAGGTTTTGGCTGTTTGTCCATGGGCTGTGGGTCCGTGTGCAGTCCAGTAGACTGCTCTTGGAACCAGCTATCCAACTCCTTCTCAGCCTCCCTGGTACTGCACAGTCTTTTCACTGCCTCCTGATGCTCAGCCACTTTTGAGATAAGGTACCTCACTTGGGCACACCTTTTGGGGGCAGATCTGGTCTGCATTGCAGACTCTCCCTTCACCATCTCTCTCTGGCTGGAGACTTTCCCCACCAGGGTAGATGGTACAGATCCCCTCAGAGGAGATGGAGAGCCTTGGGTCTCAGACAAATGTGAAATTCTGAGTGAAAATTCACCATTGCTGATAGACAGCCTCCCAGCTGAGACTGAGACTATTCAATCCCTACCAAAGAAGTTAGCATGATTTACTCTCTCTTTGACCAGGCTCTAGATTTCAAATTCTATACACAATACCTATAAACATCTCAACCAAATTGATTTAGTGTTGAAGGCACAATTCAAATTTTAGAAAACCCAAAAATATTTCCAAAGCAACTTGGTCCATGAACACTGAAATAAACAGAACTTGGTTTTCTCTTGATTCAAAAATTTACAGAAACTTTCCAAGGAATTTTTTGAAATCTGGCAATCTTTGAGAGCTGTATGTCTAACAAATACAGTGGAAACTGATTGACTAGAAGCTTAACAGTGGCAGCAGGGGTGATGCCATTTTGATTTTTGTCTTTTTTTCTTTTATGTATTCTCTGTATTCTTTAAACATGTATTTGGAGCCCTGTAGCCTATTATTGTATTATTGTATTCCAGCTAGTTTTCCCAGCACTTTTCCATGTCCCCTCCCACAGCAGAAAGACAAGACATATTCCAAGGATCCCTATTCTATCTTGGATATCTTTCCCTGCCTACCAAGTTGCAAAACAGCTCTTCAGACACATTTTCATCAACAATGTACTGTCCCATCCAAGAGGGGGAAGATTTAGAAGGTGCTTGACCTGGGGAGGTGGGAATTGCATCACCATTTGTGCTCATAATTGGTGTTTTTTTGTCATTTATGCTAATTTACCTAGCTTATACAACTGTATACACTCCTATGATGAATGGGCTTTTGTGGACATCTTTCCATAACTCTCTCTGGAGGCTTTAAAAAAATCCACTTTTATATTAACTCCTATATTAATATTAATAATAATATTAATATTTTGTTAAAAGTGTGTGCTGTTTCATTTCTAAGTTGAAAAAGGAATCAGGAAATAATCCATGCACACACACATGCACATATATGCTAGGGGAGCTCTTTTCTCCTCATTAATTCAGTTTGACAATCCTTGATTTCATTGTTAAAATAATGAAAACTCTTATATTCCTGACTACCTAATCAGTAGCTTATATACAGAGAACACATAGATTCTAAGACATCAGCTTTTCCTTCGTCAGTATTTTTTCCTTGTCAGAACTTGACTGTTCTTATCTTTCACTGCTATATCAAATAATTTAGAAAATGTCACTTTTCTTTTCCTCATAATCCCAGTTTTGACAGAGAAAATTTTCTATCATGCTGAAGACAAGCACATTAAATTGACTTTGCAGTAATTCCTTTGCATCTTTTAAATTAAATGCCACTGTTATTTTTATTCATTTATCCTTTCAAATTTGATTATGAAAATTCAAATACTATGAACTTGGTTGCACAGGAAAATTTTCCAAAGTACCTCAGGTTCTCCTAAGAAAACCTGGGTGACTAGAGACTTTAAATCATTGCATATCATAATTCATTATCTTATTGTTTTTCCTTCACTTGGCTGTGGCAGTTTCCCTAACTATTCTGACACTGGCCTTGCCTTTCATATTATTTACTATTGGCAACTCAAGCTGCCATAGGGTGCAAAGAATGGTGATGCCCATATAAAGTTTTAGTAAATTCAACATTACAAGTGCATTTAAGATGCATTCATTCAGGCACTGCAACAAACATCTAAGCATAGTGTATTAAAGATCAACATGCTAGGCATTAGCTAGCTACCATCAATATGTAAAGACTGCAATCTATAAAGTCTTTCACATATATAACATTGCACAGCTGTGAATATAATTCCTGTTTGTGTGACTGGAGTATTCTTGATTTGAAGATTGCAAATAATAATTTGAAAAGAGGTACCATGGACAGCTTTGTGAATTTGCCACTTTACATTCACTATGCAGACCAAATGACATTAGCATAGTTTGTCATTTAGCTCAGTACAAGATTTATGCTTGTTTTTATTGTACAAGCTTACAGTCATGTAGATCTAAATGGTTGCACTGCAGGTTTTCTTCTTCCCTTTGGTTTATTACTGTTTGTGCACATGAAAGAATTCTTACAAAAGCCTGTAAGGTTTTGTATTTTTTAAATTTCTTCCTCACAGACTCTGAAAGTGTTCCAAGGAGACTACATTGCTAGCAAAATCTATAAAACCTACTTGATAATGGGGCAAGTGTAAAAATCCTGGTAAGTGGATGATATATGTTTTACTTTGACAAAATAACTTCTCAATTTGATGAAAGCAAGACAGTGCACTTCCAATTCGTTTATGGGTCATGAATAACCAAATAAACAAGAAATGTCACCTTTAGTTTCATTTTTATTTAAATAGTAATTTTGCTTTAATAAAAATAAGAGTATCTACAGATACACAAAAGCAGTATTTCAAAACTTATTTATTTTATGAATACCTTTGTGTTGTGTAAAGCTTCCCACACTGTAGGGCAATTGGTGAGTGCAATAAAATGTTCTCTATCCATCTGTGTCATAGCCCACTGCTTGTTGCCTTGAGTATAGTGTATAAGCCAGCCAGAACACAATATTTTTTTCCCTGAGAAAGACAACAGCAGTGATCCAGACTTTCTATTGCGGCTGTCAAGTTCAAGTAAAATATGGATAGAAGATGTCACCCACAATGCTTTTGGAGAAGGTAGAAAGTGCTTTTTAGACTTTGGACTTTCCATTTTGATTTTCAAGATTTTGAAACTATCTAAGGACAAATGTATGAGTCAATTTTTCTTTTCATTCCACATTGTACATGCATATTCCTTTTGTCATATCTCTATGACCCATTTGCATAATTTTATGACAATATATTTAGATCTGTAGTCATGATATCCTATTTGTAATTTGTAATCATTTTTTTCTCCCATATATATTATTTTGTCTACTGTTATATGCTTTTTTCTCTCATACTTCAAGCTTGATAAGGCAAGCCAATAATGCACTGGGTATTAAAAATTTTATGAGCAAAATAAATACTTTTGTTAATAACAATAAAGGAAATGGCTGAATTATTTGCATTTATGCCTCTTGTTAAAAAACGTGTTGAACAGTAGAAACACTGCTTTCAAGAAGACCATTTCATTTGTCAGTTTATAGAATTTGATTTAGTGGACTAAGACACACAAGTAGAACTTTACTGAGGTAAACTTTCTGTGTCTCCATAAAAAGCGTAATTCCTGCTTGTAAAAGAGACACACGGGAATTAAAAATAAATGCATATACAGCTAAAGCAGTAGTTTTGATTACAGTTCAGAGAAATAAGTTATATTCTAGTAAAATTAAGGTGTTCAGAGCATGCTTTAGTGGAAGAAAAAAAGAATAACCTTAAAATTTGAAGGCTGTAAATAAAAATTTCAAATTGCAATATTTAGTATGACTCTCATTACTTGGATTATATAAGATAGGAGACAAAAAAGATAAAAAGAGAACAGAGGCTTTGCTATCTGGTAAATTTTACCAAGGTATTCTTTGTTATCTAGCTGCAGTATGCAGCCTTCAAAGAGATCTGAAAGGATATTTATTCATATGACAATTTTAGACAGAGGTACATTGTACCTCAACAATTACACAGATCAGATGATTTGCTCGTTGTCATTTAAAATATCTGCATGTGAAAAGTAGCTCAGCAACCATATATTAGCAGTCCCAAGTTACCCTAAAATGGTAAATATAGATGAGTTTTCCAGACTGGTGAGATCAATAAGATCTTTGAACACTGTGAGTGACTTGATTGGAGTTTGTTTAGCTAGCAGCCCAGAAAAGTGTCTGAGGATGACAACAATTTCATCAAGGTCAACTGAACACTTCTGAATTTGCCTAACTGGAGCCCTAAAAGGCTTCATCCCGGCACTGCGTTGTCAGGGTCCTGCAGGCAATGCTTTTAATCAGAGTGTTTTTGAACTCTTTCTAAGGAATTCCTTTTCATTTACCTTTCTGTTTACTTTTCATCTAGGGCTTGACATGACACTTAGAACACACCATGCATAAACACTACAGAGGCTTGGTTAAATGCAATTCTACCTTTTGCTCTGTGACAGAAATACCAAGCAGATTGACTATACTTTTCTATTAACTTGAAAGCCATTCTGTTGATACCACTCTGAGAGGCTTCTGTACTCCTCAGGCAAGAAAGTATAAGCAAAGCATAACAACATTTTTCCCAGTAGCTGCTGTTGAAATGCACATCTAGAGTTTCCACAGACAGAGAAAAACCTTTTGCAAAGGCCAAAGCCTATTCTTCATTTGCAGACTGTACTGACACTACTCAGAATGAGAAATAAATCTAAGAATGCAGTTATATTAAGTCTATACTTACCATCTGCCAAGAGGCCAACTATGTTTTATATACAATGTATATAGAAATATATATATATGCATATTTATACACATGTACTTTGGAAAGCTGCATTCAATTGAAGAATGAATATACATGATTTTTTTAAATAAAAATTTTAATGCATTGTTTCCAGTTATGAACCTTTGAAACATGATAATTTTTACAGACTCAAAGCATGAGAGATGTATGAATTCATATTAGAAGATGTGTTTCCAGAAATGTGTAATTGTGGCGTTTGTTACATATTTAACATGTTTAGCAAACAGCATAGGACTTGCATGTTGTCACTCTTTACTGGTTAGTAATTGCTCTGAAGGACTTCTCAAGGATGAATTAAGTTAAAGGATCATGGCTAATGGAGATAGGTTTGCATTCTTGTTTATTAGGAATTATATTCTTATCACATAAGAATTATGTTCCCATCAAAATTCAAGCATGCCAGGAAGACAGCAAACATTTCCTGGCAGTTCCTGCCCATTACATGGTCATTCACACCACCATTTCAAAAGAATTCAATAGACGCAACATGCTATAACACCACTGGCCCAAAGCCAGAAAAATCATGACAGAAGGTGTGTGACATTGATTCTGGATTCCTTCCACCAAAAATGGGGAATTTGTGAATGCATGAGGCTACAGACCTCTCCTCTTACTAGCAGCTCTACATACTGAATATGAGCTATTTTCAATTAATTTTTAATTGAATTTTGCATCAGCATAATTTTATCTCCCAAACATCTTTTTAAAGTTAATATTTTCTGCCTTTACACTACAGATATTTTCTATGCTATTTTCTGACAAACTGTAAGTATTTCTCTTGTTACACTCTTCAAAGTGTCAGATTGAAATGGAATAAATACTATTAAAACAGTTAAAGTCATTAGTTACATAGGCTTCATTGTTTTCATACTGTATGTCTTATAGGGACAGAAGTAAGAAAGAGGTATGGATCTATGAAATACATTTAGGTTTTGACACTTAGTTTACTTTAAACTTACTTAATAACTAAAATAATTATCTTTCAATATGTATTTATATAATAAAATCTTTATTGATTACTTCTAATTTTGGTCAATGGGATTACAATATATTTTATGATTAAAGAAATGTCTCAGTTACATTAACTTCAAATTTCTGCTCTGAATGGAGAGGGAGGTACATACAGAGACCTGCTGCTTGCTCAGCAAAGGTATCACCAGTATCCTGCCTGTGTTGACTTCCCTGGGCTGTTTCCTCCCTAGATAAACAGGCTGCTTTTAGGATGATAAAGCTTTCTTGGGTGCACTTGTAATGTGATAATGCAAATGTCAACCTGTTCTTGCATGAAAGGCTTTCAGTTGCAACCTCAGTCAATGTCTGCAAGGGCTTTATAAGCAGTACATTTCCCTACCTGCCCACCCTCTACAACAGACCCTGTAAGCCAAAGAGTTAAAACATCCATTAAAACATTTGTGCAGCAGACACAAATGACAATCCAGAAGAGAATATCAGCTTGCCCTGGCATTCAGTCCATATTGCCTTAAGATGTGTGACTGTGAGCTGTGGCAGCTGAGGAAACAGCCACGCCACCCATCCTGCAGCTTGTGGCGCAATTGTGTCGGTGAGAGCTGGGATTACCCAGCATGTGGCATGAATATTGCAGGAGTGTAAATCAGAACACTTACATTAATGATATCTATGTTTTGTTCAGCTGAATTAATTGTGGCTTATTAAAATCATCCCATATTTTTCTGAAACAGTCCATTCAGCTCTAATTTTCTACTTTCAACCTCTGTCCTAAAATTACATCTTTGGATCATTAAAGCCCAAGAAGCTCAAAAAAGCTCTCAAAATAATTGAACAAGATGAAATTCCCTTTGTGAAATTGAGAACTACCATTTTCACTAATTAATTTGTTGCAGTACTAACAACAATTACAGCACGAACAAAATAGTCAAGAAAATGGTTTTGTGAAAGCAAACCTCCATGGTCACCAGCTACCATTTTCTCTTTATCTTTTTCAAAGTAGCTTGAATTTTGCTAAAATTAGAGTGCGCAGAGAAGCATGACTTCAGTTTTCACTAAAAATAATATAGCCTTCAGAGCCCTGGACAGCTTCCTTCCTTTAATACATCTCCTTACTTATTGCAAAGTTTCTAATCCTACTATTTGAGGATAAAATCAGGCCCTGAAAGGACAGAAGCATATAACTTGTAAGTGGAACTCTTCACTATGTACTGTTAAACTTCAAATTTCTTCCTAAGGAATACAAAGTAAATTAAGTTTTATTAAGAATTTTAAGCCAAGGTCTTCCGGTGTATAACATAGATATTTATAGAATTTGAAGAAATTTCTAATTTTGATTAACAAGAGCATACTAACCATTTTAGAAGAAGTGACAGGTCCCTGTCATTATTCAGAATTTGAATATCTTACAGCAAATGGGGAAATAAAATCGCAGATTCACTAGGAGACAATGAAAAACACTTGTCAATATATGACACAATACAGAATGCATTAAGAACTTGGTACTGCTAGCTTATAGTTTGAGAAGATACCATAATAACTTGATATTCAAGTACATATCTGTGAAAGCTGCGGACAAAATATGTGTTTTGGTTTTTTTTTTTTTCCCAAACAAACAGAACTTTTTATTCTCCAGAAACCTTACAGAAGAAAACAATATTGTATCCCTATGAGTATTACACAGACATAGCTCCTTGTTTACCTGTTTAAGTAGAATACTTTCCTAAAATTCCCAAGTGCCACAAAAAAAACAAACCAAAAAAACCACTCAAGAAAGTTCCTTACTACCATCTTGAGAACAGATCATGAATACAGAAATAAGTTAGTCAGAGAGGTATAAAAATAATATATAATTCTTGAATTATTAGGCAAGATATAGCTGTGGTGGATGTGTTTGTGAGGAGCTAATTGGCAAAGTGGCGTTCTCTCAGTTTGTTCTGTTTTTCTGTAAGATAAATAGTTAAAGTATCAAGGTTGTATATACAGAGATTTTTTTCATTTATTCCTTATAGACAGCAATGTGCTAAATACAAAATTTATTGAGCATAGCTTGCAAAGGTGCATGTGAGAGATGTGGAAAGAATCTTTTTATTTATTTTTACATCAAAAGGTGTTATAGAAACTGATAATAGATTTTCAACTAGAAGTGACAAGTTTGTTTCAGATGATGCATTTTATTATCTTTTTCAGATACTCCAGGGAGCTAGGAAAAGATGTTTTTAGTGAAAAATTTATATGAACAAAAAGAACAATATTTCAATAAAAGAACAGAATTAAAAAAAAAATACAACAAACCATGGGCTGCTCTATAAAATTATTGGTTTTGTGTATATTTTAGTGTCATGTCTATTTTGTTCCCAGGTATTACCAGAAATTATTCTTACCTTTAAAAGTTATATCAATAATAAACTGTTAACAGTAGAGATAATTTGCAATTACATTTTGCATATCAATTTTTCTTTCTAATGTCACAGGGTTTTTTTTCCCTCCTTTTAATCCCATAGGAATTAAAAACAGAAATAGATAGGCTACACATTTGAAGCATCTAGAATGCAGGTCTTCAAGAAGAATCTGGATTTAAAATGTTCAGGACAACATCTTGTTGTCAGACAGGCCACGGTGAATATTTGAAGCAGCCAGAAGAATCTATCCTATACAATCTTATATCACTGGTGAGGGAAGAGGGAAGGGTCTCTTTGGTCATGAAGAGCTGCAGCAGTTTGCGCATTATCCTTTTGCGCATTCCCCGTTTCCGTGTGGGGAGCCTTTCTGGTAAACACTTTTATCAACATTTTTGCCATTGCCCTCAGTGTCTTATCTCATTGCTGCTCCCAGTAAATTGCTCTCATCTCAAACTCTGATCTTCACCTTTTGTGCCTCCAGTTCTCCTTTCCATCCCACCACAGGGGAAGAGAAGGGGTAGGGTGAGTGAGTGAATAGAGCATGGTTTGAAGTGTTTCAATCAGAACACCAAATTGGGGAACACCATTCCACAGACCTGGTAGAAACCACAATGAATTATTGACACACTGATTTTGGTACACAAAATGAAAACTCATTATTTCTTTTATAAATACATTATGTTTTTTGTTTTTTTTTTAACCTTTGTTTCTATGCTGCAGGAAAAAACATGGCTTTTTAACTATACGTCCTGAATAGCTTCAGCATCTTTTTAAAAACCACAAAAATGGTTACACTGTGCCTATATGCATCTACATGGACTACTGCTCTAGCACTCAAAATCAATTTTCCAAAAGCCAATAGACAAAAATGGTATTCAAGATTCAACTCTTGAAATAAAATACACAGTGTTCATTTTTTTTTTTCACTTTTTACAGTTCAATATTCAAATGATGAACAAGAGAAGAAATATCCTCTTGTGACAATTTCTGGATATTTGAGTCAGTTCAGGACATAGCAGTTACTATGCTGATTTTCACTTGCACTAAGTTAAAATAGGGACAGAAAACACCTCCACTGCAGTAGTCTTTCCTCCCTCCTGAGCACAGGGTGTAGGCAGCGAAGGAAGGTGCTTTTCTTGCCAGTTTCACTCCTGTTTGAAGAGACTGTACTGACTCTAAGTCTTATTTTCTTAAGCTTTTTATTTAGCAACAATCTGTTTTCTGCTCCTTCTTCTACTTTAAAGGGACTGCCCAGTCCCTTTAATTTTATTGATTTATGAGCAATTTATTATGTAGACAGAAGAGAAAGAAGTACACATTATGTAACTCCTGTGTAGTGCTCCCTGGGCTGCAGTCCAGACAGTAATAGGAAAGGTTTGGAAGCACTCTGAGGTACTTGATCTCAGATCTAGAACACAGTATCCTTGCACCTACATTTATGCAGACTTAGCCTACCCAGGGTGTGTGAATTTCTCAGCCTTTGAGCTCCTTCCAGAACTTTATTAATTGATTAAATTTTTTTAGAAAACCAGCATATCAAACAAAGTTATGGAGTTTAGATTTTTTCTGAAAATAAGAATTAGGCAGAGTAGAAAGACTTCATGTGCCTAGGTGATCACAGAGCTGCTGCATCATTGTTAGCCACAGAGACTCCTACAGAAAGCATGGATGTGTACTGCAATGCAGAGGAACATTTTATATAAAGAATACTTCAATTTCTGATTAATTTTGCTTATAATGTTGCATTGATTTAGAGGAAAAAAATTCATTCAGTTTTGGGAATAGGAAATTATATTGTGTATTTCCATAGATGAAGATTTTAACTGTTCTTTATGGAATACACCAGTAAGATACAAGCAAAGATGGAGGTTATATGTAATTCATGATAAGAAAGGCATATCTCCTTTATGCATAGATCTTTAAAATAGAAAGATTTATCATGCTTAAGTACCAGAAACAGTCTAGTTGTAGTAGCATAGAACTTGATGAAGACCTTCACTTTTATCCTAGTAGCCTCATGCTGCATCACCCCAGATAACTTCTGATTCCATTTAGTCATGATGCGATGGAAAGTACAAGCATTTTGCTGTATCTCCTTGCACATTTTTTCTCTGGGAAACTATGAGAACATCCAGGGATGGCTTTGTTTTGCTTAATATTCTTCAAAGGTTGAAAGTTGGTGTGAGTCATCTGCACAGCTGCATGAAATTGACTGATTCAGAAAATGCACAGAAATCACAGAGGAGGTGGCAAGTCTGAAAAGGCAATGAGCAGCACAGCTCTCTTTTTTTTTTTTTAAGTTTACTTTTACTTCCACAACAAAGCTTGAAATTTAATTGTGGGGCGGTACAAACTGAAAAAGCAATAGGTCTGAAATATTTTGTCATAAAAAATAATCACTGACTTAGTTAAGATAAATTATTTGGTTCATAGTCATTGAAAGCATAAGGTCATTGCTATTCAGATAGAGATAATATTTTTAGACAGAAAATGTAGGCTGTAATACAGATCTACTGGCCTTATAAAATATTTTCCTCCAAACTGTGTTGTAATTACAGTTTAAGGATGGTAACAATGATTTAGATTTCATTATAAAAAAAGAGCTGTAGTTTTTTTGCTTATGAATAACCCAGGAATCAATCTTGATAATTTTGTTCAAATTTATTATCTTTGTTTATTTCCTTATTAATTCCTTGAAATAGATAATTACTAATTTGTAAATATTTTTTTACCGTTTGCAATCTTTGTGGATTTTGGTTGAGATTTTGGGGCAGACACATATATAACACAAATTTTTCTACTGCTTAACAAAATGGTAACAATAGTTTAATGAAGAATTATTATTAAATATTATCCTAACATGGAGTAGGCTGGGGGTGCAGAAGAGTTTAGGAAAGGACACAGCTAAGACAGGTGACCCCAATTGACCAAAAGTTAATTTCACACTCAGTGTTCAACAATACAAAGATGGGAAAATAAGAACAAAGAAACATTAGTTTCTTTGATGAAAATTGCCTTCCCTAGTAACTGCAATGTGCCCTTGTTTCCTGGGGATGGCTGAACACTTGTCTATCCATGAGAAGTAGTGAACTAATTCCATATTTTGATTTGTTTATGTGCATGCTTAAGGATTTTTCTCCATAAACTGTCCTTTTCTCAACTTATGGGGTTTTCTTACTTTTATACTTTAAATTCTCTCCCCTGTCTTAAAATGGTAAGAGTGAGAGAGAGACTGGACACCATTAGACTGCAACAAATTACTTGAACTATTTCAAGAATATCTATTCGTTTGTTAAATGAGATTGATTCTCGGTTTTTGCTGCACCGTCCAGCATCTAAACTTACAGGAGGATGAGTAAAATTAAGTACCTTTTCACAGACAAACAAAAATAGCAGGAAAAATTAGGGATGTCTGTTGCAGTAAGGTAGAAAAATTATAATGAAAGGTCTTATAAAATCAGGGCTGCTCTGTCATATCAGTGGCAAGCCTTGTCAAGGTAACACTGCAAGTTCCCATGCAAAAGCAATCCTGATGTGAACAGTTCGTTCACATAACAAACTATTTCTGGATGAAAAACAACTCACACCTGCATAAACATTACATCTATCCCATGAGAAGCAGTGAAGAAAATATGCAAACAATTCAAGAGTACAGAGATTTAATAGACAAGTAAAATACCATTTACTTACCAATAAAGTAATTGTCAAGAAAACTACTAACCAATTGGAGTCACATGCAAGGTCTCTAAAACTGTACAAAAACAAGTTATGTAAATAAAGAATGAGCTTTTTCCACCATGAAGAAAATGGAGTCTCGTGTGATTTATTCTGATAAATGTCAACTGGCCTAGTGACTTCATAGTGTCCATGTTTAGATTTTGTTTTGGATGGAAGAGGCCATACAATACCCACAAGGATTCTTTAAAAGTGTCTTTTTTAGAAGCTTCTGAGCAGAACACATTTCTCCACATATAAAAACATATAATCAAAAAAAAACCACATAGATGTTATAAGACAGGAAACCACTATGATCAGTCACAAAAAAAGAAGAGGTGACAATTCTGAAATACAAAGCAGACCTACATGATATATATAAATAAATAAAAAAGATACACATCTTTTTAAAACCTGAAAAGTAAATGAGTACTTTGTGCTCCATTGAGCACATGTCAAGTTGTGCATTGACAGAGAAGAATAACTGGGAAAATATTGATGCAATCTCCTGTATATGACAGGTCAGTAAGCTATCTTGTCTCTTCTCCTACCATAACGTGTTGCATATTTTAGTCTTTTGAGATTTGTACTGAAATGTAGTTTGTGAAGAAAATTCTGAGTGTTTACGGCAACTTGGCAACTTGGCATTTAAATAGGTGCCTTCTTTGTTCTTTTTTTTTTTTTTTGTTTAATTTAATAATCTTTGATTGCATCTACTTATGTGGAAAGAAAAGTCCTTACTTACATCATGATCTAATTTTAACTTGAAAAGCTAAGAGTTAACAAGTCTCTCAGTAAAATTTTATAATGCTATTTCAGTGTATCATCAAGTATGTCTTTTGAAATTGATGTAAAAAGGAAATTTTATCTTTATATATATTTTGATTTTAGCATTTATCCAAAGCAAATGAGCTGTTTACATTAAAACCTACTACTGATGTGATATTAAACAGAAACATATGAAACAAAATAATGTGAGACTCAAAAATTCCTCCATCTGCAGAAAAATCAGCCTTTGGAAGAGCTCTTTATTTGGACCAGTAAGTTTAAATCATCTGACTAAGTTAGAAGTGGAGGCAACAAAATTAGTGAACAAAAGTACATTGAATAAACTAGGAAGGCATTGGTGTCTGGGGTTGTCCCCCTTTCATCATATCACATTCAATAATACAACATAGGATAGAGACATCAAATATTTCAAGTTCACACAGTTGTCATCAAATCTAAACTATTTTCAGTATGATTCTACCTGGAGTACTCATGTTTCTGCTGTAAAGTACTACAGCACAGATTGCTTCAGAAATAATACTTTTTATCAGAAAAAGATTGAAACCCAAAGAAATGGCCACAAGTTTTCAAGAGAGTAACCTGTCACTGAGTAAATGGATCTGTGATGAATTTCAGACTTCCCTGACTGATGAGGTAAGAGCTGTATAAATCACCCTTGTTGCCTGAGCACCAGTGTCCATCATCTGAGAATAATTTTAGTCTGTTCTTGGACCTCTCTTAGTGTTGTATGTGGACTACCTTTCTTAAAAGGTGGGAACAGCTATCCCAACACTGAAGACTGACACTTTAAAGCAAAATCACACACACATTATCGGCCAGTTAATTAATGTATCATTTCATAATCAACAAACAGAATTTCCATTAAAATTATCCCACCATCAACTGAAAATAAGGCAGCACTTAAAGCAAGTAGTTTGTTTAAGTGCAGGTTCTTGCCATTCTTTGTTGCTACATCAAGACTTTCTCAATTTTGCTTACCGCAACGCTCTCCTGCCCTCACCAGTCACTTCCTGATTCCCAGATGAGATCTAGGAATAATCTCTTCCAGCCGAACAGAAGAATTATCTTGTCTGCCATGGGCAGCCAAGTTTGTCTTTCACAATTTTACCCTCTTGGTGCAGTTTTTAGTGGGTTTGTTCTGGTTTATGATATTACCGGCTTAGATGAAATTCAAATACTGTATTTACAAAGTTGCCATCTTTCTTGTGACAAGTTTTCCAAAGCCTAGAATCCAAACTGAAAAACAATGCTACCTGCTGGCTCTGCAAAATATGTTTCAATTCAGAGTGCACTGAAAAACCCCACCAAATTTGTTTCTCAGACAGAAATCAGAAGCTGGAAACATCTTACAAGGCTTCTGATAAATACTGACAAAGAGTCATTGCAGGAATAATTGCAGCAAAACATAAATCATTACGTTTGCATAAATCCTACAGATTATCCAGTCTTAAAAAACATTAAACAGTATGACACTTATATTTTCAGATGGCAACCAGGCCAAGCATTTAATTTTTTAATTTTTTCTAATTTTATATTCTATTTTTGTAAGCCTTCAGTTTCTATTAACCTTGTTTCTGCTTGTGTCATCACATTGAGAACAAGTCTTGATTTCAGTTTTATTTAGTAGCCTTGATGGATCCAAGCTGGATCCAAGACTGCTGCACAGTAAGAAGCTGTAAAATGCTGGTTTAAATGTGACATTTCAAATAATGATGCAAGAAAAAAAGTTGTTGAAATGTCTCCGTATTATACAAAGCTTTGTCAAATTAAAGAGTTAAGATTAGTTAAAGAAATATGAAGCAGACAAAGAGTTTGATGCCTTAAGACAAGATAAATCCAACCATCTTTAAACTGCAGAACACCACAGCAAGATTCAAGCCCTATAATGATGCCAGTGATTCTACTCAGAAGCTTAGAATTCTGTGTTTCATTTCTGATACTTCCATCTGGTTTTCTTATTACTTTTGGTAATTTAAATGATTTTGCATAATTTCAATTATTGTGACACAGGCTAATGCTGTGATTTGATAAAGTGTAGTGAAGTCGGATTAATGATATATTAGAAAAGTCACATTTAGTATATTTTTCAAAGGCTGGATACATCTCAGTATTTCTCAGTGTCTTTGCTCTTTGTTTTGGAGAATCAAATCAGGTTTTTTATATAGCAACCAGATCTCTAGAGAACCAAGTCTTTGAGATGTTTTCAGCAAATTGAAAAAACTCTACTTCACATAAAATAAAAAGTAGATTCAATTTCACTTTTCATGTGATTGATACTAGCATAAATAGAAAATAATTAATTTAATGATTGATTTAAATACCTGGCAAAACTAGATAAGGTTAATGATCTGGTTTAGCCTCATATTTAATGTGCCTACTGAGACTACTTTTCACAGAAGTTTGTTGTGTGTTTCCTGTGTATAGAGTAAAACATAAAACAAATTTATTAATAACATATAAGAAAAACAAGTTTTCTTTTGAGCTTTAAATATATAGCTATATGTAGACACAGCAACTGCAAAGAGATTTTGAATGAAAGTGAGATCTCAAGTTTGTTTAAATAATACATTATTGCTTATTTTCATAGATCATACTTATGGGTTCCTGCTTGCATTTTAACAAACGTGGTCACCAATAGAGCAATAAATACTGACAATTTTATTCACAAAGTGCAGCTAAATTATGCTTATTATGGATTTTGTAATTTCTACTTAGAAATATGGTTTATAAAATTGAAATATATATTTTCAACAGGCAGCCTCCTTTTATTGCTGCTTATATCACACAGTACATCTTTATATATTTTAATGGATTCCATAAATATTTTATAGATTATTTTTTGAAGTAAATGTACTAGAATAATGCACAGCAGTAAACATAATTCACACTAAGTTTTACAGACTTTCCTTTTCTTAGTTGTTACTGATAACATATTTATACTGTGATCATTTAACTATAATTAAAATAGCTTAAATAAATTGTATAGTCCAATAAAAAGATGCATTTACCAATAAAAAGATACAGTTACCAATGACTTTTCCTTACCTCACTGCTAACAAGAATCTAGGGTTTTAAAGAGTTTTCATCTACTTAGAAGTTTTTCACCTGACTCTAATAATATCAAACATTTTTAAACTGACTTGGCACCCTTAGAAATGAATTGTCATAAAATCTGTGTGGGTATCCAGGAATTTATATAAAAACTTTCTCCTTCAAAATTTAATACCAGTATCTCAGTCTTCAGTTCACACCTTTGCTTTAGTCTCACACTGCTGTGGACCTTTTGGGTCATGTATAAATTTGTAAATATGTGATGTATGCATGTATCCTATATATACACTAATATATATATATATATATATGCATGCACACGTACACATATAGGTGCAATATTATATACACATATATACTGATATTTGTGTGTGTGTGTATATATGTGTGTCTGTGTGTTATATATGTTGATCAAAGATAGCTGAGGAAAATTGCATTATAAAGGGGAGCAAATTCCTGAGTATTTTGATTGGTACTTCTCCAGGCAAATTTGTGACTGGGACTTTTAAGTATTACAAACTGAATCATGGGGGACTCTGCTGAACCACAGGGAACATTTTTGGTACTGTGCGGGTGACTGAGCACTGACACTGGTTTCCTGAAGAGGTTTCGGAGGCACCATCCTTGTATGTATTAAAAAAACCCATCTGGATCTGGTTGTGAGCAAATGCCTCTAGCTGTAAGGGGGGGGTTAGAGCAGATTAATTCCAGAGTTCCCTTCAAATCTCAACCATTCTGTGTTTATGTGATAAAATTCTATTTGATGGCCAGTCTTAAAACTGTGTCTTCCCAACCTCTTGATTTCACAGTTCTCTAACTTTATGAGTTGTGGTGGTGTAATGTCATCATTCACAGATCTTCAGATCAAAGGAACAGTGGAGACTTACTAGTGCCAGTCTTCTCCCATGGTTCTTCCACCAGAAAGGCCAATGGTTTGATTAGGAATCAGTACTTCAAAAAAAAAAAAGAATTCCAGCTGGGCTGGTTAAAAGCATTAACAGTTTGGAAACTATTCAGAAATCCTTTCTGTCCTTTGGCTACTTTTCTTCTACCTCACTTTCACTGTACTAATCCAGTTTACAAAAATAGAGTTCATTTAAGGAATTATTTAAGAGCATGCATTTACTGTACCTTATATCTGGAACAAAACACAGCCTGAAAAATACCTCCCGTTACACAGAAAGAGAAAAATATTGCAAACAAACACCTATTAACTCTGCAGAAATATGTGTCAAGCAGTTCAGCAAGATGAAGAAGGTTGTAATTCCAGGAAACTTCAATTTATTGCCAAAGTAAGACGAGAAGTATGAATGATCAAATTATGCACTCTGCAGTGTTTCAGTTGCCTAGAAATCATGCTTATTTCCTCGTCTTTTTAACTTAATTTGTTTTATGATGATGCTTATGAATGACAAAACAAGTTTAAGAAAACGGCCATAGAAGAACTAATGTTTGAAACTTTGTTAGTCTTCTCAGGCAGGTTACTTTTATATCAATTTATATTTTTTGCACTGCTCAGATATTGTAAGCTCCATGTCACAAGAGTGTTTAAATAAACATGACCCAAATAGAAAGTGTTTGGGTTTTCTTAAATTAAAATATGCATCAACTCAATACCTATCAACAAATGAAACATAAGAGATCTCTACCTCTCCACAGAATTCTCTGTAAAATTCTCTCAGCAAGTATTGATCACTTTTAAATACTTCACCACACATAGCCTGTTTTCTTACTACTAATTTTCCTAATATACCCATGAAACATTATTCTTAAGCATTAGTTCTTCTGAAGAGTGTATTCACAGACATGCAGTATATTATCTGATGCTTATATACCTGAGGTTTTTAATAGCACAGTATTTCTTTGTGTTTATAGAAAACATCTAGCTTTGACTTGTGAATTTTGCAGCATTTGAACCCAGCTTTTGTCTCAGTTGTAGGATGTTGTGTACACTTTACATAAGCTAAAAGCAAAATGGCTTTAAACTTCTTGGAATGTAATCCTTCCCCCCAGCTTCATACTGATTACCAGTTTTGTTTCATTTTTCCATGAAATGATACATTAAATTAGCATTTCAACTTTTCGACATAAATACAGCCTGTCAATTTGAAGGGAACACTACGCACCTATAAAGAATGCTCATTTTGGAGGCTTCTAAAGATAACCAAGTAGCACTTCAATCATCAAGAATTTTTCTGTATTGTCCTTGATTCCAAGGGAGTGCACATGTGAGCTTTAGGAGCTTTTCTGAATGCTGATGTCAGGTTGCCTGGAATATATCGCATTATCTTACTGCACAGAACACATTATATGGAACCTATTTATAGCTTTTGAGGTATGTCATACCTTTTACTGTAAATAAATAGGATAAATCACACAAAAGTCATGAAGAAAAGTGGAAACAAACTCCTTTGTTAGGAACTACAAAATAATCTGCACCAAATTCAGGATCACAACTGCAGATTTGTTTAGAGTAATGCATATCACAGTAAACTGCAGCCAGCAGTATCTGACACTTCATGATCATTGCTTTATGAGCAACCCAGTTAGGCAGACTTGTCATACGAAACACAAAAGAAATTGTCGAGGATTTTAAAAACCTCATAACTTGCTGTAAGATAACTATTGTATTGTGTTAGTTCTATTACAGAATTCCAAGGACATAATAAAAATTAAACTAAATTTTCCAAATATTTTTCATAGACATTATTCAATGCATACATGTTATCACAGTATACCATGCAAAATGGAAACCATTTACCATCCCTCTTTACATCTTCGTGATTCAACAGTAACAGTGGAAATAAATGAAAGAAGAACCTTTGGAAATCTTCCCCTGAAAATAAAAAGGTTTAAATATTCACAAAGTAAACCTTGAGGAGTGCTAACTGGAGGTCATCATGTCATATTTAGACTTGTTCCAACATAGGACTAATTTCTAAATCCAGCTCTTACGATTGGTAAACCTCAAATTAATTTCTTAAATTAATTTTTAAAATATCATTGATATTTTTTATTTGTCTTTCATTTTTTTTCCTAATTTTTTCATCAAAATTGTTTGCAAAGGAATGCAAAACTATAGGTTGTTTTTTGTTTTTTTGTTTTAAGTATAGAACACTAACATAGAAATGTGAAAATAAATGCGAAAATAAATATTTTATGTGAAATTTTTCTCAGGGGAAATAAAGTGTATTTCATAATGCCAGAGTAGTCCCTACCAAAGCAAACATAAAAGTCAACATAAACTGAATCAATTGGTGATCAAATATTGCAGGATTGGGGCAGAGCTCTCCTCTTCAGTGAATATTTGCAAACATATAGTCCGACTATGCTGATTCCATGTGCTAAGTACATATTACACATGCTCTGTGATACATTTTATGATGTCTGCTTTTTTTCAAATGCCTTATCTTCTAAATGGTACAAGGTAAAAAATGTTTTGTTATGTCAAAGTACAAAATAAACAGAGACTGGTTCTAAAGAGACTGTATTAGTTGGAATCTTCGAACTGAACACAATAATGGCTTATAAAAGTGGAACAGTATGATGAAGAATTCCCATACAGGGTCACAGGCATTCAGTCTGTGTTGCAAGTGACAAATCTAAGTTATTTGGAAAAAGAAGCTTCTTTCACATTTTTGTTTGGTGAGATAATCTTTAGAAAGAAAAGTTCTATGAAAAGTGAATAGCTGTTCAAATAGAGTCCTGACAGATTTCAGTCCTGATATTTTTTCTTCCAGTTTTTAAATGACTTGTCAGTTCCTGACTTTTGGCAGGTGGGTGCTCATACACTCATCAGCTAGCCTGTGTCATCCCAGTCCTCCCTGCTCCTGTCAATAATCACTCCCAAACTTGGCAGATACTGCTGATTTCTCCTTTACTCCTTTATTGGTAATTTTCTTGCTTTAAAATAGCTGTTCCCATCTCTGTGTCACCAAATTTTCTTCAGTGATCGTGTAGCACAGGAATCCTCTCCACTCATATCATTCACTGCTAATGTCCCTCCTCTACTGTTCTTCTCTAATGAGCTGTTTGAATTCCTGAGGTGTGATGACTGTTGCTATCATGTTTTCAGTGCTTATTAGTTTGTCACTTCCAAAGATTCATGTGAACATTAGAACTCACTTTGAAACATCTATGTTTGGCTAATTGCAGATGTGGATATTTACTGTCTGCTTAAATGGATTGTTGTTTGCTGTAAAAAATTAGTATTAGACACTTTATTCTATAAGCTAAAGGTAGTAATGATCCTTGAAACAGAGATTTACAAATTTCAGAATGGTTTGTACCTCTCAAGACACATAAACAAAAAAGATTTTTTTAGGGATCCCTGTAATTTAATAGCTTTTAAATTATTGTTTGCAGGCTGTTCCAATGTTGGATTTCTAATGCATCAAATGCTATATTTAATAATTGAATTGGGGATTGATGTGATGCTTGCAAAAACAGATTGGGGAATCAAAACTCAGTATGTAAAGTGGATGTTTTTCACATTGGACATGGATCTGCAGTCACAGTGATTGTCCTGGGCCTTATTAGGTTTTCTTTTACAGATAATTTAGAAACATACATTTTCCATAAGGCATAATTACTAACAAGAAGCAATGTTTCCTTGTCATCAAGTCAGAGAGCTATTTTCTAAATTATCGTTCAACTTCAGCAAGGCACAGTAGGTCAGAGTTCTCCACATGCAAGCTGTTACTAGAAATCAGAAGCATGTAGCTGGTGCAGCACTTGTTCCATGAAAAAACAGTCAGGTAAGAGGACCGTAAATAGTGAAATATCAAGAAAATAACTCAGTAGTTATTTTCATTGAGTGTTGCCCAGTTAACCTGTGTTACTGAATTTCTCTCTGTAACTTGAAATGAAATCATTTGTATTTTAAGAGGGGAAAATTAAGTAACTCTCTGCCCAAAGGTTTAGAACCAATTTCTCAATTTTTTCTGTGGTATATGAGGCCAGAGCATTATTGTGGTTCCAGTAAAATGAAAATTGTCCTACCTATCATCAGGTAAATAATTTGCTTAGTAAATTATCTTACTGTGACTCAACCACTTCCCTGGGCAACCTGTTTCAATGTCTGACCACTATTTCAGTGAAGAAATTTTTCCTAATATCAAAGCCAAATCTGCCCTGGTGCAACTTGAAGATGTTTTCTCTTGGTATTTTGCTTGACACTTGGAAGAAGAGACTGACCCCCTACTTCACTATATCCTCCTTTCCAGGCAGATTTAGAGAGCTATAAGATCTCCCCTGAGCCTTCTTTTCTACAGGCCAAACACCCCCAGCTCCCTCAGCTGCTCCTGCTCAGACTTGTACTTCAGACCCTTCCCCAGCTCTATTGCCCTTTCCTGGACTGGTTCTAGTCCCTCTTTCTCGTAGTGAGGAACCCAAAACTGAACACAGGATTTGAGCTGTAGCTTCACCAGTGCTGAGTGCAGGGGGACAATCACACCCTGGTCCTGCTGGCCACGCCATTGCTCGTGCAGGTCAGGGGGCCATTGGCCTTCTTGGCCATCTAGCCATATGCTGTTCAGCCACTGTCAACCAACATCTCCAGGTCCTTTTCTATCTCAACCCACTGATCCAGTCTGTCTTGATCCCTCTGTGGAGCCTTCCTACCCTCAAGCAGATCAATTCTCCCAAACAACATGATCGCACCTGCAAACTTAAAAAGGGTCCACTCAGTCCCCTCATCCAGATCATTAATTATGACTACATTCAGCAAAAGATGTAATTAAATAGTTCAGTTCAACCAACAAACATGTTATTTTGAATTAAACAAAAAAAGCAAAAAACCCAAAAAAACCCAAACAAATAAACAAACACCCCCCCCCCCCAAAGCATAAATACAATCTGAGCATAAGGATAGCCTTATGCTCAGATTGTATTTAGAAGACCTGTTAAAGACCATATTAAAGTTTTCAGGATTATATTTATCATCAGTGTAAATCTGTACCCTTTTTAATTTTCATCCAAGATAAAAAATAGTGAGCTCTTAAGGCATGCCAGACCAGTGCCATTATTGAAGTGTTGGAAACTATGATAACACAAAAAATAAGACTTCAAGGTGAAAGGAAAACTGATTTGCCCTCACTATTCTGTAAAATGCCAGAGCATTTTCACCACTGAGTCTGTATTCTGCAAGGAATCACATATTTCAGTCATTAAAAAAGACCTAATAAGGGCAACCTGCTATAGAAAATGTAATTTTCAGGGTTTTGGTCATGTCCCAGTGAGCAAATGCAGAGAGACCTATTTATTAACCAGGGGAAAATATTTCTGGACTAGTTTGACCTGTGGGTTATCTGAATGTCTCTTTTTATAAATTGCCAGAGAAGAACACTGATAAGTCGACAACTTAAAAAATATTTAAGAACTTACTGTACCAGCTCTTAGCTACTTAATGCAATAAGAACAATTTTGAGAATAAAAGATATAATAATATTTTACTTTGGGAATCAGAAGACAGAAAAGGTGATAAATGTAAAAAATTTGTTTTTAAAAAGAAATCTCTGGGCTCATAAAAACGATGAAACCAATTTTAGGTTAAATTGCTCTTAATTGTTTAATAATATCTTCAAGACATCTTGATACATTGTTTATGCATTTTTAATACATCTTTAACTTTCAGATCCCTTTTAATTTCAAATATATTTTATTAAAAATATTGCTGTGTGTTTCTTGGTATTGCTATTTCTGTAGGAAAAGTAGCATGAGTGGTAACAAAGACCTGTGTACTCTACTATGGCTGTCTCCATGAGGGCTGCAAGCCAGACTTCATAATTAATAAAAAAGATGTGATACATAGAGCATAGTTCTGGGAAGTATTGACTTATCTATGCAGACCACTTAGGGGAAGGTGTGAGCTTCTGCTTGCTTGAATGTGAATCAGAAAAGAAAAGAAAATCATATAAATAAATCATGTAGCTAAAAGCTGACTCCAATTTTAACTGAAAATTCTAGTTCAGAAAAAAATATATGCATAATTTCCTAAATTGGTTCAAAAAGAATCAGTATTTTGATTCATGCAGAGTCAATATATTTTAAAATATTACTTTAATAGAACTTTTCAAGTCCCACACAAAACAGCTTAAGCTATTTCTATATTCTTTCATTAGAATCTAACAAAATGAATGCTGCTCACAGGAATCATTCTCTAAAATTCATTATCTTCTCTGCATTCTTTCCACAGCCCAGAGTTTTTATCATGTGTTGAATGTCTGCTGGCATTTAATACTCATTATCTGAAAGCAAATATCCTGAAGGATTTCAGGAGTTATCCTAATGATGTCCATAGATTTTAATGGAAGACAATGAATGAATGTTCTAGCAACTTTATTGTGAAGGGCAATTATATGAGAAATATGTAGAATTTCTAAAATGCACTGACAGATTGATTGATGAGATATGGTGAAATTGCTCAGGAGAACTGCAGAGAGTACAGTGCCATTACCTGCTAATAAATCGACTGGAAATACCAAAGGAGCTGCAAGCCAGGCCTGCAATATTAGTCTAGTCAATGCCCAGATTTCTACTTTTATTGATTTTTAGAAATGATCATCTGTTCCAGCTTGGGCATGACTGTCAGCATAGGACTGAAACTCTTATCTGTGATAACCTTTTGCTGAAGAAAACAATGAACTGAAAAATGTCTCAGTCATCTTTAATCACCATTTACTCTTCAACTCTTACACAGGAATGCATTAAGCCACAAGAAGTAGTTCAAGAACAGCTTTGGCCATCAAAACAGCCTGCTTTTGAAATTGAATTGCAAAATATTTTATTTCTCAGCCTTTAATGAGCTGCTATGTTTACCTTTTTTCTGGGTTTTTTTTTTTTTTTTAACAATTTAATTAATCTAAACTTTAATCAGTGTAATAGAAAACAGTTCTGTATATTTTCTTTAGGTAGTCAGTCAAACAAGTTCACCGCCTCAAATTTGCATGCTGCAATATTTTAACCTGTACAGAATTTACCAAATGTCATACAAGTTTTGATTCTGCAATTCTGCATTAACATGAGAGTGTTTTCAAAACAAGATCTCTGTGTCTTTCTTGATATTTGTTATTATTTTTATGACTTATTATTGTCATGGTTTCATCCCAGCCAGCAGCCAAGCACTACATCATCACTCACACACTTTCCCCACCAGTAGGATCAGGGACAGAATTGGAAAGGTGAAAGTTAGAAAAGTTATGGTTTGAGGCAAAGTCAGTTTAATAGGGAAAGCAAATGCCAAACAGGCAGTTAATTCACCTTTTCCCTGGGTGGGCAGGTGTTCAGCCATCTCTGGGAAAGCAGGACTCCATCATGTGTAACAGTTATTTGGGCAGACAAACACCATTACTCCAAACATTCCCCCTTCCTCCTTCCCCCATTTTATATACTGAATATGGCCTGAAATATCCCTTTGGTTGGTTTGGTTCACCTGTCCTGGCTGTGTCTCCTCCCAATCTCCCAAGCACCCCCAACATCCTTGAAATGTATGTCTGTGGCATGTATGGGAGGCAGAAAAGGCCTTGGCTCTGTGTAAGCCCTGCTCAGCAACAACACAAAAATCTCTGTGTTATTACCCCTGTGTTCATTGAAAATCCAAGACTCAGACCCAGAGCAGCCACTGTGAAGAAAATTAACTCTACCCCAGCCCAAACCAGCACGTTTGTTTATATTTTTCCTACTGATTCTGCTGAGATAAACTGACTTACTTCACTGTAATCAGCTGTAAGAATCTTTGTAAAGGTTCAGGAGGCAGGAGATCCATTCTGAAAACAACATCTTAACAGCCTCTTGACAATATTCTTTCCTCTGCACTTTGCTGTTTTATCAGAAGTTCACTGAAGCGGAGTCTGACCTGATATCTGCAAACAAAAGATTGGGTTTAGATCAGTTACAGTCAAGCAACAATTGCATGTCACTCTGTGTAGATTTTTCACTTTGTTTTTTGAGATGGTTCTGAGTCCCACCTGGATACCTTTCACGTCCTGAAAAGGTCCTTTCTAAATATTTTCCTTTGTTCTGGAGCATGACAGGCTCACATACCAAAACCTTACTTAGTAACTTTCTACAAGTAAATAGAACATATATTTGGAGAAAAACCTAACCTATATCCTAGAAAAGAAGACAGAAAAATATCTCTCTGGGAAGTGTTTAGGAATATAACCCAAGAGCTAAAGCAATTGCTGTGGAGCAGGCCTGGCAGCCTGATTACAAAACTTCTCTATAATATTAATTTCCCATTTTCATCTTACTGAGGATTTGGATACAAAAGCATTTCCAACACATCCACACGTGATTTTCAATGCACGCCATAACCCACATAAAGTAGCCCCTCTTAGAGCTCACAAGATGCAAGTAAAGACTGAATAAGCTGTCTTCCCCAGTCTATCCTCCTCATCTACCCAAGAAGGACACTGATTTTCAAATGTAACAGCATGAGCTAGAATTTTGTCACATTTATGAGCAATAAATAATTTTTATTTAATTTGTAAATTAATTATGGCTTTAAATATTGACTCTCTTACTGCAGCACAGAGTAGAATTGTTTATGTATTCCCATAATAAGACTTTGTTTTAAGGTTTTTTTTATCTCAGGCATTGAAATGCAATTTAGATGCAACCTGACATATGTGAATTTCATTTTGGGCAAAATGCTTTACATTTGTTGTGACTGGTACAATTTTTATGTTTTTCTAATTATTTATAGGTTTTATAGGTTGATTAAATGTTTCTTCCTCATTTGCACAACAGACATGCACAAGAAATTGTAACATGCTGTTTCATTAGAAATACAACCTTTTCAGTACAGAATCCGACTTTGTGTTCTTTACAGAAAGGAATTAACTCCCCAATTTAATATATATTTTAATTAGTTTTCCTTAGAATAAGAACTATTTTTTTATTAGACATTATCAGATATGGTTGGCATATTTATTTTAAAACCAAAACCAAACTAATTTATGTGTCTTTTTGACAGATGGAAATGCTGTCAAGATAGTTTTTTCCATACAGTTATGGTAGTTTGACTTGACTGGACACCAGGTGCTCACCAAGCTGCTCTATCACTTACCTTCCCAGCTAGACAGGGGAGAGATGGAAAATGACTCATTGGTTAGGATGAAGCAGTTTATAAAAGAGAAAACAAAATTTGCATTAGCACAAACAAGAGAAAAAATGGTTTATTATGGTTTATGCTCTACCCAACATACAGATTTATACATTGTCATTAACTACTTCCATCCATCCTTATACAGGTAGATATTCTTTTCCCATTTCATGGGCTTCCTCCACATCACCAGATATTCAGAAACAGGTCATGACTTTCATTACATCAGGATGGGTGGTCAGGGCAGGGAAAGAGCACATTTGAGCCTTGGACACAGACACTGGCCCAGCTGGGGTCATCATCATGTTCTCTTTGCTCCTCAAAAAATTCATTCTTTGTTGGGTTCATGTCATTCCTGCTACTTTACTTTGTGCCACGTGGAGATGGGCTTGTGGTAAAGAGATGGGCCTGACCATGGAGGCCATCACACAGATTATCCATGGAAGAGAAACATGCTGCAATCGAGAGAGCCATGAAAGTGAAATCTCCTTGAAATCAACAGTGGTGGATGGGTTAGATAGAGCTTGGATAGAGCAGTTTGGTGGGCAACTGGAATCCAGTTTAAGTCCAAACACCACAATGAAGTCCCCTTTTTCCATTTTGAAATGGACAAGAGACACTGCCATGCACTGCAGTGTTTGCTTGAATGAGTGAACAACAAATTACAATTAATAAATGTTATACTGTAATTCCTCACATGGATCATCATTAAATTCACAAGCTATGAAACCAACCAGTCCTCAATCACAGTGTGAGTACTTTTGACCCCAACTTAAAAAGGAAGACTTACTGAAAAAAAGAAAAAAATATAGATTGTGTATGAACAAAGAATATCATTAAACTGACAACAGAATGTGCCTTACTGAATGTGATCTTGGAACATCAGAATTGATCTTGGAATGAAAAAGGACACATACATACACATACATTTATTTTTTTTCAATCTTCCTTCCTATTTATTTTTCCCACTGGAAAATTTGAGAGGTAGATTTTGTTGCAGAAAATAAAAACCAGAAGCACAAAATCATCCCAAATAAAATGAAACCAAACATACCAAAATGCAGCACTCACATCTTGTTTTTATTTTTGATAATTGCAGTTGGGCTTCTTTTTGGTCAGCATTTTCATGACCCAGCTTGCAACATGATTGCCACTGATGGTAGATGGTGTTTATTTATGAACACTAAGCACACTGTAGAGTCCATGATTTTTCCTTGTAAAGTGGAATATGCTGACAGAAAAAAGAATCCTCAAAGTTAGACACCTAGAAATTAAATTTTAGAATTCTTAAAATGCAAAAATATGTCCTGTCTGTTAAATATAATAAAATTTTGCATTTTCTTTTAAAGCAAAAAACATCTCCCACATGCCTGAATGTGGTACACTCAGGTAAGAATTTTGTGGCTGTATAGAGAATTTTGTGGCTGTAGTATCTCAGCTGGGATAGAGTTTATTTTTTCCACAGTGCCTTGTGTGGGGCTGTATTCCAGATTGATTCTGAAAACAGGGATGATAACACAAAGGTGTTTCAGGTATTGCTGAGCAGGGCTTACACAGAGTCAAGGCCCTTTCCGCTCCTCACACCACCCATCATTGAGGGAGCCAGGAATGCAGAAGATGGTGGGAAGGGACACTGCCAGAGCAGCTGACCCCAGATGCCCCAAGAGATATTCACGGAGCCACAGAATCCAAGAAGGTGGAAAAGACCTCTGAGTCCAACCTGTGACCTAACACTGCCTTCTCAGCCAGACCACAGCACATTCCAGACTACAGGGCATCATGCTCAGCATATAAAGCTGGTGGAAGAAGGAGTGTGGGGGTGGGATGTTCAAAGTCATGACATTTGTCTTCCTAAGTCATCATAATGAGTGATTAGGTCCTGCTTTCCTGGGTATGGCTGAGTACTTGCCTGCCCATGAGAAGTGATGAACGAATTCCTTAGTTTGCTTTGTCTGCATGTGAAGCTTTTGCTTTCCCTATTAAACTGCTTTTTTTCAACATGAGAGTTTTCTCTTTTTACCTTGTCTTTCTGTCCCCCATCCCACTGTGGGGAGAGTGAACAAAGAGATTGTGGGACTGAGCTGTCAGTCAGAGTTCAAATATGAGAGTTGTACGCTGCCATTTCCATAGCTTTAAAAGGATTTTCAATATAAACATTTTCTCTGGAAAATTTTCGTGCTGCACATGATTTTCTAAGGAGCGAAGGAGTTACCAAAATAAATTTTTGTACGTGCTCAGATAAATTAAACATGATAAACATAAACATGACTAATTAAATGGTCTTTTGTTCACTTATATATCTATTTTTACACTCAGCCTTTGAAATACAATTCTGAGAGCAAACATCTAGAAAGAACAAAATGGCAAAGTGGGTGTAGACATTGTTGATATACTCATATGGTTTTGGAAATAGCCAACATTACATTGAGATAGATAGATAGATAGATAGATAGATAGATAGATAGATAGATAGATAGATAGATAAATATGCAGAGAATTGCAAAGTACAAGTGCAAATATTTATACATTCTTGAACACAGATGGGGATAGGATATGAATAACTGTACTATGTTTGTATGAAATGTTTCATATGTCTATCACATATAATTTTAGACTTAATAGTGAAAGTTACTTTAGCAGACTACAACTGACAAATGTTTATCCTTCCTTTATGCTTTGCATTTCTTCTATCAAAGAACTCCTCTTTCTAGCAAGCAGGATATATTACTTGCATACACAAACCCATCAAAATAGTAAAATGAGAATTTGGCTGTCAAAATAAAGCAGAACTGTTCTGGAACAGAAGCAGGGTTCAGAAACAGTGTTTGTGTACCGTCTTGTGCTTTACAAGCACTCTTGCAATTCTCATTTTACAGCTCTTCAGGAAAAAAATAAACAAACAAAACTTAGACCATCATAAACAGTTATAGTTACAAAGCAAGCACTCGAAAAGAGTGTAGAGATACAGCAATCTACAATTCACCTGAACAGCAGTAGAAAAGTTTGCTTCAGAAAAGCAATAGGTTAATTCATCTATTCAATAGTAGTAGTTTGAATGCTTGTAAAAGCAATTAAAAGTGAGAACTGACACTTATCAGTGCAGCATTGTTTTGGTGCTCTAAGCGAACCAGGGCAATGCTCATTGTAAAAGAAGCCCTGTGGTCTCACTCAAACTCCACAGTCACCTACCAGCAGTAAACCCTGAAGGGCTCTGTGAGGCTGTGCGCTGGACACGATGGCTTTGCATAATCTACAGTGGGCAGCTCCTGATTCTGCCTGTCATGCCACGGACTACTTTCGTTTTGGTCAAAATTGAATGAACTTATCATCCTATGATCTTAAATTTCAGGATGGAAAGATAGATTTTAAGCTCTTTCCTAGTTATTTTTAAATTTTTTATTCATTAATAAATAACATAATGTCAAAGAAAATATTTAAGTTCAATCTGCTAATTGTTGCTCACCTGTTGTGATAAATAAAAGGGGCTCCCACTTACCTTATTACCAGCATGCAGACATTTCTCCCATTAAGTGACCTTCTTAGATCTACTTAAGCAGCAACCTTTGCATAAAAATTTAATAAATCATAAGATGAGAAAAAAGTGCACCACCCAGTGGCTAGACAAATTTGATAGGAACTCCTGTAAAAATTGTATGATAAAAGTTTATAATGTGCTTCAAGAGGCAATCAAATTACATCCTAACCACAGAAAAAGTTATCTTTCCCATGAATATCTGTACTTGTTGAGTATGTTATTTTAAAATATGATGATTAAGTTTCTGCAAATATTTTTGGGGGGACACTGGAATCAACTCTGTAAGGCATGGGGCAGCTCCACACAGGGGCTGACCCTGCACCCCTCAGTGCTGTTGCTGCCTTGGATACCTGAAAGTGGTATGGTACTGTTTTCCCAAATTTGGTGATTTGTCAATATTTGAGATGCTGGAATTCATGCACTGCCAGAACTCCTGCAACAGATTTTTTTTGGACTGAAACGTGAGAGCACAAGGAGAAAGTTGAACCCACAACACTGACTGGTACTCAGTTTTTCATCCAGCTGTATCTCTTTCTAACCATGAGAGAAAGTGGAGGTACTGAAATGTGAGAAAAATTTCCTTTACTGTTGCTCTTGACCCATAGAGGAAGGTTGTATATAATTTTTTCTCTTTCTCCCACTCTTCTCTTATCCTTCTCTGAAGACAAATCTGAATTTGGGGAGATTTCTAAACCAAATTAATGAGCTCAAGTGTCTAGTGAGGAGGATTAATATCTGAAGATGAATGTGACAATCCAGCCGTTATTTAATTAATTCATGACTGTTTAATTGTCACAACTAGTTCATATTTCTACTTACTTTTTAAATTACTGTCTATAAATCATAGCTCAAAATATTTTGGTCTTGTGTAATTTATCATACTCTGTACTTTTACTGAAGTGGAAAGATACTTGCTCAACAGATGAACTGGCTATGCCTTTACTGATAATGACAGTTGCAGAAGAAAATATTACTAATGAACATAGAACAGGGAGGCTAATTAACCTAATATTCATTATAATTATCACATTTCAATGTAGTTTTAAAAAACATGCAGATTTATGTTACAGCAAGATTTCTTATGTTACAGTTCATTGTCTTTTGATGGGCTATAAATCAGTTAGAACAGGTTGCTAAAACTGCCCCAAGAAAAGCAAAGAAATAAACATACAAAAGAATCCCCCAAAACACAAGTATCACAAGTTCGTATTCACCGTTTTATGCATATTGCTAACTTCAAACATGAAAATTTTTTTGCAAATATTAGAAAAATAATTTAGAAATAAATCAAATCAGTCTGGTAATAAAAATGTTTATTGAACCTTGTTGTAGACAATCGTTATTTTTTCTGCACAAACAGCATGTGGCTTATTGCATTTTAAATGAGCTGAAATCCAATGGACAATAGTATTTACTAAAAGTAACTCTGAGTTACTACCTGAATGAAAAACAAGTTAAATTACAGTACCATCACTGACTCCTTGTTACTCACAAGGGTGCCCAAGCAATCTGATGCATGAAAATGCAATAGGATAACCTGAAATGTGATGCCCTGTGGTTATCTTGTGATCAGACATGAAAAACGGAGGTTAATTTTCTTTCTCTTTTTGACAATTTCCTTGATTAAAATGACTGGAATTTTCTCTCCTGATCACTTTCAAGATGAACAACTTTTCCTAACTGAAATTATCAATGATCATAAATTACATAAGAGGAAAATGCTGTGAAGTTCAGCCTCTGGAATTGTATCTGTGTAATTATCAAGTCAGCAACTAATGCCAATGAAAGCTTTATTACAAAAAAGCACAATCATAGTGGATCACATGTACTAAATGCTTAAAAAAGAATTCTCAGGATGTCTTTGATTATTCTTTCTAAGGAAGATTAAACTTCACATACAACTACCAGTATCTTTATTTTTTTATGGAAAGGCTGGAGCAAAGGACTATCTGGAAAGTGGAGTTGAACAGTTGTTGCACATAATGAGACTTTCAAATACTAGCTCTAGAAGGATGGATAGAAAAACCTGTGCTTATGCTGAAATATAACATCAGCTCCAGATTTAGTGGTCAGTTGCTTCATCTACTGTTGAGGAAGTAGGGAGGCAAGGAACTTCACAACTCTTATTTAAACTGCAGCTATGGGGTAAATCTTCAGTCCTCTGCTAGATTATGTAAATAATGTCAGAAATAAATCTTTTAAGTATTGGAGATGGGAGGATTTTAATCACTAACCCCTCCACTACTACTATTTCAGTGTTAAAAAAAAAAAATTTAAATTAGATGCTGTCCATACACCTACTTAGCAAAACCCAACATAATCTAGAATGGTTACCAAAATTACTGGTGATGCTTCTCTCAGCATAGAATAGCATTCCTTCTGTGTCCACATATCATAACCCATATCTCTACACTCACCTTTCTGCTCCAGCTCTCAGGTTTGGAAAGCTGTTGTCAGAGCCATTCACTCATTCATTCACAGAGCTAGATCCTGTCCAGTAGCAAGGATTTGACTTGTATACAGAAAATAATTCAGGAGCCACATAGCAGTCTTGCAGGAAGGCCTCTTCAGCACAGATTGTCCTTGACACCAAATAACAGAGACAGCCCAACGCCCAGAGTTTTTCTTTAAAATATTCAGCTATTTGTGGTTGGAATACAGGCCAGTTTTGAGAGCCAGATGGTCACAGATATCATGGTGACGACACTATAGCTTTCTTTCTGTGAAAAGTTTGTTTCAGATTTTTAGATTACAACATTACAAAGCATTTGATGAGTTTCCCCAGATATTTTCTTGTTCTCCTTTTCCTATTTGAAGCATTAGCTTGCCATGTTTCCATGAGATCCAGTAGCAGTGGGCTAACAAACATTTCCGACTTACAAACGCCTCAGCATACTGGTAGCTGATTCTGTGCCACGGTAGCATCTTCGTTTTCTTTTAAGGAATCTTCTTACGCTATGAGGAATGTTATGAAGTGGATGGAAGTCTGCTCAGGAGGACAGGGAAAGCACATCTGACTGAGGAAGGTTCCCACAAGCAGAGGGATCCTGCACACACCACAGTGTTGTCTGCTGTGGAACTGAATCACCCGGATGGGTTGTGAGATTCAGACATGCAGAGCACCAAAGGCTGCACCCTTAAATGACATTTAACATTCCCATACTTTTGCTATGGCCAACAAGAGTATGTTCGTCTGTGTTTCAGAATGTTACACTCAGAAGAAATGGAAATTGGATGGAGATTTTAAAATTTATTTTACCTACTAACTGTGATGCCTGTCTATTTTATTGTTCTGTTATGATTACAAGATAGTAGAAGCAAATGAACACAAGAAAAATAAACTCTTCTTATGCACAAATACTTTGCAATGACCAGAAACAATGGAAACATTGAAACATACAGAAAATGTCATATTGAATGAACACTCATTTCAAAATATAATGATCTCCAAAGAAAAAACATTAATGAGATGCCAGCATTCTTTATGTTTATGGAAGCTAATATTAATTTTTGATGCTGTTAGTTCTTATCCATCCCTTGATATAAATAGCTTAATGATGCAGAGAAGTTTACACAAGTCTTTTGCAATAGGCTGTATTGGATCGATAGCATAAATGTTGATGCATATATGGAAACACATGGGTGCGGAAACAAATTACTTCAGGTTAGAGTTACCACAACGTCTTCCAATTTTTCTCCTTAGATACTTTCTGATTCTTTCCCTATTTCTGATATTCCCTATTCCTAACATTTGACACTTTCTGTTCCCACTAGTTAAGAATTATTTCCTTAAATCTTTTGTTGACAAGTGGGACAGATTTCTGAGGGCAAGAAGGGAGGATACAGACAGAAAAGAAACTGGTGGTTTTGTAAGAAACCCTCTGGTAGTACCCCATTCTTGACTATTTCTTCTGTAGCTGGGGTTGTAGAGCTTTCTAAGAAGAACTTAGTCAGGCTCTGGAACATAATCCCTGAGCTAAAACATGGGAGATTTCCGAGAATATATAGCTTAGCTAAGGTTGTGTGATGAAGGCTGCACTTGCTATAAACACAGATGCTATTTACATTGCTTCTTCTTAGAATGCAAATCCAGGCAATGTGATTAGATGTTATCATCTGTCGTAAAAGCATATCTGTGATATGCTTCATGACAGAGGGCAGCAAATCTCTTGCCAAAACACAGATATTCAGTGCCACTTAAGGTGCTCTAGGTTGTCTGAAAAATCCTCACAGGGCTGTGAGGCACAGCCAAGAGAATACCTTGTGGAGAACCAGCTGGTTGTACACTAAGGGGGCAGACAGTGGCAGTGGCATTATGTTTAGGCACTTGAGCTAGCTAAATTCTTCCTAATGATCCCTGATCTGTGGGCTATTTTTTGCACTGTAGAGAAGAGTCTGATGTAATCATTCAGGAATAAATTGTATTTTGTGTATTTTTGCTTTTATTACATCTGTTATCTGTTTTGTTGTTTGCCTCTTGCAATAAATGTTATCCAAAATCCTTGTGTTCTGTAGTGATTCAGGCTTTTCTGTGCAATTTAAGTTTCCAAGTGTTTTTTTTTTTTCTATATTGATAAAATCTTTAAATAAATAAAAATATCTGTTCATTTCTTTGCAAATCCTAGACAGGATTTTTTTTTTCTTTTAAAGAGACAAGTATCTCTAGAGATTAAACAGAGAACTTTTGGCAAACAGACCAGTTACAATACAAAGTGAATATGTTAAAGTGTAGTGCAATGAAATGTGACAGGAATAAGAATAAGGAAAATGCAGTATGCAAAAGGAATAAAATAACCCAACAAGAGTTAAGATAATCTTGTATTCATCTTCACGAATTTCATAAATTTTCTGTAGGGTCTCTATTATTGATTGTACATGTATAGGTGTGTTGGCAACTTAAAATCATGCTAGAGTTACAAATAGGAAGGAATTAGAAACTGTCTTTCCATGTAAGTTTCTTGAAACTCTCCTTCATGTAAGTTTCTGCTTTAGTGTTAACTTAACCACTGTCCTTGTCAAGTACTCGTTAACTGCTGTCAACACAAGTACTGGTATGATGAAACAGTCTGGGGATTTCACATAGAATCACAAGGTTGGAAGAGACCTACAAGATCATTGAGTCTAACCCAGCCCTAACACCTCAACTAAACCATGGCACTGAGTGCCACATGCAGTCTTTTTTAAACACATCCAGGGATGGTGGCTGCACCACCTCCAAGGCAGACCATTCCAGAACTTTATTACTCTTTCTGTAAAAAAACTTCTTCCTGATATCCAACCTGTATTTCTCCTGACACAGCTTATGACTCTGTCCTCTGGTTCTGTCAGTTGCTGCCTGGCAAAAGAAACCAACTCCAATCTGACTACAACCACCTTTCAGGGAGTTGTAGAGAGTGATAAGGTCACCCCTGAGTCTCCTTTTCCCCAGGCTGAACATCCCCAGCTCCCTCAGTCATTCCTCACAGGGCTTGTGTTCCAAGCCCCTCACCAGCCTTGCTGCTCTCTGGATTCATCCAGCATCTCAATGTCCTTCCTAAACCGAGGAGCCCAGAACTGGACACAGCATTCAAGGTGAGGTCTTACCTCATACAGGTGCAAATAGAGGTGTTATTTTCCAGCTGGTCTAGTTATCTTGTCCAGTAGCACTCAGAACATCACTGCATAAACAAATGTTCCTACATTTTTTTCTTTTCTTAAAGAAACCCACAAACAAGCAAACACAACGACACAAAGACTAAACAGAAAAAAAAAAACCAAACCAACAAAAACTAACTCCACACCAGCAACCACAAAAAAAGTGCCTTTTGATGATTGCCCTGATTTCCTTTTAATGTACTGGAGGTTATAATAAGTCTGGTTTTGTAAAAATTTGTAAATTTTAATACCAATTCCTTAGGTGTTTCATACTTTTGACCCATACTATTGAATATGGGAATACAAAGTTATTCACATTGATGATTCATCAATTATATAATCCAGTCCGATATTGTGAGATACAAATAAATAAGTGAGCACATCAGGAAGATCTGGTCCCAAAAACACATATTTGAAGAGGGGTTGGTACACTTTTCCTTTTTTTTCCCATTTGATTAGATATTTGCCTTTCTTTTTACTGTATATCTTTTATGTTTGCTGTATTTTTTGTATCCCTCCTCTGCTATTGTATCTCTGCCGCTCAGCCATCTGCATCTCTCTTTCATTCCACTCACTGCTGTCTTTCCACATGCTAAGTCTTTAGTGCACAACTTAGTTTTTCTAATATAAAAATTCCAGTCAAGATTATGAAAAAAAGAAATCTGGTTTTAAGGAAAAAGACAAGCAATATACCTCAGTTTAGGGCAAAGATTTCATTTGTCATCATCTTTATATGACTATCTTTTATATGTGACATCTGATAAGCAGAAGATGGAGCTGAAAAAGTAGGCAGAGGAAAGATACTCTGTGAGATAACTTTCCTTTTTAAAACATCACCTTTTTTAAAGCAGCTCTTTAAGCTATTAAGAAGCTGCAAAGTGAAGTTCTGGCCCTGTGAAATCTCCTGTTAACCCTTCCCTATTTAGGGCAAATACGGGACATATTGCTGGATCTTTACCTAGTACTCTGGCCTCATGAATGAGTTTCTTAAGAGAATTTGATTTGCTCTCACCATTGGAAACCTTTTGATCCAAGTAACGAGCAGCTTTAGGGAGCCATGGTAATGACATAAACTATTGGAAGTATTTTTAAATAGTGCACCTGGGAACACTCTTCCTAGGGAAAAATTATGTGCAGTTAGCAGTCCTACCGAATTGCAAGGACAGTCTAAACTCTTAGCACATTTTCAGATTCCTGTTCCATGCTGCGTGACTAAGGAAACTATTAATTCTATTGCACTGCAAGAATGGAATATGCAGGTAGAACAGGGCAATACTGTAGAGGAGATTACTGCTCTCACACCTGATAAGAATAGAATCCTCTTGATTCCTGTGAGCATTACTGTGCAGTTTAAGTAGCTGGGTTGGTTAATTAAGGTTTTTGAAAGTTCAAAATATATATTTTTGCTTCTAGTAAGTTGCTTCAATTATAAAACTGTATTTTAAAGAGGAAAATATATTTGGCAGTGTGCTAGTTTGATAGCAAACTGGTGAAAGACTTCAAGTCAGAACTACAGTTTAATAGGAAAATTAAAATAAATGCAATAGTATAAAAAACAGGGTCAGAAAACAACATGACACCCTGTTGGTCAGGGTTGGTGGCAGTCCAATTAAATGGTGGCTGCAGTCCTCCTCGAGTGATAGCTGTGGCTCTGTTGAAGCAATGGTTGTGTAGAAGGGTCTGGTCTTCCTCTGGGAATCCAGCAGAAAAGGCTGCCTGTGGTGTTCCAGCTCTCAGATTATATCCAGGTAGGGATGCTGTTTCCTCCCCATGGGCAGAGCATCTCACAAAGGGATGATGTAATTTCGAGTCATCCAGTGAGACTCAATGGCCCATTAACCGAAGATATCTCTCTGGAGTTATCAAAGATAATTCACGAAGGAGATGAGGAATACTGCCCTACCCGGTTTAAACAGTTTATGAAAATGGTGATAGAATACATGCTTTTGGGTACATCTTACATTGTAACCTAAGACAGGTAATGTCTTTAAGAGCAGGCAACACTCTGGGGAAAATGCTATACTCTCTCTGGGTTGTCTTTCCAAATTCTGTCTTATTTCATTAATCTGATTCTAAGAGTTTTATAGATAACAGATGCAAAAATGTCCATGAATACTGAGTTCAGTTTGGAAAATTAGATTAGAATATATTCTGGATTGGTTTTGAAAATAATCTGATATATTTGTTGCCAAATATTTCTACCTTCAAATAAAATTGTGTTTTCATTTTCCTCTATTATGGTATGCAAGGTACTTTAAAGCATTTTTCCTCTTTGAAGTTGTAAGGGGAAGAAAAAAGTCTTTAGTATAAATTGTGGCTTCAAAGCTAAATGGCAGTCCTTAGACCAAAGCTCCACCTGAAAACCAGGAATCCACCTTAAAATAGATGAGGTTAAGACTTGCAGCACACACCAGTGAGAGCAAGTGTGACTACACACCCATATACCATTCACTATCATTTATCACTGATTTCATTCATGAAACAATAATCTCAGTTTGCTGTGGGAATCCACAAAATCAGAGGGTTTTGGGAAAGCTGCAAAAGGAAGGCCCCCAAGACAGTAGAACTGTGATTAGAGCTAAGCAGCAGCCATGAGATAGGTCAGCAGAAAAATTATTTAAAAAGTAGAAAAGCAAGGACAAATAGAACAACGGTCGGTGTATTACACTTGTCTAGAATAACTCCATAAGCTACAGAAAAGTTTATCTAGCAAGATATTAGGAAGTTTGAAGCTTAATAATGGAGCTCTGTGCACTGTGTTTTAAGGCTTACAAGGAGATATTGTATTAGAAATAAGCAAGCATTGTTTTAGCCAAAGGTACGTGTGCTTATAGTGGTTGGATAGAGCTACTGTCAATATGCTTTTGCTTTGTGTGATTGGTCAAAAAACTTATAAAGTCAGTTGTAATATTAAGTTCTTTGTCTGCTGCCTGAGATGTGAGCTGGTGGCACTTCCCATTGTCATAACCATGTAATGAGACTGATGCTGAAAAATAAAACAGCTCAAGGCACGTTCCTCAGCAGTCCCGTCCCATTTGTGATTTGTACATAGACCCCAGCTGGTGACATTTGCAATCCAAACTGCCATTTGTCACCTGCATATCTCTTTTCTTAGTTCTCTCATGCTGTAGTATGTTGGAGAAGAGGTCTAGCCTGTTATTCTATTTATGGCACAAAGAATGAGCACCTTTTGGAAGAAAAAGGAAACTGAGAAACATTGGTGACAATTCTCCAGTATACTTTGCTATAGTGATTTATAGCTGAGACTGCCTGAATCCTATCCACATTTGAGTGATCTAATTATTCTTTCTCCCCACACTCCCTGTTGTATATTTTGTTGTTGCTGGTGGTTGTTTGTGTTATGTGTGTATATGATTTGTTTTAATTTAATTTGTTTCTTTTTGTTGACTTGTTTTTTTGGGTTTGGTTCACCTTTTGAACGTTCATGCAATTTTAGCACTTTAAACATCTTTTTGCCTGACTGTGGCTACTTGTTAGGTGAAAGGTACCTTGTTTTTTAGAAGCCTTGCCTCCCACACATCTTTGCTGTATCAGTCGATGGCAAGGATAGTGAACACATGACTAAAAAAAAACCATTACATTTTTCAGGACTCAGCATGACAAATACTGTGAAAAGATCTGTGTGCTGTGTGAGTGGATAACTGAATGACTGCTCAGGTTCAGGTTGGTTTTCTGATTTTTCTTTATCTAATTCCACACAATTGCCGTAGGCTTGGGCATGAGACATCATGTTGTGAGTTTGTGCACTACCTGTCTCGGACACAGGGGATTATAGGCAGCTTGGCATGCACTGGATTTTCAACCTATATTAAAACATTTTACCTGCTCTGGGGACCAACACAATACAAGAAGAATAGGAGCAGCCTTTGGGCAAAATAAAGGGCTATTTTAACTTTTAGTAATAGCTTGTATTTCCATTTCCTCCAAAAAGAAAACCTTTTTCTCCAGGAGTTATTTTGTCTTTTCCTTTCTCCACCAATGTGCCAGCTAAGATGAAATGCATTAATGTCTGTGGAGTATTATTTTATAAGTATCAAATGAAGCATGTTTTTTTATCAGATTATATATATGGTTATAAGTTAACAGGTAGTTCTCTTTTAGTTTGGCTTTTTTGGTGTTTTTTTTTTTTAATAATTTTTTGCCTTTAATGTTCTATTCTAGAAAACTTATAAAAACCTGAGATTTCAAAGGAGTCTGACTTATGTTTCCAGCATGTGTTTAGAGATATAAATGTGGTTTAAGTCCTTTGGGATTCCATGGAGAGACGGAAGATGATTTTCCCAGATGCATTCAAAGGGATCATAAGTGACAGGTTAATTTGCAGAATATCTGATTTAGAAATTCAAAGGCACTATTTATCCCCAGATCTAGCTTCAAAAGGAGGTTAATATGGTATAGGGAAAAATTCAAGGGTGTATAGAAAAGTTGTTTTTCTATTTATCTATTAAAAATGCTTAAGGTGAGATCTCTGGTAAAAAGTGTATTCATGAAATTATATTAAAGATTTTTTTTAAGTACAGAATTCCCAGGGGATAAATGCTAGGAGTATGTGAGGACAGAAAGTCCTAGAAATAGGTTGGCTCATCCAAACAAATCATGAATGGATTATTACCAACAAGCTAAAAGTATCACAGCTTGCGTTTACTGCAAATGCATCTAGTGGGGGAAAAAAAAAGAAACAAAAAGAAAAAATAAAGAAAAATAAAGAAAAAAGCAAAATCAGCAGTTGTAACCTCACTGCTTTATTTACCTTCTTCATTTTTGGTGGTGTTGATAAAAATAAAAAATTTAAGGAAAAAATTCACCACCATTATTAAAGAAATAATAAATTTGCTGCAGTCAGGGAAGGGGGAAAAAGAGCTGCTTTTATTTTGAAGGGTTTTACTCCTGCCTGTCAAAGAAATATCAAAATGGGTTGAATGTGTCTGCTGGCATGTCAGTGACAGTGAAGTGATAGTACAGACACCTGCAGCTTTTCTGTATGAGCAAGAAAAGGCTACTGCAACAAAGTCTTCAGAGGAATTTCCGAAAGCAAGCTCTGTTCCAGACAGAGCCAGAAACAAACCCAGATTAAAGAAACACAGAACAACAAGAAAAGGATTCCTTGGCATACTACAGTAGATAATAATCCTGCCATAGTACAGCAAACTTGGAAAAAAAAAAGCAAAATACAAACATCCACGTTTTAGATTTCTAAATAATGTCATAAACAACGAGCACAGAAAGAGGACAAGAATACATCTTTTTGCCAGTTGGTGTATTTTTAGGTATGCTAACAGTGTCCTGCGGAGGCTGCCCAAGTGCACTGCACCCTGAGCAATGCACATTATGCAACTAAGAGAAGAGTTGAATGTGACTCCTCACATTGTTAGCAGTCAGCAGCCCTAAATACAGGCCAAAAATACATTAAATAGCATATACCCTCTGCAAATGTAAAAAGCAATAAATATGAAACTGTGCAGTGTGTCGACTGGAATGTTTTCTGGCCCAAGTGCCAGCATTTTAAGGGCATATGTGGGATTAAGTATTTTTTTTTTCTTTTGAGTATTGTCTAAATTTAATCTGTGAAAATGCTATGCCCATTGTGAACCATTTGGACTTAATTATGGATTTTTGTTGGTCCTGTGGCATGTTATTTTTTTTTAATAGCAAGAATTGGAGTTAAGAAATAAACCTTTAAACAAAGGCCATATATGCTGGAGTAAGTTCCATTTTGCTACCTTTCCTACCTTCTAAGATGGGGCATCAAAAAATCTCAAAACAGAGCGTTTCATGCAACAGCTGCTAAGAGGACATTTTCTCTGTCTAAATAACCTTGGGGTTTCAGTTGGGGAATTTAAAGTGCTTGTCCTTTTAGAGCAATAAAGGGTGTGTATGAAGTCTGTTTAGATCAGCAAACACTAACTGTGTCCTTAATCACCTAATGCAAGCAGTAGACTACAGGCAATGGGTAGGAAGACACACCCTTATCATGGGTAAGATGTCAGTTTGGCTGCTCACTGACGTGTACTGAGAGTGCTGCCTGTGCTTGTACAGGGGAGTTATCACACCTGCCTTCTGCCTTGTGTGCATCTCACCTGTCCACAGGGAAGGCATCCCACGCTGCAACCTGAAAATTCAAGGCAGGATTGATGATTTCAGTGTAGCTCAAGTGGGGAAATAAAAGTACTCTTGGATCGGTTTGTTTTAGTTTTGCTGGGTGTTGCTGCTGTTGGGGGATTGAAGCAAACTACAGGTGAGCTGCCAGGTGTGGCTGTGCAAAGCATTCCTGTGGTTGTGATTTTCTCTGCCTTGGCAGAGAAATGAAGGGCAGACACAAGAGCTGATGAAGTGTCTGTGAGATCAGGCTAGGAAAGTAGGAATTGCGCTGGTAATCAAATCCAACATTGAAAATCTGATTTAAAAATTATTTTTTATGTGAAAATAATTCCTGTGCTCACAAACAGCACTGTGGAAGAGCAGAGAGAGCAATTTTCAAGTAAATTGACCAAGTAGACCGTTTATTGTAGTTGAATGGATTTCAAAATAATTATACAAAAATAGATTGAGCTGAATTGAAACAGATTGAAAACTGATTGAAATGGTAATAATTTTTGGTTTGCTTGTCTTCTCATAGTTATGCATGCAAGACTGCTCATGAGCAGTAGTTTACAGTAAATGTTTCAGAAGTCACAATTCTGTAAGATTTTTATTTGTTTGTACGCCTCACCCTTTTCTTTTCACCTACAGTATAAATCGTCATTCTGACCACAATACTGACAATCTGGAATTAAAATTTTTTCTAATATCAGTAGCCATTTTCTTCTTATTCATAATTTTGTAGGCTATTATTTAATTTTTGTTCACACAATCCATTATAATAAAGGAAGACAGGGAGGAACGGCAGTCTTTCTTAACTTCTGAGAAATCCAGAATATTTTTCTGAGCATTAGGGGCTGGTATTTTTCAGTGACACCCATCAGGTGACTTGACGACTGTAGCCCATCCACAAGGTATAAGCGTCCACCTGGCTGAAGTACTGCATCTCCTCTCAGGCAGGGGAGGGGAGTCCAAAATTGAGATTCATCTCTCCCTGCTGTTGAGGTTGGACCAGTTTGCAAAAAACAGTGGTGAGGTGCTTCACTGCAGTTAGCCAGGCTTATCGTGCTGAACAAAACCACATCTCCTGATAATACTACAGCTCAGATGACTCAGAGACACAGTGAATGCCGAAAATGTGGGACCATAATACAGCAAATAATTCTGGCAACACACAGCACATTGTATTCCAATAAATGCTACCTAGTACACAGTATCTCCACCCATATATATATGGAGAAAGACAGCTCAGGAAGCACAAGTTTTTTTGCTGCAAACATGAAGTCATTGAATAATCACCTCTTCCAGATAAGCTCTGACACATTAAGAAGTAATGAGCTGGTGTAGGATGCTCATCCACTAAATGTACAAGGCAAATAGTTCATACCCTCATATTTGCAGAAAGAATTATGTATGTGTATATCTATACATATGTATACATACATATATATGTGTGTGTCCACACACATTTGGAAAAAGAATTTTGAAACTAAAGATGTCAATGTTTTCCTTAAAAATAAATATTTTTGTTACATGAAATAGGATGAGGCTGTATTTGACTGAAATTAAGGTTGGGTCTAACAGAGGGGGTTTCTGAGACCTCAGGAAGACACTTCAGGGGTAGATCTCAAATGCTTATTTCTCAAACATGTTAGTCATTGAAAAGTATGAAAAGTATGTTAGTCATTGAAATGCAACTAAGCAGGTAAGTTTACAACAGCTTGTCATGTCTAAAGAGGAAGGAGACCTTTCTGATTTTGACCTAGAAAAAAAAATTAACATTTCTTAAATGACCTTCTCCTTTGCAGTTAATAATTTCAAGCTCTCCAGAGACCCTCTGACTTCCTCCTAGATCTTCATGTTGCTTCCAGTCAAGGAATAAAAGCTACACATGAATGAACAGACATCATTAGCCAACGCTGTTCCCATATTATCTTCAGAAATATTTTAAATGCTAAACGCTCTCACTGTTTATAATCAATGTACATGTTAACAACTCCACAAATATGCCCGTATCAAATAAGTCAAATAAAAGGAGATCCATTTGCAAAAAGAAGAGTACATCCATATATTGGTGGAACAATTACTTGATTATGCAAACTGCTTTCATCACTTTTGTTAAATGAGTTATCTTTTTATGTAGATCTGAGTAATCTGGGTTTATTTCGTTTGTTTGGGTTTTTGCTTATGTAGAAGCAAAATATATTACAGGTTGCTTTCAAGACAAGCTGAACCTTGCAGACTTAAGTCAAAACCATGGATCCTGTTGGTTTTGTAATGTAATTGTAATATCTTGTGGGAAACTTGAGAATTGGATCCTAGTATAGATATAAACTAAAAACGACTTACTATAACCCATTTGAAACAAGCCTGCTACACTTTTCCCAAATGTTGCTCTAAGTAATTTTTTTAACGCAGCAAACCTTGTACTGGCATGATTGCTGTATTTCTGCTATCCAGCCTTGCTAGCATCTCATTTGGAAGGGCAATATAAGTATTTGTTTTCCTCTTTTCTTAGAGATACAAACATAATTATTTCTTTTTTCCTGCCAGATTAGGAAAATAATCAGAACTCTTTCTAGCTAGGAGTGATAAGATAAGAAGAAAAAAAGAGAGTTGTTGCTTGGGTTTTTTTAAACTGCAATTATTAATCTTGGACTGATAGTGTGCTTTTTGACATTTCCCTCACTGTCTACACACTATAATTATCTTTCCCTCCTACATTTTCCCCCTGCCTTTCTCCTTCCATCCCCATCTCCACTCCCATAATACAGAAAATACCTTCTACACTTAGCTTTTCAGGTTTTCATTTGTCATTTTGTATAATAAGATTGGATTTCATTGTCTACACAGGGTAAGCCTACAGGTACATACTGATAAAGAATAGTTCAACTAGGGAGTGTGTATTTGTTCTCCTCTTTCCTCTCTGATTGCAACAAGCAAGCTAGGCATACAATTTAGTCCTATAATAAAAATAATGTTTCCTTATTTTGGGAAACATGAATGTACTGTAATATGCATATATGTATTTGGAATATATATATATATATTCTAAATTATAAATAAATATTTAATTTAGGGAATTCTTAAATATTTAAGCTGTTTTAAAATATCCCTAATAATTTAAAAAAAAATATTCTACAGTTCTTTAAGGTTTTTATACATGTCTCCTGGCCAGAGGTCCTAAGAAATAAATAATAGAGTTAATTCAAATCCTTAATGGTCATACAGTCCTGGTGAAGGAAACAGAGCTGTAATAGCTAAAGAGAAATAGAACTTTTCAAAATAGACTATGGCTGAAATTTTTCGGTATGCTGGCAAATGGACATTAAGAAGGGCTAAGAAAATTCCTGTTTTGTCTGTCAGAGTAGATTTTTTGTAAGTTATGCTTCCCACTACAGTCATCAAGACATCACTGTTTCATTTTACATGCCCTCAGCCTGCATTATATCACCTTATATGGGTTAATTTTTCAGCTTCCATATAATAAAACAAATTTACTTCTTTCTTTTCTATAAATTAAAAGGTTGATAACTGTTTTGTGTGCCTCTCTGATTGTCTATCTCCTTCAAATAATTTTTGAGTGTTTTATATAAATGAACATATACGAAGGAACATTGGCTCAAGCATGATGATTTAATTTAATTTAATTTAATTTAATTTAATTTAATTTAATACAAAAAATCCTGAACAGTCTTTCACTGAAAAGCCTGAACCAGTATCCTCATGAAAATAGGAACATGTAACTCACTCGCTTCAGAACACTGATTTCCCATTTCTTTCTAATTATGCAACACATCCTTCAATCTGTGTTTTCTTTCCTGTAACAAATGAGTCTTTCATGCTGTCTTCTATGTACAGTAAAATTTTTTCAGCTCCTTGAAACACCAGATGCTGAAAGCATTTCAAAGCACGAAACTTTGATAGTGTATAAAGACTTACAATCCTATATTACCTTAATAAATAATTTTTTAATATTATAAATCTACTGAAAATGTCAGATTATGTGTCCCTGCGGTGGAAATTTAACGTTGGTCTACATAAGTACTAACTATAACCTTGCATGACTTTTACATGTACACCATGCAATTTAAAGCAAATGAGTTGATATAGACAAATACCCTTATCAAAGATACCAGAACATAAGTGACTAAGGACAACTTAATCATATTCCTTAGTATCATTTAGAATATAATAAAATATTTCAGTTGAAATGGAACAATGATCATCTAATCCAGCTGTCTTAGCACTTCATGATTATCCAAAAGAGCAAGCATGTAATTTAATCATTATCCAAATGCTTTTTCAACACTGGCAAACTTGGGGTATTCACCACCTCTCTAACAAACCTGCTACACAGTTTGACCACCCTCTCAGCAAAGAAATGTTTCCTCGTGTCCAGTCTAACCTCCACTGGCACACTTTGAACCATATCCACACATCCTGTCACTGGATACAAGGGAGAAGAGCTCAGCACCTCCCTCTCGCCTCCACCTCCTCAAGAAGCTGCAGAGAGCAATGAAGTCATCCCTTAGCTCCTTTCTTCCAAACTAGACAAGCCCAGAGTCCTTATCTGCTCCTCATAGGGCATTATTTTCAACTTTTTTACCAGCCTTGTTGCTTTCCTCCAGACAATTTCAAGAACTTCCACATCTTTCTTAAACTGTGGGGCCCGGACTTGCATATATTACTCAAGATGAGGATGCACCACTGCTGAATAGAAAGGAATAATCAACTTTGTTGACCAACTGGTTACACTGAATATGATGCACCCTAGGATTAGTTTTCTATCTATTTCAGAACCACTGGCTGGTATCTTTCAACTGAGAAATAGTTTGTGTACTCTAGAAAGAGGTGTTTATAGAGGTTTAAGGGTTTGGGTTGTTTCTGTTATAATCAGTACATTTGAGTTTCTTACGAGTTGCATGTCAGCATTGAAAAGAGTCTGGGCAGAGTTGAGCCTTGTGGAGTTATAAATCACAACTGGGATCTTGTCTTAAAAGAACAATAGAATCCACTGCTTATTCCAAAAATGTAAATTTTATTTCACAAGTGCAAACAAATCACAGAGCACTCCCATTGGCATTCAGTGACAATAAGCATGCTTTAGCCACTGAAGGCTCTGTTGCTGGTTCAAGGAGATAGGAAATATTTTACATCATTTGCATTTTTCTCAATTTTTCACTTCACCAGCATTCAGCAATGTTGTCACAAAAGAGGTTGAGATCAGTCAGTTTGCATGTCTTTTGCCCACATAGCTCCCAGACATAACTTTGTTTACAAATATATTTTCATAAGTGCTAAAAATAAAGGCACATTTATCACTTTGTGGTACCTAACACCTAGAGCAAGGATATGATTTTAACAGTGTTCTTAAAGGGTCTAGCTGGTGTTCAATTTTGGTATACACTGAAAATTTTGATGCATGGCCAGAAACAATGCAAAATCTATGGATCCATAAAAACTATTAAATTGGCACTAACAAAAGAAAAAATTATTTATGTTCTGCTGCCTGTGCCATTGAAATATGCTTGTTAATTATTGATATCCTTTGTGCTCCACTTCTTCCCCTTCTTTCCTGATTGATGTACAGGCTTTTTAATCTGGCTTTTTTTTCCACAACAGATCACTTGAATATCTCATTTCCAGATTACTTGTTTGGCTTCCAGTGCTGTGCTATGCCTCTTGAAGCACATCTTTCACTTTTATATGTGTGAAAGCTGATGCTTTGGTGAAGAGAGCTTGTGAGTTTGGCTAGGCTGTCCTGTGTCCTGAGAGTGGGTTTAAGAGCAGAGCAGTGTATTTGCCCTTCATGTGCTCCGCACAGCACATGGGGAGTGCTGCTGAGCTACCCTCTGCTCCCAGGGGAACACCAGCTCTCTGAGCATACCCACCAACCCAGCCGCTGCCGGGCACTTGGGATGCTGCCACACACCTTGAGACAGACTGCTTATAAGCATCCCGGAAGATTTTTGGAAGATGTAACTGTAGACCTTTTAGCAATTCCTAGGATTTCTAGTCTTGCATTGAGACTCCATTGTGCTAAGAACTAATGCGGATAGAAAATAAATTAAGGGGTCTGTCCTGAAGTTAGCTCCTCCAATAATAAGTTTAAGTTATTTTAAAATTTTCACTGGGACATATGAGAAAGCTTTCATGTCATCACAACCCAACATTTAAAACTTGAATGAGATTCATCTCTTCCAGGCTGGCCGTGTCAAAGCTTAAAATTCATTAAGAATTAATTGTTGCTACTTTTACACCTAAGTCAATACAAGAAAAAAAATTAAAACCAGACACGCTGTTTTTATTTCTTTCATTAAATATGCTATCTATATATTATTTTATATTTATTTGTTATCTCCTGTTACAGTAAGATAATATTTTTGAATGAAACATTTTGCATTTCTGCATTTTTTGTTTTTCTCACTTCATTCCCATCTCATTCCTGTGATCCAGATTGTTCAGTATATCATGGGATTCCACAGTGCAGATTAAGCACTAGAATACACCATACTATTAGCCACTGACAATGTTCCAACAGTGCCTACAGACTTCTAGAACAAACTCCCTGGAAGATAAAAGTTTTTACTTGGGTGTAGAGGAGTCTAACACTGTACACAGGCCCCTCTTCCTGAACTGTTGCCTGGCATGCTGGCAAGAATCACAGAGTTTTCAATACCAGACACACTTTTCACTTTAACAAAAAGACATTTCTAGCCTTCATGGTTATAGGAAAAGCTTGAAACTATGGATTCAAAAAGAATGAACTTTTGAGAGCACATGATAAAGGAGCTAACAATTATTTTGAAAAGATTCTTATATAATTTGATGTGGTCATGCCTCTTTTTTAACTAATGAAAACATGCAATTAATTCATTTAATCAGAGAATATCTCATTGGAACAGAGCCATAGAAGATCAAATTCTATCAGTTTCAAGACCAAAGATTGAAGTCTTGTCTTGCTCTAGACCAACCAAAAAGCCCACTGTGTTTAATGTGGTGTTTTCCTGGGAATGAAGAAACATTGCATATACTTCAGCATATATTATATTGTGTGTGGCTACAGGCTTCTTTCATGCTCAGCTTCCTACAAATTCACAAGTCACTCACAAATTACATATGTTTAATGTTTATTTAAAATTTCAATTAATTCACTCAATAACAATGAACACTGTCTATAAGAGATCTTATGTCTTAACAATAATACTCATGCTGTTACAAAAATATAAAATTACAAGAAATAATTATTAAAATGAAAATATGAGAGCAGAGTAGTAGCAAATATACAAGTATGATGTTAGAATGCCTCAGGATTTTTTTATTCTCTTTATATTTTATTCTTTCTTCTTTCCCTTTTGATGAATGGAAAGAAATCTCAACTGTAAATATGTTTTTCCTTCTTTTTGTTTTTTGGGTTATTTGTCTGCTTTTGTGATTTGATTGAGTTTCAGGGTTTTTTGCATTACTGAGAAAAGATTTTGGGGAAGATAATATGTCCTGCTCTTCTATGTATTCCCAACAGATGGGCTAATTGTGGTGGCTGCTTGTATATGTATATGCTTGGTAAACCAAGCATATACATCTGAAGGATCACAGTTAACAGAGGAAAAAAGTTGTTAAAGTATGTCTCATCTGACTGATTTTAGACATCTTTCGTGTGAGATGAACTTGCCTTATAAATGTCTGTCTCTTTATACTAGCAATAGCAAAGCTTGAGAGCATGAACATGAATTAGAACCTTTAAATGAGAAAATAGTCATGTTTAAATAAGGAGATATTTCATCCCGTTGTAGGAATCTATTTTTGAGATTCTTGGCCTTTCTCCCTGTGGAGCACAATACTGATTTTAGTGTCAGTGCTATTAAAAAAGATGGGAGTGTTCTTTAAAAGGGATATATATATATAAATTGAATTCAGATTATACTGACTTTAAAACATTTTTTTCAATAATATGCTATTTTAAAATTGTCTATATATCCCTTTGAGATTTTTAAATATGAACTATGTTTAACTATATTTTTGAATGTATGCTAAATCTATATAAACTTATAGTTGATAAATTATTAACTATACAGTTTTAGTTTAATAACAGAAATCACTTAAGTGCTTTGTCTTCTTGAAGACAGTGAGAGATATTTCAATCTTTTCTTATGCTTGTCAGTTGACAAGATTTCTTTTGTTATGATAATTGGATTGATGCCTAATTGTGATTTGTATAATTTATTTTACTTTAATTTTACTAATCAGTTTCTAATCTTTTTTCTTTCTTTTTTTTTTTTTTTTCAATTTAAATAGCTATTGAGTTATGTAAAAGTTACCTAAATCAATGTTTGCAAATTACTCTGGGAACTGGTCTCAATGTTTGACAATTGAATAAATGCTTATATCATGTTCTATATCTCAGCCTCTCCTTTTTTCTAGCTATGGCTTTCTATTCCTTCTTCCATATGTTCTCCTCAGGGGATGATTTTCTTTATAATATTTATTAATTTTTTGCTTAGTTATACATATTCAACACCCACAAACCACAATCAGCAGTTTCTCTCACTTTTTTCTCATTTGCATCTTCATATAGATTTAGTTAATGAATTTCTGCTTTTTGTCCCCTCACACCGAGAGGTAAAAACATTTCAAGGTTGAAAGTACTTGTGAAAACATAAAGGTATATTCATATCAGAGTAATGACATCTGCTTATCTCCTTTTTATGTTGCTGAATATCAGTGGAATTTATAGTGCTAATTCTGAAGCATAAAGAAATTCACCCTTCATTTTTGACCATATCAGATGTCATTAACTAAAGATCTTACAGAAATGTTGCTTGTTTCTTAGCCCAGCATTCTGTTTTCCCAGGAGACTACAGCAGGTATTTCCAAATGTAAGGCACTGGCTAGCTGAGGATGACTGGCCTGATGCCATTCCACCACGTTACTCCCTGGAATTTAGTGTATTAAAGTTGTTGGAAATATATCTTTGGGTGCAGCAGTTATATAGAACATTTCTGGAAACAGAGGTTGTTAGATTCCCAGAATATTTTCCTACCAAGTGTTTGCATTGAAATCAAGAAATAAATCAGGCCAGTAAATTTAATAAGGGATACCTGCAGGGAAAGCAGGGAAAAAAAATGGTTACCTGTGTTGATATGGACTACACCTAAACTCAGGAGTATTTTCTATGATTATGGAGCTAAAGTAACTATGGAGTTACAATTTCTTTAAAAAAAATGAACAAATTTCTGCTATTGCAACTGTATGTGAAACTCTGGTGTTTAGATAAAAAACTGACATCTTTGAACCTGAAAAAAATAAACTGGTACATTATTGACCCAGCCATGCTTGCAGAAGGGACAAGAGATCCAGGTTGCCAAAACCCCAGGGCACTGTTGGGATTGCATTGAGTTTTCATTCTACTAAGTGTGGAATGCACTTCATAAATCTTCTTGAGCTACATGTCAGCAGGCGTGTACAACACTGCACATTTATTTGTAGGATCAGAAATCTGGATCCTAGTATTCCATAAATGTAACCACACAGCAAGTCTTTATTTAGAATCTAATAATCTCAGAAATAGGAACATGAGCGTAGACAAGCAACAAAAATAAAGCTTCTATATGAGTTATTAATAACAAATAACAGACCTCTGAAAACCTAGGGATACAATAATTTTCAGATTTCTTATTGCTATTATGGATAGCAACCCCTGGGTTTCATAGCTTGGCTGAAAGGTTCTTATAAAGTTTGGGCAATCCAGGAATATCTGTAGGATACAAAATATACATTCCACAGATCTTTGCTTGGTTTCTTCTTTATTCTGTTTTGTTTTTACATGGTGTAATAATGCCTTCTTGGGCATCTGATAGAATTGTTAATGTGAGGCAATATTTCAATTAACCGACACATTAAGCTCTCTAAACCAATTAAGATATTTCATGAAAAAGCAAATAATTGGGTTGAAATCACACACAGCTGATTTTTGAAATTAAAACCAGACAAATGAGCAAATGTTATTAAAACTTTCAGCTGTGTGCTTATCAGTGTTTAACTGCCTGTAGAGCAGCAGTGCAATCTACACTGCAATCTGTTACTGAACACAGTGCTATTAAAAAAAAATACATGAAATGTTACAGAGAGCTGCAATTATAAAAGTTAAATCAGAATGATGTTATTCTAAAGAGTAATCTTTTAAATGGATATAATTTTAAGGGATTATGTGTTATACAACAAATATCTGCAGAAGGTTTCAATGTAAACATTTAAATACATTTTCAAGTCAAAAATGCACCCATGTGAACATATTTTCCCTCTGTTTTTGTTTCAAGGATGAACTCTGTGTACTGCTTGACATATAATAAGAAGAAATTCCTGAAGCAAACTTTTCTGCAGCATGTGACTTTCCATTTCCCCTTGCCTGTTCACACAAACTTAATAGAAAATAAATGCCTTTCCTCCTCTGTCTGGGGTTTGTTTGCAACTTGGCAGCATACCTAAAAATGTAGTTGAAAGATAGCACATACTAAAATGGACAGCATAAATGAAAATAACATACAAACCCTTAAACTTTATTCTCATTTGGTCTTTGAACCTAAATACACATAAAACATGGGTTATTTTCATTTGGAACATATTGAATGAAAATTTTTTTGAAGAAAACCCAGTAAACTCAATCCATCAGATTTTGCTTTATTCTCCAACTTAGGGGAGATATTTTGTCGAATCATTCCTTAATTTTATACTTCAGCAGACTGAGAGAGCACAATGATTTGAAATATTTTCTTCAGAGGGAATATATAAATGGCATATTGACAACATATTATTTTTGCTTTTTAATGGTGCTAGTTATTTATTTGGGTTAAAAGAACAGAGACATGGAACAAAGTAAATTTTATCTTCCTAGAAACGATAATGCATATTTATTTTCTTCTGAATGAGCAGACTGACAATTTCAATATGGAATGGAAATGCACTTAAGTTAATTAGCCACTCACTGGCCCAATAACCCAGAACAGTATGGACATGAAAGCACACAAGTTGATGGCGACAAGATACATCCTAAGGATGTTTTTTTCATCTCATGTTGAGTTTTCTGGTCTTTCAGCTACTTTGCTATTTTTACCCATACTAGACTAATGAAAGGCAATCTGCAATTTGACAACAGAAGTTAAAATCATGCTCTGACAAGGAGATAGATTTACCCTCCACCATGCCGTCCATTGGGTATAGCTGCAATCACCAAGCTGTACACAAACAGTGGACAATATTTGGACCTTCATGAAATAAAGTGGATTGTTTTTACAGCTTAGACTTCCTCTCTTCTTTTATTCTTTTTTTGTTTTTCTCATTTAAATAGACTATCATCACACAATGGGAACTTCTGCTGTTTGGTTACAGGGCAGACCTCCAGTGAAATTACCTCAGGAGAGAGGTCTGTAGTCCAAGAAAGTCCAGCTCACCTTCTGATGAAAAATGTCACAGTGCTTATTCATGGCCTAACATCAGCATGTTCTCTGCTAAGGTTGACCACAAATTCTGTTCATGTCCTGGGTTACCATAATAAAATAATAAATAAGAAAGTTTGAAACGCAGTTGGACCCTCTTTGTGCTACAAAGCCTCTCTTCTCATAATTGTCTTTCTTTCTGGGTCGTTTTACTGTAAGCAACAGAAAGGTTTTTTCTAAAATAATTTTTATGCTCACAATTTTGTTTTCTCTCCTCACACTGGATTCCCTCAATCACTTCCCTTAATACTATTGCCAGATGAAGAAAGGTGGAAGAAGGTAAGGTTTATGAGGGAAGTCTGCATCCTTTCTTATAGCATGAACATTTTCTGCAGGAAACCATCAGATTCTTCTGAAATATTTGGTGCTTCCTATCTAATGCTGAATTATTCTCACAATATAATGGCTCCATTCTTTGAGACACTTAAATATGAAAGGATTGGAGTGTAACATCCAGATGATTATTTTAATCTCCTGGGTCACAGGAAGACCAACTGCTTTGCTTCAGATATTAACAGGATCAAGGAAGAAACTGAAAGCTCAATTCCCAAACCCCAGACTAATCCCCCAAACGTTGAACTGTTCCATCTTCATGTGTAAGAGCCTAGCATAAGTAGATTGCATCAATGGACAAAAAAGGACTGAAATACTCTTTGAGGATTTTGTAAGGGAAAACCTGTTAGTGGGTTGACATGTAGGCTCCTAGGTGCCCAGGAGCCTTCTCATGGGTATCTATCTCATGAACTCAGCTGGAATTAGGTGCAATATAAAAGCAGTAAAAGAGTAAATAAAAATTAAACAAACTTAAAAAAAAATAAAATAAAATACAATTTGAAAGCTTGAGACGAGGGGATACAAGCCAAAATGGAGCTTTGTACAGAATTAGAAACTGCTTCTCTGCTGTCTGCACACGGAAACTAGAAATTTTTGCTATTCATATCACTGATTTCCAAGTTAGTTTTGCAGGTATATTGTTATAGGAACCTAAATTCATCAGATCTTATCTGCTATACAAATAAAAGGCAAAAATTCTATATTTTTAGGTTTTTAGTAATTTTAAAATTACCTCAGAAAAATAATTTAATTCTCTGGGGTATATCACCTTTGAAATGCACAAACCATTCTGAATCCTTAAACTGTACTCATCTCTGTCAGTCTTTAGATAAAGTTCTTAACTTACTGCTTTCTAATAGCTGTATTTTTTATAAATATTTCTTACTCTATTCTTTTTAATTTTCAACAACTGACTTTGCAAGCAATTCCTACATCATTCTTGTTGTTCTATTCCTTGTATTCTCAATAACCCTCAGATGTATACAGATTGGCATTTGGATTCACACGGTGGCTGAATTTGCTTGTTGATTAAATTTCAGCTGCTCGCTCACTCAGAATTACTTTCAGTTTTTCAGTCAAGTTTGGAGCCAAACCATTGTGTTTGTTTATTATACCATTCCAGACTAGCAGAAGACTTTTATTGTTTTGGAAACTCACTTAAAACAATAAAAGCACAATCTGGACATCATTCTGTTTTTTTCTTCTTGAGAATACCTGTTGCTTCAATAAAAATAGTGAGTGAAATACAGGCATATCACTTAAGCTGCCTTCTCTGAATATTTATTCAATATTGGCTTGCTGTTATGGCATTGAATAAGTGAACATTCTTGGAAACTGTTGTTACTTGAGGCAGATGGTAGTAGTATCAAAGCCCAGAAGACTTCCAACTGCTGTCATGACTATAATCGCCTCTCAGCCAAACAAATATTTAGGAAGAGTTTGAAAGATGTGCATATTTAGTACAGTGTGAGGAAGAGAGTGAGAAAGCAGGTTATAGGAAACTCAAACTCATTGAATCCCTGGGCAGTAGGTTAAGAGAGCTTTGACTCAAAGTGTTAACTGTTTCCAATGAGGTATGCAGGGCACTAATCCAAAGAGATAAGATAGAGGAGCAAATTGTTATTCCCTTCCAGATGGGAAAAGACCAAACATTGGTTTTGTTACTCTGTAAATGGCTTTACAGCAGATGAACATTTCAAATTCTAAAGTGTCAAAGATGCTACTGAGTGAAATGTTGCTATTCATAGCAAGAATTTAGTTTTGCTTGCTACCATGTTTACATCAATTTGCATCATGTTGTTCTCAGTTTTGCTCTGCACTTAATGAACTGGGGAGGTGGTAGGACAGTGTTGGTATTAAAATGCCTAACACTAGAATGCTTAAAATTTTATACTCTCATATTCAGTGAAATAAACCTCTCTAGGGAAAGATTCACAGCACCTGATTTACATAGCAGTTGTGATATACAAAAGAATCCCAGATTCAACTCGGTGTATTATTGTAATCTTCTAAAGAAATATGTTTTATTGTCATTAAAGGAAAAAGTTGGAAGCATGCAGAAAACCCTCCGCTTGACCCCTTCCACATGACGCTTTCCATGTTTGGATTCTATGGGGATAATAATTCTTTGTCCTTTCCCAGGACAGCAGTTGAGTATCAGTTTTTCAGATAACAGAAAAAATGTTTGAGCAGAATTAAGTAAAAGATTGGTGTTAGAAATTTACAACTGTGATAGGCCAGAAGATGCATGGAGGATTCTAATGGAGGAGTTGAAATTAAAACTTATATATTGCTTTCAGGCACAGACCTGAACAAATTCAGATACACTTTAAAAAAATGTTATTAATAATAATCCTCTAGAAGGTCAGACATTAGACAGACAGAAAAGCAACTTGCTTTTTGCTAAGACTAGCTGAGTGAAGTAATCAGTTTGCAAATCTCTGTGCAAAAGGCCTCATAAGACTTTTTTTTTTTCTTGTGACATTTATCTGTGAGTAATTGTGCAGCTAAGCTTAAACCAGAATGGCTTACTTGCATTTTGGATTTCTTATTCTTGCTTCATGGCAGCTGATCTGAATAGTCCTTCCATAAGCTAATTTTCCAGACCCTTATTCCCTATTTCATTATTTTAATCTTTAGTACTCCAAATATCACACCCCTGGATATCTTTGATAAACAGATTTATGTCCAGATTCCTTCATACTCCTCTGCTTCAAAAATCATAACAATTGATAACAATGAAAATGATAAAATGGAAAACTGACAACTTCTGCACATTCTGTGGCCATCTGTTTCCCATTTTTTCTTCCTCCCCACTAGATATATTCTGCCCTGACCACTCCAACATCTTTTTTAGTGTAATTGGGAAAATCACCTCAATATTCCCAGAGAACAAGGACTTTTGGAGAGAGGAACAAATTTGTACTCAAATACTTGACAAAGGATTTTATATCAAAACTTTCAGAGGCAATAGGAAGGAGTGGACTGTCACACTTCTAGGACTGAATCTCATGACACATTCTCATTTCCCTCTACTTAAAAGGGCATTTCACTTAAATTCCTTGGGAGAGCACAATAGGCAAAATTCTGGTGCATCCCTGGTGCTGATACAATAATTCTCCTCAATTCCCAAGGAATAAGTCTTGCATCACAAATCCTTATCATCACAGGAAATGTAGCAAGCTGTTTTAAAACCAAAGTCATCATGCACAACCCAAATGCCACAGATTTGATAGCACTGGATTGCCCATTATAAGCCATGGCTGAAATGAGTTCTCTCGCTGTTGCTGTTTTACACAAAGTATGAGTCCATTCCCTTTAGCCATTATTCTCTCCACTCATCCAGATCATATTCTACATCTTCCATTCATCCATCATCAGCTAAAAGTTCAGAGGTTTTACCAGTCACTAACCCTATCTCAAGTCTTCTTAGGATATCTTCTTTTTTGCAGGCCTCAAGGGTATGAAACTGCTTTTCATACAGTGTGAGGAAATTTCAGAAGTTGCATTACCATGGTCTTTTGGGACATAACAACGCCAACAGTTTGTGGTCTGGGTTGAATCCATGTGCACATGGAACTTTACTTCTTGTAGTAGTGTGGTATTAGAGTGCAGGGGAATGAACTGGTGAAGTCTCTTTCCAGAGAAGGTTTACCCTCAGAAGAGAAAGCGCTCCTCAGGGACATCTCACAGTCCAGTAGGACTGGCTTTCTACAAAGCAATGGGAAAGGACCAGTAAAGAACTGGAAGAAATGAGACCTAGACTCCATGCTTGGCCACTCAATCAGTTCCTCAGGTTCAACAAATTTTGTGTAAATATATTTACATATCATTGATTGATTCAGAGGTCTCCTCTTTGGTTATGCACCAATGCATAGTGAAGACAGGAAAAGGAGCAAAAAAATCCACTTTCTTCTCCTTTCCCTTTTAAAGTGCTTTCAAGAGCACTTTATATTTTATAACCTTTCTGTGGTCAAGGCTAGGCAAATACTCCTAGCTTTCTGAGATTTCTGCAAAAGTAGATTTAGAAAACTTGCAGAGTGCTCATATGTTCTTTTGTTTTTTTAAAAAGCATTGAGATTTCCTACAAAGTTTATGGCAAATAGAAAACATGATTGTATACCACATAGATGAATATTTTTCTGCTATAAAAATTCATATTTCATGCACGGAACACAGGGACTATAAATTCATAATGATTACTTGTACTTCTGAACACTGCTGTGGTTGCAGAAAGCACTTTATTATCAACTTTTACTTTAATGTTTGGAGACCTTCACCATTCTTGTAAAGTAAAACTAAAGCAATACAAACCCTTCCTTTTAAACTGAAGTGTTGATAAGTGTTGAAATGTTTGTAAATAGTAGAACTAAAAAAAAAAATCACTATCAGCAAACGTCATTTATGAAAGCCTTAATATTTCCTGATTCTTGCGGTTGAAACATTTTTATTTTAAAGAATTATTTCACTAGGAGTTTTTCACTGGATTCAAAGTGCTTAATTATTAAATTTTCTCTGATTCTTCAAAAACATCTTCAATAATAGTTACATTAATTTGAGACACTGAGCATGGATGAATTATTATTTTTGTTTAATAATTGTTTTATTTAATAATTATGTTGCTTTTTCTTTAAATAACAGTAGATTCTTTAATAGAGAATATTTTGCTTAATTAGTTACCCTTGCTTTTTCTTTTCACTAATGCAATTTGTAAAGATTGGATTGAATTTTCTATAAAAGTTTCAATGCTTTCTCTTTTTGATCAAAGAATATCAAATGACCAAATATGTCAATGTTCAATAATAGTATGGAGATGGTATATTTGGTTATGTTATCTGCTGCTAACTTGGTGAGAGTTTGGAATTGCATAAAAACAGTTATGCTGCAAAGATACCTGCAAGCAGTCTTATTTCTCTCATCTCTATTTCACTTTCCTAATCCTCCCACATTCCTGAAGTTCTTCAAATTGAGTGAAAATATAATATGCTTACTTATGCACTTAGAGGTTATATTTCTGAGGCTATATCCCATATTTTTTTCTTGGATAGGAAACTATTTCCTGATGGCACAGCCTCCTTCCTTTCCTTCCATCCCCTTGCTGACCCACGTGTCTTCTAGCATCGCCTCTGCTATACTGATGCAATCATTCTTTTTCTCTCTTAAACAGAAGAGAGAAATGCGCAGATGACACAAAGTGACAATTGGAACATTAATCCTGGATCAATTTAGTATTATGCCTTCTGTATTGAAGTGTGAGTTAGATATATGTACAGCTCCATCTCCCCCTCACATATTTAAATAATTAAATTACACCTACAAAACTAGCAAAGGAACCTCTCATTTAGTTTCATCTGCAAGCAAGTTGACAGCTTACCCTTATATGTCTTCATGTTCCCAAGTTAGTAAGTAAAATATTGAATCCTACATGAAAATAGTATTTAATATTTATTTTTACATGATGGTATCTGGCAGAAATATTGATTTTTCAACAGGAGGGAAAGGGCACATAAGAAATCAAAATGCGGACCATTACTTCTAATTCAGTTGACATAGGCAAAGGAGTATTTCTACAACAGTTGAACTCTAGAGTTTTAATTTTCCTAACACTCTTAACTTCAATTTCCAGTGTGTAATCAACAGAGTTCAAGTGAGTGGCAAACACCCAGGACCTCTCTTAAATAAGCCAGTATTGATTTTCTATGAGATTAAAGAAAATTCAGATTTAAAATACAAGGCAAAGCAAACAAAGACAAAGCCTATATGTTCAGGTGGTCTCAAATCGTCTCATAACCTTAGAAAGGTTTGATTTGACTTTTTGTTGTTGGTTTTTTTGGAGAGGGTGTTTTTTCCTTTTTGCAAACAGGATAAAAAGGCTTTGGCCCTCAAAAGTTTAGCACTCAGCCCTCAGTCAAAATAAAAATCAAGATTTTTGCCTAAACATATTGTTGCACTGTAGGCTGAAAATATCAGAAGATCGGTTCTTAACTGGGATTTATAACATCTCTACTATCTTCAGGGACTCTTGGTGAAGTCAGCCTGAATTAAATTGGAGGGTGAATTTAAAATTCATTGGTTAACTGCACTAAACTTTTGTATGGACAGAGATTTTATTTATCTTTATTAACTCTCTAAATTTGAAATAAGGGATTAGAACTGTTAAACTAATCAGATGTGCCATTCTGATTGACTTTCCTAAGTGTTCAGGAAAGGGAAGTGCTGACTTAGAGAGGAGGACAGGTTCCTTTACAGTTTTTAAATTCTTCTGTGTCTGGAAAGCAAGGGATTTTAAACATATGCAAGCATTTGTTTCCTTTAAATTACTTAGTTCAGTTAAGAATGGCCACAGACCGGGAGGATCTTGTTCTGTCCACAGCAATTTACCCATTATTCTTGTCTATCTCTTAATAAGTGCATACCCCTCCCTATGGGCTCTGTCAGTCATGACTTGAATTCTATAGACTCAGAAAGACCAACAGGAGCAGAATAATTCTCACTTTTCAGGTAGAGAGATTTAAGAATGAATTATTCAGTCAACAATACCTGAGAAGTGAAAATCATGTCCTGGCCTTACTCTCAGCAAATCCTGATTGAGAAGTGTTAATGTCACTCTGCATCTTGGACCTCATTGGCAGCTATACTTTGCTCTTTTTTTGCAGAATAATGAACATGTAATGCTACAAAACCTTTTACCTCTGATTCTAAATGGAGAAAGCCATCAAACTGTGCTTTTAATACATTTTACATACATAACCTGTGGGTTTTTTGTGTATTTACTTTCAGCACACAAACAAAATCTGAATCTTATTGGGTTTTAAAAGATAAAAATTTGGGAAAATTCCAAACTTTAGCTGAAGTATATTTTTTGCATGCCTTTGTAAATCAAATAACTTATTTTGCCTGCTGTGTTTTAAGCTACTAAGTTGCTAAGCTGCCACCTGAAATATTCTGTGACACACAGTGAAATTTATTTTAATTTTTTTTAACTATGTTACTATGTTTCTGTTTTTCTGGTCCTTTTTTTTTTTTCCTATATACCATGCTCAGGCGAAGATAAGGTTCTGCTGTTTTGGTTTACCAAATCTATTGGGGGTTATCTCCTTGGTAACATGATATTTTGTACCACAGAATTATAGAGAATTGCTATGCAGATGAAAATATTTTGGGGCATCAAAAATCCCTTAAAGTTGACTGCTCTTTGATCAGGTCCAAATTTTAAATGTATTTCACTTGCAGAGGGAAATAACATGTTACGTTGTATTAAGAGACTCAAATCAAACTCTGTGAAAATGATTCATTCTTGCCAGGCACTATCTACAGTCAGCTAGTCAGTTAGCCTAAGCAAATAAGACAGGTACTTCCAAACTGGCACATGATTGCTACAAACCGAAAAAATTACTAAAAGAAAATAAAATCTAGTCTAAATATACTATTAGGTTAAACTTTTGATTTTTTTTTTTTTTGTAACTTTTTACAGTTTGTGATTTTTACCAAATGCTAACATTCTCCTACCAGTTGCATATATACTGTAAAGTTCATGTTTTTTATTAAAAAACTTTTTTTTTCATAAATTCTCTGAAAAACAAGGTTTATTTCACAGTATTCATTTTCCTTCTAGTGCATGAGGTCTAAAGGATTTTGTAGATAATTTCTGTCATCATTAGACTTCCCACAGAAATAATCACCAGTTATCAGAATTACTGGAGAGACAGGGAGGAAGGGAACAAGAAGGCGTAGAATTATTAATAATTTGACAAAGCAAGTCCAACACACATCTAAGAAATTTTTATCTTTACTGGTTTCTTTGTCTCTTTTTTTTCCTTCTTCTTCTTACCTATCACCTTAGTTTTATGAAACTGAAGACAAATGATAATGAGCTTATAATTGGCCTAAACTCCAGAAAATTACGCTGGGGAATTTGTATTTCAAACACATGAGTTTTATTATTTTTGCAGATAATTAGCAGATCAGTTAAAGTAAATAATTTCCTGCTTCTGCTAGGCATATGCAGTCAAATGTAAATGTGTTTTACTCCTACGTACACTTACTTCAAAATTATTTGTAAAAAGGTTAAGACTTAAAAGGATGGTGTAAATGGAGGAGGAAGTTTACTAATGCTCAGTAATGTTTTTTTAAAACTAATTAGTTTTATAAAATTTTGGGGGTTTTGCTTTGTTATATGTGTATATATTTTTCTTCAGGAAAATTTTTGCTTATCTCAAGTCTTTCATTCCTCCAACTCATGCTGGCAGTGCAAAAAGGATAGAAGAATACCTAGCTGTTATAACACAAAAATAAATTTTTGCATGCTTTTCATGAAGTTGATGTTACATAATACTGCCTGTCCTCCAGATTAAATTTAGAATGCTTTAGAAAGAAAAGATACTTTCACAAAATTCTCTCCAGGATTCAGTCTCTTTAAGGATATAAAAAGTGAGGGAAGGGACAGAAATTAATAAATCTTTCTTCAAACAACTCTGCTTCAATCGCAGCTCATTACAAAATGAGGATTAAAAGCTTTCTTAAAAAAAAAAAGAAAAAAGAAGCTTGTCTATCATAATGATTTAGTATGGACACAAATTCACTTGAAACAATTCCAAACTCAGACATTTCTCTTTCCCTCTTCCTAGACCATGATGTAGCCCATGTCAAATGTGTCCAGGTTGAAGTCCTGTTTCCCCCGTGTGGCTATGCACATTATGAAAATGGAAGGTTCCTATGAGTGAATTTGCACTCCACACTTCTCTGTCATCTGAAATTCCAGTCACAAGCCATGAGTACTTTCAAAGCTGTGGAATGTTCTTGGCATCATGAAGGAACTGGGAATACAGAAGGAGAGGTTTTGGTATCTTCAGGGCTTCTGGGATGGAGGTCAAAGGAAAGTTAATACATCCAGCACTGTCACAGACCCGACTGTCAGGCTTCCTGCTGTGGAAGCAAAACCATGTATAGGAAGTTTCCAGTGTTTTGGATTCCTATAGCTCTCCTTTTCTAGCATCTGCTGTAAAGTGACGTTTCTCAGCTAGAAGACCTGGCATAAGATAGTAGGATATGCTATTTCTGCAAGCACATGATGATCATGCAGAATTTCTGTGTAAAGAAACAGATCCATCTAACCAAAAGGCTTGCACAGATCTTCCAATCTTTCCCAGTGTTAGGGAGATCAGCAATAAAGGAAAGGTGGCAGAGTGAAAATCCCAGGCTTCTACTAGGCTATATCTAATCAATTCACTAGAAGACAAGGCTTGGGATGATGCTGTTGGAGAATTAAGCAGCCACACTGGCTGAAACATGTCTGCCGAGATTTGAGCATGTGAAATTTAATATAAGTCTGAAGGAGAAGGTGATTCCGGGTTTTAATCTCAGTTTTAGAACCTCAGATGGTGTACATGAAGTTTGAACTCCTAAGCAAAGAGGAAACATGCTACTCTCCAGCCACAGCATTCTCTGCTTCAGCAGGACCTGGCCAACTACAAGAGAAGGTTCACAGCAATCAGGGAAAAAAGGATAAAACTCTCCAACTCTGTATCTCTGAATGCCTTTGAGTTGTTTCAAATTTTTTAGTATTGAATGGACTTTTGTAATAGTTTGTCCTAATGTATCATTAATGCACAGACTGTGTGTCTGTATTTCTTATTTCATCTTTGTATTCCTTTAGTAGGACCTATAGTTTACCAGGCCAGAGTTTCTTGTCAGAATTGGACAGTACACATATACTTCTAACAGCTCAATTATTAAGTTGGATACATTTATAAAACAAGCATGGATAGCAAAGAGAAAAATTGCTAGCAAATTAAAAGTACTTATGGAACAAATAAAACTGGAAAATAAGAAAGGTCCCACTTAAAAAAATTTTTATAGGTTTGTTCCTCAAAAGCCAGAAAAAAATTAGGACATCTGTTAAACAATTAATTATGCGTAAGGGAATCAAAATAAAGCAGCTTTGTGGAAGAAGCAATATTCCCAGTTTCTCCTGCTTCCAAAATGAATTAAATGTGAATGCCTGGGAATAGAATTGTGATATATTGTAAACAGCATTTTAAAGGCATCTCTTAAGACTTAGGGCAGTAATGCCTTCTGAGTGATTTCCCGTTCCTTTCTTTCCTTTTATATCTCCTTCCTGTGGGTATTTGTGCTGTGACATAAGGTCGAGATGGGAAACTATTCCTCATTCATTTGAGTAAACAAGCAGTAAGATAATAGTGTAGGGAATCCCCCTATTTTTAACTCTACTATTCCTCATATTTATTCTGCTGCTGATGTGCTTTTGTAAATTTCTTCATCTGTCAGCCAGCAAAAATACCTGATGCTGAAAATATTGATGGCATCCTGCTGGTTCCAGAAGCTGACATGCTTTAGCCATGTGAATCTGATGAGTGGCCCCATCAAAGGGATGTTTGAGGGTTCTGAGCTCATCGCTAAGCTGGAGCCTGAGACTGCAGATGAAAACACAGTGTATTTAACTGGAAAAGAGTTTGCATGTGATTTTATTTTCCCATGATTTGGCACTTAACAAAGCTTCAATCTGAACCTGAATTTCTGCCATGTCCACAACATTTTTATCTGTTATCTTAAAATACTGAACTGCTAAGTGTTCTTCTGCAGCTCTGCAGTCCTACAGAAGCCCTTTCTATGGCCACGCCTGCTGACAAAGGGTGACAGATCAAATATTTTTGTACATCAAACACAGAAGAGAGGATGCTGTGGGACAGGGCATTATTCTTACCCTTCTCCTCCCTATTTGAAGGCAGAAAACACACTATAGCATCCCTCCAACTTTTCACACACTTGCTTTTTAAGAATATTAGAAACCAGGGATGGATTCTAAATTACTTTTCCCCCCTTCTGGTTAAAATATGTGTATTTTAAAAAGCCATAGATAAGTATGTCAGCTTTGGAGAACTGAAGCAAAGGCTGCAGGCATGGGAAGCAGTTGAGCAAAGACAAGTCAGGCACAAATAAATAACGAAACCTCACAGTTAACTTGATGTGCAAGCTCATCTCTAGAGTATGCCCAATTTACTCAGATATTTCCAAGCCTGGGGCATATGCACACTGGCAACCTTGCAGCTGTAATTTGAAGTGATCTAGCACCTGAAAATTATGTGGTGTCAGGAGAGAAATCATGTTGAATGTCTTTCCTGCCTCAATGAATTCTATAAATTAAAAATGTGCGCCTTGGGCTTACTCTTTTCAGAGTATAAAATAAACTTTCCAAGTTTGTTAATTTCAAGTTATTCTTTTACATTCCTTTGGATGTATGTCTTCATTCTGTCCCCTTTATTTAATCAAAAATACTTGGTATAGCTATATTTTATCTAGTGATTATAAACATGACAGATTGCCAGTTGCGCTCAAGGTGCAATAATTGCAACACAAAAATAAAAGACATGGAAAATGGAATCGCTTTAAGGAATGTTGGTCTTTCTGGTATGCAAATGAACATCACAAACAATTGCCTGTTGCAAAATGTATGAATTACTAACAGAAAAACACTGCTGAATTTGATCCCCAGTGGTAGGATCTTTTTTAAAATAGTTTTGGTATACTATGCAGTTCTGTTACGTACTTTAAAATAATACAAGACAAATGTGGTAGTTTTAAAGGAGGCAAGAGGAAAGGAAGATTTTGCTCTTGGGACTTCCACTGAGCAAACTGTTATAAAAAAATCTTGAAAGTTAATGCTAAGATAAAAAACTTCCAACATCAATACACTACAAAGCATATGCATCATTATACATCAATACATTCTACCTTGATTCAGCACTTTTATATTCTTCCCCATGCACAAGATATCCACAAACCCTTGCAATTCCTAGCATTCCCTCTGCAGTAAGGGATCTCTACTCTTTTTGCTCGTCTTTGACACAGAAAAAAGAGTTTTCACTCTTGCTAGCTATAATAGTGGGGTGAAGGAGGGGAGTTTGAGGATTGGGTGGGTTGGTTGGTTGGTTGGTTGGTTGGTGGGTTGGTTGGTGCTGCTTTTCTCTTGTGACATTCAAATGTTTGTTCTTTCATTCCTGTGACGTGTAGGAACAAGAGACCAAGTGCATTACAAACATTGTGCAAATCATTTTATGGAAAAAATAGATGCCACAGAGATAAAGCTTATATCACATTTTGTTATGCAGCACTTAAATTATGAATTAAGTATGAGCTATATAACTGCACTGATGTGACTGATTCTGTTTGAGCATGAAAGCCTTATAGCTTGGGAAGAAAAGAACTAAGCAGCTTATAGAAAAGTTGATTTTCCACAAGAAAGACAATAAGCAATTGATGGCTGGTTATCTGGTAACTGTCATAGGCTACTGGAGATCAGCAGAGCTCTGATGACAATAACTGCTGGACCACAGCATCCCTTTATTCACAAATAAGATGTAAACAAAACTGAAAAGCTCTGACTTCTCTTCACTAAACCTGATTTGGAAGCAAACAGAAATTTGAAGAGAAATCTTCCGTGTTTTTTACTCTAATGCTAATCTTTAAAGAAATTTTTCAAATTAATGGGAAATAAAGAAGTGCTCCATAATCAGTTTCAAGGTTTATTTTTCAGGTTGCCTGATTTAGATTGGACATGTGTTTGTTCAAGTTGCGATAGTTCTAACATATAGGTGCTTAATTTTATTCATTAAAATTATATATGATGACTCAATATTCTGTTTAATGGTTGTACCAAATCTTAAATGAGGTAATATTGTTTTAATATCTGATAAGCAATTAAGGAAAATAAGTAAAATATTTATTAATATAGCACGCCTTGTAAATTTGACACCACCAAGAGAACTGCTAGTGCTGCAATTCAATAAAAAACAGGCCGCAGAATAAAAGTGGGAAAATATAGGATCTTCATCTGAAATACTCAATAATTCATTCAAACAACTCATTTTCCTCTAAGATTGGATAAATAAATAAATAAATAAAATGTCTGAATGCAACAGCAATCCATTTGTATTTATTTTCTCCTGAAAGAATTCAGTAGGATTTCCCAATTCATAAAGTTGAATTCGTATGATCGTTAAATATATTAAAAAGAGAACACAAGAATCAAGAAAAAATAGAGAAGCAAAGTCATGTATGCAAAATTCATATTCATTCTACATGTTTATATGGTGCAAAGCAGGCAGTAATTTCCAATTTTGGAAAATTAATCTACTATTTAATGTTGCAGCTTACATAATCATGCAAAAACTTAGAAAGAGGTCATGTGGTTAACATAATGAGTAAAATCCAATGGTCTGTCATGATGGAAAGAGCCAAGAGAGACTGCATTGACAGCTAGCTCATAAAGGTGATGGTAAAGGGGGGAGACCAACTGGGCACCTGAAAGTGTGATTCATTAGAAATGAGTTGAGTTGCAATGAAGTCTACCAAATAGTATTTATGTTCAAAAATCTTCACTTGAAAAGTCTTGTTGAGAATTTTGATATTTTTTCTATATTATATATATAGTCCATAATTACACACTATATCTAAGTGCTTCATCCAGCCAGTATTTCAAGTTTGAATTGGTTAAGATGGTATTTTTGCTTATGCTCTACAATATAATGTATGTTAAATTTTGAATGTTTTGTTATTCTGTCTGTACTTCTATTATAATTTGATAATGCTACAGTTGATCTTGAAAAAGTCAATAACCTGAAAACTGGCATTGAAAATGAGAGAATTTTACTATTATTTGAAAGCCACACAAATCTAATTATTTTTACCATATGAAGATCTTTCAACGGCACTCTCATCACCTTGAGCTTAAATCTTTCTGCAACTATTGGAGTGAAAACAAATTTCTCAGTAGTAAGTTTCCCTCAATAAACAATGCTTATCCTATGTCTACATTATTAAACTGATCCACTTCTCTCCACAATGTAGTAGAAGTGCTTTTTTTTAAAATTTAAGTAATTATATTACTGTTTGGCAGACAAATATTTCTCCAAAGATTTTTTTTTAATTTATCCAATTTCTCTATGTTTTATGAATCAAACACTAAATTACTTCTTGAAAGCAGCCAAAACTGCCTGTAATGCCTATGAAAATAAAGAAAAAATGCATAATTCAAATCACTAGCACTTGCTCTTTTCTGTAAATTCAGAAATGTCACCTATTTCACAGACTTAGCTCTTGCGTGTGTACACATTCATTTGTTTTCATCAAATGCTGATGTCAAACATATCAGGAAATGCTCATACTTTTTTGAATAGATCAGAAATTTTATATAATCCTAGGGGTTCTTACTCATTATTTTTAAATATTGATAAAGTCATTTTAGCTATTTTAGTTATTTTATTTAAAAAAATTACAAATTTGTAATCCTTTTGCTTACTCATACTTCAGGTTTGAGATGAAAAGCAAAAAGTCATCACTTTATTCATTAACATAAATGAGAGAAAATGTAGTCTGAAGGTATTTGTTAAGCATGGATTGGTTCTTTTTTTGATTATTTTACTAAATAAAATTTACACAACTTCACACATTTAATAAACCTGAATCAAAAGGTACTTATATTATAAGAATCTCTTCTCAATATCATGTTATGGAGAGATCAGAAATCCTCTGACTCTATCAGATCGATTGAGAAAATCCAGACTACGGTTCTTCCAGGGTAGAACCAAGGTATCTGTGTACTATAGAATTATTATCTCATTATCTGTAGAATACTGAGAGTACTACCTTGGAACTCTCATTATTCTCTCTACATATGACAGTTACCTACAGACCTATTTTTTCATAGAATTTTACTGGGCATACAAATTTCATCTAAATATACTGCAAAATGGATTATTGCATGTACCATACATAAATCCTCAAATACTGAAACTACTTCCAAGTATATTGTACAGGTGTATTGTTTCTGACTGGCACAGAGTTAATTTTTTTCACAGACTGGTATGGTGCTGTGCTCTTGATTTGAACAGGGTAATCAGAACAGAGATAGATTTGTTTTTGTTATTGCTGAGCAGGGCTTACACAGAGCCTAGGCCTTTTTTGCTTTTCATACTGCCACATTGGCAAGGAAGTTGTGGGTGCTTGGGAAGAGAGACAGCAGGGACAGGTGACTCAAACTGACCAAAGATATATTCCAGACCATGTGAGATGATGCTCAATATATAAATTGGAGGGAAGGAGGAAGGGGGCAGCATTAAGACTGCTGGCATTTGTTTTCCCAAGTCACTGTTACCCCTGATGGAGCCCTGCTCTACTGGAGATGGTTGAACACCTGGCAGACCATGGGAAGCAGTGAATTAATCCCTTGTTTTACTTTGCTTTTGTGCATAATTTGTTTTCCCTATTAAACTGCTTTTTATCACAATCCACAAATTTTCTACCTTTTACCCTTCCAGTTCTCTCCCTGATCCCACTGGTGGGAGAGTGAGCAAGCGACTGTGTGGGGCTTGGCAGCTGGCTGGGGTTAAACCACAACAAGGGGTCAGACTCCTGGTCATACTGAACGTGAAGTAAGTCCAACTGAGCTGTTCCTGGTTCAGATGGCCAGAAAAAAAAATCAAGAAAAGCATAAAAAGTATGTAGGTTTTGTGTTACTGACATTTCTGGAAAGGAAAAATAGGAAAAGTCCATACAAACTTTGACCTGCCATATATCTGAAGCTTGGTCTATTTTGTCTGCTTGTCTTGGTGTGCCCAATAAACAGTGCTTCCATATAAAAAAGGAAAGAAAGGAAGGAAGGAAGGAAGGAAGTGTCGGAAGGAAGGAAGGAAGTGTCGGAAGGAAGGAAGGAAGTGTCGGAAGGAAGTGTCGGAAGGAAGTGTCGGAAGGAAGTGTCGGAAGGAAGGAAGGAAGGAAGGAAGGAAGGAAGGAAGGAAGGAAGGAAGTAAGTGTCGGAAGGAAGGAAGGAAGTGTCGGAAGGAAGGAAGTGTCGGAAGGAAGTGTCGGAAGGAAGGAAGTGTCGGAAGGAAGGAAGGAAGGAAGGAAGGAAGGAAGGAAGGAAGGAAGGAAGGAAGGAAAGAAGGAAGGAAGGAAGTAAGTGTCGG